>NC_054387.1:93206509-94426092 GCF_017654675.1 Xenopus laevis | reverse complement strand
CAAATACATTAAAAGACATTATAAACAGTTAGCAGGAGATCTTTTTTACACAGAAATGATCAATAAACTGGAGGCCACCTTGATAGGTATGTTGAGGAACTGAACTTTCATTTGAAGCATTATATGTAGTTCTTCATAATGAGGGCAGTAATGTTGTTATGGCAACTTTTTGGATTGCAATCAGCTTTTGTATTACAGCTTTCATTATCCACATACTTCTATAGTAGTAAATACTGTAAATATAGATAAAATGGTATTCAATTTTAAGTGCTGTTAGCAATGGTTTCCAATTGGTTTAATATACAAATTATGTAAATTGATGTAAATCAATGTTGTTATGTAACATAGAAGTGACTTCCTCTTCAACTGGTCCCTTCAGCTAAATTAACCCATATGGTAAAGGAGGGTTTTTTTGCAGATGGAGAGAAGCAGACCCATTGCCTTCCCCAGCTCTGTTGATCTGCACTGAAAATGCATCTTCCTCTTGCATGCATGTACAAAGAGCCTAAGTCAAAATTAAATATAACAGAGGCTTATCATTTTCACTGATGTGTATTTGTGCTGTCTTGTTAACAAAAAAACATATATCTGTTCAAAATGGTTGTATTACAGAACATTGAATGTATGAGAGCCCACTTCCAAGTTACACCTCCAACAAAAGTTGGAAGAAGACAAGAGCATACTCTGAAATTTAAAAGGTGTGTAGTACCCACTAGTGGTTATTTTATATGACATTTCTCTCACCTTAGATGCTCTTGATGATGTGTGAACATTTCTACATAAGTCATTGAGAATGATTTAGGGTCTAAACTTGGGATAAAAGCAGGGTTTGTAGTTTAGGTGCTGCCTTATTAATTTGAAATCAGTGCTTGAGTTTTTTCTGTATGTGTAAGGCAACGGCAATAGTATGGTCATTAAATAATTTTGACCACCTAAATAGTTGAGAGTGCTGGTGGACCATTGTTCCAGTAAAGACTTAACTGACAAAGGCCGGTTTGATATTAAGTGCTATTAAATTGCCCATATTCACTTTGAAATGTAAGAGTTTTCCAAAATGGGCTAATAAAAACAGATTAGGTAGAAATATGACCAGCTTGGCAGAAAACATAAGCAAATCATTGGCAAATACCTGAATCGTATGGTTTGTATGGCCAGATATATCTGGGTTCAGACTTATATGGGATAAAAGTGTTTCCTCACCAATACAAATAAGATGGGTAATAACGAGCAGCCTTGTCTAGTGCCAGTAATTATCTTAACTTGAGGAGACAAGATGCTATTTATCCTAATTCTTGCAGTTGGGGTATTACATAAAGCTAAAATTCTGTTTACAGTTGTCTCTACTACACCAAAATCTATTAAAGTATTCCTGAGAAGCTGACAAAATTTAGGTTCATGGGAGATGATTTTTTTTTCTGCTTGGTAAAATAAATTAAAGAAATTACTTTAAGGCGTTCAAGGTCTTTTCCCTTACATTATCTTTTAAACTGTGGGACTATTATATTCAAAGGACTGTGTCAATTAGTTAGTCAAAGTGTTTTTGTTTTGATAGTGAGGCAGGTAAAGGTGACAGGTGAAAGGGAGTGGGATCATAGTCCAAGGGAGTGTGCCAAGAAAGGTTACAATATCTTTGAATGATATATGCAAAACTGCACAATAATTAGATCCTGTTGCAAATAGGGAAGCAACTTGTACTCCCTTGTTCCTACCTGTATCGAATTGCTTCAAATTGCTATTCATTTCTAAACGTACCATCTATTAAGGGCTCATTCACATAGATATTTTTTATGCGGTTGACGCGCATTTGAGACTCAGGTTTGAGCACGCCTAAACGCATTCTCTAACTGATTCCATTATATCTTGCCTGGTTGAACTCATGAGTTGCATTTTACTCCATTCACGTTTAATTACGTTTGTTTAGACGAAGCACCCTGCATATTTTTGCATTAAAAAAACACACTTGTGTATGAAAGAAAGAAAGAACTTTGTTTAATTTCTGTGGATGTAAGATAATGAAACTGTTGTAGTTTCAGCATGAATGAGATGTTTAGTGAAAATATTAGTAATGAAAGACAATATATGTAAAATGCATTGTTAACTAATAATGTTTTATTTTCCTGCTGATTGTAATCTAAAAGAGGACTGCAACTGAACTCTAGTTTATGTAATTCTTCAGGAAATTTGTTGAGACAAAAGCCATATGTTTCCTGAAAGGAAACTACCCAATTGTTATAAATGTTCACTCCCTGTGTAAACCTTTGGTTTTCAAAAATATTCTAGTAATTCTTCTCATCTGTGCATCCTCTGCCTCTGCTGTACATTGTTATATGCACCAATATATTGCAGCATTTTCTAAACCTGCTTAATTTCTGGTGACATCAGAGTGTCTCAGAATGTCATTCACTACATCATACTAAACGTTAACTCAAAGGTGAAAAACTCCTTTTAAACTGCTAATATAGTGAAATGTATCCTGAAGATTTGCTATAGACAAAAATAATAAGGGGCCTAGGACAGAGACTTGGTAACCCTAATTGAGTAAGGGATTTGCACAAGCGGTGTTTAAGTGTACATGACGATCTTTGGAAAGCTTAAGTATATAACTGCATGCTAATGTTTGGGCCTAATTCATTTTGTTGTGACAGGAGCAAGCTAACCTATCATTTCTGCAATATTAGCAATTAGGAAATAGTAGCATTTCCCTCAGCATTAGACTTGCCCTAGGCCAGCTATACATTTATATACAGCTGATTAATTAATCAACTAATCAGTGATCAAAGCAAGCAGGCTTTATAGTAAAGTGCCTAACATATACAAGTCATTGGGGTGACAGATACAAGTTTTTATAGTGTTTTAAAGAGATACTGACACCTGAAATGAAATTGTTTTTAAATATATCATAACATTGTCTTTGCATAAGCTTTATTAGTTTGCCATTAAAGTAATTCCTACTTTCTATCTATCAGATCTTCCAAGTTCCTCTATGAGTGGCTGCCAAATTTGTGCTGCAGCAGTCCATTATTGTTAGGAATTCTAACTGATGGGTTAAGGGACAGTCAGGCTAGCAAAACAGTCAGATATATCATTCAATACACGGTTGCTAGGTTAACTATAGCAACCAGATTGTTGAAATTTCAAGCTAGAGAGCTACAGAATAAAATGCTAAATAACTCAAAAACCACAGATAATGAAAAAAAATTGCAAAATGTCTCAAAATATCACTCAATACATCATACTAAAAGTTAACCCAAAGGTGAACAAACTTTTAAAATATACAAAGACTATTCATTTCCAAGACTGGTGAGAAATAACCAATTATACTTATTAACTTCAAATGCAATTGAACCATTATATTTGGCCACTAGATGGAGCTGATGCTGTGGGTCATATTTTCTGTAACATTCACCTGAGAAAGGACCCTTCATGTGTGAAAAATGTAGTGCTATTCTACCTTAAATGAGGCAACACTTTTTGTATCTATAAAGGCTCTCCAGGGGATTTGAGTTTAATAGAATCCTAAGGATATTAGATATCAAACTGATCAGAAGACCTCCAATATTTATATTTAGAATCTGTTATCTTAGTTTCTAGTGACATATTTAAGATAAGATGCTGTAAACTGCAATAATACATTTTAAAAAGGGTTTGTACAATGGAAGTGCATGGAAGAAAATTTACTAGAAACAAAAGAAATATAATGAGTAATTCCCTGGTCCCATTTTATTAGTTATTTAGTATCTATGTGAGTGCATGCTTTTTCCAAAAACAGGGCCCTTTAGTTACAAGGTTATGATCATAACATTTTTCTAACCCTCTGGTGACGTTCAGGAAAACCACAAAAATATGTTGCTATGTGAATGACTATTTTCTACCTGTGATATCCAGTGGAAATTACACAGATGCTACTTCCTTGTATAAGCTGACATTTCAGAAGTAGTTTGTAGAAGAAACATATTCTTATTTTGGATTGTACAGACTGGCTTGCAGAACATCAGCCTTAAAAGCAAGTATGGCATTTATTATATCCAATTACTGTCAATTTCTCATGACCAGGAGGATTCATTTTATGGCCCAGAAATGTAATTTGTATCTTGTTTTAATGTCTATATTCTATTGTTAGGTGACATTTCACTGTACTCAGAGTTATGGTGAACCCACATCATGCTTGAATTTTAGCTTCCAACATCATTTTTAAAAATTAGCAAAATGTGTTTTGCTAAAAAATGTAGTTTCAAAATCAGTCAGTTGCTGGGGTTGTAAAAGAAATTTTAGTTTTTGCTCTACTGGCTTGAATGCAGTTTGCTTATAATAACCTTTTGAAAGTGTTTGTATTGATAGAATACAATGAATACAGTTTATATATATATATATATATATATATATATATATATATATATATATATATATATATATATATATATATATATATATATATATATATATATATGTATATATGTATATATATATACATATATACATATATATATATATATATATATATATATATATATATGTATATATATAATTATTTTTTTTTTAAATATATATTTTGCTATGTTTGTTCCCTGTCTGTATTATTAATTTATCTGTGTGCGTACAATTATTGCTGAAACAAGTTCAAATTATATTTAATTTCTGAACACAGAATTATTGTTCAACAGTTATTTTTTTAAAATAGCCATTCCATAAAATTATATCTAGCCATAACATTTTAGATATAGAGTTCCATCAGTGTCCGAGTCATTTTAAAGGGGGTTTAATGTTATTTTTAAAATATTCTTCTATAGGTCCTTAGTATTAAATTAAATTAAACAATTTTGTAATGTATGTCATTTCTGCAGCATTCTCATCTCTGTCATGGTTGTGAACCCCCTTTGAAATTCAGCAGCCACTAGCTGTCCTGCCCGCAACTAACTTATGGGCTGCCCCTCCAATGCTTGACTGTTAAATAGGGATCAAGGGTGGGTTAGGGTAAGGGTGGGTTAGGGTTAGGGTGGGTTAGCCCCCCCCAATATAAACATACTTTAGATATTAACAAAGATTATATGGTGAAGATGAGTTGAAATGCTCATCAGATTTGAATACAATAAAAGCATATACAGTAGTTGGTCACAGTTATTGTTACCTAATTTTGTTTGGGTGGGTGGTTTGTGTATGCAAAAGGTTAACTAATCTGTGCACTTGTTTGAGCAGAATAATTGTGGGTCGAAAAAAGTACAAAAATATGTATAGTCATACAAAATACTTTGTGGACACCACAATTTGTTGTGTGTGACAGACTCAAAACAAGTGCCATGGATTTGTACCAGAAAGAAAGGAACTGCAAAGAAGAGCTAACAAGGTCACACAGCCTTGTTAATAAATATAATTAGATTGTGTGTGTAACTTGGAAACCATGAAAGGAATAATTAATGCCTTAAAAATTGCATTTGATGAGTGCAAATAAATTCATTCACAATAAATTCGGGGGTTATGTAATAAAAGGCACTAAGTTTGCCCAGTAGCAGTAACCCATAGCAACCAATCAACAAGTAGCATTTACTGTTCACCTGTTTAAAAGCAAACATCTTATTGGTTCCTATGGGTTACTGCTCCCGGGCAAACTTAGTGCCTTTTATTACATAAGGGGGATTGTGTCCACACTTTGATGTGTTGTCATTATTATATCTTGTGATAAACAATTAAGAGTTAATAAAGTGCAATAGTGTAAGGTTTGCTAATTAGCTAAGCAACAGTTCGCATTCCACTAGTCTGTAGAAGAAGGAATCACTCTTTTTTTCTTTGGCGAAACGTTAATTTTTAAGAGCTGTCTGCATGTCTAAGATTAAAGGACTTCTAAACAGTGGTGATGGGTGGTTAGGAGGTGCGGAAAAACCAATAAACCCAATTTGTCAAAACAAGTGCCCCCTCAAGTGCTCCCTTCTGTTCTAGTTTTAGGAATTAATGCAGGCCACTGTAACAAGAAGTGTGTAAAGACATAGTTCTGTTTATTCATTCTCTGATGTAACCTAGCATGTATGTGTTCCCTTGGTTTGTGTGTGAGCACTGTGAATCATACTTAAAATGACAGTTTTTCTATTTAGGATTATATTTTGGCACATACTATTAGAAAACTATATTTAGATTAAAATGATTTAAGTGATATATTTTTATAGAGACTTGGAATACTTGGGTATCATTTTCTCTTAAAGGAAAAGGAAAGTCTTATTCCACTTGGGGTTGCCAAATGTTAGGCACCCCCAAGTGATTGTAGTTACTTACCTGAAACCCCGTGCTGCTGCTTCTGCACGAACCCCCAAGTGGAATAAGACTTTCCTTCTCCATTAATTACTTTCTAGTTAGCACTTTTGCTTTTAATATATGGTGGTTTATTATTTTTAAGGATAGGCCATGCCCCCACTAATATTTTGTTGGCGGTGTGGGCAAAATTACCTTTGGTTTTTGTAAGCACTTTATAAACACTGTGGGGCACATTTACTAAGCTCGAGTGAAGGATTCGGGGGGGGGAAAAAACTTTGAATTTCTAAGGTTTTTTTTGGGTACTTCGCCCATCGAATAGGCTACTTCGACCTTCGACTACGACTTTGATTCGAACAATTCAAACTAAAAATCGTTCGACTATTCGACCATTCGACAGTCGAAGTACTGTCTCTTCGCCACTTTAAACCTACCGAGCACCAATGTTAACCTATGGGGACCTTCCCCATACGTTTTGCAAGCAATTTCTGATCGAAGGAAAATCGTTGGATTAAAATATTCGATATTTGTAGTCGAAGGATTTTGCTTCGATGGTCGAATATCGAGGGTTAATTACCCTTAGTAAATGTGCCCCTGTGTATATAACAGTGGATTAAAAATAAACATTGTTTTTTGTAGTTTTTAAGTGCAAGCAGAACATTTTGTGCTCTATTCTTTAGGGACATTTCCTGATGGGGATTTTCAGTTTGTCTAGGAAGACAACTAAACCTTTAGAAATCTGCTGTATAGATATAGGACTCTTAAAAAAGTAACCAAAATATAGGGATTTGTATCAGAAACATTCTTTATTTAATGCACAATAATACAAATACAATTGATGTGGAAATCCTCATTTGTACCAAATGTGCCAATACTGAAGATGTATAACTTTATAAAGATGCAAAGCACCACTGTACATTTCAGAATTGCATTTAAGAATCATATGTTGGATTACAATATCCTATGAACACTTCCCAAAAATAGCTAGTAATAAATGCTATGAAGGCTACCCTTCTTCTGAGCTTAGGCTACATAATTACAATAAATCTTTTCCATGTAGAACTGGAATGAGAATACTGTATAATCAGACAGCAGTTTACCTGCCAACTGATTTTCAAATTGAATAAAATGCCAAGCTCTTTTTAAAAACTTTTTTATCATTTATATTTCGTGCTTTCACGATTTCATATCAATATCCATTTTCATGTATGTAATTCTGCTGCATGGATGGATGACTCGGAATAAAAAAAAACATAAATTCCTGACTTGTACAGATCAACTTACAGCAATACAAAAGCTAGTTTTAAAATCACTTAATCAGGAATAAACATAAGATTGCAAAGCTAAAGCAGAAAACTGACAGGAAGGGTTGCATGGCTTGTGACCCACAAAAGGGGCTGCACAGATAATGGAAATATGCTGCACATTCGGTAAAAATACAAGATTGTGTATGTGGGATTATGTGATTTACCTAATATCTAGACTGTTATACACCAGATTTCCTAAGCACCCACTTGTTCTGTTACTTGGAGTAAAACCTCAGAAATTCACCATTCATTGCTCCGAGTGAGTAAACACATTCTGATGGCAGCAAGGCTTATGGTAACAGTACCAGTAACTGGAAACAACCTGAACTTGAACGAACACTGAAAGCTAAAATAATGAATATTGCCACTAATTAAAAAAACATACCTATACGCTACAGAATGATATGAAACATAATAAAATTAGGCTCCTAGGCTATCCCATGATATGCTTTTTGCTTTCTTTAATGATACTTACCATTAATTCATTTCATATGTAACTTTTAATAAAATCAAAAAAACTTGTCAGTTAAAAAATAAAGAAAGGGTTGCATGCCTTCCTGTAATCAGCTTTCTTTTATGGAGTTTGTACCACACATAAAATTCAGATATGCATTAGCAGCCAGAACATATGTTTGCATACAGTAAGTCCCATTTTGGGGTCTCTATATGCCACTTTAGAAACTTCATTAAAAATTCTTACTTTAGAATTTGGATTTGTCAAAATGTTAAATTTGTTAACAGTATGATTTTCTGGGGTGGACTCACATTTTTAGCCTTGCAATCTGCTCATTTCTTGATCTGTGCTTCAAAAATCTCCATAAACAACAGCAAGAAATTGATAGCTCTTGTCCTATTGTCATGTTATAATTATCAATTCCCAATACTTGTTAGAAAATGTTGGTTGTACTGCTTGTAAATAGGCAATTGCTGAATAACCACTGCAAATAACTGAGCTTAAATACTAGCTAGCAAATATACTAAAGGGCGAAGTGGCTAACGCTAGCGAAAATTCACCCAAAAAACACTGGCGTCTTTTACTTTTTTAAGGGTGATAGGCTGAAAAAGATCGTAAATTTTTTTGGGGGTACCCTCCTTCCCCCCTCCATTTCCTAACATATGGCACCTAAACTATACTGTACACATGTCCCTGAACCCAGTAGAATCTCTAACGATGTAGCAAGTAATGGCTGTCAACAACAGTAAGGGCCATAAAGGTATTGTTATTAAAAGGGGTGTATTTATTTTGCTTTACAAAGCATAGGTACGGTTCATTTTTTACCTTCTCTTGTCTTCCTGGACCAGCTGTGGGAGGGGGGGATCACTGACTCTGTAAACTCTTCTACACCGGAAAGGAACATGCTATTTTAAACTTAAATTTTGCATAAATTAAATTAAAAAAGAAAATAGAAAGTTTTAAAAGTCTTTATTTCTGGTGTACTATCTGAAAACACTTAGGGGCAGATGTATCAAGGATCGAATATCGAGGGTTAATTAACCCTCGATATTCGACTGCCGAATTAAAATCCTTCGACTTTGAATATCGAAGTTGAAGGATTTTGCTCAATTCCATCGAAGGAATAATCGTTTGATCGAACGATTAAATCCTTCTAATCGAACGATTCGAAGGATTTTAATCCATCACAATCGAAGGATTATCCTTCGATCACAAAATTGTTAGCAAGCCTATGGGGACCTTCCCCATAGGCTAACAATGGCCTCGGTAGGTTTTAGGTGGCGAACTAGGGGGTCGAAGAAATTTTTAAAGAGACAGTACTTCGATTATCGAATAGTCGAGTAGTCGAACGATTTTTAGTATGAATCGTTCGATTCGAAGTCGAAGGTCGTAGTCAAAGGTCGAAGTAGCCAATTCGATGGTCGAAGTAGCCAAAAAAAACATTCGAAATTCGAACTATTTTTCCTCTATTCCTTCACTCGAACTTAGTGAATGGGCCCCTACAACTGAATAAAGTGTTTAGAAGATAGACAACCCCTTTCAAGAGAGATATGAAAACTATGTATGTAAATCTATAAGGAGACTATACACTCATCTCTAAATATTTTTGCACAACCACTGCAAAATTTCACCAATATTTGTTTTGTTCTGAAAATGACACTGCTAAACAATAGTCACCACAAAAAAAAAAAAAAAAGTTGCCACAAAAAGACTCCTATTGATTTCAATGTGTTTTGTGAATATTTTGGAGAAGCGAAATAGAACTCATTCATTCATTGCTATTTACCAGTATTTCCTTTTAGAGAATAAAAAGTCAAAGAAAGTAAGTTTTATCTTAAGGAGTAAAAATGTAGATAGATGCCTTTTTAAGAAGATACAAGAACAAGATACATTACTATGCAATACTTCTTTTATACTATACACCTTCTTACAAAGTTGGAGCCCCAGTGCAAATTTCATCCAGGGCCCAAAATCATTCAGTCTTGGGGCCTAATTCCAAGTTACTGGAGAATTCCACTGTGTGTTTCTGGTCTGAAAATCAACTTAAAACTTGAATTTTACAGCATCTTAACTTGCACATGATTTTGGGCAAAAAGACAAAGCATCATAAATATTAATGTTATGGATTTTCTGTAAATGTTACATTCAGGAACAGATTTATTAAGATTCGAATTGTAAATTCGAAAAAAAAATTTTGGGTCAAAACTCACAAATTAGAATTTTAAATCACCAACTCAAATTTGAATTTGTATGTGAGATTTATCACACCTCGACCCTGGAAACAGTTCTGATTCGAATATTCTTAACACTTAAAACCTGCCGAGTTCATTTACAAGTCAATGCTGAGGTCCGTTGAACCATTTGAAGATGTTAATATCCTTCCTGACATTCAAGTTTTTTTCGGAGAAAAAACTCGGATCGAGTTTCATTCAAATTAGTTTTGAGTTTTCAGGTCGTTCATATTCGATCAAATATAAAATTTACATAACTTTGAAATTCAACCTTTGATAAATCAGCCCCTCAGTGTGCATGTGATTAATAAACTATGTAGCAATTTGATGCCCCCAAAAATTAGTGAATGTAAATGTTCATTGCTGACTCCAAGGCTTCTCCAATCAAAACAATCAGGGCCTGATTTAGGTCCAAAAACCATCTTCCTTTGAATACCTCAACTTCCTTCTGAGCAGGGGGTTTTTCTCCAACCAAAAAATAAAATGCTTGCCAGGTTTTAGGTGCCAAGTTTTTTTTATATAATGGAAAAATCCGCTCAGGGAAAATAAACCCACTGGGCAGGAAGCTGAGGTATTTGAATGGAGAGTTTTTTAGTACCCGAAGGCTCGAGCATTCTTCAGTGTGGATTGCAATAGCCACACTTAACAAACTTAAATTCCAGGAATAGTTTAAGCTTCACATATTTATCCTGTCATTCGTAAAAGGTATAAACACTGGCTTGAGATTTATATACAGACACTTAAATACTACTCATAGAAACATCATCTTAAATAGTCAACACCCAGTATGTGTGATCTGTTCCAGCAAAAAATGAATTGAATTCCCTTTAGAAATGAGCTTGTTCATAAATCCTATACAAATTGGATATATTAGTTAAAAATAGTAACTATGGATGGATTATAATGTGGGTTTGGGGAGTCATTTATACTTCAGCTTTATACATTAGCTACTGTGTTACCAGTGCAGGGTTGCCAGGAATGATGCATTGCATTTGAACAGCTTAGACTCAATGCTACATTAGAATTCTATCATGGTTAAAAGTATTTGGGACACCATTTCCCAAATTCTCAGCACCATGTTTTATTTTAAGTGGCCATCCCAGTGATGTTTGACCTGCTTAGACCCATGCTCAGTTATTATTTTCCAATGTTTTTAAGATTAATATAATTAATGGAAGCTTCTCACTTTGCATCCCCTTTAAAAAATGAAAAACAAAGTAGTCATAAGAGGAGTTCATAACTTTCTGTTGATGTAAAAAGGTTCACAGTCACACTCCCTTATTACAAAAATGGAATAATGGTGCTAGATGTATAAAAAACAAGAGAAATATCTCTATAGCCCAAATCTCACTACAACCCAAATAGTCACAGGTGGTGGGTAGCACTAACTCAAATGTGCATCAACAGGAAAGTGATTGTAGGGCAGAAAAATGCCACACCACAAAGGGGTAGAAACAATGCACATCTTCCCATCAATTGATGCAGTTTGTCACAGGCATAGTTCAAACATTACTTTCGCTTCTTCTCTTAAGAACGTCAACATTGTTTACAGGAGAACTAAAGCTTAACTAAAGAAGTAGGTTAGAAATGTTGTACATTATGTTTTGGGCTTCTGTACCAGCCCAAGGCAACCACAGCCCTTTAGCAGTAAAGATCTGTGTCTCCAAAGATGTCCCAGTAGCTCCCCATCCTCTTTTCTACTGATTCACTGCACATGCTCTGTGCTGCTGTCACTTACTGAGCTTAGGGACAGACTCAAAATATACAGTACAAAGAATATAAATGTCACAATATAAGGCTGATTAGTAATTAAAGTGGACCTGTCACCCAGACACAACAATCTGTATAATAAAAGTCCTTTTCAAATTAAACATGAAATAGAATTTCTATTTTTTATTATACCATTCATAGCTGTTGTAAGCTCATTTAAAAATCTCAGCTGTCCATCAAATATTGTCTGCCCCTTCTCAATGGCTCCTGCCTGCTTTCTATAATTATGAATTCCCAGACTGAAGGAAACAAGATTGAAATAATTTATATAGTGTAATTAAAGTTAATTTTGCTTGGTGATAATTTTGCTAATGTGATAAAATAGGATTTTGAATTTTTTTGGGGTAACCGGTCCCCTTTAATACAGATAATTACTACATGGCAGCACAGAAACCATTGCAATTAGCATCAGAATTTAATAATCAGCTTTGTAGCATCAGTTTAAATTACAAGCCAACCTCATTTTCTGTTTGATAATTTGAGACAACACCTAAGCTTAGCTTCTCAACAGCTGCTCAGAATCCACTGAGCATGTGAGTGTCACAGACACTTTGTCAAGATGGTGACCCCTGCAAGAAGTTTAAAGTCCTGGATCATTGCTGCTATTGAGAAGCTGAAACGTAAGGTTGGTGCAACACGTTCAGTAATAAGATATGGCATTTTTAGCCATATTTATTTTTAGGGTTTAGTTCTCCTTTAAAAACTCATTACCCTGGGTCTAATATATGTATCAGCAGGTGCGTGGTGACTGACACTTCTTGTAGTACACCACTAAAAATATGTCTCTGTATCCATTAAATGTACCAACAAAAATGAGGCGGGTCGCAAACAGAAAAATGCCCAAACTGCATAACCATGAGCTAGGATAACTGAAACTAACTGTGAGTCCCAAATGCACCCTGTATGCTTATTACCTGCCCCACCATCCCTATTTATCACTTGAAATTGACAACAGCCTCAACAGACACCGAATACTATTGAGACCCACACTGTGGAGCTTTAAAGGAACAGTTCAGTGTAAAAATAAAAACTGTGTAAATAGGCTGTGCAAAATAATAGTAAGTAGTGTTCTGATTATATTAGACATCCAGTCACTCCAGCCTTTATACATTACATTTTTGGCTAACTAACTATATTAGAAACATTTTTTATTTTGCACAGCCTATCTATTTACCCAGTTTTTATTTTTACACTGAATAATTCCTTTAAAGGAGTAGGAAACCTAGTCGGCGCAAAAACCCTCCCGTGTGTTGCCCACCCTCCCTCCTCCCCCTGGCCTACCCGTCCCGCTGGGCAAATGCCCCTAACTTGTTACTTACCCTTCTGCGCAGGTCCAGTCTACGGAGTTCACCGACGGCATCTTCTTCCAAGCGATCTTCTTCCTGCTTTGACAGGCGCATGCGCAGTAGGAGCATTTCGCCGGTACGATCTACTGCGCATGCGCCAAAAGTCACGAAGTGAAATCGGAAAACTTTGTGACTTTTGGCGCATGCGCAGTAGATCCGTACAGGCGAAATGCTCCTACTGCGCATGCGCCAAAACGCCATTCAAAGCAGGAAGAAGATCGCGTGGAAGAAGATGTTGTCTGTGAACTCCGTAGTCCGTAGACTGGACCTGCGCAGAAGTGTAAGTAACAAGTTAGGGGCATTTGCCCAGCGGGACGAGTAGGCCAGGGGGGAGGAGGGAGGGTGGGCAACACACGGGAGGGGGGGAGGGTTTTTGCGCCGACTAGGTTTCCTTCTCCTTTAAGAATGCACCACAGTGTGAAGAGCAAAACATACATCAGGCTTGTCCTGTAGTGTGCGTTTTTAACAATATGCTGGTGCAAGGTGACTAAACTCTCTATGACGTGAGGAAAGAACTGCTTTACACATTTAGGGTCTCAATAGTAGCTGGTGCCTATTGAGGCTACAGTTCTTCGGAGAAATTCTGTTTTAAACACTTCACTATAAACACTTCGCTATAAACACTTCAAAGACCAAACAATCAAGAGTAGAATAGGAAGATGATGCATTGGTTGGTTTCCTCAGGAAGTAGGTTTAGCCTCAAGGCAGCTTCTCTTTTTCTAATCATTGCTTTCCTCTAATCAAGACTATAAGTCACATATTTACTCAGAGATAAATTAATTTACTAGATCCTCTTATCATTTTATCAATTTATCACTTTCTTAACAATTTAACTCCTAGCGGAAGAGTTTAATAATTTGCAGCAAATAAGAAATAATTTCATGTATATTAGTAATGCAGTATGTTTATGTAATCGTGTTCTCTACATTACATCTCTACAGAAAAGCAACGGTATTGTCATGCATTCTCAGAATTCTCAGTTGATCTGTCCAAACTGAATAGCTTATCTGCTAATGCCCCTTTTTGGCAGGTGGATGGGACATCTGCAGATGATGTGAAAGGAGTTGCAGCTCATCCTCACTTCAGGCCATATACATTTATGTCTAATATACATGCAGATTAGAAGCACATGAGGGTATGTAATAAAATACACAAAATTTGTCCAGGTGCATGCCTTGTTATAAGTTACTGCTCCTAGATAAACTTTGATTACATATGGGGGTAATTACATTATTCTGAAATACTTTAGATACATTTTGCCTTACAAACTTTCTTGGCACAACAAAAATCTCCTGCACATATAGATAGGTACTAATGAGTATTTACAAATGCAGTTGAAAGTGCAGTCACATAATTACAAAATTTATTTGGGTTGAAAAAAGACAGCAATGCTATCAAATTTTACCCTCTAAATGAATCTCCATGCCCATGCAAACATGTATAATCAGTTCTATTTATACACTCAAATATATAAACTATATACAGTCAAACCTGGATTTTAAGTACCCTGATTTTAAGTTTTCCTGCATTTTACATTTTTTATTTGTGGTCCCACCAATTTATAATGCATTTCAATGGGCGCATTTCACTGATTTTAAGTAATCTTTTCACGGATTTTACATATAAAAATGTCCTGTTGTTCCCATAAACTGCTTTCTTCCCCTCTATGAATGTTATTTGTGAAATAAAGAAGTTTAAAATACTTATCAAATGTATATTTTGCCATGGTTCTGCCTGTAAATGGTCGCTTCCAATTAGTCTGCCCCTTATACAGTCCTGTACCAATCACTTACTGCTTTAGGTTGTGTATGTGACTGAAAGTCTTGCACATGCCCCCCCCATAGTATAACACTGCAATGTTTAACCCTTGTTATTAACACAGTAAATATTGTATCTCAAAAATAAAACTGACTCCTGTGCTTATATCCTTTCAGTACTTGAAGAAAAAGTTATTTTAACAAATTTCCCTGATTTAACATTTTTGCCAGATTTTACATAATTTTTTCATGGTCTCCTGAAAAACGTAAAATGGGGGTTCTACTGTATACTAATAAGCTTATTGGAGATCAATATAGACTTGTTTAGTATACAATGCTTGTATACTTGCTTGTCATTATCATGGCCTCTTGTTCTTTGATTTTTTTTATAAGGAAAAAAGATTCCATACAATCTGTATATTTGTAAAGAGTAATCATGGCCCCCCATCCCAATCTTGACAGTGCTTCCTCATATTTTTATTCTTCCATTTCTTTTACCAGTTTAGTTGCAGGTCTCTGCACTCTCACCAGCTCATTAAAGGGATTCTGTCATCGGAAAACATGTTTTTTTCAAAACGCATCAGTTAATAGTGCTACTCCAGCAGAATTCTGCACTGAAATCCATTTCTCAAAAGAGCAGATTTTTTTTATATTCAATTTTGAATTCTGACATGGGGCTAGACATTTTGTCAATTTCCCAGCTGCCCCTGGTCATGTGACTTGTGCCTGCACTTTAGGAGAGAAATGCTTTCTGGCAGGCTGCTGTTTTTACTTCTCAATGTAACTGAATGTGTCTCAGTGGGACACGGGTTTTTACTATTGAGTGCTGTTCTTAGATCTACCAGGCAGCTATTATCTTGTGTTAGGGAGCTGCTATCTGGTTACCTTCCCATTATTCTTTTGTTTGGCTGCTGGGGGGAAAAAGGGAGGGGGTGATATCAGTCCAACTTGCAGTACAGCAGTAAAGAGTGATTGAAGTTTATCAGAGCACAAGTCACATGACTCGGGGCAGCTGGGAAATTGACAATATGTCTAGCCCCATGTCAGATTTCAAAATTGAATATAAAAAAATCTGTTTGCTCTTTTGAAAAATGGATTTCAATGCAGAATTCTGCTGGAGCAGCACTATTAACTGATTCATTTTGAAATTTTTTTTTTCCCATGACAGTATCTCTTTAATATCCTTCATAAGCACAGGAGGTCTGCACAGTCTTCACAGGTTGCACATCATAAGGTTCCCAAGATTCCAGCTTTGGTTCATTATGGGGGATGATCCGGATGCCTGTCGAGGATTTTTGACTCAATGCAAGATCCAGTTTGAAGTGGCTCCTGAGCAGTTTGCAACCGAGAGAGCTAAAGTTGCATATATTATTGCCCTTCTTCAGGGGTCTGTATAGAGATGATCCCCAAGTGCACAACTCCACTGCCTTCCTATCCAAGTTTCTCCAGATCTTTGATGCTCCTGGTCGGAAATTGAATGCCTCTGATTGGCTCATGAAGATTTGTCAAGGATCCAATTTGGCCTCCGAATATGCTATTAACTCTGGCTGCAGAAGTGACTTGGAACAACGAGGAGCTTATTGCAACTTTTTAGAGGGGGCTTCATGAGGATCTGAAAGATGAGCTGGTTACTCAGGATCTTCCTACTGCTTTTGAAGAATTAGTTATCTTCATTGTCAAGATAGATTCAGGAATGAGGGAAAAGTCCTCTCTTAAGTTTCGGACCTTCAAACCCCTAGCTTCAACGTTTCTTGGGTCTGAATTTCCACGCTCCTGTTACTCTTTCTCCGACGGTTCGAGACAAACCAATGCAGAGTGGAATAACGCTCTTAACACCTAAGGAAAGAACCATAGGAGGACTGAAGGTCTTTGTATATATTGTGGCCTCGCTGGACATCTCGTTATATTCTGTCCCACCAGACCTCAGCATCAGGGAAACACTTCAGCCTAGGTGGGAGGGGGGAGTATCCCCTAGGCAAGATTTCTCCACTCCCAGTGACCTTCAGTTCTAGTATGTTTCTCCCTGCTTCACTCTCTACATTGGTACATTTTCCTGTCAAGCTTTTGTGGATTCCAGAGTGGCAGGAAACTTTATTGACAACTCTTTTGCCAAGTCCTGTGGCCTATGTCCTGTGCCTGTCTAAGTTCCTCTTTCTGCATGGGCTGTGGATGGCAGGCCTGGAGTTCTTACCTCTGCTACTTCTCCAGTCCTAATTTGTATTGGCAGTCTTGATAAAGAGGATATCTCTTTCCTGATGATTCAATGGCTCCGAATGCATAACCCGTCTATTGACTGGTCTACTGGGGAACTCATGACCTGGAGTTCATTTTGCTGTTCTAACTGTATTTCTTCTTCAATTATTCCAGTGGTCACTTCTTCTTTGCTCCCAGCATCCAATCCTCTCCTTCCTGATATTTACAAGGACTTTGCTGATGTTTTTGAAAAAAAACATACTGAAATTCTACATCCTGATTGTCCCTACGACTGTCCTGTTGACCTAATCCCCGGCTCCATTCCTCCTAGGGGAAGAACATATTCCTTATCAATGCCTGAGACTCAGGCCATGAAAGAACATATTCTGGAGAATCTGTCCAAACAATTCATCAGTAAATCTAAGTCTCCACACGGAGCTGGTTTCTTTTTTGTCCAGAAAAAAAATGGCACTCTTAGACGGTGCATTGATTATCGAGCATTGAACAATGATAAAGAACCGTTATCCCTTACCATTAATCCCGGAATTATTCAATAGATTAAGGGGAGCCAAAGTCTTTACCAAATTTGATCTACGAGGTGCTTACAACCTTATTCGGATCTGTCAGGGGGATGAGTGGAAGACGGCTTTCAATACAGGGGATGGCCATTATGAATATTTGGTCATGCCATTCGGCTTATGCAATGCCCTCGCTGTGTTTCAAGAGTTCATCAACGATGTCCTTCGTGAGTTTCTGCAGACTTGTGTCATAGTATATTTGGATGACATCCGGGTTTACTCTTCCTCACTGTCTGATCATCTTTTCCAAGTAAAGCAGGTTCTACTCAAGTTAAGAGAGAATTGTCTGCATGCTAAGCTTGAGAAATGTGAGTTTCACAAGACCACAATTTCATTTTTGGGATACATTATTTCTCCCTCCGGGTTCGAGATGGACCCTGCTAAAGTATCTGCTGTTCTAGACTGGCTTGTTCCTACGGGTCTGAAAGCCATTCAACGATTCTTGGGATTTTCCAATTTTTATCTTGTCATAAAGAATTTTTCTCAGACAGTTGCTCACATTATGGCTCTCATGAAGAAACCTTGTAACTCTTTATGGACCCCTCAAGTACAGGAGGCGTTCTCGAACACTCGAGAAACTATTTAGTTCGGATCCAATTCTTCTTCATCCAGATCCTGCTCGACCATTTATTCTGGAGGTCAATGCTCCTGAGGTAGGTGTTGGTGCAGTTTTGTCTCAACGAGCAGAGTTTCAAGGGACCCTTCATCTGTGTGGTTATTTTTCTCCAGCTGAGAGAAATTATGATGTGGGCAACCGTGAACTCTTGGCCGTTAAACTCGCACTTGAAGAGTGGCACCATCTGCTAGAGGAAGCCAAAGAGCCTATTACAATCCTCACTGTACCTCAGCAAAGGGTTGCTGAAGTTCTCAAATGGGCTCATTCTTCTAGGATTTCTGGTCATCCCGGCCTCAAGAAGACCCACGAGTTTGGATCAAGGTATTGTTGGGAGCCTTCACTTGCTAAAGATGTCAAGCTCTTTGTCTCAGCCTGCACAGTCTGTGCACAACAGAACTCATACCTACTCAACCCTATATGTGGCTATGGACTTTATTGTGGATTTGCCTAAATCTTTAGATATCATTGCTATTTTAGTGGTAGTAGATAGATTCTCCAAGATGTTGCCTCTTTTCAGACTTCTCATACAGATGCAGCCACTTTGGTTTGTCTGTTTGACACAGAATAACTAAACACAGATATCCCATTTATCTCATTTAACACAGAAAACTGTGTCACAACATCCCATCTAATTAAAGCATTCACCATTGTGAACAATGGTGCTTTGGTATGCTAATGAAAAGGTTAAATGCATTAAATGAGTTAAGATAACTTTAGATAACACAGTTTCTTCAATTAACTCTGAGTCATGACGCATTTAACTCACAAATCCAAGTGGCTTCATCTGTAGAAGGCAATTAAAACAGTCAGGGAAGATCTGTTATGCATAAAACTATGGTGGCACAAACTGTAGTATTGTGATTTTTAATTTTTGTTCAATATCGTATCCCTTATTACCCCTTCCAAAAGCTTTCCTACCACTGATGTTAAGTTAACAGGCAAATAGTTTTTATGCTAAAAATGGCACAATTGTTGCACATATTGACACTTTTAATTAATGCCACTTGTGTCCATATACTCCTTGCACTATAGTGGTACCAAGAGCCATTGTGTCTGTCCTGCTTCTTACACCAAATCACTTACAAATGTGCCTATTCACACTGTCCAACTCTGGAGCCTCAAACCAAGTTTTAGTCACTGAACTGTAAACATTAAGGTACGAGGTGTAGAGTGATAAAGTACCCCAGTAACTGCTAGAAACACAACTGTATTATTTTTCTGCCAGCACAGAAACCACCGATTTGATACCCTGTCACCACAGCATGTCATACACTTGGCAACAGAGTCATCTGTTTAACTGGTGGTGGTTTCATACTGGCAGCAAAACCATTACATGTGACATTAATATAAACAACCGTACTAATTTGTACATTGATATGGGACTTTTTTTTTTGACTTTGGAAAAATTGTTTAATTGCAGTATGTCTCAGTGGAATCAGGTTCAGCAGTTGGAACAAAGATTTTTGGAGCAGGTTGATCAGTTTTATGATGACACATTTCCAATGGAAGTACGACACTTACTGGCATCATGGATAGAGGAACAGGATTGGTAAGAATATTTGAATATGTTTCAAATACTAGTGATCAAATCTATTTGGTATTTGCTGAAAATCATATTGTGGGCTTCCCCTTTCATGAATACATTTTGAAAAAGTTGAGACATACATATATATATCTTGTAATAATTGTTTCATTTTTGCCTGTATATGTTTATCTATATTCTAGCAAGACTGGGTAAACTGCAGATTTTAATATATGGAAAAATATTACATGCCATTTCCATCTTTTCCCAGCCCAATGAACTGTGTTTGGGTCCAAAACAAGCTTCCTCCAAATAATTATTTTATTTGGGCTTGTTCAGATATTGACTGAGTTGCACCACATGGGTGGTCAGATTGTTTAAATATCCTTTAAATTAATTGAATGATCTTTACAGTTACGGCCATCTGTATAGTTGTTGGCATGTTGCTTGTCCTGGTTGGTCCTGGGCAAAAGATTCATTTGTCTACAGTGAAGGTAATCATTTCTAGAACAAACTATTAAAACTAGCATATGTTTTTTATAGGTTGAATCCAAATTACATGGAAAAACACTATCCTTCTTCAAAGCATCATGATTTGTTTAAATATCTAAATATCTCAAACAAATTTTTCTAAAAATTGAATTGAAGAAATGTTCATGGTACTATTGCTAATTAATAATACTAGTGACTAGGTAATAATTTTAGTGATTGGTAAAACATGGCAGAAAAGGGTTACATGGGCATTTTGGGTTAAAAATTGTCAAGTACAACCCTTACTTATGGTCCCCTCCCTAAATCACCTGTGTGTCTATTAGAGTGTACATCAGTACTGTTTGCACAATATGAACTTTGTGTAATATTTTCAGTAGAAAAAAAGGAGAAATGAAGCTGCTAAGACACTTTGCTTCTGTTTAGAAGCATCCTTCCTGTTTTCTGTCTCTGTGGTATGATGTTAGTGCTGCATCCTACGCTGATTGGAGGATTTCTCTAAGATTTATACTCCTCCTATCAGAATGCTGTGTCATTAATACAGTTCCCTGTATTTTGGAATTTCATATGCCCTGATGATAGGAATGTACACTGCCTGTGACTATGCTGCGTTCCTCCCACCATGCTAAAAAGAATCTCACCACTTCAGAATTGCAAGAAAATGTAAATTTACAGAAGAGCAGCAGGATATGGAATACAATATAATGTACTTGGTCTTGGTCTAGTATGCAGCCTAACTTGGTGGCCCCAATATTATACCCCCATCAATACCAGGGCTGGATTTACATAGTGAAAGCCCCTAGGCCTGCCACCACTCATCCCCCCTGCCCTCTCCCCTTTACCCGTGCTCATGCTCTTATTTCCTTTGTCGGGTCCAGATCACTGGGGATGGGCGTGTGGAAAATTTTAAAAACGATCTCCTGCTAGTTCCCAGTTCTTAGGAACTAGTGTGGGTGTGGCAGGGTGGCATACTGCCCCTAAAATCCTGCCACACTAGGCCCATGCCTTTGTGGCCTTCCCACTTATCTGGGCCTGATCAACACAGGTTGCACATGGGGTTGCCACCTGGCCGGTATTTTACCGGCCTAGCCGGTAAAACACCTGCCAAGGCCGGGCCGGTATTACAAATTTACCAGCAATGCAGTTTCTGAAGATGTTTGGGAAGGTGTGTGTATTTTAACGGGGCTCTTTTTGCCTCTGCCCACGCCTATTTCTTTATGGGATTCTATGTATTTATTTAATCTATGACTAAGGGATTAATTCCCGAAACGCGTCAGGATATACAACAGCAATAAATCTTTTCCAGAAGTGCCGTCTATTTTTTCCTGAACCTATTGTATGCTTAGCAGTCGGATACTGCTTGACAGAGCACCTGGAAGAGTACCTGTGGGGAGTAGTAGCGGTCTTTTTTCCTTGTTTCCTATCTTTTTATTTAATCTAACCCTTATTTCCACACCAACTTGAGTTCCTCTATATGATCTTGAGTGTCGGCGGTGCCATTTTACTTATTTCCTTAATTTTTATGTTACTTTTAGACCTGGTTCAAAAAATAGAAAGATTGATGCCTTGTCATGCACTTAATCAGATTCTGTTGATGAACCGATTTTTTTTCAATCACTGGCTTGATACTGGAATATGTTTGGATGGTAATATTAACCTAAAGTTAAATTATTTTAGATTAAAACTAAATACCAATTATTTTTCTCCAGATAATTCAGCCTGGGGAGTGGGTTCTTCCTCCAGTCTGCCTACGCTCCTGGCTCAACCTTATCAACTTATCTTTGTTTGCCAAATAAATAATATATAAAACAAAGATAATTTCTTAACACCGGGTAGGACAGGTAATATGGATTATTATTTTAAACAAAACTGCACACGGTACACCTTGTAATTTAATGCTCCATTTTAATGTCTTATCTGGGTATAATTTTCTGTTCTTAAACGTATTGCCAGAAGACCAAGTATAGTATAATGTGTATTGCTGCTCAATACGACTCAATAAATGAATAATTTCATCATTAGAAAATAACATTTCCTTTATAAGAATAAATAAATAATTGTGTTTCTTATTTTGATCTAGGGATGCTGCCTCCAATAGTGATTCACTGGCAACAATTCTTCTGCAGAACTTGATGTTACAGATTGAGAAGGAGTTAAACCGTGTTTCACATGAGAAAAATTTGCTGTTAAGACACAATCTGAAAAGAATAAAACAACTTTTTTTGGTAAGATCAGAGCAATTGAAAACAATCGTAATTTCATGTGTGGTTCAATGATAATTTTACAAAGAAGGAATTGTTATGCTGAGTAGAATGCTGAGTATGCTGAGAATATATATAGAGAGAAATATATATAGAGAAATATATATATCTGCAGGAATAGCGACACTCACGAGACTCCTCTGAAGCTTAACAAATGTGATACTTTATTGGAGACCCAACGTTTCGATCCCCGACAGGGATCTTCGTCAGGAGAATACAGAACAATATATAGAGAGAGAGAGAGAGAGAGAGAGAGAGAGAGAGAGAGAGAGAGAGAGAGAGAGAGAGGTTTAATGTCATTTTTACTGTAATGTTTAAGGAGATACTGTATATTGTGTCTCCTAGCCTTCCTTTAAATGTATAGCACCACAGAAATATATAGCACACACAAATATACTCAGCATCGGACTGGGGTGTCTGGGGCCCACCAGGGCTGCCGTCTCAGGGGCCTGTACACCCCCTGGCCCGCTGCCCCAACTGCAACCCCCCCTCTGCCTCTGGGCGCCCGCCCTCGACGTAACCCCCCTCCTCCCCTCCGTGTTTAGCTCATTTTATAATTATGTACCTGCAATCAGGGCCGGGGGAAGGTAAGGGTGCAGCACACAGGATGGGGATAAGGTCTGGGTCAGCGGGCCCACCTGTTACAGAACAACAACTGCGTAAAGGTAGGTCAGATGGAGGTCCACTTCCTCATATGTGCTATTAAATGCTGAAAAAGAAACATATTCCTCCATGTAAGCTGACATATGCTATTGGATATGTAACACGTTTTTTGGACTATCCAGGCCTAAGGGGTTAATCACCAGCTAGTATACCAGAGCATGGGTTCCACTTGACTCTAACACTGATGGTAGGGCCTTCGCAAATTGTAAGAAGTGAGATGGCTTCAGATTAGGTTTTTTTTCACTTTTTGTGGGATCAGTTAGGCTGGATTCATTTAACTGAACTTGATGGACACCATGGGCAAATGTTAATGAAAGTAAACGATTGACAAACAGAATTACTATTACACCCCTCTTGGCAGGGGAAGAAAGAGAAGGCAAATAAGGGCAGAGCTGTCAACTCCCCCAATTTTTTCATGAGTTACCAGATTTTAGGCTGCGTCCCCCAGTCTCCTGTCCATTTAACGCATTCCCTCTCCTGTCCATTTAACGCATTCCCCTGATTTCTGACGATTTTACACGATTTGTCGCCAAAAATCTTATGTGCAAATGCGCAGACCATTCCAGTGATGTCAGCAGAGTGATGTGTGTTTCCAAATACATCACAACCTGGAAATTGTAGGGTAATCCCCCGGTGAGCAATATTTCAAAGTTGACAGCTTTGCAAGGGGGAAATGGTTTGATGTTACTGACAGTTTCCCAGGCCTACCCTACTAACCTCCCTAAGCCAAACAGCAGTGCTACAATCTGTACTTGCTGATTGGAGCCTGAGCAAGAAGTAGTAAACAACTGCCAAAATCATTACATAAAGCAGTAGTTTGCGTTTATATTCAGGCACCTAAGCTAATTAACATAGTAACAGATAACTGAGTTGCAATATATTGACCTCTTTAAAATGGCTGCAGCAAAATATAGTGATTTCTTCATGTCCATCATATAGGTATGAGAGTGACAGTTGGCTTTATGTGTGCCTGAGTTAATATAGGTGTGTGTGTGCATCTGAAAGCTTGTCTGTCTGTCTGAGAACTGGGTGTAAATATGTGTGAGAGTTTCTCTGGGTGTCTGTGTATTCCTGGTGAGTGTGTTACTGTACATTTGAAACTGCTCCATTCTGAGACTTTATACTCACGGCCAGTGTGTCTAGTATGCAAAGCTGTTGGCATCTAGAAATAACAGCAGAAGACAAAGTTATTTTGCTCTTCTTGATTGTTTTCTTTTACTTTGGCTACAGATTTGAAGTAGATTATGTAATTTGTCATAGGGTGGTGCTTTGTATATTTGTATTTCCTCTGAATTGTTCTGTGCAAGGAAGGGGAGGCTCCTCCACCCCTGTGAGCTGACAGGAAGGAAGTGCTGTCAGATTGGACAGAAATGAAGGAAAAACCATATAGTTGGATTGTAAAACAATATCCCATATGTATGGATACACCATGTCGTTACTAGGGGTAGTCAGAAAAGACATCCCTTAGGTTCACAGTGTAATGCAATCCCTCCCTAACCTTGTTCCATTGTACAGTGATGAATTCTGGGAAGTTTATTAGTGGGTGGTGCACAGAGTCCCTGAAAAGCAGAGGAACTTTACATCCCAGAAACCATCACTTTCTAGTGAGATTTTGAGCACTATTTTATTATGCATGTTAATATTATTAACAGCTGGCATACATATTGTACTGTATATTAGTCTATGATTTTTTTATAAAAGCAAAATTTTTGAAAATGTAAAAATAAAGAGTCAGTGACTTTAATATGCTTACTGTATTTTTTCATTTAAAGGGAAAGTACCATGGCAATCCAATGCATATGGCTATGATTGTTTCAAACTGCTTGCGAGAAGAAAGAAGAATTCTGGCAGCAGCTAGTATGCCTATACAGGTAAATTTATACAAAAAAAACCCCAAAAACAAATGGCAAGCACCAATAGTGTAGAATAAAAAAACATTTAAAATATTTTATTCATTAAAATATTACTCACAGGTGTGCTTTAGCAAATCAGGCAAATCTCCTTTCCCTGGTATGCAGGAAACAAGCTGCTTGATCAGGTTACATTGCATGTGGACAATAATTAGCATACTTAGCAGCATTCCTCTTGAGTCCTGAGCTCCCTACTTTAGGTACTAATTTTAGCAATGCACTTCCAATCAATAAATAGTATCTGCACAGCCAAACAAGTGAACAACACTCTCCAGGAGGTAGGTGTATCAATATTCAAGTCTACCATAAAGAGAAGACTGCATGAAAGTAGAAGGTGAGCTGCAAGGTGCAAGCCACTCATAAGCATCAAGAATAGAAAGGCTTGGACTTTGCTAAAAAAAAAATCTAAAAAAGCCAGCACAGTTCTGCAAAAACATTCTTTGGACAGATGAAACCAAGATCAACCTCTACCAGAATGATGGCAAGAAAAAAGTATGGAGAAGGCGTGGAACTCATGAGCCAAAGCATACCACATCATCTGTAAAACATGGCGGAGGCAGTGTGATGGCTTGGGTGTGCATGGCTGCCAGTGGCACTGGGACACTAGTGTTTATCCATGATGTGACACAGGACAGAAGCAGCCGAATTAATTCTGAGGTGTTCAGAGACCTCTGCTCAAATCCAGCTAAATGCAGTCAAATTGATTGGGAGGTGTTTCATAATACAGAACCCAGGAGGTATTAAAGCAAAGAAGTGGAATATTCTTGAATGACCAAGTCAGTCACCTGATTAAACTTCGGACAGAAAGACCCACAAACAAACAGCAACTAAAAGCCACTGCAGTAAAGGCCTGGCAGAGTATTAAAAAGGAGGAAACCCAGAATCTGGTGATATCCATGAGTTCAAGACTTCAGGCTGTCATTGCCAGCAAAGGGTTTTCAACCAAGTATTAGAAATGAACATTTTATTTTCAGTTTTTTAATTTGTCCAATTACTTTTGAGCCCCTGAAATGAAGGGATTGTGTTAATAAAAAGGCTTTATTTCCTCAAGTTTTTATGCAATCTTTTTGTTCAACCCACTGAATTAAAGCTGAAAGTCTGCAGTTCAACTTCATCTAAGTTGTTTCATTTAAAATTCATTAGGGTAATTTACAGATCCAAAATTAGAAAAAAAAGTTGTCTGTGGACCTAACTGTATATCTTTTTATGTCTTTCCCTTGTAAATTTTCTCATGTATCTCTGAGTTTAAACAAATCAAAATTACATTGAGTTGTTTGACCAAGTTAAAGAGATGATTGTTGATTATTTTAGGGTCCCTTTGAAAAGTCTTTACAGACCAATTCAATTTCAGAAAGACAGAGAGCTGTAGAAAATAAAGTGGCAGCAATCAAAAACAGTGCACAGGTAAGATTTTTTTATACCCATTTATTTAAAAAATTGTACTTTCTATCTGCTTTGTCACCATATTTGGTACTTTACTAAGGAATGCATTGTAACAGAACAGCAGTGTAAACCAAAGAAATGCAGGTGTTCGTTATGGTATTTTAATAGAGAAAATGGATTATATGATACAGTGCACAAATAATCCCCTGCATAAAGTACTTCTGCTTATCTTTTGCCAAAACAGTTACAACAAAGGGAAAAGGAGGGTGCTGTTTATATAGAGTTCAGTATCTCTATTGAAACTATCTTAATGATAAAATAGTAAGCATGAAAGCTTTTATACTAAAAGATTACAATTCTTTAATTGATTTCAGCTTAAGTTCAATTTATTTTGCTCATGTTGAATAAAAGGTGTATGTATTGCCAATTAAAGTTGCAGACATGTTTGAAAGATGACACTCTCTTTTTTTTTACAGAGCATGGGCCCTGATTCTGTTATTGATGAGTTTTTGCCAAGGATCATTATTGAAATAGATCCTGTAATTTGATCTGAAAGATCAGTAGATGTTGAACAATTTGAATAACAGACCCAGATTGATAATTCTTACTTGTGTGTAGAGAAGCCATTTCCATGAACAGAGCTGAACGTAGAAGCTCCGGTTTAGAAGTAACTGGATGTTAATTTGAATGTTTAAAGCATGTAAAAATTGTATTGCCTTAAGGCAGAGATTGCATTTTGCACAGATGGGGCAGGTTTTGGTGTGCATTTTGTGCACAATGACACGTGGACTCAGTGGAGAAAACACATCATGTGACACTAGCCTACATATCAGCATCATTTATTTAATGTGATGGTTTTAACCCTAGTATCATTGCTCTAATAAAGGTGACAGAACAAGATGTGAAGTACTTGGAGGACTTGCAAGATGAATTTGATTTCCGCTTCAAAACACTACAAAGTAAAGGTATGAAGCCCTCCTTCATGCTGCACTTGCTCTTGATATTCACAAAAAATATATCTAATTTCTAGTTGAATACTAGTGTGCTAGAACCTCTTGATTGCGTTTTTCAAACTGTTATATTTCAAAAAAGTGTACATGCTGTAATTTAAATACAAATTTGAACTAACAATATATTATGGGTAATCACATTTAGCCCTAAATTACACAGCTAGACTTCAGACTGGTCAAAGTGAGAAATGGTGAAGGTGTTCCTGTGATCTAGGGTCTCTGTTGCCTCGTCTGTGGGGATGCCTTCCACCTCCTTCTCCTGTGTGCCGCTCCTGTCGCGTACTGTCTCTTCTGTGCCACTTCCGGGTTCAAATATTTAAAGGGCCTGCACCCAGTTTCTCACTGCCCAACATAGGTTTATTTTCTGATAGTTCCTGTTGTGATTCATGATTATCTGTTTCTTGACCCTTGCCTGTTCCTGACCTATGATTCTTTGCTGGCTGTCCTGACCTTTGCCTGTTTCTTTTGGAAACCATTTTTTAACTGCGTTACTGTTGGTTTTGACCCCCGCCTGTGACCTGGACTACATCTCTGACTCCTGATTCTGTACTGCACTGCCTGATTGGTATAGACCTCGGCCTGACCCTCGACTATGCTCCCAGTTCCCCATCCTTCCTGTACATGCTATGGTTCCCTTGTCTGCCCAGATACCATACCATGGGATACCATACGTTACAGTTCCCTACCATAACTATCGCACCCTTGTGTCTCAGAGATATACAATATATAAGCTAAACCATTCATATTGTTGTGCTACATAATCATGCTTATGTGCATCAATCTTAGTTGTCTCCAAAAGACAAACAGTACTTGTAATTACTGTTGATGTTGATCTTGTTGCGGCCCATCTTGCTCTTAATTTGATTGATCTCCACTTTCCCTCGGTTTTGCTTGTTTTTGCTTACAATTCTGTTCTGACTGCCTCAGTTGTCCCTAGGATTTACTGACCCCAGTGTGCCTTATTCTTTGGTACCTTGTTATTGGAGTCTCTGACCTCTCTTCACTGTTCTGGTGCCCTGTATCATTCTCAGGTGCAACAAGTGCTAGTTGCTTGTCAGTCTATCGTCTATGCTTGATTTGATCAAAACCTGACAATACAAATTAGGCTTTGACCATGCTCATGGCTCTTCAACTCTGACCCAGATTATGAAGCATTTCACAATCAGATTTGAAAGTAAACAATTATTTACTGTGGAGAGTAAAGACAATTATTTACAAACTTTCAGCAAAGCTCTCTTTTATCCCTTAATTTATAGATATTGCTGATAAACATAATGCCCTCATAGAACAAGAATGTTATAAACTGCAAGAAATGCTCAATGCTTTGGATCAAAAGAGAAAGGTTAGTACTATAATTTGAACTTTGAATCATTTACTGTTGTATGCCCATCTGTTTTTTGAATCCATGATAGGAGTACATGTCTTTGGAGAACACAGAGGGGGTCATATACTATGACCCTGGGCACAAGAGCAATTAAGGGCTCAAAAACACTAAGGGGCACATTTACAAAGCTTGAGTGAAGGATTCGAATTAAAAAAACTTCAAATTTTGAAGTGTTTTTTGGGCTACTTCGACCATCGAATGGGCTACTTCGACCTTCGACTACGACTTCGACTACGAATCGAACGATTCGAACTAAAAATCGTTCGACTATTCGACCATTCGATAGTCGAAGTACTGTCTCTTTAAGAAAAACTTCGACCCCCTAGTTCGGCAGCTAAAAGCTACCGAACTCAATGTTAGCCTATGGGGAAGGTCCCCATAGGCTTGCCTGTGTTTTTTTTGATCGAAGGATATTCCTTCGATCGTTGGATTAAAATCCTTCGAATCGTTCGATCGTAGGATTTGCGCTAAATCGTTCGACTTCGATATTCGAAGTCGAACGATTTTAGTTCCTAGTCGAATATCGAGGGTTAATTAACCCTCGATATTCGACTCTTGATGAATCGGCCCCTAAGGCTCATTAAAATTCACTTTCATCATGTGTCTTAAATCGTGGGATTAGAAAGGAGTTGATCATTTTTTGTGGTAGAAGCCAAGTTCCTGTGTTCTATATCTTGGTAGCAAGTGTATTTCTGCTACTTAGGATTGTTGCTGGTATTTTACTGCCCTGACTGCTTAAATATGATATTTGATGCCCATGTAATTGAATAGGAAAGAAACCCCTACTACATCTTCAGATTACTGAAGTATTCAGTATCAGTATATAGTATTTTATATAAGACTCATCACAATTGTATAGCACAGAGCTGTCAACCTATTCAGATTTACTCCCTAAATGTATACTGGTAATGGAACAAGAGCCATTGCTAGGGCTTAAATGGGCATAGCCATGCATAACAGAGTCATCTGGAGTCATGGTCAATGTATCTTCTGCTCAAAAACACAAAATCTTTTTCAACTTGCAGTATTAATATGCTAAGCAAAATTACCCTTGCTTATAGTATTTACACTGCATGTCTATGGAGATATTTAATATATACAGATCTATTATTATATTAGCTCTATTATCCAGAAACCAGAATCACTAATTAACAAATTTTCTTATTTGATTTGTCTTTTTTGTCTGTAATAATATAATACCTTTTATTTAAAACTTGGCAAGAAAAAAATCCATGTTGATACCAAAAAAATCCTTTCAGTGTTTGAATGTTTTAGTAGTGATGTGTTTATATACTTGGGTTTTTTGAACTTTTCAGCTTTTAAATAGTTTTTATATATTTTCTGGATCCAAATTACAGAAAGATCCCTTATCTGGAAAGACCCAGGTCCAGGGAATTCACAATACATTCTGGATAACAGGTCCCATACCTGTATATGTACTGTATATATAAATATATATAATAATGCCTGACATATAATTCTATAAACAGAGTCATGTACAACTACATATTGTAATTAGAAGTTGCTGTTGTTGTAAGGTTGTTTACATGGTACAATTATACTAAACCAGTAGAAGCCTTTTTTTAATATATATTACAGTATTAATAAATAGTTTTTTTCTAGTTATTAATACAAAATATGTCTGTGCTTGAAAACTTTTAATTATATAATGTTCTTAAAAGTTAAATGCATTTATTTTTTATAGGAAGCACTTCGCAAAATGTCACAGATAATTGATGAAATTGATTCTTTGATGAATAAAAATCTGACTGAAGAACTAAAGGACTGGAAAAGGCGTCAACAGATTGCATGTATTGGAGGACCACTGCACGGCAGTCTTGACCAGATTCAGAACTGGTAAGCTAAAAAGTTAATAACAAAAAAGGATTCCTGATCACCAAAATGTGTCCCATACAAAACATGAGTTAATGCAGCTGGCAATTGCTCTAGGCAAAAACATTGTTCTGTTCTAGAGGTTGATAGGCAGCTAAATTCCTTCCTTCATCATTTCAGACTTTATTTAAGCTTGCTTCAGCTTTAATATATATATGAAAAGGACAAAGGAGAGCACAACTGTGCAGATCAATTGCCTGGGTGCTGGTTAATATTTGTGAACAACATGTTTTGGTCACATAAGTTGACCTTATCTTTCTCTGAGGAAGGTTACTTTTGTGACCAAAACATTGTATTTTCAACAAAAATATTTTGTTTTGATACTAAGACCCATGAGTGCAGTATATTTTGTTCATTTGTATAGCTATATATAAATCACTTTTGGTGGTTGATAGGGATGTAGCGAACGTCGGAAAAAAAGTTCGCGAACATATTCGCGAACTTGCGCAAAAATGCGAGCGGTTCGCGAACGGTTCGCGAACCCCATAGACTTCAATGGGAAGGCGAACTTTAACATCTAGAAAAGACATTTCTGGCCAGAAAAATGATTTTAAAGTTGTTTAAAGGGTGCAACGACCTGGACAGTGGCATGCCAGAGGGGGATCAAGGGCAAAAATGTATCTGAAAAATCTGCCTGTGTGTGCTTGGAAGAGATAGTGTAGGGGGAGAGCTGTTAGTGATTTCAGGGACAGATGATAGTAAGTTTGCTGGCTAGTAATCTACTTGATACTGCTCTGTATTGGAGGGACAGAAGTCTGCAGGGATTTGAGGGACATTTTAGCTTAGGTAGCTTTGCTGGCTAGTAATCTACTGTTCTCTTTAAACAACTGCCATACGTTGACCTTGTAGGCATTGTTTGGTGTTTTTTCTGGAGACGGTAATATTATGGATATTTAGACAGAATGTGAACAAGGTCACACAGCTAGATGGCAGTTGGTTGAATAACACACTGGGCAAAAAATGCCTACAGGGCAAATAATGCCTAAAAGGTCAACTTATACACTACTACAGCGGTAGTAAAATAAAAAAAGTAAAATAAAAAAAAAATGAATATTAAAAAAAAAAATTAAAGTTGGTGCTGCTGAACTACTAGGAGCAGCAGATTAGCACACCAGTCCCACTCCCCAACACTGCTAGACTAATAGCACTGGGCTCTTATAGTAGTAGTAGTAGTAGTAGTAAAACAACAAAAAAATAAATAAAAGCAGTCCTTACAAGGACTACTGTTATTGCAGCAGTCAGCAGATGAGATCAGAAGCAGGACAGCTGCCCACTGCAGCTACATACAGAGCACTGCAGTAGAAGGTAGATTACTAGCCAGCAAAGCTACCTAAGCTAAAATGTCCCTCAAACCCCTGCAGACTTCTGTCCCTCCAATAACAGAGCAGTATCAAAACGATTACTAGCCAGCAAACTTTCAACTGTCCCTGAAATCACTAACAGGCAGCAGCTCTCTCCCTACACTATCTCTTCAGCACACACAGGCAGAGTGAAAAAACGCTGCAGGGCTTCGGTTTTTATAGGGAAGGGGAGTGGTCCAGGGGAGAGCTTCCTGATTGGCTGCCATGTACCTGCTGGTCTGGGGTGAGAGGGCAAAAAAAAGCGCCAACAATGGCGAACCCAAAATGGCGAACGTCGCGCGACGTTCGCGAACTTCCGGCGAGCGCGAACACCCGATGTTCGCGCGAACAAGTTCGCCGGCGAACAGTTCGCGACATCTCTAGTGGTTGATTTTTGGAATCTGGTCTTTGGCAGTTTGTCCCAAATGCTGGTTCAAAAAAAGGTATATGGTATGTGATTGCTTATCCCTGTGAAAATGTCAACAGTTGAGCTTTTGTGTTGTGTTCTCCCATACTATCTTCTAGGTGTGCATATGGCACATATGTGCTGTGGAAAGTCTGGCAGTCTGGTCCTCTGATTTCAATAGGAACACTTTAGGGGTTATATTAACCAAGTCCATTATGTGAATTCATGTGTTGGAAGTCACATTAAAAATGACTTGTGTGTATTATCTTTATATCATATTGAAAAGGGTTTCACATGCATGTTCCTTTTGCTTTAAGGTTCACTCTTCTAGCAGAAAGTTTATTTCAGCTACGCAGACAAATACAGAAACTGGATGAACTTTGGACCAAAGTTACCTACGAAGGGGATCCAATCCCACTGCAGAAACAGTATTTATTGGATCGTGTTATTTGCCTAATTCTGAGTGTCTTCCAAAGGTACTTTATTGATGCCCAACTTCAATTGGTTTTAGTGAAATTTCTACAAATATAAAACATTATAAATATGAATGCCAGTGATCTTCTGTCAGGTTTATGACCAACATTGTCATAAAATTCCATGGTATGATTGAAAAAGGATGACTTTTATTTGATATATGAATGAAGAATGATAAAGTGCTTGAGCTTTAGCTCTGCTTTACACAGTTCATACATATTAAAGGAGAAGGAAGGCTACCAAAGCAGTTTATTGCCACAATAGTGCAAGCTATAACACTATATTTATTATGTAGAATGCTTTACCATACCTGAGCAAACAGCTCTATAAGCCCTCTCTGTTTGTTTAGGATAGCAGCTGCCATATTAGCTTGGTGTGACATAATTTCCTGCCCGAGTCTCTCCCTGCTCACTCATAGCTCTGGGCTCAGTTTACAGAAGGGAAGGAGAGAGGAACAAACTGAGCATGCTCAAGCCCTAGCTTTGGAGGTTTATTCTGAAAACAGGAAGTTTAATACAGAAGCCCATGTGTACACAATAGAAGGAAAGAAATGCAGTGTTTCTTTTGACAGAGGACTCAGAGCAGCATTACTTTGAGGGTTTACTGGTGTATTTATATAGACCTTTCTGATAAAGCTTACTTAATTTTAGGCTTTCCTTCTCCTTTAAGCACTATATATTTGTTGTTTTTCTATTATATATACCATTGTAAGTAATTGGCCTGAGAATAAATGGTTGGATAAATGTTTATGCAACAGACTAAAGATGTGTGCAATAAAGGAGTCCCTTTTTCTCTTGTACCAGATGGATATAACTGTGCTACTGATTCTAATGAATAAATTAAATGGTTTGTGTTATCGTCCTTTTACTAATTTATGTTGCAATTATATTGTTTTACTGATGCTTAATATATTTTGTCATTTAGTTCTTTTATAGTGGAAAGGCAGCCATGCATGCCGACTCACCCACAGCGCCCACTGGTCCTTAAAACTGAAATACAGTTCACTGTTAAATTGAGGTAATGTCATTTTGTTTTTTCACAACTCCAACTATGTGCAAAGTGGCTGATGTATGCACAATTCCTTATTGCTTTTATTTTCCAACGTGTAGTAGACTACACGTTGGAAAAACTAACCTCAGTTTGGTTAATATTGGCAACTGCACTTCATAAATCAACCCCTCAGTGTTTGTTTTACAAAAAATAATTTAGCATGGAGCAAGTGGATCAATGTGATCTCTGAACTAACAGAAGAAGTCCTGTAGGAAGCTACTGATAAATGATATTACTTTCTGATCTCTAATAGGGACAGAATAAGCCAGTACAAAATGTTGTATCCACTTTATATCTCCCCATGTATCAACTTGTTGCCAAACGAGTAGATCTTATAGTGTATGGCCAGCTTAAGACTCACAACAAATGTATAAGATTCTTGCTATTTTTTGTTCTTTTTTTAATTATTGTAATAAACGTTTTTCTCTTAAAAGAGTGACAAATATTTAATTATCATAAGTTTCTTGCTCTGTTAATGCACTTGTAAGATACAATCATGAGCATGTGCAGATTGTGTAGCAACTATATATTGTTTATGTTATTATATTATTCAACAAATAATATTGTAATAGTGATTTGCCAATAAAAACTTTTTTTTCCATAAATTGCAGGCTCCTGGTAAAACTGCCAGAGCTGAATTACCAGTTACGTGTTAAAGCAACTATTGACAAGTAAGCAATTTGAAATTCCTTGATTTATGTATAGATGCATAATTTGAAAAATACAGTAGCATGTGAAAATATGGACACTCACAAAAATATTGTTAGATGGAAATGTAGGAATTACAACGTCTTTGTCCAAAAGTGGATTGAAGGTGGTATAAAATACATATGTCTAGCACCAGACACTGCAATTTCAAATAAAGTTTATAAAGTTTACATCAAAATTTAGTTTTTTTGTGCCGCAAACATTTATAATCATGTTATATGTCATTTTTGAGAACGTATTTAAAAACACTGAGACGCTCTGGACACTACAACACTAATATTCAGCACCACAAAAATGTATTATCTTTTAAATTCCAGTAACAGATTCCATTCCTATATTTTTAAACCACAGCCTTTGATTATGCACTCCGTCTATTGGGTCGCTGCAGGTGTAACATCTTCCACCTCCAAGAGAAATCTGACAATCATTCTAGTGCAGAAATTCAAAAGCCTGTTTCTAAGGAGTTTACAAAGTAACTGCTTGTTTCCATCAGCTTCCCTTCATAATTCCCAGCTCTGAGCTCATTCCCATGTCATTATTGCCCATCTGCTTGAACCTGGGTGTTCTGAATCCTGACACTTTGTTCTGATTTGAGTAACCCTTCAGTTGCTAAAAAGCCATGTAACTCTTGAAGCCATCTTGCAGATATCTTATGTATCTTCCAGTATCACTTCTGGGAGAGAATTCCTCAACTTCACAGCTCTTATTGAACAAAACCATTTCAAATATTAAGATGGAATCTCCTTTCTTTTAATTGCAGAGGATTCCGTCAAATCTTTTCAATTAAGGATGCACCAACACACTACAATTTACTGTATAACTAAGATTTCTGTTATTTCTGCCAAAGTGCATACCTTTGCACATATAAACATTGAACCCTATTTGCCAGTTTTCTGTCCAGTTTTCTAATGTAGTCAAATCACAGTCAAGTGGCAGCAATCTACATGGATCTTAACGTTCTATGTACAGACCTATAGTTTCCAGGATGAGAAGGTAGATAGACCTGTAGGATCAGCATGGGATCTGGAAGTGGAGTGATGAGTGTACAGTAACTACAGATCTAACTTTCCAAAGACTAATGTACAGACAGACGCTGCTCCCTTTTTTCTGAAAACAAACCTTTAGTGATTGTACTTCATCATGTCTACAGCACTTGTTTCCAAAAGGCCTCTGGTTTTGGTTTGTCTAGATGTTGTTATGCACACCCCTTGAAATTGCACTCCTCATAAACATTGGAATGGGGCAACGCTACTCTTGTGTCAGACAAATCTTCCTGCCAGTCCTTTGTTCATATGAAAGTTATGCAAGAGTTTAACTTCCACAGTTGCCCTTAAATGCTATTTCTTTATGAAATTAGAGAGCTGCATGCTGAAAGCATTATGCAATTTTATTTTTATACCCTGCCATTCCTAGGTATGCAACTGTAAGATGGATTTTTGGACCCTTATTTGCTAAGTTAAGTGTAACTTTGCATTTACATTTGTAAATATGTTGTTTAACACAGATTTGTCGCCTATTGTCATTTGCCATTTGTTTGGTCTGGTAGCACTATATAGATGACGGTTTCTTCATGTGAAAGCCTTTGTGGAGTGGCTCCACAAAGAGGTGTGCAATATTCATCCTAATATTCATTATACTTTGGATGTTATACTTATGGATGTTAATACCATCCATTTCCTGGATGGTGAGGTCATAATTTGGAATGAATACAGAACTTTATAGAAAACCATCAGACAGGAATCAGCTGCTTGATCATTGCAACTTTAATCCTGTCCATATGGTTATTGGGTTCAAAAACCTGAAAGATCCAAATTACAGGAAGGTCATCTCCCATAGACTCTATTACAAGTAAATAATACTATTGTTGTAAATGATTTCAACTAAGATGTATGAATCTTTACTGGTAACAATACAATCACAGCCGATTTAAGAAAATCCAAATTATGGAAAGTTCCTCTATCCAGGAAAAGTCAAGTCCCAAGCATTCTGGATAATAGATCCTACTGTCAATTTTCTAGATTTGAACCCCTTTGCAGGTTAGAGCAAGCACTATGCCACTCACTTGGAGAAGGGGACATGCAGTAGCAACAATATATGCCATCTGAAACAATGATTGCCGTAGCAACTTAGGTATTAGTTTAATTTTTTTTTTTTTAAAGCTTTTCATTTTACTGGCAAAGTCATTCTACTAATCATGCATTTTTTATTCAAATAATTAACTTTTGAGTAGTTTGTAAATAAAATCTTATCTTATCTTTTAGGGATCCATCATTTAATTTAAGGTAAGTCATAATGCTAAAACTATCACACACTTCTAATTTCATGCATCTGAAATGTGTTTTTAAGATCTTTATTTATTCTGTAGTAATAGAAGATTTGTTCTTTTTGGAACACCTGTCAAAGTTATGAGCATAGAAGACTCGGCAAATGGAAGTCTCTCCGTTGAAATGAGGCACTTGGTAAGTTTTATAAATGCAAGCTTTCACTTAGAGGTGGAAAGTGGAAAAAACTTCTGAATCTGTATGACATCAGGGGAACAGTTCAATGTAGGCTGACTGGAAAAAAACATGGCATGTATTATGAGATATATCCATTAAGCATATGTCTATAGTATATGGAAACTAACTAAAACTTTTTTTTTATCATGGCTATATTAACAGTGTATTGAAAATAAGCAACTCACCAACTGACATAATAGGGATTATTAAACTCCTAGGGGCAAAAGGACCATGTGCATCCCCTGTGTGCTGAGCTCTGGGTCCCCTGTGCTTTGAGCCAATATTACTACATTCATTTAGCTGAGGTATAAACCCTAAATATGAATTTAAATATAAATTTGTAAAACTAATACAGCTCAAAACCTGGTTTGTCCTTGCAGTTGCTGACTGATGTTGCTTACTACAGCAAGTTTATTACCTACAAGCACCCCAAGGTCATTCTCCATTATGGATTTGCCTAACACAGTCCTGTTAAAGCAGAATTCAACCCTGTAGAAAAAAAACCCTGTAACCCCCAGCCCACGTAGACCACCCTCCCTCCACCCCCAGCCTAACTGCCCCAGGGAAATGCCCCATATTCTAGACTTACCCCTCGTCACAGATTCTGGCATCGGACTTCACGGCATTCATCTTCCGAGCCTTCGTGTCTTCTTCTGGCACTTCTGCAATTTCCGTCCAATTCGGTGCATGCGCAGTTGTCCAAACTGGCAAACTGCTCCAACTGCACATGTGCCAACATATCAATCTCCCAGTCAGCTTACCGAGGACCCTGAAGATGGATGCATGACCTTATATTTATTAACACTGAATATCACTTAGACATCTAGATTGCTACTTTGTGACGAACTTGCTACAAGGATGCCACATCTGGAATTAATTGAGCTGTATAGTTTTGTGCCATCTCCAAACACTGATTACTTACTTACAATACAATCCACTCAGTTATTAATGAACAAGGTAAATAAAAGTGGACCCAGTGGAACCCTGGGGGATCCCACTAAGAACCCTACTTCAATGTACCATTGACAACCAACTGCTGTACACGTATATTACTAAGATCAACATACCTAAGTATAGAAAGCAGTTGTTTATGGGGCACTGTATCAAAGACTTTGGTAAAATTTAAATACATCCATATTAATATTAATGAAACCATTTACCACTGGCTTCATCTGTAACGTATTCATTTTAATAGTGCTTTCCTAATGGGGCAGGTCTAATTCTTTAATTAAAAAAAACTAAAAAATTGTTAAATCAGCCTTTAAGTGTGCAGTGTGTGTTCAAATGAAAGTAAAAAAACATAAAGACATATTATACTCAAACAACTGAAGTAAAAAAATTGTAAAAGAAATAAGAAATGAGCATTATTCTTACCCACCTCATGCAAAAACAAGAAATTAACTCCAAATCCATTTTTTTATACAGAAGCCAAAAGAAAGCAAATCAAATTCTGGAAATAAAGGCCACGAGGTAAGTCCATAATAAAGGAGTTAAACATGACCTTATATCTGATATTTTTTCAGATATCATAGGACCAATACATGGCAAACACTAACTCTTTCCCTGCCAGCCGTTTTGTCCTAAATGCAAATCTCTACTGCCAAGCAGTTATTAGACATTTTGTACTCTTTTACTTTAAAGGACAAGGAAAGGCAAAAAAATAAAATCCCATTTTTACTTTCTTTAATGAAAAATAAACCTATCTCCAATATACTTTAATTGAAAAATGTGTACCATTTTTATAAGAAACCTGACTGTATGCAGTGAAATTCTCCCTTCATTTACTGCTGTGGATAGGAATTGTCAGATGGTCCCTAACTGCTGAGCAGGGAAACAATCATACTTATGAACAGCAGAGTTCTGCTTCCCAGCCAGAACTCAAGCAGCTTTGTTTATGACGATCCCTAAGCTGCCCAGACCACACTGAGCATGTGCAGGGTCAGGGTCAGGCAAAGATGTTTAACAAAGTTACAAGATGACAGCCCCCTGTGGCCAACTTTGAAAGCATAAATCATTTGTTTGATTACTCTTTGTGGTGCAGTAAGTTCATGCTTATGTTTAGTATACAAAATACAGCATTTCTAGCCTTATTCTATTTTAGACTTTCCTTGTCCTTTAAGGGCCTTTCCTGTGGCGGTGTTTTAGTTCACCCAGGAAAACAATATATTGTTTTTTGCTGAGCTTTCAAAATATGCAAGAATTTTGGTGTAATTCTACTTCTGTAAAAAAAAAATAGGCTTCTAAGTGTCTAATAAAATGAAAAAAATCATGTTTCACAAACAACAATTACATCATTTATTTTGTGTATGAGAACACAGCTGATTTGGAAAGGTCTATGTCTCCTGAACGGGACAATACCAAATATATATATAGTTTTATGAAGATTTCTCACTTGTATAGATCAAAATCTATAAGCAGTACACTACCAAATTTCCAAAGCAGCGCTCCCCAAACTGCATACTTCTCATTTCAAGGCCAAACATTACAATAAAACTTCCACCCTGCAGCATCCCACATACTATTAGACATCAAGATAAATCACCCCAAATATCAAAGCCTGGGGTCCTCTGAACAGTTTGATGCCGAATATGTATAGGTTTACCTAAGCACGTGGCATAAAGGGGCCCCTAAAATGAAGACACCCATTTGGTTTGTCATTTCAGGTACTGCAAAATCAAGACATTTACATAGTTTTTGGGGGGCAAAGGTAGAAAAAAGTATGTTCACCCCATAAAACCAAATTTTCCCCCGAATTCAAATTGAGTATGCGTGTCTTTCTACTCCAAAGCACCAAGCCGCAAACCTTTCCTAAATTTTGTAATTTTGGTGACATTTTCAAAAATCACCTCAAAACTTTCATCCTGCAGCATAGTATTTCCCACATACTATTAGGTATCAAGGTAAAGCACCCCAATTATGAAAGCCTGGGGTCCTCTGAACAGTTTGATGCCCAATATGTATAGGTGTACCCAAGCAAAAGGAAAAGGAAGACCCCCATATGGTCTGTAATTTCAGGAACTGCAAAATCAAGACATTTACATCGTTTTGCCTAAAAATATCGCATTTAGCCACATTTATCTCACCAAATTTCTTACATACAACTGGAAAACTCCCTGAATATTGACACCAAGGGGTACATTTACTTAGCTCGAGTGAAGGATTCGAATGCAAAAAACTTCGAATTTCGAAGTGTTTTTTTGGCTACTTCGACCATTGGACTTCGAATTGAACGATTCGAACGAAAAATCGTTCGACTATTCGACCATTCGATAGTCGAAGTACTGTCTCTTTATAAAAAACTTCAACCCCCTAAAACGCCACCTAAAACCTACCGAACCTAAATGTTAGCCTATGGGGAAGGTCCCCATAGGCTTTCTAAGCTTTTTTTGGTCGAAGAAAAATCGTTCGATAGATAGATTAAAATCCTTCGAATCATTCAATTCGAGGATTTAATCGTTCGATCAAACGATTTTTCCTTCGATCGTTCGATCAAACAAATTGCGGTAAATCCTTCGACTTCGATATTCGAAGTCGAACGATTTAACTTCGACAGTCGAATATCGAGGGTTAATTAACCCTCAATATTTGACCCTAAGTAAATCTGCCCCCAAGGGTCTACTGAACAGTTTGATGTCCAATATGCATAGATATACCAAGGCAGCTGGCATGTGAGGACCCCAAATAAAAATAGTGCATATGAATTTTTTCCGCTGCCTATTCGCCTTCTTAAATAGATCCTTGACTTCATATTATGTGCCACAAGACCCCACAAAACCATATATTTTTGGAAAGTACACATTCTGATGAATCCAACAAAGATAAAGACGTCTTTCTACACCAAACTGTAAAGCTTTTCTAAATGTAGAGGTTTTTAGATTTCTGAAAATCGCCTAAAATGTTGCAGTTTGCCGCATTTATCTCACACAATTTTTATGTACAAAGAAAAATCACCCTTAATATGACGTCAGAGGTCTACTGAATAGTTTGATTCCCAATATGCATAGATTTACAAAAGTATGTGGTATGTATGGACCCCAAATGAAAAACGTGCATATGAATTTTCACATTGGCGAACTCAGCTGCTGAAAAGAGAGCCCCAACTGTGCAACTATAACAAACAAGGGAAAGTTGTGCAATGAGGCTGTGACCACAAAATACATTTAGACAAAAACAAGAGTCCTCTGCACTCAACCCATTATCAATATATTTAAGACAGAGACATTTTATGCATACTGCTACTGAAAAATGCCTTTAAACAAAACAGGGATTGTTTGTCCATATATTGCAATATATTTTAGCTGGCCAACTAGTCATCCCATATCTGGCCAGTCCTATGCTCAATTTTCATCTGATTCATTAAGAATTCTATTGCTTCATTATACATTTTACAAATGGGCTAAGTTTTACCTGCAACTTACTTGCTGCTTTATGTGCGTTATGTGCCATAAGACCTCTAAACTAACCATATATTTTTGGAAAGCACATATTCTGGCGGATCAAACTAATTAGAATTTGTTATTTTATACCAAAGCAGCAAACAGCAAAACTATACTAAAGATACACAAGGAACAATAATGCAAACCACAGAATAAACCCTGAAAATCACCAAGGAAAAACATCTTCAAATGGTTTAAGGGCCCACTGCCATTGACTATTACCTTGACAGGTTGTAGCTGGAGTCGTTTTGGATTCAGGCTTTTAGCAGCTTCGGGGCATAATAAATCTAGAAAAATTTAATCTTTTTTTATCCCGAAAAGTTGTTAGTGAAACTACCCTCAAAAAAACTTAAATTTGTCAGAAAAACACAACTTGACCTTCAATAAATAACCCCCTAAATCTAAAAAACAAAATACACACCGCACTTCATATGGAATAGTGCTTATTACAAGACTTTTGCGCTATTAGATGTATAGACTAAGGGGCATATTTCTTAACATTGAAGACAAACATTACCCGTGTTTTTGCCCATAGCAACCAATCAGGTATTTGCTTTTGTTTTCTAAATCATAGATAACTGTTCAATTTTATTTAATGATTGGTTGCTATTGGCAAAAACACTGGTGATGTTTGTCTCCAATGTTAAGAAATATGCCCCTAACATCATGCATGCATTAAAAGGAAATCTGATTGAATCAAATTTAGGACCCTATAGCAGTGTCCAATTCCAATCACCACCTCCAACAATTGCCATCCCCTTTTAAACTATATTTGGTGCAAAATATTTAAATGTTATGGGTGTGGGAAAATGATGAAGCCCAAAATGTTGGTAGTCTTGACACTAGTGCATGTTATGATTTGATTCAAACAAACTAAAGATTGGTGGAGATTTATACAACAATGATGCCCCTTCTGTCATTGTTTAAGATAAAAAAGCATTGCATCGGCACCTAGTGTTATCATGACACAACTCAAGAGATGTTGATTAGCAGGGAGGGACTTTAGCAAGGATATCCCTTGTCTTGTCTCTCATATCAAAACTGATGCAGCTTTACAACTGCACCTTTAATATCTGAGACTACAGATAGTCCCTGAAGTCATTCATTAAAGATAGTTGTGTCTAGAAGTTTCTGCCATCGGATATATATATATTTTTTTTTAATATCAATAAATTTTTATTAAATATTAATGATTGTAGATTTTGGAGAATTACCTTGATAACATCAACATATGGCGACAAAATAAACTGATAAAGCCACTGGATAATCTTTGATAGAATTTTATTTCCATTGTACATAATAAGGACCTCCTGGACGAATGGTTTACTGGGCACACTATGCTACTGTACATCAGCCAATGTTTGGACAGAGCTCTGTCTTTTACTCCCTCAATTCTTCCTGGTACATTTAAGGTGGCCATAGACACACAGATCCGATCGTACGAATCAAGGATTCGTACGATTTTCGGATTGTGTGTGGCGTGTGCCGACATCTTTCGTCCGGCGGAGATCGGTCGTTTGGTCGATCGGTCAGGTTTGATTTTGACCCGACTGATCCCGTCGGAGCCCATGGCACATCGTAATCTGATCGTTCGGCCATACGGCCGAACAATCAGATTACCCCCGATATAGCCATGCCTGTTAATGGCATATCGGGGAAAGATCTGCTCGTTTGGCAACATCGCCAAATGAGTGGATCTTTGCATCTATGGCCACCCTTAGAGCTGCATTATTTCCTGTCAGGTGATCTCTGCGGGAGCATACAGACCATCACAAAATGGTGGCTCATTGAAAAGATGTAAAAGAGCAATATTTACTGATATGTATATGCCAATATGGTAAGCTTCTTTAATAGGTTGCTTATTATGATATAAATTATCTTTTGGTTAAGTATTCTTTCTGGAGGTATAGTTTCCCTTTTAGGTCTGTATCCCTAAGATAATGAATTCTATTGTTAATTGTATTTGTTCGTTTTTGTTTTTGATGTGATTTGATGAAAAGTTATGTTTTAATACTTACTAACAAACTACTACTTTACTAAAGGGTGAAGTGGCCTTCACTAGCGAAAATTTGCCAGAAAGACAATCCGCAGAAATTTACAAACAGGCGTAGAGGAAAATTAGCTAATGAAATGGCTCATCGCTAACGACGTTTTGCTCCTTTTCGCCAGGCGAACGATCGTTGCTCCACAAAAGCAAGAATTTTCCAGTACATTACCCCTTTTGCCAGAGTTTGCTTTGACAGGTTATACCTACCAAACTTATAAGATGAAGCTACAGTACATCCTCCTCAATCTTATACAAAGTCGGATTCCTTTCTGTGGTGCCCTGAGGCTGTTTCCTAGCGCCCACCAATTTTCACATGCAAGCCCCTGCCTTCCCGCTGAAGCATGTGCATGCATGCGCCGGAGCACAGTGGGCCACAAATCCGGGCCTGATTTTTTATCAGTAAAAGACTAAAGACAAGTTGCAAATTGTATTGGTGGTTTGTCTGCCAAGACCTAAATGACGAAGTGGAACGATGTGTGGTGGGGCCTTCCGAAGTGAAGATTTACCCTTTAGTAAATTTTCCTCATAGTTGGGTTTGTAATAGAAGGATCAAAAAAGATTTGTTTATTAAAGGGATCACATTCTTTTTTCTTCTTTTTTGTGTTTAAATGAAATTGAATTGTCTGAATAGAATTAAATATTTTACATATTCCATAGGGTATTCACATGGTGACAGAAGAACTGCATTCAATAAGCTTTGAAACCCAAGTGTGTTTATATGGACTATCCATTGACCTTGAAGTAAGTAGAATTTGCATTTTCTCATTAAACTGAATAAAGATTTGCAATTTCTGTGCCTAACTTAATTACCTTTTAGAAGATTTATTCTTATTGGGGCAGTATACCCCCTGTATAACGAATTTGCTTGTTGTTTTAATCATGAAAAATCAATGTTTTTTTTTTGTTCTTTCTTGAACTAAACAGGAGACAGAGAAACTGAATATAATCCAAGTTTGATCCTTGCAAGGTAGATAATTGTTTTGCAATGCCCGGATAATCCCCTGCATAACAGACTTTTTCTTATCTCTGCACCTCACCAGAACAAACATGGAGTCGTTTCAGTTTTCCTGTTCTGTTTTGCTCCAGAAGTAACAAAAAAATATGGATTAAAACAATGGGCTAAAAGTCTGTTAAGCACAAGTCCTTTCACTAAACTAATTTTCAAAAAGGGGTGTATGACCTTTTTAAAACTAGTCACAAATTATTATTATTATTATTATTACATTGCACCAAATATAGTGCATGTAAAGTGCAGTCATTTGCACTTGCAGATCACCAGAAGACCTCTATATGCATCGATGTAGGAAATTGCCTTGCCAAACATTTTATATAATTGCATCAGGCTATCTTTAATATATACCATAACAAAAACTTTTTACACAACACAGTTCCACTTGAGAATATATATTTGTTGATGTACATAGTGATATTTAATACAATTTGCAACTTGTCTTTAGTTTCTATTCTTTCTGTTCTATTATATTATTTATTTTTATATACTATTTTATTATTTAAACAACAGTTAGAGGCACACATAACCAAACAACCATGTGGCTAAATAATAGAGGGCCTGAATGGAAAAATGTATGAAAAAAAATTAAAACCTAATCTCCTAATGCTTGGTTGCCATGGTAAGTGCCAAATAAAAATTGAAAAAATATAAATTGTACTGCCACCATACTATTAAATGTTAATTTGACTATTTAACTCTGAAATAGTCTTCACACTTCTGGTGGTTTTTAATGATGGTAAGTTATCGTTCTGTATTGTTGCTTTTAATATGTATGAGATTTGTAAACTATATAGCGGAATTTTTACCTACTGTAATTTGCGATCATTAGTAATTCAGACAACATAATATTTTGTGTTTTAAAGGGATAATTCATGTATTAGTTATTAATCATTTGTATTTATTAAAAGTAATTAATTAATTACATAAATGGAATTAGTTTAATTATTTAAATTCATTCTTGAGAATTTTTTGTTGTTTTAAAATCAGTTTGTTATGTTAGCTCTGTTAAACTTTTACAGATTATGTCACAGTTGTTGTCTGCTTTTCTGACGCTTAGAAATTTTTGATTATTTAATTATCGGACATTTAAGTCTGAGAAATAGTGTCCGAAATAATGGATCATATCTCGAATTAACCCTCAATCAAGTAAATAAAATCAAACAAAAGTATATACTAAAGGGGAACTATCATACTGAAATAAGAAACTTTCCAAATACAATCAAATAAATATTCTGCATTGTTTCTGAAATAATCAAGTTTAGTTCTCAGCATCTGTTTCTCTTCATTGATATTCAATGATATTCATTGACAGTTAGATCCAATACATCTTATGGGAGGGCTTCCAAAGGAGTTTCTGCTTTCCCAATCATTTATGCAGCTAATTGTTTTGCGATTATTTTCATTCTATCTCAGAAAGAAGAAATACTTTTTCCAATTTAATAAAGACTGCAAGGATCGAATCCAGTAAATCAGTAAATAACATAGTTTGATGTGATTGACATTCTATGCCTTATAAAAATCAGTTTTCCTTTGCTCTATGAGCAGATGTAGAGAAAAATCCAGTCTGTGTCCAGTACAGGTGCTGGAATTAATAGAGATCATTTTTGAATGCAGCTGGTCAAGCTAAAATAGACCCACATTTTGCACTTGATAGGGAACAGAAAGAGAGGGACAAGCACATGCATCTGAGAGAACTAAGGAGAAAAAGCGCAATACCAGACTGGATTCTTTTTTCTTCATTTTGATAAATATACACTAATTTCTGCTCAGGCACGATACAAAGTGAAACAGATTCGTTCATCACTAATAATTGCTTGAAGTACAAAATTATCTGCAAAAGATGACCACTTGTAGATCATATTACTCAGAAAACTCAGTAATTTCAGGTATTCTGAAGCCCACACAGCCATCCCAAAAACTTAAAATTAAGCACAGGTCTATGGCAGCCTATCATTAGCCCTCTCATGCATTTTCAAGAATATCCAGATTGCTACAACATGGTTCCCTTGCCTAATGGAACAGTTTTCAAGTAAGCGAGCCCATTAGTGACATTAGGCACTACAGAGCAGAGACAATATCACATTATAATAAATGCAAGTCTGTCTGTGCTTGTTTGCTTTCTCCTTTTCATTAAAAAAAATGCTTATTTTAATTACCAGAAATCAAGCACTTTTACAATAAAAAAAAGTAAAGCATTTTGTAACAGTCGTTTTATATGTATATTTTAGTCCTATTTGTAACAGTCGTTTTATATGTATATTTTAGTCCTATTTTAAATAAATTGGAAGTAAAGTTTATGATTTGTATGAAATGGTTTAAAATTAATATTTTAAAATATATTTTTTTACAGACTAGCTCGTTGCCTGTGGTGATGATTTCCAATGTTAGCCAATTGCCTAGTGCATGGGCATCTGTCATTTGGTACAATCTATTTTCATCGGAACCTCAGGTAAGCGATATAATAAAGTGCCTTTTTCAAAAATGTCTCAACATCTTGACCTTACAAATCATTACAAATCATTTTTGTGAGAGAAAGAGAAACAAACATTTGCAAGCTCTTTCTTATTTACCTTTACGCTATAAATGACAGAGGTCATCTGAACAGTATGACACCCAATGTGAATAGAATTACCAAAGTCAATGTGCATTTGACTTGCCATGGCTGCTACTGTGAAATCAACATGCTACTCATATTTTATATGTGATAAAAGTCTAAAAAAACATTACGCATTATCGGTGAAATAAAATGAGCAATATGCTGCATCTATTTTCTGTGGTAAAGGACACAAAAGTAAATTGAGCCATATCAAAATCACTAAAATAAGATATACAAGTCATTAAACAGTATAATTAGAGGTCACATTAGGCAACAAATGATTTTTAGGGCAAAACCCCCTGTACTAAAGATGTATGAGTATATACATATTGGGGCAGATTTACATAGGGTCGAATATTGAGGGTTACTTAACCCTCGATATTCGACTGCCGAATGTAAATCCTTCGCTTCGAATATCGAAGTCGAAGGATTTACCGCAAATAGTATGATCGAACGAAAAATGATTAAATCCTTTGAATCGTTTGATTCAAAGGATTTTAATCCATCGATCGAACAATTATACTTCAACCTAAAAAACATTAGAAAGCCTATGGGGGCCTTCCCCATAGGCTAACATTGCACTTCGGTAAGTTTTAGGTGGGCAAGTAGGGGTCGAATTTTTTTTTAAAGAGACAGTACTTCAACTATCGAATGCTCGATAGTTGAAGTACTGTCTCTTTAACTATCGAATGCTCGATTCGATGGTCAAAGTAGCCAAAAAAATCATTCGAAATTCGTACCTTTTTTCTTCCATTCCTTCACTCGAGCTAAGTAAATGGGCCCCATTGTGTACATATGTCTAATAAAAGAGTCATGTATACAAAAAAACAATAAACTTGCATAGGTGCCCTTGAATATTTTTCAGTCTGTCTTTAAAGGAGAATTCAACCCCCCATATAATAAAACCCACTATCTCCTACCCTACATAGCCCCCTCCCTGCTCCCGCCCGCACAAGTCATAACTCCAGTCGTTTCCCCTAATCCTGTAATTACTTTTACATATAATTTATTATATGGGGTTGAATTCTCCTTTAAGATAGGAGATGGGTACTCCTGTTCTTTGAGCACCAGATTAAGGTTTTTGATCTTTATTTGCGGTGTGCACTGCTTGTATGCAAAAGACTTACAAATACTTGTTATTGACATTATTTGTTTACTTTCAACAACAAAAATACTATAATTGCTTTTAAAAACAAATACTTAATTTGTATGTACAAAATGAATGTACAGTAATGCTGTTTTCTTCACAGAATCATGCTTTCTTTGCTAACCCACCTACAGCCAATTTAAATCAGCTTCTGGAAGTACTAAGCTGGCAGTTCTCTTCTTATGTTGGTCGGGGACTGAATTCAGAGCAACTTAACATGCTGGGGGATAAGCTTATAGGTAAGAATATACTGTCTACACAATTTCCTGAATCTAATCATTTAATCACTCTGTTGCAAGTGAGTAGTAGAGGCCATAACCTAAAACTAAATAACTAATTCTCACAAACAGGGTAGGACTGCTGATCTAACCTGTATACCTGCAAGGTGTCCTGGCAGAGAGAATTCCACAGCTTCACTGTGCTAGCTATTTCTGTATTTTAAGGTGACAGATTACTAATATTTCACCTTAAAATACAGAAATAGCTAGTTATAGGTAAAAAGGAGTACCCTTGTGTCCTTTTAAAGATCTGTGGATTATCTAAAGAATAATTATAGTGCATTATATATTTATAGAATGTAATTATATTTGCCTTTAAAGGAAGAGTAAAAATGGAAGTGTTTTATATGCATTAAATTTAATATAGGGCAAAAAGGCCCATGTTTATGCAGCAAGTAATATATAAGCTCCATAGAATACAAAGGGTTTAGTTCTTACACTGGAAGAGAAGCAGGGGTTAGATTGAATCATTCTATTCATAATATGCAAGTGCAATGGCTCTTTCATTATGTGTGTGCCCTAGCATAACCATCTATACAGGGAGCTCCCAACCAGTACAATGGGACAAAACACACCGTAGGCTTCAATTCTTTGAACAATACTATTGCTTCCTCGTGGGGGGGGGGGAAATTTTATTAGTAGCTGCCTGTTAAACTGATTATTTGTGAGGTAAGCATTCATTACTGAAATCTAAAATGTACCTATTTGGTGTTTTTATAAAAGGTCAACCAATAAACCAGGGAGACAGTCACATCTCATGGGCAAAATTTTGCAAGGTAAGTTGTAACTTTTTATTGTGGCTTCAATGTAAATTTCTGTTACCTCATAGAATGTACTGCCCATAACCTAGAGATGGTGTCATGTGCCATAAGCTTGACCTATTCTGTTTTGTTTTTATTTATTTCCGAAATAAAAACACAACCCATGTAATATGCATTGTCATTGAGTGATAGGTACAAAGGAAAACATGAAAAACAGAAATAGTGGGTACCAGCACAAAACAGTACCAAGTTTTCCCTCGTGCTTGCCATCTAATCACACCCCAGAGTCCTAAAAAGAGTAATTCAGTTCCCCAATCCCGAATTACACCATGAGCTCAATATTTTGTCTAATTTCCTATGGGCCTCATGGTTCATGCGTTACACATGGGCATACTATTACACACATCCACCCCATAATAATTTCTTTTTTAGCACAGACTGTGAGGCACTGAAATAGTGTCCTAGCTGCCGTGGTGGGAAGGAGGTCTTCCGCTGTGCCCTAAAGGCACACTACTGCATCCAGTGCTCTGTCACTAGGGTGCCCAAAATCTGTTAATAAGGTGACAGGACCAAATCATATGGAAGAAATAGCACCTAGGGCAATGATCATCCTGTGCTTTACCAAACCTCCAAAGGAAACTTTGGGCGACTTCAGCCATCCAAAGTAATTCATAGTCCATCCCACTGGCGATTCATATTCTTGCCAGCGGGTAGGCCCCATCTGCCACCTCCCTAAAGGGCATGATATACAGTTTGTGGAAGAACTTTGTAGCCGTTATCAGCAGCTTCCTCTTGTAAGTTATGATTAGATAAGCTAGGGAGGAAAGCTGTCCATAATTGGTAGGCACGCTCACATGGCTTTTAGGGTTAGTTCACACAAGGAGATTCGGGGAGATTTTGTCGCCTGGCGACTAATCACCTCGTCTTCTGAGCGTCAATCTCCCAGAACTGCCACAGCGTGTTTTCCCATAGGCTATAATGAAAAGTTGCCTGTGCTAAAGCACACGCAGCAATGCGTTTTCCATAGTCGCACGAAGTTGCCTCGAAGACAAGGCAGACGAGGCGATTAGTCGCCAGGTGACAAAATTTCCCCACGAATCTCCTCGTGTGAACTAACCCTTAATGTATGCCTCTAGCACGTTCCTATAGATACCAGACAAAAGTTTTCTGGGGATGGGCAGATTAAATGTTTCCACTAGGTTTAGAGAGACCAGGGTTGGGTTGAGGGTAAGGAATTGATCCTGAAAGCGATATGCCCATTGTTTAATGAGCATTATTATTTACACATTGGTTACTGACATGCACATTGTCATTTAAGCACAACAAGTTAATTGTGTGAGACATTTATGCATGTGAATTGTGGGCTCTTCTTCCCATACCATGAGAAATGCGTAGAACTGTTCAATGTAAAATGTCATATGTCTAAATTCCTATAAGTAGCCTTTCAAGCAAAGATTGTTTTAAATAAAGACGATTGGACCTCCTGTGTTTTCTATATTCCTACTGACTCACTGCGTTTAATACTAAAATTGGTTTGGGTCCCATCAACATTTTTAAATAACTGATACTCTATATGAAGCACATATTTTTGATGATTAAACCTTACACAGGCCAATATTGCTTTCTGACTTTCATTCAGCCATTCTTCATTACAATGGCAGCCTATTAGCATGTATAATATCTAATTGGGGTTTGTCTGGCTATGGATCACATCATGCAAGGAGCACATCATACCATGAATGATCATTGTTCTGATCATTGTTTGGGGTCAGTCTGATATCACACAGTGGTCAATTAAGGAAAAGACTCACCATGTGATCTTTCTGCCTAGGATTCCAGCATTATATAACATTTGTATTTTTATTATTATATAATAAATATCAGGAAATAAATAAATAATACGTACTCATCACTTTTTGACAATATTGTTTATGTTAGGAGCATTTTCCAGGAAAGACTTTTTCATTTTGGGTATGGATTGAAGGCATTTTAGAGCTGATCAAGAAACATCTTCTAGCAATTTGGATTGATGGGTGAGTTACTGAATACAAATTACGCTCATTTTTTTTATTAATCGGTCCTAATAAAACAAGGTTTTGAAAATTGACCTCAGTGACTGTCAGCAAATATTGAAGGCTATACCATATTTTTCAAGCATAGAGTACACAGAAGGATTGAAGCTTATGTTAAATATGATTTGAAGACCATATATAAAGAGAAGATATAGTGGGTTTAATTTGCTGTTAAGCCATATTGGTAGACCTATTCACACATTTTGAAACTAAGGTAAGTTAATTGTAGGAGTATGTTATAGACCTCCATCTCTTCAGTCAAAAAGTGAGTCAACTCCAGTTATAAACTTAAAAAAGATATAAGCTTGGACCAGGCTATGTACTGCCAATATGATCAAAATCGTCAGAACACGCCCCACACACGCATGTGCAGACGATACTGGTGCATGACAACGCAGTTGGCCCTTCGGGAAACTACTTTTACGGATGCTTTGTTAAATACCCTGCGCTCCCGGCTCTCCAGGCTGCGCATGACTGCGCTCTCTATAGCTTACTTGTACTTAACGAGTATAGTGTTTCGAACTATAATTATAGTTTATTATGTTGTATACCGAGACGGAGGAAGACCATCTCCGTAACTCACTACTACTAGCAACAATGTGTCCATTTTAAAAAGTGGATAAACCATATGATATACAGTATTAGTTTTGATTATATCACTACAATGTTATCTTTTTAATGTTTTCACTGCCACACTAAGTCTATTGGATGTTTTGTATATATTACTGTCTTTATTTCTTTCCTGCTTCCCCTGTTATAATTTAACGTTATATTTTTTTTCCTCTGATGTAACTTTACACTTACCCACACTGACGAATAATGACGTCATGACCCTCCCTTTCCCGCCACTTTGTGTTTAAATGGTTGGTTTTTGTTTGTGTAATGCACTTTGAGAAAGGCTAGAGTGCTAGCCAAAACTTTAGCAGTTTTTTTTTTTTGCTGAATGAACACCATTTTCTTTTTGCCGAAGACCTGTGAGTGCATGCCTATTTTTGGACAGCTATCTCATTGCTCTCTGAGACAGCACTGATTGCATTAACAAACTTCAATCCATTATATGGAAATCCTCATACACTTGGGTTTCCCTTGACGTCAGTTCGCTTTATTCCACAATCACACATGATCGGGGGTTATCAGCCATTAAACATTGGTTGCATCACACTAATTTATATGTGGATATCCAAAATGAATTTCTTATACAGTCCCTTGAATTTTTATTGAATTCAAATTATTTTACATTCAATGGGGTATTTTACCTCCAGAAAAGGGGAGCTGCGATGGGTGCTAGGTTCGCGCCCTCGTATGCCAACCTTTTCATGGGACTGTGGGAAAGAATATTCATTTGCGATGACAAGAACCCATTTCGGTCTCAGATTATTTGTTACTATCGCTATATTGACGATTTTATTTTGATTTGGGATAGGGAGATTACTACCATTAAATCATTTATTGATTACCTAAATGAGACAAATTGGTTCACTAGTGATATAAATCCCCATGAATTATCATTTTTAGATATCAATTTCTCAGTGGATAATAATAATAATATCATTACCGACCTTTACCGCAAACCGATTACCCTCAATACTTTACTTCATGCCAGTAGCTGCCATCCGTCAAGTACTTAACGGAGCGTACCAGTAAGCCAATTTTTGCGGAGACTATGTACAACATGGGAGTCTTTTAACACCCAAGCTATGGCTCTTTGGGATCGTTTTACAGAACGCGGGTACTCTTTATATGATATAAAATCAGCATATGATAGGGCTGTCGGCACGAGCCGTGATGATCTATTGAGCACTAAGAATAATAGGGGTAGACGGATACGTTCTAGGGAGAGTAATGGGGCTGCCAACACTAAATTTCCCCGTATAATTACTACCTACTCCAAGGATACCCCTTTTATCCTTAAAACTGTTAATAGATATTGGAAAGTACTAACACAGGACCCTCATTTGAAAAAAGTTTTGCCTTCACAACCAAGCTTTACATATAAGAAAGGACGGACTCTGGGTTCCCAGTTACCGGAGAACAGTCTCTGTGTGGTTCGTGTAGGTATAAGAGACCTTCAAAAGAATTTACTGACAGTGGTAACTTTAGACGCCACAAAATACATTTTTATGCTAATTGTGGCACCAACTCTTTTATTTATATGATCACATGTATATGTGGGTCGAAATATGGAGGTAAGACAATCAGGCCGGCTAGAAAACGAATATCCGAACATTTGAATTGTGGTCTAGAGGAGATACCCGCTCCGCTGTAGCAAAACACTTGGATTGCCATGGCAGTGATCTGTGTATATCCTTTCAAATAATTGATAGGGTTGTTGCCAATGCCCGCAAGGGCTATGTTGAGGTCTCGTAAGTGAGAAGAGAGGTCTTTTGGATATACACATTGGACACTATAACACCAAAGGGTTTGAACAGGGAGTGGGAGTTGAACTGCTTCACTGGGTCCTGATTAGGATGATAGAGCTCAATTGTTACCAATTGTAATATTTCCTTATTTCCTTGTTTAAGTATTGGGACATTATCCTTTATAAATATTTCTTATTTCCTATATTATACGTTTTTGTATAGATTCTTCTATACAGTCCTTGGTGTATGAGTTCTAGTTAGCTCTTATATACATTATGAACACAATGATTTTGGTTTAACTTTAATTCCTCTTTTTGGAATATATCCATTTGAACTCTGCCATCCAGATTATGATATATCATTGCATTTATTAACTCTTTATAATTATTTATTGTATAGCTATTTATTGACTGAATTAACCAGGGGGCGCTTTAGCTTCTGATGAAGTGACACATGGTCACGAAATGCGTAAAGCTGTTCCCCTGCCTGCGCACATGGTGTGTTTTAAGTTGAACAATAAAGTTTCTTCGTTTTACCAAGTTTGGTTTCCCCGTGCCCTGTGTGTCCATGCCGTCCATTCAACCTAGTTTGCTCCGCATTTGCATGACCGCAGCCAGAGCGGTTCTGGATGGTTTGTTCTGACTACAGGGTTGGAGACTCGCTTACCGAGCTGTAGTCACGGCGTGTGCCCCCATACTACTATATTGCACCCAGGCACATTATAATTATTGATGTGTTGTGCCGGCTCCCAGCAGTTTCCTATATATATTTCTGTATTCCTATATTCCTATATATATGTTTCTTATTTCAGTGTGATAAAGGTTGTATTAAATTTTAGTGATACTTCTCTTTCGCTCTGTGACTAAATTCTCCCAGAAGGAGGTCCACTGCCCCAGTTAGGTACTAACTGCAATATACATTGCTAGTTGCAATGGGAGCACTATTCTGTGACTATACAGGGACTTAATGGGTCAGACTGGAATAGGGCTAATAGTTTATTAGGATTAGGTAAGACACAAATGCATCTGCACCCATGGGTAGGGACGCTTTATGGGGCAAAAAGAGTATTTGGCCAGGGTCTACTAATTTTTGGGGCCATCTGTGTCTGCGTAATTAATTGTTACCCAACAGACTTCCCCCAGACAGAAAGAAAGAGGAAGAAAGTAGACACTGTCATTCATTACACATTTTCAGTGATGCAGAAATGCTGAGAAGATGCTGCATTATTATCAAATCCATTACCTTCAACCCTATTCACTCAACTAAGCTCTGACCAATTTATTTACCAGCAGCCGCAGCTGCTACACAGCCACCTCATTTTTGCTGTCCCAGTATGTGTGTTTTTGTTTTTATGTTAGAGTTTAAACCATAAACTCATTTTTGTTTTTACGGCAGTGCTATGTATATAGCCTGGGGCATGTGAATACCTTACATTATGTCCATGAATCTATGGTATAGCACCTCATATAAAAATTATATACCACACCACCCAGGACTTTTCCTCATTGATAATGTTAAAATGGAATTAAATGGGATTTTTACTATTTAATGTATACAACTTAATTTAAGGAGTTAATGGGGTTATGTAATAAAAGGCACTAAATTTGCCCAGGATCAGTAACCTATAGCAACCAATCAGCAGGTTGCATTTACTGGTCACCTTTTTAAAAGTACCCATTTAGTGGGTAGTTATAACCACTGTAAAGTCATAAACATGATACTTGAGTAAGTAGTAAAAAAATCTTTTTTTACATAAATTTTTTTTCAGTGATTGAGTGATAAGCAGACATATGTTTTTCAATTTTATAGATGTATCATGGGATTTGTAAGTAAGGAAAAGGAACGAGCCCTTCTAAAGGATAAGATGCCTGGAACCTTTCTCCTGCGGTTTAGTGAAAGTCACCTAGGAAGCATTACATTTACTTGGATGGATCGGTCAGACACTGGCAAGTATCATACCAGAGTTTCAAAGTATATTGAAAGCTAGCTATATTGTCCAGGAGGAGGTTCAGTAATCCTACAACAGTAATGATCCATATCTTCAGATTTGCCTATACCAGTTTCCAAATGTCTGGTCTTCTATCTGGTATATTTTGGGTGTCAGTGGCACTGCAGCAGAGGCTGAGGTTACATTTTTCATAGAAACTATGCAGAAAGGAAAAGTCTAACCTTGATAGTTGTTCCTCATAATTTAATTCTTCATTTTCCCATTGAGACCTTGCCAGGTTCTATACATAAGCAAAATTATGACTTATTTCCTCAAATGAATGCCTCGTTTTATACAAGATCTTAATTAATTTGCTGTAGTAGCCAGTAGAGTTTCTCAGCCTGTTATGTACAAAGCAATCCTTCTCATTTAAGATAGCACAACACACTACAATTTAGTGTATGGGCTTTTTTCACTACTGAATTTACATTATTTATTATTTCTACTGAAGTGTGTAACCTTGCATTTATTAATGCTGAGCCTTATTAGCCAATTCTACAATTTAGTCAAATCTCTCTTCAAAGTGGCAACATCTAACCATGTAACTCACATGGCTGCTGCCTACTTTCTATAGCTGCTAGGTTTCAGAAGAATCTTTAAATCATGTATATAATGTATATAATGTAATTACAGTTTTTCTCCCTTTAATTGAGAAGGATTTGGGGATTTTTGTGGACAGTCTCTACTAAAGCTCTGTGGAATAAAATAGGGTATTAAGACGAGGGATGAAAGCATAATTGTACCTCTTTATAAATTATGCTCTAGGTTTAGTGTTTCCACCTTTTTATTTCTGGAGTTTTTACTGCTTAGTGACCTTTATTTAATAACTTGTAAAACTGCTCAGAGTTTTTATTTTTAAGACACTTTATGCATGGGGGTATTTTGAAGGCATGACTGACTGTATATGAGCTTGGGGACTCCTATCAGAATCTTACCCTAGTAGCAAGTAAGCACTGAGGGGATTACAGTGATTCATTTTATTTTATGTCACCCAATTCATGGAAATTAGTTGCTATGTACCCTCTCCTACTTGTTGGAGTATTGATTAATGGATATATATATATATATATATATATATATATATATATATATATATATATATATATAAAATGAAAGTCCTGGTTTAGGACCGAAATGTAGAATAATGAAGAATTGCATAATTACAGTCTTTACCTTTTGAGATATATATATATATATATATATATATATATATATATATATATATATATATATATATATATATATAGATATATATATATATATATATATATAATATGTCATTATATATATTTATTTTTGCAAAAATATATACATATCTACCATTCAGCAGATACCTTCTGTTCATTACAAAGTAATGTTACCTGCTTTATATACTACCAAACTGATTTTAAAATTCTTCAAAACAGGTGAAGTGAGGTTCCACTCTGTAGAACCATACAATAAAGGTCGATTGAACGCTCTTCCTTTTCCTGACATACTTCGTACATACAAGGTTATAGAAGCAGAAAATGCTCCTGAAAACCCCCTGATCTATCTGTACCCAGACATTCCTAAAGATAAAGCATTTGGAAAACATTACAATAGTCATCAAAATGAAGGTAAGCCTTAATCCGCATTGCAGAAATAGCATAAAATATTCAAGACTGCATAAGTAATATTGATAAATCCCTGGGTTACAGATAAGATAGGGTCTGTAGGTTTGTCCTTAGGCTGAATTTGTATGTATGTTGAATCATATACATTTACTTATTAAATGCAACAAGATAGATGTTTGTCTTAACATAATATTTGTTATTACCTTTCTGTGCTCTGCAGTAGATTGGGGCAGGTGTTTTTTAAAGCTAAATGCGAATAAAAGTCAAGCAAACCATAGTATGTTACTGAAATAGCCTCTGTTTTATATGAGTTGTATGTAAGTCGGGTGTATGTAACTGGAGGACTCCCTGTATTAGCTAAAACAACTGCCAAAATCACATGTAGTTGGAGGCCAGGGCAAGGTAGTGCAGCTAGTGGAAAGTGACTCTCAGTGAGAAATAGATGATTTGGTCGCTGCTACAAAATGTCTAGTATTCAAAGTGAGTGACAAATAGAGTAGAAAAAACCACAGAGCAGACAGGAAAGTGAAGAGGAGAGTATGAGTAGGAAGAATAGAAGGAAGAAGTAAAAGAGTGAGAGGAATGAGAGAGGAAAAATAAAAGATAAGATAAAACAGAGGCAGAGAATATACACCCAACCTGAACCCGACCCAGTGGGCTATCTCTATTTATATACATGCTAGTGATGCATCAAATCCAGGATTCTGCCTGTCAGCAGGATTCGTATTCAGCCAAATATTGGCCAAACCAAATCCAAATCCTTAAAATCACCTGAGGAAGTAAAAAAAATAATTAACCACATGCGCAGCGAACGGTTTTCTTTGGCCCTCCATGGCCCTAATTTGAATATGCAAATTAAGGCTCAGATTAAAATAGTGAATTCTGTGCATCACTAATACGTGGATTTCATCAAAGGGGTCGGTGTGACGCAGGTGATCATATACAAGGAGTAACAGAAAGTGGGGAGTAACAACATTACGAGTTTGGTTCACACTTGCCCAAAACTTCTAAAAAGTTCCCTGACTAAAGCTAAACTAAGACCTTGAAGTACCCTAGAGTGTATTCCATCAAACCAGGGCCCTTGTTCACATTCATTTTGTTTAATCATTTAAGTACCATATCCTGCTTGATGGGCATATCCTGAGTCATGGGCACCTTTTAACTTACCTTGCACATCATTCAGATGCGCATGGTATCATGAGCCGCATGGGGCTTCATATCCAGCACTTAGTGCACACGAGGAGCACAAGAGTTTAGGAAACTAATGCAAAGGGGCATTCTCTTGCTCCCCGTATTGCTCTTGCACACCTTCTCCAGGTTACCAAGTTCTGTTGCTGTAATAAGTTCCTGGGGCAATTGTGATTTTAATCAGAATAAATCATTTTTATTTGTATAAGGATGTGCTTTATCATTAATCTTTTTCCCCCTCTTAGTTTCTCAACCAACAGAAAATGGAGTTAAAGGTTATGTTCCATCAGTCTTTATTCCCATGTCTAAACTGTAAGTAAATGATACTAAGTGGCAAATGATTGTGAACTTGCAATGAAATTGATTTTAATATTAGCTCATGGTTCCATCCACTGCCGTCTTAATCAGGGACAGCAACAGCAGGGGCATAATTATCAAAATGTGAGATTAGAGCTCACCACAGAACAACTCACCCACTTTCTATTCAATCCTACGGAATTTTTAGAAGAGTATTCTTAGTATCAGTGGGTGAAAGTCAGAGTTATTTGATAAATATGATTCTAACAATCCCATCAGGATGAATAAAAAGTGGGTGAAGTTTTTGTGGTGATCTCTAATCTCACATTTTGATAAATCTGCCTCCTAATGTTTTTGTGAAATATCTCTGCGACCACATTTGGCTGTGTCTGTGTGAGTAGCACTACTATTTGGTCACAAAATATAATACATATTATATTATGGAGCAGATTTATCAAAATGTGAGATTAGAGCTCACCAAAGAAAAACTTACTTATCTTATGGTAGAGTCCTGCAGCGGGTCGGGTATCCGCGGGTTACCGACAAAAACCTGTGGTACCCTGCGGGTTGCGGGTAGAAGTTCCGGGTGTGGGTAGGGCCGCGGGTCTTCTTAATAGCAATTTTTAATCCTTTTTTCTGATCATGCCCACTTCCGATGATATCACTTCGGGTTAACAATGACAGCACTTCCTGTTTTACTCCTTTTTTTCTGATCACGCCTACTTCCTATGATGTCACTTCCGGATTCTTGATGGTCAGCGTGTCGCGGGTATAAGGTATTGGGGGTCGGGTAGTGGGTCCAAGCGGGTAAGAATGCGGGTTGCAGGTTGCGGGTACGGGTCGGCTACGGGTTCCAAAAAATGGAGCCACGCAGGACTCTACCTTATGGTGTTGTGAGGTCAACTTACTTACTTAAAGGAGAATTCAACCCTAAACATAAAAAACCCCTACCCCAGCCTAAGTGTTACCCCGGGCAAATGCCCCTATCGATTTACTTACCCCTCGTGCAGATTAAGGCATCAGAGTTTATGGGTGTCATCGTCTCTTCGGAAATCTTCTGAATGAGACTGGCATGTCGGCGCAGTTGGATCGATTTTCTGTGCATGCAGTTTGAGTCATGTACACCTCTGCTGCTAGACCTATGCATGCGAATCCTTTTATTTAATTATTAGGTTGCAAGGACATTTTGGGGGTTATTTATCAAAGGCCAAAATTTTTTTTATACCTCAAATGAAGTCAAATAAACTCACAACTCGAATGGTATCTTATTTATGAAAAAAACTCGAATGGAAAAAACTCGACTCTGTGAATTAATCGTGTTTTCCGTGGGAAAATAATTATTAGAGTTTTTGGCAAAACCCTCTGAAAAAAATTCAAGCATCATGCAAGCTAGTAACATCTTCAAATGGTTCAAGGGACCTCTGCTTTTGACTTCTACATGACCTTGACAGGTTTTAGATGGTGCATTTTCGGATTCAAGCTATTTCCAGGATCGGGGTATAATAAATCTTGAAAAATTAAATTAGCATTAAAAATTCAGATACAAACTCACCCCACCAGGCCCACCTGGTGGGGTGAGTTTGTATCTGAATTTTTAATGCTAATTTAAATAAAGAAAGAATTTTTACTGAGAAAAGCCTTGGGACAGTTATCTTTGGATAAAGGAATTTTTGAATACGATTGCCTGAGAACTGGGGCGAGTCCCTTGGGCTTAATTAGATGGAGATCAGATGTGGACTCCCAATTGATGTATAACAAAATGTTTTTTTAACCCAAAAATATGAGTATTGACCAAAAAATCGACTTGAAAACTCATTGTGAAAAACACAACTCGAACCTTAATAAATGACCCCCATATACCACCATAACTACCAAATATATTATACAGACATTCTATGTCTGACATATTATTTACTTGTGTGCCCAGTATTAGGCAGTTGCAGTTAACACAGCCTGTGCATTATAACCCTTTGGGGTACCGAGAAAGTACTAAACCTGACTTTTCTCATATTTATCCACAGGCTCTGAAGGATTTAAACATTACTTATGTATGTGTATGTATGTATGAGACTTTTTATTTATATAGCATACTTGTGTGTGCAGCACTATGCAGCAGAACGGTTAATTCATAAAACAACCAGGGGTCATTACAATAAATACAAATAAGTCACGATAAGGACTTCAGCAGCAAAGGATCCTGTTCTCTCTCTTGGATGAACGGAGGAGAATTCTAGCGGCTAAATTTAATAAAGACTGTAGTGGGGGGGAGTTTAGCTTTTGGTTCTTAGGATATCTTGGCAACTTGCTAAAAAAAACTATTACTGTTTTCACAATATTGCTTAATATAACCCATATTCCTTTGGTCTTTTTGTTTTTACAGTCCTGACTTCTAATTTCAGAGCCCATTCCATGGCTTTTACCAATTGTTAGGGGTAACCTCTCTCCAAATATTTTGTCATCATATGTTAGAGGTCTACCACACTTCTCATTATCGCTATCTATACATGCTCCTCTTACCATTTGTCACTCTTTCTACTTAGTACATGTATGTGTTTAATTATGAAATTAATTCTGTTGTCAGTGGCCCCTGGGGTGGTCCACAAACCACTTCTTCCCTCCATTGTTTTTTGCCTGGGACAGAGAAATGGATCAAAAGCAGCAAGTGCTGCAAACTACAGATTAAAGAGAAGTTCTCTAGCACGAAAAGCATTAATGAATTGAACTTGATGGGCGGATTTTTTTTCGAACAAACTATGTAATAATATTACTGTGTACTTCTGTCATGAGGGTTATTGCACCGTGTAAGTGCAGCAACCATCCTCTGATCACTAGTGTCAACAAAAAAGCAACCTAATGCTGTTAATATTTTAAATAAGCTATTCATCTGATGTCCCCTAATTTGATGTTGAATTACTGGTCTAAGCAGTAGACTGCTGATTTCTTTTTTAAATTGGACAGCAAGCAAACATATATGGTTAATGTTAAAGGGGAATTCCGGCTTCCAAACCAAAATTTGATACAGAGGCCCACATAACAAAGAAACCCCTAATATATCCATCACAGTTACCTGTTTCTTCAAAAAGTATGAATAAATGCAATTTTTATGCTGAAATACAACTGTTTAACAGTTCTTCTCTTTCTGCATCATTTGAAATCCTGGCAGGGAAGTAGGGACAAAAACACTGATGCTACAAATTGTAACAACTACTCCACAGTTTACAGACAGCATGCAGGAACTACATAACCCACAATGCATTGCACTATGATGTTCATTTCCTTATTGAAATCATGTGTGCAGGGAATTGTGGGGTTTGGAGGATGAAGGCTGAGGACAGCTGGCTGTTGATACAAAGTAGCAGTAGTCAGCCAGCTCAGCAAAGTAGTCAGAGAGATCAGCAGGAGTGCAGGGGGCTGGGTTTAGGGAACTGTCAGAAACCATTAAAAATCATGAAAAGTCTGCGTATTTTTTAAATGATGTATATTGTAAAGTTGCTTGAAATTATGTTTACTTTTCAAAAAGCTTAAGTTATATTTTTGTGGAGTTCCCCTTAAATTATCCATACAATTTTTTTCAGGAAGCCAAGAAAGATTTTTAGTTTCAGTTACATCACATAGTACTTTAAAAGCTCTGTTTCCCCCATGTATAAATGTTCTAACAATTCTCATTATCTGCTGATAGCCCGTCCAATGGTTCTTCATCTCCTTCGTCTCCTATGGATCTTCCCATGTCTCCAAGCATATTTGCTGCTTTGCGAGAGCAGTTGACATATTCTGAAATTGAAAATGATGTAAGTTCTCCCACAGTGACCTTTTAAACAAGATTATTTTTTGTTATGAACTTTATCTTTTTTAAAAAAATGTACATTTAAATGTATTATGGTTTATCATTACATGTACATTTGTGGTTAATACACAACAAAGAGAAATGTACTAAGATGGTAACTATTGCTTCTTGCATTACTGAGCCTTTCTTTAAAAGGATACTGTCAAGGGAAAACATGTTTTTTCCAAATGCATCAGTTAATACTGCTGCTCCAGTAGACTTCTGCACTGAAATCCATTTTTCAAAAGAGCAAACTGTTTTTTTATGTTACATTTTGAAATCTGACATGGGGCTAGACATATTGTCAGTTTCCCAGGTGCTCTCAGTCATGTGACTTGTGCTCTGATAAACTTTAGTCACTCTTTACTGCTGTGCTGCAAGTTGGAGTGATATCACCCTCCTCCCTTCCCCCCCTCCTCAGCAGCCCATCAGCAGAACAATGGGAAGGTAACCAGATAACAGCTCCCTGGTAGATATAAGAACAGCCCTCAATAGTAAAAATCCATGTCCCTCTACAACTATGTCAGTTACATTGAGCAGGAGAAACAATAGCCTGCCAGAAAGCAGTTCTATGGTGCAGCACCTGCTCTTTCTGAAAGCACATGACCAGGCAAAATGACCTGAGATGGCGCCTACACACTAATATTACAACAACAAAAAAATGCATTTTTGGGTCAGGAATGAAATTTTATATGACACAGTGAATTATTTGCAGTGTAAACAGTGTACTTTTGAAATAAAAACCTACACAATAAAAACATGACAGAATTCCTTTAATGTGCAAACAATGTTACTGTGTAGCCTATAAAATTGTTATAGTGTGTAGATGGGTCATGCAATTGCAGGGTTGGACATACTCGTAGTTGCAAACAGCTTTAAGGTAAGGCATATATTGTATATTACTTGAAATTTATACTCCTAGGAGAGTATGATAGATATATGGTGGATCAGAGGTAGCAATAGTAAGGTAGGGAAGAAAATATCACCAGTTTTACTGGTTACTGCAAAAAAATGTAATAGATGCACAACACATTTTAGTTCATACCCTTTATCAAGCTTTTAATAAAAGGCTTGGGCCTGACATGTTATTGTTAATTCTTTGGCAATGCTGGTAGTTGTTACTGCACAGAGAGAGAAACAAGACTTGCACATTAACCCAAACAGGCTACCTATAACTAATTCATAGTATATATATATATATATAGAAGCCAAGAATAGCGACACTCACAGGTTTTTCTTCATGGTGCAAAAATAGAAAGATTTATTGTGCTCGACGTTTCGATCCCCCACAGGGATCTTTGTCAAGAGATTTCCAGTGAACAATATATATATATATAAAATAATGTCATGAGTAGTGCTTAGTAATGCTTCAACACTGTTTATCACATTACAATAGCTTTGTGTATCAACCCCTAGTTAATATATTTGTATTTGATCATTAGTGCGTGTCTGCCAGAATCTCTTATAAATGACTAGCTATTTATAGCAACCCTTAAAATGTACTTTAATTGAACTGCAGTGGCACATGAGGCTGAAGTCCTTTCTATAAAAGCAAGATAGACAACACACACAGGCATACCTCCCAACATTTTGGAAGTAAAAAGAGGGAGAAAAATTTTTTTTCCGCATGTAGCGCAGCAATTTTTTGACCACACCCCTTTCTGTGGCCACACCCCCTAATTACCATGTTTGTTTTACAAAATTTGGCAGATTATGAAAGTTTGAAAATATTTCTCCTTATCTAAACAGTGTTTTTTGTGTCTCAAAATTGTTACAAAGTATCTTATTTGCACCTGTTAGCTGTTCTGGGCTCTCTGCTAAAAGCCAATTAAGTGAGAAACTTTGTTTCTTTTTCTGGCTGTTCAGTGCAGAGAAAAGAGGGACTTTCCAGTACAAATGAGGGACTGCGGGTTGAGCTGTCAAAAGAGGGACTGTCTCTCCGAAAAAGGGACAGTTGGGAGGTATGCACAGGGCACATAAGGAAGAATGATGAATCATGAGGAAACATTAAAATAGGAACTGAGGAACTGTGAGTGGGTAGGAGTGATGGAAGCTTTTTATTTCCATATTACTGTAGAGTAGGCACAGTGGGTTATTTGGCTATGCAGAAGCACCAAAAGTCCCCAGCACACAGATGAGAGAAGTAACTGCAGGAAAGAGGAGTGGCAGTTCAGAAATCAGCACATCAACAAAGATCAGCACATAAACAAAGGCACACTAACACATGCAAGCAAATATAGAACAGAAACTAACACATTGATACACAGGCAATCAAAACATACATACTGTATGCAGCATAAGAAAAACTTAAATATAGTGACTAGTGAAACATTTTGCTTCCCCAAAAAACTCCCAAAATCTCACCACAATGCATCGGAGTCAACAGAAAGGTGAAACTACACTGCAATTAAGGCATTGCTCTTCTGTTTTTGAAGCTCTGACCCACATTTCTTTTAGTCCCAAAGCAAATCAGTTCCTGAGTCAAGAGCAGAGGGCAGTGAGGGCATCACCCAAAATCCTTGTCCTGGTGTACACCACATATTTACAGTTGAGAGTTTTTTTTTACCACAAAAGGGGATCTTTCCTTTAGCAAAGAGATAAAACATATACAGGAATAGGATATATTAAAAAAGAAATGCAATTGCTAACAGTCTTAGAATATCTCTCTACATTATATTCAAAGCTCATTTAAATGTGAAAATGTCCTTTTAATGGACAATAATCTACAATGTGTTCCTTTTTTATATGGTGTTGAACATTAGTACTGTATTGAGCCTACAATTATTGTACAGGTAGGGATCTGTTATCTGGAAACCCATTATCCAGAAAGTTCTGAATTAAAGAAAGGCCATCTACCATATCCAAATAAGCAAAATTTTTAAAAACTATGTCCTTTTTCTCTGAACAATAAACCAGTGGCTTGTACTTGATTATTATTAAGATGTATTTATAGAGTGCTAACGTATTGCAACAAAGATATAATGAATCCTTACTGGAAGCAAAACAGGACTATTGGATTTATTTAATTGTTACATGATTTTCTAGTGGACAATATGTATGAAGAGCCAAATTACGGAAAGATCTGTTATCCAGAAACTCCAGGTCCCAAGCATTCTGGATTTATTTTAAAACATAACATTTCTGTATTGCTTTTACAAATAATTTACCCTGACCAATTGTAGGGCTGTTGTGTGTAAGTTGTTCAGATCCATTTAAGCATAGAGTTTGCAAATAAAGCAAATATGGGGTTATGTAATAAAAAGTGCAACGTTCTCTGCAAGATGACTCATCTTCAGCAACCAGCATCAGCAGATAGCATTTACAAGTCATCTGTTTTGGTTTCTATGGGTTACTGCAAACATGGTGCCTTTTGTTACATTTTAGGGGTTAATATATTAATGCATGTTTTTTTTTTAACTGTACTTCTGCAAACTGTGATCATCAGGCTAAAGTTATATCAATTATTTTTCCTTTGGGGAAAAATCTTAAAGTTTCTAATTTTATTGCAACTGTGTGTTTTTTCTAGGCTGTACTTGGAGAGAACACTGAGTTTACTGCAAGGGTCTCAGAATGAATGATGTTGCATTGTCCAGATCAGCTTGTAGCAAAAGCAAACACGTGTATCATCGCAACGTATAAATATGTGTATTCCAAACCGAAAATGTATATGCATAAAAATAATGATACCAATGAAAATCACGTGTTTTTCCTTTATGTTTGAGTGGCAGCTAAATATAAAAGATGGACATCTATCCAAATTTGGAAAACATTGTTCTAAATCATCATTATAATTTATAATAAGCCTTTTTTAAGATACAAACCACACAACACACTCTGTATCACAGACTTCTATGTTTTTTTTTGTTCTCCTCTCAAGCATGGGGTCACCGACAGCTCTGCCTGTGTGACATGCAGAAAGCCAAATGAGAAAGTGTGGGGCTGAAGCACTACTGCATATGTCTTTCCTCTCCTGCTTCATATGAATTGAATTGGTCCATTTGGCTTAATCTTGCTAGACAGTTGTATTAATTATATGCAAATGAAGCAGGAGAGGAAAGGAAAAATATAGAGATCCTACTGGGGAGAAGAAAAGACTTTTGTGTCAATTAATGTATGTGACTTCTTCATATAGTCTACATTATTTGTAGAACTATACCACCTCCGTGGGTGTCGGGATAGTACCTTGAAGGAGAAGGAAAGGTCCAATCCATGGGGGATGCCTAATGTTAGGGTACCCTGCAAGGATTGTAATGACTTACCTGATACCCAGGATCAGTGCTCCTGTTAGCAGAACACTGCACCAGCGCAGGGTACTTGCAAACAAGCCATCTTCTTCCTCCCTTGTTCTTTCTTTAAGGTGTAATTTGGAAGTGTTAAATTTGATAGACTGTCGTTTTTCAGCCCAAATTAACTATATAACTATGCATAGGCAGCAAAGGGGGGGGGGCTGCCTCAGCAGAGACCGAATAAATACATATATATATATATATATATATATATATATATATATATATATATATATATATATATATATATATATATAAAAATGCTTTGGGTGCACTCGATCTCCAGTAGAGCAGAGGTGCACGATCAATGTTCATAATATGCAGTAGTAATGGATCAGCACACTCATTTTAGAAGTGACTAAAGTGTTTTATTGTTTATCAAGGATCCTTGATAAAGACCCTAATGTGGGCCAAAACGTTGGACACGTGAGTGATGTTGAAATGAACCTTTTTCTGATTGAAGATTTGGTGTGCTGGTCCATTTTGAACATTGTATACTCTGACTGACCAAGCACCCACCTTTGGCTAATAAGGAAGGAGTGCAGGTACTTTGTGAACTTCTATATACACATACATATATACTCAAGCCGGCACGCAGGTATAAAGGTTAAGTGTGCCTGGGTGCAAAATGCAAACAATAAGATAACTGTCCCAAATAAGGCATGCACTCACAGGTCTTATCCAAGGTGAAAAAATGGTGTTTATTCAGCAAAAAACTGCTAATGTTTTGGCTAGCCTAGGGCTAGTTAAAATGTTAGCACTTTTGCAGTTTTTTGCTGAATAAACACCATTTTTTCACCTTTTTTCACCTGTGAGTGCATGCCTTATTTGTGACAGATATATAAATATATATATATATATATATATATATATATATATATATATATATATATATATATATATATATATATATATATATATATGATATATATATATCAGATGCCCTTAGGTACATTACAAACAATTTAAGAAAAGAAAATAAGCAATTGTAACAATTTAAGATAATCAGGTCTCTTAGGGAAACTTGCAGCTTAAAGGGCAAATTAAATTCATTAGCAAAACTGTTATAACACAGACAACCTAAACCCTAAAATCCCCAGAAATGTGTTCAAACTTTCCATAACCTGCCAACATTTGTAAAAAGGATGTGGTATTTAGCACAAGCACTGCTACAGTATATACATAAAAGCATACATACATATTAATCTATACCAAAATAGTTGCAAATAGTTTCAGAAAATCACTGTTCACTAAAAGTGTGTCCTTTCCTTCAGATTTTAAAAATCTTAGTTAAAACATATCAAGCTGTTCTTTAAATGTTATCATGCTTTCTGGGATGCTCACACATATTAATTTGCACTGTAGATTTTATGTATACCACAAGGAAAAAATAATTGGTTTTCTTCATTAGGTTTTTTTCATTAAAAAGCACTCTTTTCATTTGTATATGATTCATTGTCTTGCATTCTAAAGCTCCCCATATACGCAAAGATTTTTCTTGCCGAACGACCGATTTTAGCGAAGTCCGACCAATCCTTCGAAATTATCGTGTGGTTAGTGGCAATCGAACTATCATACATCTTACGATTTTTCGGCCGACATCTGTCAGAAAATTGATCGCCCAGGTTTAAAAATCTTTATCGGTCCCAGTGCAATCTATCTTTGTCTGCAGGGCCAAGCAGGCAGCTACCCTTCAGTTTTGCTGGCAATATCGTCTGAAATGGTCTTTTTAGTTGATGGACACATCGTACATTTAAACGATCATTTCGAGATAATCGTGATCTCACGATAATAATTGGATCTTTTGGCCATCTTAAGCCGTATTTTCTCATGAGTAATAGTAATGAAATCTTCAGTGCTGAGTGTGTAAAACAGCTGCATATGTGGTGGAGGGAGGGAGGCCGGTTGAGAGAACAGCTTGAAGCATGTGATTTCTGGGAAAACTGCAGAAGGCAAAGCATTTGGAGGAAATCGAAAAGTGAAAGTAGATTGTGTGAAGTTACTATTAAACTGAAACTCCAGCTGCAGTAGTGGCTTAACTACTGTGGCGATTGCACCCAGGCCCAAACCTTCTTGAGGAAAATTAAGTTTTAACGCAGGAGAAGGGCAGGAGAGATTTTGGACATGTGTGCCGGCAGCATACCTGCGGGCAATTGGTATGGGCAGTGTAGTAACTAGATATTACTGAGCCCCTCAGCAAATTCATTTTAGGTAGGGTTGCCACCTGGCTGGTAAAAATGATGGCTGGTCCTAATTTTAGGGGCCCCCAACATATCCAGAGATCGTCCTGTATCATCAATGTTTATTGAAATTGTATATGAATTAGAGCCTCCTGGGCCTCCTGGGCCCCCCTGCAGCCGCAGGGTCTGCTTCGTCTCTAGTTACGCCCCTGCGTATGGGGGTGGGTAGGGGGCCAGAGTGCACATCCTGCATAGTTACGCCACTGAGCATCAGAATTATATAAAAATGTTCACAGAAGTAAACAACTAACATGAGTATATATAAGAGCAAGTTATAATGTGTTAAAAAATGTGAGGTAGAATAAAGGCACACCCCAGAGGCGTAACCGGCATCGAGTTGTTACACCACTTATGAAGAATTTGAATCATTGTGTCTGTTGAAGGCTGCTACCTTAAGGTGGCCATACACGGCCAGATTAAAGCTGCCGATATCGGTCCTTTATACCGATTCAGCATCTTATCTGCCCATTTGTGGGGGCTCCCGATAGATCCTCCCAATCGATATGAGGCCAAAAATCGGCCAGATATCGATCGGTCAAGTTTGATTTTTTTGTACGATCCAGGACGTTGATGCCGTCCTGCAACCCATTGGAGCCCATTCGTAGTATTGTAATCCGATCGTTCGGCCCCAGGACCAAACGTTCGGATTCTTTCGATATCGCCCGGCCGTTAGTGGGCATATCGGGTTAAGATCCGCTCGTTTGGCGACCTTGCCAAACGAGCGGATCTTATGGTGTATGGCCACCTTAAGGCAACATTTTCACCTTGATTTATGACTTAAACATCTCTATTGCTTATGAGTTGTTTTGTTGCATTTTTTGGTTATTTTATTGCTCTTTTTTTTTATTACGCATTGCCAGGAGCGGATTCATGCACATGCTCCCCTGCGCTATAGCCTAAGAGCCCAGTGTGATCAGGGGCCCATTATTTCAATCTTGTTTGATTTTAATATTTTTATTTGTGCTGGCAGGTGCACCTGATGAGAGTAAAGGTAGGCAAGGTGTATACATGTGCCCATATGTATGTAGATCCAGTGACGTCAAAGGGGCGCAAAACCCAACCCAGTGTGGAGAGCTTAGGTACATGCATTCCTGGATCTACATGCATCCAGACCCTGCAGTAGTCTAGAAAGGGGTCCTGTGTAGCCTAGGGGCCCCACATCTTGTTAATCTGCCACGGTGCTGTTGAGTACTTGTTTATGCTCACAGTGAAAACAGTTATTCAAATATTCTAAACACTTATTTCATTGCAAAATATTTTTCTTTATGTTTTGTTATTTTTTGAGAAATTTCGTATTTTTTTGTTCTGTGCTGAACAGTACTTGTGTTTGCTTGTTGTTTACTCTGATTGTTGCAGGTTAGGATTTGACTTTATGCCTTCTTGTGCTATAGCTATGTTATCTAAAAGTTTACATTTAGTTTTTTTGGTTAGTATAAGGCAGTCTAAAGATAATCATATACAGGCCTGGTACACTATCTAACTGAATGTCCCACAGGCCAAAGGATGGAGAGCACATGAGGGGCCACACACAGTACTGCTACGTTTATATTGCTCCGATCCTGCAAACACAACTGAAACAGCAGAAATGATGTAGATGTGGCTCCTCTTCACTTCCTAATCTGCCAATGCAACATGTACTGGCTGCATCATAGTAACTTAGGCTGAAAAAAGACACCTCCATTAAAACCTTAAACCTTTTTTTTCCATATTAAACTGCTAGTTGATCCCTAGTTGATGGCAGTAGGACAAGTCACTGGATCGACTTTGTACTAAGAGCCAATTTCAGTAACCCTGTATTTTCTCATTTGCTAAAAAACCATCCACTTCACAGTTCTCACTATTATGCTATTACTAATATGCTGAGAGGATATTTGGTTCTGTTGCAATTGGTGCATGTCCAGGACAGCTGGACTGCCTGTACACCTACTGATTACTGAGAGAATGGGCAGACTGAGGTCTGGGCAGCACCGGACCTAAAAACAGCCCTGTTTTAGGTCCGGTTAACTGTCAGCTGATTTCAGAAAAACACAGCTTTATCTACTGTATATGTGTGTGTATACATATAAAAGGTCTTTAAAAATATATTATATTACATTAAAAATAATATCTATCTATCTATCTATCTATCTATCTATCTATCTATCTATATATCTGCACAAGCTGCACAAGCTAGTTACCGTCTTTAGGCTGGTTAGTTAGAGCCAAGGAACACATAATAGACGTCTAGGTGCCCTTTAGAATATGCAGATCACCGCAGAGGGAGGCGATTAACTGGAAGTAACAGCCAGATAAACACTCTTCTGATTGGCTGAAGGCAAGGCATATGGGCGGGGATTGCTCGCTTACTAGGAAGTAAGTAGAGCTCAGAGCGCTGTGTACTTTCGGTTTTGTTGCGGAAGAGTGTTGAGACGTTTTACTTCGCTTTCAGTAAGTCATTTCCCAGGACTGTGTCAGGTATGTTGAAAAGATTCACTATACTGCCCCGTGCAGCTAATCCTAATGCCATTTATTTTTGCTGCTGACTTGGCCACCTGGGCATCCCTCTGGCTGCTGTGCTGTGTGTATTATATAGGCACTATCAATGTTGTACTGCAGCCCTGCCTGAGTGGCCTTAGTGTATACCTCTCACACTGTTACTTATACACACAAACATAAACAAATAGTGCAGTCCATTCTAAACTGCTTCATATTTAGTATTTATATTGGTGCTGTTCTGCTTATGTCTGTATTCTACTGTCTCTGCTGTATATTCCATTAAATACAATGACCTGCTTAGTCATAACAATGTCCATCTCAGTTTTTGGTAATAATGCTTATATATGCCACTATACTGCAGCCCAGATTAAACATGACTTGGCTATGGCATTTGTGCCCATCTGGGCATTCGTTTAGCCTTTTCTGTAGTCTCCGAACTACACTTCTATGCTTCAGCTAAAGGGGTTGTTCACCTTTGAGTTAAATTTTAGTATGATGTAGATGTAGTGATATTCTGAGACAATTTGCAATGGTTTTCATTTTTTAGTATTTGCCGTTTTTGAGCTGTTTAACTATTTAGCCTTTTGTTTAAATTAGCCTAGCAACTATGCATTGATTTAAATAAGGGACTGGAAGATGAACAGGAGAGAACTTGAATAGAAATAGGAGTAATAAAAAGGAGCAATAACAATAAACGTGTAGCCTTACAGAGCATTTGTTCTTAGATGGGGTCAGCGACCCTCATTTGAAACCTGGGAAGAGCCAGAAGAAGGCAAATAATTACAAAACTATATAAAAAATGAAACGCTGCTAAGAATTCACCATTCTATAACATACTAATAGGTAACCTGAAGGTGAACCACCCCTTTAAGCCTGCTTAGTTTTTGCATAGGTCTATTCATCACATGTTTTTAGTTGTACAGTAGCCTTTGTTAAACCTGGTTGGTATTTTCTAATTAAAGCCATCTGTGTATCCTTCTGCCTTTGCTTGACTATATGCTCCGTGTACTGCAGCCAGTGTTCAAGGGCACCTGCCACCTGAAATTGTCTGGCGGCTAATAGAACCTGCACTTCGGTTTGGCTAAACAATATTATAGGGAGCTCACAGTGTGGGTGACCATGTTGAGGCACACACGAGCATAATGAACGATTGCCACAACTCGTTATGCACATGCGCTTGACGTTAAATTGTGAGGAGCATCCAATGTGCCTACATTAGATGCGTGCACCTAATGAGCATTTTTTTTCCCCAAAAACTATTGTTTCCCCCAAGCGGATTGTAGGCTCTGTTAGACCGTAACTCTGGTGGGGGAGACAATTTCAGGTGACAAGTGCCCTTTAAGTCCCTCTTTTTATTTACTTTCGCTTGTGAGCTCTCTCGAAAAAGCTGTCATGTACTGTTAAGTGCCAGTGTCACGGATCCCAGACAGAACCAGATTCGTTTAGCTACAAATCTGCACAGCCACTACTTAGCCAAGCAACCCTACTTTGTACAATTCACTCTCTAAAAAAATCTGTGCAGCATTTCTCTATATTTAATTAATGTGCTGGTGGCTAGTAATGAGTGAAATTTTACCCAAGTTTCTGTGCGAAAATGATGCCTGTAGACTCCAGTGGGTGAAAAAAATTGTCGCGAGTCAAAAAAGAATTTTCATACGTTAAAAATGTTTTGTCAGCCATAGACTTCAATGCATTTCGGCACCGTGAAACGGGTCAGATTCACCCATCACTACTAGTGACGTATAAATGTATCCCTTATTTCAGTCTCATCTCTTAGCTCTGGTCTCTACTTCTTTGCCTTCGGCCTTGTATTTTCACAGGTTCACTTATAATTATAATAGCGGGTACATTATAAACTATATAATGTATATTTTAAGGTTGGGAAAGTTTTCTATTGGTATCCTTTCCAAAAAAAGTCATCCTTTTCCACTGTTAATGCATTATTAATTCACTAATAATGGAATAGTTACACTGTTTATATTATACTGGATTAGTTCTCATTTGTGGCAATTGTTGGTTTAATGTAGCTTCATATTTTACAGAGGTTTGTCCCATGTATATTTTTTGTTATAAGTTAGTCATTGCTTACTGAATCTGCTGTAAATGGCAGATGGTAAAGCAGCAGTATAAATATCTATACTATCTATACTATCTACACATACATTGTATACATCTGCACATTGTATGAGCCACATTCCTTATGTAGCTTTAACAATCTGAACAATGTTAAAGGACAAAGGAAGTTAAACCACTGTTGGGTGCATTAAAAAAAAAAAAACACGTGCACCCACACATGCATGGGCTTTTACTGGGTGCATATATAACTATGGCAATGTCTACAAATGCTTGACAATAACCTCAAAATATTGTTCTTTTTCAAAGAAAATACACCAAAATATACATTCCTGGCTACAAAAGTAGAACATTGTACGGAGTCAAAAATAAAAGGGAGAAAAATTATTACAAAGCCAGCAAAAAAGGCTAATAGAATGCTATCTTGCTACAGCGTAAATTACAGTAACTGATGTTAGCAATTTTTACTAAAAAACGTTCCTTGTCCTTTAAGGCCTGCTAAAAAATGTAATGTCTTGTGACCGCTTTGCAGGCAAAAGCTAACCCTATTGTCTATTATAGGATTCAGAGTAGAATTCAATACATAGATTTAGAGGCATACTTAATACTGTATATACTCAATTTAATAATGGCATCACTTTTGTAGGTTTCCAGGATGGCACAGTGGTACGATCTGCAGCAAATTGACACCAAATTCCTGGAGCAAGTTCACCAATTGTATGATGACAGCTTTCCCATGGAAATAAGGCAGTATTTGGCCCAGTGGTTGGAAAATCAAGACTGGTATGTGTGACAGCATTCAGAGACTCTTAATCATAGTCCTTTTAAGAAAAATTAGGCCTGTTAATATAATAAATAACTATACATACAGGTATGGGACCTGGGGTTTTCCGAATAATGGATCTTTCTGTAATTTGGATCTTCATACCTTAAGCCTACTAGAAAATCATGTAAACATTAAATAAACCCAATAGGCTGGTTTTGCTTCCAATAATTATTGTCACATATGGCTCCCTAAATTCAGAACAGTGCTAAGCTCCCTGGTCTTGGCTTAATCTTCCACCTGTAGCAGCCACCTTTGGCCTCAGGAAGAGCCCTCAGCTACTCGGGTGCTGCCAGGTCTTAACTTGAGAGCAGCAAAGCAAGTGTTCTGAATGAGCAAAGGGGCACATTCGTTTCCAAGGTTTTGGACGGAAGGCAACAGTTCAAGGAGCACATGAAAAGCATGGTCAGGCAGGCCGGGGACGGTACAGGCGGAGTTCAAGCAGGGTCAGACAGGCAGTGGTCGGTACAGGCAGTGTTCAGAGAATAGTCAGGCAGGCAAGGTCAATATCGGTAGAGTTCAGAATAGTCAGGCAGGCAAGTGTCTTATCGGCAGAGTTCAGAATAGTCAGGCAGGCAGGATAAAAATAGAATATATAAAAGACAAATCACACCCAGATACTAACGAGTTAGACCTAACAATGTGCAATGATTACTGGCACAAGCCCTTTAAATACATTTGAATTTCGCACACCGCATTATGACGTCACTCACCACCGGCATAAAAAGCTCAAATTCGAAAATACATCATCTGAAACCTGTCAAGATCATGGAGAAGTCAATGGCAGAGGTCCCTTGAACCATTTGAAGATGTTAATAGCCTCCATAATGGTCAAGGTTTTTTTTTTCTGGAGTTTTTCATTCGAAAACTCGATCAATTCAAATGATTTGAGTTTTTTTCCCATGGAAAACCAAATTAATTCAAGTTTTCTGGTTGTTAACCCCAAACTCGCTTTTGAGTTTTTTCCATTGGAATTAAATTTTCCATTCTTAAATAAGAAACCATTGAAGTGGCAAGTTCATTCGAGGTTTTAAAAAGCTCACATAACTCTAAAATTCAGCCTTTGATAAATAACCCACAAATAATGAAGGTGGTCCGCACTCCAAATATATTTCTCAAAGTGCTATTTCTTTGGTTGTGGGCACCCAGCTCTAAGGGAGTTCAGCTTTCACACTATTTTTACACACACACGCACAAAGGCAACAATATTAATGCCTAGGTGCTAGGAATCTCAATTCAGTTGGTTTCAGATAGATCATCAGAAATAAAGACACTTTTCCAGTTACTTTCTATTTTCAACGTGTGACCATTTTTCTGATATTGAAGTGTTTACCTTCTAAAGCAGCTCGGGGGGGGGGTCGCTGACTCTGTAACTGTTCTAAATTGATACATTTAGTTGTTACATTTCTTATCTTTGTCCCTGCTGAGTTGAATCTCTGGGTTTCATTACAGGCAGCTGTAAGAATTGATACAATAGTTGCTAATACTTCAGAGATGCTGCTGAGAAATGTATCAACTAAATGTTGCAAACTTGTTACAGTTCTGCACCTGAATTACTGCACTGCCAGACTGAAACACCAGAGACAGGAACATTAAACTTTAAACTTAGATTTTGGAAAAACGGTTAAAAATGTAAAGTACTTGAAAAAAGTCTTTATTTTTGCTGAACAATCTGAAAACAATTGCACGGAATGGAGAACAACCCCTTTAACGCTTTTGTATTGTTGGTATGAGCTTTTAGCAGTATAACTATCATTCATTAACAAAAATATCATATATTATAGGGAACATGCTGCAAACAACGTCTCCGTAGCCACAATATTGTTTCATGGGCTCCTGTCTCAGCTGGATGATCAGTATAGCAGATTTTCCTTGGAAAACAACTTTTTGTTGCAGCACAACATTAGGAAAAGCAAGCGCAACCTTCAGGTATATATATTTTTAATAGTGCTTTATCATTACAAGGTAATTCTTTGGTAATTTTGTCAGATCAAGCACTCGTTACCTTTCCATTCTGTACATTGCTGATGTATTCAAGATTTGTAGGGGTCAGCATACAGTATATATGGATCAGTATATATTCCTATAATAAGATTACTAGCCATCAGAATTATATAAATTGTCTGAACTTGTGTAAAGCTGAATGGATGTGTAAAATGTTTAATTATACCATGTAATGAAAAAGGAGATGAATTAGGTTTTGTAGTGGAGTGCATAGAGAACCAAGCACATATGCAAACTGTATTAGACCACACAGAACAATATAATCTTTTATAAATATCATCTTTTGCTTCACATGGGTGCAGGACTGTGCTTTTGAAACTTCAATAAGTTAAAGGCAGCACAGCGAGTGTAACCGAATGTAAGAATGATTGTGGTGTTCCATGTGAATAATGCATTACAAGCAATTTGAATTGAAAACGATGATATACAGGGTAGGAATTACACATTATACAGCAGTAAGAATCAAAACCAAAGAATGAGTTTTAGTGGGTGTGTTGGTGCCATGCAATGCTCATTTTGTTGCAAGCAGTCTTGAAGCAGCCATTACAGTGAGCTTTCACTTCTGAGAGCTGCAGATGGGGTTTCCACTTAGAATCTAATTTGCAGAATCTAGGGGCAGTAGCAGCAGCGGGACTGCAACCTTGAGGGAGGATAGAAAACAGAAACATGAATGTGTCAATATGAACTATTTTCTCTTGACAATGTATAAGCAATTTATATACTATATACTCTACTAGTCCGTTTGGTCAGGTGACATTTGGATAAGCTTGAACATATCTATGATAAGGACCTTGTTGAACCGATGATATACTGATAATTTGGCAAGATACTGAGGAGGAGGCTTTGGAATTTGTCACCAAAATGAATAACAATGATTTGAACATCAAATTAACTATGGGCATATCCAACACTTCAGTCTCCTTCCTAGATCTCCAAATAGAATTAACTATAGAGGGTTGCCAAGTCACCAAGAATTTCAGAAAAACCACAACCACCAACTCCCTCCTAACCATTTCTAGCTTCCATCTCCATCCAGTTAAAAAATCTGTCCCAACAAGGGAATTCCTACGATTAAAAGTAACTGTTCAACTTTGGAATTATTCAAAGAGCAAGCCAAAGAATTGAAAAGTAGACTAAAACAGAGGGGCTATTCGGGTAAAATTATCAAAAAGGCCTATCACAGGGTACTGCACACTGATAGATCCAAACTGTTGGTGACGAAAGAGAAAGTACAACAAACTGATAATACAATATGTTTTGTCACCACATACAATACGAACAGTTCCCAAATACATAGCATACTAAATAAACATTGGGAAGTGCTGTTGGAGGAGGATGATACTTTGAGTGCCACCCTACAGGGGTTTTCGATCTGCTATAAGAGGAGTCCAAACTTAAGGGACTTTCTAACCAACAGTCATTTTCAAACAGCTCAGCCCAAAACAACTAATAATTGGGGATGTTTCCCCTGCGGGGAGTGTAATATGTGTGACAAAAGTGTAAGAATTTCTTCCTTCAAAGACAGATTTGGGAAAAAACTTCTAATCAACGGTTACATTAATTGTAAAACACAAGGAGTTATATATTGCATAGACTGTCCCTGTCAGAAAAGATACATTGGGATGACCACACAAATGCTCAAACTGAGAATGCAACAGCACTGTAGTTCTATTAGAACTGCAGGAAATCAGAACAAAACAGATAAGACCTTATCCGCAGTTGCACAACATTTTAAGAGACATCACAGTATGGACCCAGCCAAACTCAGATTTTGGGCACTGGAGAAAATTAATTTAGGTTTACGGAAAGGAAACTGTGAACAAATACTATTAAAACGCGAGAGCTATTGCTTCTTCAAAATGGATACTATTTCCCTGAAAGGAATAAATGAAAATAATTTATTTACATCATACATTTGATCTTCTTTTTATCATTATTTTAAATTCATTTATTATATATTTTTTTTTAAAAATAATTACAAAAAATTAAAAAATATCAGTGAGTCAAATGTCATTAATAAAAATTGTTTTTAATATGTAGGTATTTAATAAGTAAATCAATTAATCAATCTGTTAAGAATAAATACTTTTAGCAATGTACATTGAGATGATGGCTTTTTTCTTCTGATAATATAAATAGATACAGACGTTAATATTAGAAGGTGGAGTTCAACCATGGGAATATAGAGATCTAGGAGCTGATTTTGTTAAAAAATCGGCGTGTTCATTGCTTTTAACCTTGATATTTAATTAGCAGTTTTAAAAAATAGTATTTGTTCGTATCTGGTCCTAGAGGGTTGGCGTTTCTATAACCCTTTGCACACTTCATATTCAACTCATCTCTACTCTTTTGCTATACCAATCTATGGGCAGACAATTTGTTGTTTTTTAGAATAAGCTAGTCTCTTTAAGAGTGATAGAAATAGTGTAAATACGAGACCACAGTCCCGGTTACCCTGACTGCCTTTGCTTTGTGGTGTCCCAGGGAAAGAAATGAATAGGCAGCTAGTTTTGGGACAACTCCACTGTTCTTTTTATTCCTTTTTCTGACTATTTTCATATGAATTGAGCGCAATGTTTTATATTATATTATATCCTAATTTGTTGCTGGTCACATAAATTTTAATAATCAGTTCAACCTACTACTAATTAACTTCGGAATGGTATCCTAATTTTATTTAAGGCACTGCACTTTATTTAATGAATTTCTGAATTGTGGAATAGGGTATCAATTGACCCCCCCCCCCTTTTTTTTAGGTTTGGAGGAATCAACTTAATTAATTGGGAATTGATTTAATTTATATAAATGCACTGCACATTCATTTAAAAATGAAAATCAAGCAAGCAGCGAAGACAATCTTCGAAAACTTCTGGTCTAACATCATCTAAGCACAAGCACTTTAATTTATGAACTGTAGTTAATTGGTGTTTATACGGTGTGTGTAAGGTAATGATGTTGGTAATAAACTGATAATTGTATTTATGATCAGAATCTGTTTTAAATCGCTAATTTAATTTTAGGGGATATAATTTTAGTCAAATAAAAAAAGGGTACCTTTCAAACCTTTCTCACAGACCTTGTTGAACCATCCATGAGTAATGTCTTCTCCTAATGGGACTGTATGGATCCCCCTCTCTTGTGATTTCAGTTTTACGGTATATGGTGTTAATGAGTTGAGTCCCTAAATCAAAAAGTTGGATGATCAAATTAATTTGAGATCTTCCCATGTATGGCCACCTTAACTCAATTTATAAATAAAAGCTGGCATGATTTTTGCAGTGTGAGACTTGATAGCTACATAGACTGTGTACTGCTCCTTCTGACTCCAATGTAGGTTTGCCACCTGTCCAGATTTGATCCGGATAGCCCGCTTTTCAGAAGGGCTGCCCAGTTCAAGACAGTCTGCTCGGTTCACCAACCCAGCAGGATCTCCCCTGATTGACAGCCAATCGCTAATCACCATGTCATAGCCCCGCCCATGTGATATAGCACACCCCGCCTGCAATGTCATTGGCCCGCCCCTGTGACTTCATGCCTCACGCCCGGATCATGATCCGCACAAAAGTGGCAACCCTACTCCCATGTTAAAATTGTAACAAAGGATGCATGCAGTGCTGCATCCCCTCTGGCGGAAGGGGAGAACGGCGGAGAATGCCTGAGTCAGATGGTTTGGAAGGAGGAACAGAACTTCTTGAGGGCGGAGGTAGGAAAAAAACGTATTCAGGGAAGAGGGTGGAGGAATTGTGCCGTGTGGAAGGAGGAGACAGACCGCTAATTGCAGAGCAGTGGAGGAGGCATTCCGGAGCATAAAGGAGGGATGAGGCCATCTGGAGCTTGGACATGTGACTGCTCTGTTTTCAGCAATAATCTTACTGGCATGTCTGGGGTTAATGCCATTTACTGCAGTGATTTGTGGCATGCCTGGGGTAAATGCTGATTATCCATATATTACAGTGATTTCTGTCATGCCTGGGATTAATGCCTATATCGATTTTCTGCAGTGATTTCTGGCATGCCTGCGGTTAATGCTGATTATCCATTTACTGCAGTGATGTATGGCATGTCTAGGGTTAATGCTGAGTATCAAATAGTACCAAAATTATTTCTAAAAAATGTGTAAAAGTAGTATGTACTTACCCTAAAAACTTAAATGACACAAAATGAGGCCAATTAAATAATCCAGGATGCAGCATTGTTTGAGTAGGATCTTGACAAACTGCCAATCCGGGCGGCTAAGTGATAAATTGATTGCATGTGTAATGTAAAGTTATGCACCTGGGATGTCAAATATTCAAACCACTTATATCCTAAATGGGATTAAATTAGATACATTTGATACCTAGGACCTAGGAGTAACTGTGCATAAAAAACTTGGCAGTACAGCAAGGGCAGCAACTGTTTAAACTACAGTAGAACCCCCAATTTAGGTTTATAAGGGGACCAGAAAAAAAAAAGATTTAAAATCTGGAAAAAAATCAAGCAAATCAAAATATTAATTATATATAAAAATTATTGTTTTCGAAGGTACTACACCCCATCAAGCATAAGTAAATTTAGTGGTAATCCGGAATTTGCCATCTGCTTTAGAGGCTGTGGCGAACAAGGGTCTTTTTTACACACATAGTGGTCCTGCACAGTGGCCCAAGAATTCTGGAAGATGGTAGTCACTCTGCTCACCGAGGTTCTACGTAGCACTATTACAGCAACTCCACAAACGTTTCTCTTAGGCATAAAAATTGAATCCATAAACTCTAAACAATCCCATAAATTAGCTGCACATATCCTGACAGCAGCAAGATCTCTTCTAGCAGCAAATTGGAAAAGACCACAATTACCTCGCCGGCAATCGCTGATAACCAAAGTGAACTGGACCCGAGTGATGGAATCTATGAGAGACAGGCTTCTAGATATGAGCTATGAGGGGGAACTGGTGTGGTATCCTTGGAACCAATTTCTGGAGGGTTTACAATCCGGACCTCAACCCGAGGCTTCTAGAGCTACTTGAGCAACATCACAAACAAGATGTAGTTTGGTAATAACATACTGACCTCAAAGGAACTATCTCTCACTTTAAATCTTCTTTTTCCTCTTTCTGTTTCTCCCTTTAACTGACCCCCCTTCCTTCTCTAAATGCCAGCTGCAAGATTAATACTGAAATGGCCTACCTCGAGAGGTCATAGGAAATGACCGAATATGGAAATGTTTCACAAGGAACGACAAAAAAAATCAGACATGGACAAACTTGCAGCTGAATACATGTTGTACTTTATTACATTTTTCTTTTTATTTGTTACAATGAAAACCAATTAAAATATTAGATATCAAAAAAAAAATATGAATTATATATTGGTGGTGTTATAACTAGGGAAAAAATTAAAATTAGGGGATGCAAAATTTAAGATTTACTGTATTAAATGGGGTAAAGATAAGTGAGAAGTGAGCCTAAAGCCATAATAGTTTGGGGGTGCAAAATCTGGCTTTTAGCTTGTACACTCTACTGAGACTACTTTGTGCAGAGTTAGAAATGATCTTCAGGCTGCCATAACCAAAAGTCATTTCTCAATCCTCTTAATCCTGCCTGACATATTTCCATTTGATCCAGCTGACTACTCCCTCTTTATGCAAAAACTAAATGTAGGAGATGGCTCATCTAAAAGTAAATACTCATTTAGACCAGAATATAAATCGTTGATGTTACTGTGTAATAAGTAGTTCATATACTGTAGAACCAGCATACCTCCCAACTGTCCCTTTTTAGAAGCGGAAAGTCCCTCTTTTGACAGCTCAACCTGCAGTCCGTCATTTTTACTGGAAAGTCCCTATTTTCTCTGCACTGAACAGCCAGAAAAAGAAACAAAGTTTCTCACTTAATTGCCTTTTAGTAGAGAGCACAGAACAGCTAACCGGTGCAAATAAGTTACTTTGTAACCATTTTGAGACACAATAAAACTTTCATAACCTGCCAAATTTTGTAAAATGAACATGATAATTAGGGGGTTTGGCCACAGAAAGGGCGTGATCAAAAATTTCGCTGTTCTAGGTGCGAAAAATTGTTTTGTCCTTTTTATTTCCAAAATGTTGGGAGGTATGCAGACTGAACTTCAGCACTTATACTGTAAATAGTTAAATTCATTTATTTGCTAATAAGTCATTATCAGTGTTTTTTACCTTAAAAGGGATGTCAGCCTTCAGGGTAAGACATACTAGAACCCTGGAGCATGTTTGGAAAGTACTCTAGCCCAGTGATCCCCCCAACCAGTAGCTCTTGAGTAACATGTTGCTCCCCAACCCCTTGTATGTTGTTCTCGGTGCCCTCAAAGCAGGTGCTTGTTTTTGAATTCCAGGCTTGGAATCAAGTTTAATTGCATAAAAACTAAGTATAGTGCCAAGTAGAGCATCCTGTAGGCTACCAGTCCACATAGGGGCTAGCCAATCACAACCCTTATTTGGCACCACCCAGGAACTTGTTTCATGTGTGTGTTGCTCTCCAACTCTTTTTTACATCTGAATGTTGCTCACGGGTCAAAAAGTTTGGTGACCCCTGCTCTTGCCAATAAGTCTGCAGGTGGGACTGTTTAAATGGGTTGGGAAAGGGTCCATGTGATCTAAATCATGTTGTGGAATAAAAAGTAGCAGCACAGTTCTGCGTTTGTTGTGGCCTCCTTTGTTTTGTTTGAATTGTTTTAAATGGGTTGATCACCTTTAACCCTTTAAGTGCCACAGATTGTAGAATCTACGTTCTGTGGATCAAAGGACCAAAGTGCCACAGATCGTAGATTCTAAGTTCTGCAGCACTTCCGGGTTTGAGAGCGGAGGAGCGGCTGTTAGACATTCCTACACGATCCCCTGCCCCTAGGCAACGAGCAGAGCAGGGGATCGAGGGGCCCCAAAGCAGTAGCAGGCACGTGTTACTTAAATGTCCTGCTGCTGCAGCCTGCACTGCGCCGTCCAGCTCCACCCCCACAGCACAGGAACAGGCAGATCGTGTGCAACACTCTTCAGCGACTTTTTCAGGTTAGTGCAACAATTACACACACAAACACACCAACACACACTTATTACAGTAATACACACTTAGATTCACACACACACACACTTACACATACATTTTTGGGGATCAGGGGGTCACTCACACTCACTGCACTCACACACGCATGCACACATGCGCACATAACATGTAATTTACCAATTGTACACACGCACATACATGGCTTTGTGGCTTTTTTTTTTTTTTATCGCATCGTCTCTTTTTTGTCTGAAAAAAATGTTTTATTGCCATTACGAATAACCTATTTGGCCCAGCTAAAATATTCAAACTGTGCTTCTGACGGCCGATTACACTAGTCTGGAAAAAAAAAACGTTGATTTTTGTGGTTTTATTGGATTTATTTCACTCTTTTCTCTCATTTTGTTTTGCCTTGTAAATTTTATCTACTATATATCCATTTGAGCGTCTCCGTGCGCCACATAACTTGGTATATCTATGCATATTGGGCATCAAAGTGTTCAGTAGACCCCTGGCGCTCATATTTAGGATGTTTCATGCTGATACCTTACGAAATGTGGGGCATATAATGGGGTAAAATTCAAGCTTTGTGACGATTTTCAGAAAACCGTTACATTCAGCATTGCTTTACAGTTTGCAGTAGAAACACATATTTACCCATATTGGATTTGTCAGAATGTGTACTTTCTGAAAATATATGGTTTTCTGGGGTCTCTGTACTGTTAGGGGGTCTTATGTCACATAGTACACACACCAGGTGCTTAAATTGAGGTAGCCAGAGTGACATACATGAAAATGGATATGCACTATTTGTACTTGGGGGTCTCTGTTTGGTAAATCTATGCATTTTGCGCATCAAACTGTTTAGTAGACCCCCATGCTCCTATTTAGGATGCTTTATGCTGGTAATGATACATGGACATTATGATGCTGGAAAGTTGAAGCTTTGAGGCAATTTTCAAATATTTCACCAAAACCTACAATTTTGAGAAAGCCTTGCTACTCAGTAGTTTGGAGCAGAAAGGCATGGGTACCCATTTTAGAATCGGTAGAATGTGTACTTTCCAAAAATATATGGTTTTGGGGGGTAAACCTACATTTCTGTGTTTTTACCCCACAAAAAAAGCAGTCAATGTGTTGATTTTTCATTAGCTGAAGTTACCCACAGGACTATTTGTAAGCGCTAACTTCATTTTGGGGCCTCTAAATGCCAGATACTTTGGTAAACCTATGCACAATGGGCACTGAACTGTTTGGAGGACCCCTGGCAATCATATTTAGGGTGCTTTTTCTTGGTATGTAGTGATACATGGGCGATATAATGCTGGAAAGTTGAAGCTTTGAGGTAATTTTCAGATATTTCACCAAAACCGCGCCAAAAAGCTTTGCGACTCAGTAGTTTGGAGCAGAAAGGCATGGGTACCCATTTTAGATTCGGTAAAATGTGTACTTTCCAGAAATATATGGTTTTGGGGGGTAAACCTACATTTTTGTGTTTTTACCCCACAAAAAAAGCAGTCAATGTGTTGATTTACCCACAGGACTATTTGTATGCACTAACTTCATTTTGGAGCCTCTAAATGCCAGATATTTTGGTAAACCCATGCACAATGGGCATCAAACTGTTAAGTGGACTCCTGGCAATCATATTCAGGGTGCTTTTTCTTGGTACCTCATACAGTGTGGAATATGCAGAGCAGCAAAATAAATCCTTTGAAGTGATTTTTAAAAATTTTGATAAATTTTTATAAAAACTGCTACATTCAGACAAGCTTTGCTGTTTGGTAGTTAGGAGTAGAGAGACATAGTTACCCATTTTGGAATCAGTAGAATGTGTACTTTTCAAAAATATATGGTTTATATGGTAAACCTAATGTTTCAGGATTTTTTGGCCTTGGAATCTAAAGTATGCCGTTTTCTGCCTTGTTGCTTTCAAAATTCGGTAATATACTGCCGGGAGTTTTTGCTGTATAGAAGTTCTAAATCTCCCTAAAACTATACATATCTGGTATTGGCATGTTCGAGAGACATGAGGCTTTCCAAATCAGTTGGATTTACATGTGTAAAATTAAACATTTTTCTGGATTAAATACATATATTGTGAAAAATAGAAATTTTTCATTTATTTTTGTATTTAGAGCTATAAATCTTTTTGCAGAGATGGAAATACATGAAAACTGAGGCAGATTTAGAAAGCTCAGTTTCTCCCGAAAAAAACAATGTATAGTTTTCCTAGGTAAACTATAGGTTTCCCCTCAGAAAATGCCCCTAAAGTGAGAGAGCACAAAATGTTTCAAAAACGGCTGGCATTTCGCGTAACCAAAATGTGAAATTCTGCTGGCACTTAAAGGGTTAAACAGAAATATAATAAATAAAGGTGAATCACCCCTTTAAGGGGAGCCTGGGTGTGCTGAGGGAGTTCAGTGAGCTTGGAGAAGTTGGGAAGAAAAGTTTGAATTTTGTGTCAAGAGTGGACTTATAATTTTTGGTTCTTTGAAAACTACAAGCTGGTGGGACTTTTCTCTATTGGTTCCTACTTAAGCACAGAAGTTGTGCCTTGTTGTTTTTTTTTCTGCTGTAAAACCACAGGCAGGAGCCTGAGAATTTCTGTTCTGTACCAACCTGTGCCTCCTGTCTCATCTATGAAACTGTTTTGCCTGACCCCTACCCACTGCTACGACAGCAAGTTATTTTTCAGCCCCCAAAATGTATAGCGGTTGACCTGTTGTACCAATATTTATTGAAATTGTACATGAAATAGGGCCTCATGGGGCCCCTATACCTCCTGGGCCCCTCTGCAGCCGCAGGGTCTGCTTCCTCTGTAGTTACGCCCCGGTATAATCGTTTATTGTGAGTCAGTCCCTAAGCTCAGTAAGTGACAGCAGCACAGAGCATTTGCAGTGAATCCTCAGAAAAGATAATGGGGAGCTACTGGGGCATCTTCAGAGGCACAGATCTTCTCTACTAAAGGACTGTGGTTGCCTTGAGCTGGTTCAGAAGCCCAAAACATAATGTACAACACTTGTGCCCTACATCTTCTTTAGTCCTCCTTTACATTGTATGTTAAAGTTACAGCTTACCTATAAGTTCAATAGTGGTTTCCTTTCCAAAAGCTCCATGCAAAGCAAGCGCTGCTTTTTTCCTTTACTTATTAGCATATCATGAATGGTATTGGCTGGCAATGTAAGTCACACTATGCAAATGAGGAAGGAACGGAGCATGTGCAATACTGGAACTGCTTTGGCTCAATCCTGTGCACTGCAAGAATTATTGGAGGCAGGAATTGGTGACCCCCTCCACTGACGGCTAACATCATTACTAGATTCAAAAGACACTATCGATTTTTGGTTAACTAGTCCTTAGAGTCCAGATTTTTATTTTGGCAATAGTGACTTGCTGAAGATTTGGTAACCAAAATGTAGACATCAAATGTGTTGGTGGTCTGTGGATTTAAACCCTATAAACCTGCCTGCCCCTGTCAAGCTGCATTGTGTTGTCATTGCTTGATCACACAAATCATACGATTGGACGGTACACTGGTTAAAAACTGATTTATTGCAGCAAGCTGCAGATGTAACACGCCTAACGTGTTCCGGGAATCGCTCCAAATAATCATAGGCTTGCAAGAAGTACAATACAGATATTTTATATACACAATATTACAACGGCCCCTACTTCACTTTTTTTTTTTTTTTTTTTAGAAATTATTATCAATAAAAACAATGTATTAAAACTAAAACCTCAACACAATTAAAAAATTTTAATCAAAAAGATAAGGTGCATAACATATCCATAATATATCATAAATTTAAGCTGGCCATACACAGGCCAATAAAAGCTGCCGGCAGACCTAGTTGTCAGCTTATTGGCCGCGTGAGTGGCCCTTCGAAAGTCGGGCACATATTGATCGGGCAGGGGTAAAAGTCCCATTGGATCGCAGACTGCATCTGTCCGTTGATGTGGTCCTATGATCTGACCACTCGTATGCCATACATGCCCTCAGGGTGGGCATATCTGGGAGAGATACGCTTGTTTGGCGAAATCGCCAAACAAATGGATCTCTGTGTATGGCCACCTTTATACAAGTTTTGTATACAATTCCTGATATTTTATTATCTTTTCTTCTAGATTAAAAATCGGTGTTATTAGATACTAACAATATACTGTTAGTATAGGTAAGCAATATCATGTCTCATATGTAATCCCTTTGGTACTCTAGTCTCTAGTTTTAGGATCTAAAAAGTCTCCCTTAGGTTCAAAGAACTGACCAAGTCGCCTCCTCTAAAGGGGGTCTTCAACACCATTCGGGAAACATGAGGTAAAATGTTTATCTAGAGGGGACCCTTTCATCCCTTTTTATAATGGCCCTTATGTGCTCACTTATCCTTTCCTTCACACAACGGGATATACGACCCACGTATTGCTTCCTACAACATCCACATTCTAACAGGTACACAACCCGTTTAGTATTTCTTAGAATGTGGATGTTGTAGGAAGCAATGCGTGGGTTGTATCGCACGTGTTGTGTGGGTCGTGTATAGTCATTGCTTGATACTTGGGTTACTAGATTCTGGGTAATTCATAGAAGTTTTCACATACATTTTTGCATCATTTTATATGTAGGTAACTTATTATGTATTTGTTGTACTACCTGTCCAGGCCCCTCCTCTGTTCAAAATTTTACCAGGCACTACAGTCCACCAAAAAGATCACTTTTGTTCAAGTAACACTGCAGAATTTTTAATGCAAGTATATTTGAGAGCTGGTTATTTTAGAGAAAAGAACCTATAAACTCCGTTTTTTTTTTATTCTTTTGCTTAGATCCCCTTTAAGGGTTCAACACATCCACATATTAATGACACATAAGTGTTGTTTACAGTTTCCTAGTCTTAAAGCAATGATATATGTAGATCTGATGTGAGTTGTTTACTTTTTCAGAATTTGCATGTAATTCACATGGCATGCTCACTTATAAATCTGATTGACCGTGTGTTTCTTCTTTACACTTTTTGTAAAGGATCATTTTCAGGAAGACCCAGTGCAAATGGCAATGATCATCAACAACTGTTTAAGAGAAGAGAGCAAAATTTTATGCAATGCCCGTGCATCTAACAAGGTAATGTATTAAATATATTCAAATCTGTAACATTCAGGCCATAGTGTTAATATTCCTTATGTCCATGTACTTGGTTGCATAAATCCACATTGATGGTAAAAATCCAATATGAATATAGCTACTTGTGGCACAAGGAGCAGAGGTCAACTAGCCCTGGCTTTACCACCTGCCTTTGGGCCTCTCCCTGTCCACCCCTCTTGGATCCAGCATTGTCTAACGCAGACAGCACTCCATTCAAGGGGCATGCTCTGAAAAATAATGCAGAAGCCTCCAGGTACTTGCACAATGCACCATGCAGTATGGAAAGTGCAAACAAAAGGCAGGGTGTAGCACAGTGTTCTGAAAATAAAAAAAATATATAATTGTCTGCTGCACAAATCCCTATGATCACTTTGACAATGCAACACCTGATCCTACAACACATGGACATGCATAATTAAAGAGCCAGGACACTCGCCTATTATGCCAACTGGATCTTCTGCCTGGTGCAGGGGCAGAGCAGTCACTAGAGTTTTGTTAGCCTGAACCTCCAGTGGAGGTGTGATAGGAGCCTTTAAACTGCTGCACAAAGTCCTATTATCACTTTGTTCTCATTTTTGCAGCAGTTCCAGACTTGCATGTATATCCCAGTAAAGACAGAATAATTGATTCAATTTACCATAGGTCATTTCCTTTATTTCAAATGGAAGCTTTGTCAGCTTAGCTTCATATGTTTGTGCCAGTGTCTTGTGTATTGGATGTTTTCCTTGTTTGTTTAATGTATACACTCGTTTGTTGCACAACACTGTGAAATATGTTAGCGCTAGCTACATAGAGATATAAGCGCTGTATGGATTATCGTTATAATGTTAGTTGGCCTTTTTGAAATAATAGTGAAACTGTATCGTTTAAACTCATCGCAGAACCAAGTTGGCAGCACGCAAACAACAGTCATGCTTGACAAGCAGAAGGAGCTGGATAAGAAAGTTACAGATGTCCGGAACAGAGCTAATGTAAGTTGTAAATACTTTTCATCTTAAAGAAGCAAAAATCAAGGTTATGTCCAATGAAATAGTATCAATTTAAGAATGTGTGTTTTGGATCTAAACAAGTAGAAGCCAGCCAGCGATGCATGAATCTATACAGTGCAATATAACAAGTATATAGTGTTTAATTTCAAAATATGATCGGGGCTTCTTGAAGGCATATTTTAACTTGGAATTATGAGTAACATAAATAATTTTTTCTACTTGTATTGGTCTTAATATTAATACAGACATCAGATCAAAGCGTGGATAGGGTTAATTATGTGCATGCCTTAAAATAGGGCTTTGTTTCTGTATAGATGAATGGGCTGTACTGTAATGAATAAAAACTAAACTACACATAGTTGATGAGTTTGCAAACAAGTAATTAATTTATATTTTAGAATTTCAGCCAAATGTAAGTCTTGAATCCGCATAAGTAAAACTGTATTGTCATTCAATATTTAAAGGGTCCTCCACTCAAAAGTAATGAATGAGTAATGAAATAAAATGTACAATATACATTTATATTTTAGACATTTTGTGGACACTGTTATTAAGACAAGCTTTGCATCAGGCAATAAAATCCTATTTATGCATCAGAATGAGGCACCTGATGCTCATGCACTGGCTACACAATTAAATGGTGAGGAGGGAGGGGGAATAAAGGGAGTGCCGTCCTATTTAAGAAGTGCTGAATGAGAAGTGAAACACGTGTATAACAGGTATGGATGTTATAATTAAAAAAAATTGATTTCATGTTTAATTTCAAAAGGAGTTTTATTACAGAGCTTTGTGAGTGACAGGTCCCCTTTAAAACAATGTCTCCTCTAGGTCTTTAAATGCTCTTTTATCAATTGGAGTACCTTTTTAAGGTTCTTGATTCTGGTCAAATTCAATTCAGTTACTGGTGTAGAAATGACCCACTAGATGAACACCAGGTAAAATGAAGACACCTCTCAGTCATTTTATATATGCTTTGCATTTTGACTCCTAGGAAGTAGAGCAAGATGTCAAGCTTTTAGAAGACCTACAAGATGAATATGACTTCAAATTTAAAACTGTGCAAAGCAGAGGTAAGACTTACAATCATTTTGTAGATTTTGCATAGTGAAAGAGAGCATTTTAGCAGCTGTATATTGGTCGCATTGCTTTTTATTTACAACTTTTGATGGCAGTGGTTGGCATAAAGCTGCCATCAGCAATTATTTTATTTCTTTTTAGAAAGAAAAGATGTTTTCTTTTGGACCTCTATTTGGGAGTATGCTAAATATTGCCATCCATCAATGTGGACTTTGTAGTAGACCATATGGACAACATGTACTAAAACTGGAGTGGAAAAAACAAAGTATATAGCTTATAGTTTAGCTGTTCACATGAGGATTAGTGAGCGATAGTATTTGTGCTTTATTAACCATTATGGATTATAGATATCCCCAGATATATTTTGCATTCATCATCATTTTTATGAAATATGTCTTAAAGGGGAAACTTTTGCGAAAATGAAAACTTAATATGTGTCATCCTACTGAAATAAGACATTTTCTAAATACAATCAATGAAAAATTCTAAACCATTTCTGAAATATTCAAGCACAAAACAAAAACGGTGGTACCTTGTTAGCCAGTAGCAAAAAATAACAAATAAAAAAAACAAACAAATGCAAAAAGTATTGTAGAAGTGATACCTATATTGGCTAACAATAAAAATACTTTGCAAGCTTTCGGAGCACCAAGGCCCCTTCGTCAGGCAAAATACAAATGAAGGCTAGAAAGGCAAAGCATATATACTGTTAGATCAGTGAAACGTATTCATGGGCAATAAATTAGGAAGTTACAGATAGATAGAGATCAATTGTAGAGATAATGCAATGAATTAGGGTGGGTTGTAAATAGTCCAGGAGTCTGGATTCAATCAGGTCATATAGTGTGACATGAAACCTGACCCTAAATTAAGGCCCTGTCTTAAATAGCTCCATACATTTGAATTCATAAATCTTCCTTTCCCGTTCAGTTTCAAAGTTCCCTTTTAGAATTAAGACCTTCAAGTTACTCTACACCATCCCCTTCTCTGTTTCTCTTCATTCTCTCTTCATGCAGGAGTTGGGAATCTGATTTTGAATGAAGGTTAAATATCCTTTTACCTAGATGATGTATTAGATTAAAATCACCCGAAATCATATATGCAGAATTTGTGCCAAAGTCAGTTATTTTGTTTGTACTGGAATCGGTTATTTAAGTGAGCTTAAATACATCTGCTAGGAAAGGCAGCCTACCCCATAGTATATATTGAATCTAACTGTCCATGAATATCTGACACCCAACTCCTGCATGAAGAGAGAATGAAGAGAAACAGATGCTGAGAGAGGGCTAGTGAAGATAAACTTGATTATTTCAGAAATGGCCAGAATCTTTAATTGATTGTATTTAGAAAGTTTCTTATTTCGGTATGATGAAGCCCATATTAAATTTGCATTTTCACGATAGTTCCCCTTTAAGGAAGTATTGGGAACATTGGGTGAAAGTTCCTGAATCAAACCAACCTTTACAAGTGCACTGCAGCATCTAAAGGTGGCCATAAATGGAACAATTATGACCATTGGTTGCAGTAAAAATCATTAGTTTACAATACTGACGTATTAGAGCTGAATTGTCAAATATACAGGTAGAAACAAAAGCCGATGTTCAGAGGGCCTTCAAAGGTGCCTGATCAATATTTTCCAGCCACTCTGATCGACGAGCCGATCAATATCCATGTCTTCTGTCATATCTGTCGGCTCATTTCCAGCCATACACGCACAGAATATCGTACAAAAAAAATTTTTTGTACGATATTATCAGTGCGTTTATAGCCACCTTAAATGTATTCAGCATTTGTTATTGTTTAGTGGAGTAAGTTGACTGCAGACAGTTGACTGCCATTAAAAAATGAAAAATATATTTGATTTTCTATTTTTATTCTTTTCCGTTATACAGATAGCAGTCCTGTCTTGCTTATGATTAAAATTCTAGATTCTATTCCCCCCAAAGAATCACTGCAAGGTGATCAATGATAAAACCACAAAAACACATCTAACATTTCATGCATCAAAAATTATGGGACAGCGAGAGAATATTATGCACTAGTTTTAAAGGATAAGGAAAGTAAGGGGTTCCTGCTTGCCTGACACCACCTAGTGATTATGATTGCTAACCTTGGGTCCTGTAATGGTATCTTTTTTGCTGAAAATTCATTAGCTCAGGGTATATTCCTATTAGAGCTGTGCTGCCATGTTTAGCCATTTTATAATGGACCTGTTCGACTGTCCAAAACCATGTGGATGAGCAGTAAATTTTTACTATACTGCATTTGCACACGGTTCCACAGACCTATACTACACTGAAGAGGTGAAAGGAACCTATGGGAAGTAGATAAACATGTATTTGTGCACTAGAATTGTGTTATGTACTGATAATCATTTGAAATTAACTGTAATTTTTTTCACACCACAGAAAATGAACACAACGGCCTGGCACAAAATGAACTGAAGAAAGAAAAAATGTTTTTAACCAATATGAATATTGGAGTTCTTGTGAAAAGAAAGGTTTGTGTGCACATATGTTCTAGCGGACTTCCACCAAATAGGTTTTATTAGCACACTTTATAGAAATTTAAATAAATGCAAAACACATTGCACATGTCTGACTCCAAATACATATAAAACTACAGATCATTTTTTAAGTCTTGCATTCTTATGCCACCCAGTTAGTCAGGAGGGACCGAATTTGCAAGCCATGGGGTGCATATATATATATATATACCCCATCCATCCTAAAACTTGGTGTAGAAATAATAACAAGTTACTCCAGCCGCTTTTGATTAAAAAAAATAAACATGCCATGAGCCCTGCCTAAGTCAGCCATCATCTTTGACTTAAAGGGATTCTGTCATATAGTTACTTTGTTAAATCGGGTTGAAAAAAGACAAAGTCAATCAAGTTCAACCCCTCCAAATGAAAACCCAGCATCCATACACACACCCCTCCCTACTCTCAGATAAATTCTATATACCCATACTATCTATAGAGTATAGTATCACAATAGCCTTTGATATTATGTCTGTCCAAGAAATCATCCAAGCCCCTCTTAAAAGCATTAACAGAATCAGCCATCACATCACCCGGCAGTGCATTCCACAACCTAACCTCACTGTGAAGAATCACCCATGTTGCTTCAAATGAAAAGGGGTGGCCTCTATTGCGGTGATTCTCTTTATGGGTAAAAAAGGTCACCTGCTATTTGTCTGTAATGTCCTCTAATGTACTTGTAAAGTGTAATCATTTCAATAAAGAATGACTGAAGTGTATCAGAGCACAAGTCACATGATATGAGGGCTCCTGGGAAACTGACAATATGTCTAGCCCGATGCCAGATTCTATAATTAAATATAAAAAATTATGTTTGCTCTCATAAAAAGTGGATTTCATTGCAGAATTCTGCTGGAGCAGCACTATTAATGAGACCTAGCCCCTATAAGGATCCTAAACTGAAAAATAAAAAATAAAAATTTCACACCCTTCTGAATTCCAATAAAGGTTAGAAGTTGATGAGGTGTAACCCTAACTTCCAAATCCAGGAATTAGTAGTGTAGTGTACAAAATATAGTTGCGTTTCTCTGATGTATACATATAAATAAGCTGTATTTGTTTTTCTCTAGGCAATTATTCAGAAAATAGCAGAGTTAATGAGTGTAACTGATCACACACAAAGTGCTCTAATTAACGAAGAGCTGGTTGAGTGGAAGCACAGACAACAGATAGCATGCATTGGAGGCCCACCTAATGCTTGCCTTGATCAGCTACAGAGCTGGTAAGCCTTTAAACTTCAATATACACTATCTAAATTACAAACTGCTAATTTTTTGCCACTCTCCTGTGAGTTTTAAGGTCTTTCTGGCAGTTGCTGCAGTCTTTAGAAGCGCAAGTCAATCTAATCTCGACTTTATCTATTCTGTTAACAGACGGAGTGTAGGTTTTATTATTTTTATATCCCATCCCATAAAGGGCCAGATTCAAAGTGCTTTTTGTTATGACCAAATAACTACATTTTTGTCTCATTAGTCCAAAGCACTTTGTTCCAAAATTACTGTGGCTTGTTTAAATTTACTTTTGCATACAACAAGCGACTCTGTTTGTTCCGTGAGTGCAGAAAGGGCTTCTTTCTCATCACCCTGCCATACAGATGTTCTTTGTGCAAATTGTGCTGAATTGTAGAATGATGTACAGATTCACCATCTGCAGCAAGATGTTCTTTCAGGTCTTTGGAGGTGATCTTTGGGTTGTCTGTAACCATTCTCACAATATTTTGAGAGTTGCTTTGAGAATCCCATGCTGTCGCTCTTCAGAGGAGAGTCAAACAGAAGCACAACTTCCAATTGGCCATCTTAAATAACTTTTCTCATGATTGGACACACCTGACTATGAAGTTCAAGGCTATACCGAGATAATCCAAACAATTTGGTGTTTCTAGTAATCAGTATTGAGCAGTTACATGCATTCAAATTAGCAAAATGACAAGGGTACCCCATTTTTTGCACAGCCAGTTTTTCACATTTGATTTAATTTCAACTGAATACTGCTTCACTAAAAATCTTTGTTCAGAAAACACCCCAGTACTCGGATGTTCCTTGGAAATGAAAGACATACTACTATCTTTTTTGTTGAAAGTGGAGTAAATCATTATGCAGGCTGAGAGGGGTTCCCTAACTTTTTTCATATGACTGTACATGAATTTGGCAGGTTTTAGGTGGTGAATAGTCTAATTCGCATTTTTAAAGGGCCAGAGTTTGATAAATCTTGAAATTCAAATTGAGTTTGGATAATTCAAAATACAAATTTGAGTTTGGACCATAAAAAAAAAATTGATAATTCGATTAACTAACTAAAGCACTGGCTTTGTTTATATTGAACATTATTTTAGGGTAATGGTTGGTTTCTCCCAAGTGTCAAAATAGCATAGTGGACTCAAATGCTGTCTTTTATTAGTTTAGATGAACCTAGTTTATGTGTACTTTCTACAGTGTTGCCTGCCATAATTACAGTAATGTATTTTACTGCACGTTCCATTGGGTTGATTTTACATTTTATCTTGCGATACCATTGCCTTTGCAGGTTTACCACTATTGCTAAAAGTTTACTGCAAGTGCGCCAGCAGCTAAAGAAGTTAGAGGAACTAGAACAAAAGCTCACGTATGACATTGACCCCATTACATGTAACAAGCAAGCCCTCCAAGAACGGACACAGAGTCTATTTAAGCAACTCTTACAAAGGTACATTGCTTTTCTATGAAGACAATCCGAGTAATTGACACGTATTAACAAATGAGACAATTTTCAAGTGACTGTATAAAAAGCTATCACATCAACTTTAGCTTAATGTAAAAGGTCATAACAAACCTTTGTTTGTGTTGATAGATGATATTACATTTTTACAGATTGTTGACTGTTCTATTTTGTTCTCCTTTATAATGCAGCTCATTTGTGGTCGAACGACAGCCTTGCATGCCTACACATCCTCAGAGGCCAATGGTTTTAAAGACTGGAGTCCAGTTCACAGTAAAGTTGAGGTAATGTTGAACAATTATCTGTCTGGCTAACCACTCTGTAAATAAATTGGGAATGACAGGAGTACAAGAAAATCCTGTAGAAGTAATATATTTCTTTTTCTGAACCACAATAATCATGTAATGGTGAACTATATAATCATATGTAACACCTTTAAGGAAGCAATGGAACTAACTACCAGTTCGGTGACCATAGTTTTTAAAGGAAAACTATACCCCCCAAAAAGATTTCCATAATGATATACTTTTCTAGTAGTAGGCGCTATTGGGTAATCATAAATAGAAAACTGCCATTTTAAAAAACAACAAAGGAAAGATTAACTAAAACAAAAAAAAATATATATATTCTTTAATATGCCACTTAGTTTATATAATATTATCTGTTGCTTAAATGTTCATTGTGGGGGTATAGTTTTCCTTTAAGAAATAAAAAGAAAAATGTATATTTTTTGAAACATTACTGCCCAGCCAATAAAAATTATTTAAGAAATATAAAAATAATTATGGTCCCAAGTTCTATGTAAATGAATTTAATCTTGACAACACAAACACTCTTGAAAACTTGCACACGCACATTAGCTGGATTAAGGGCCCTGATGCAAAAAGGGACTTAAACGTGGAAAAAAAACCTTAAACTTCCAGTGTTGAAAGACCAATTTTTTCAACCCTCACTGGGGTCTTTATGTATTTATTATATAAAAACACATCACAGCAGCACTCTCTGAAACAAATGATTAAAGTCCAGTGGTGCCCATTCTTAATTGGGGAACTACCACTACTTTCCTCCTTTATACACTAGAATAGACAAAAACACTCACTTGAAAAAAGTATATTTTAGAGAAAAAAGTGCATATATAATACAAAAATAGTTTCAATCGCAGTTCCCGATCTCCATTCTTTCCATTTTCTTTACATCCAAACATTGTTTCCATCTTCTTTATATCTAAACTGTTAGCTGTGCATTTTTTTAGGGTGTTGCAGTTTTCACAGTTGTTACAGGGCCATGTGTGCCAGAGGCCTAAAGAATAACCATTTGTTACTATATCATGTATGTCTTAAACTGTTTTCTTTCAATTTTACTTTTCAGAGTATTAGTGAAACTACAGGAACTGAATTACCAGTTAAAAGTAAAAGTCTTGTTTGATAAGTAAGTATTTAAATACAATAATGGGGCAACTATTTCAATTGAAAGGGTTCACATTTGTTTTTTGTCGTGTAAATAAAGAATACAATTTTTTTTCTTCTTTATACCATTCATATAACACTCATTCCCATCTGTCCCTGCCACAATGGAGTTTATAATCTAAGATCACTATCACATTAACACAAACTATGGTTGGTTTTATCACGTTAACGTTCCTGATTGCTTTTGTATGTTTTTCACACTCTTTTCATAAGTAGCCTTTGTTTTCCAATCTTTAAATAAACAGAACACTTATAAAAGTGTATGACAGATGGAACCTGGTGCTGATTGGTGCAAGCAGAGAAAAAGCCGATTTGCTCCCAGAGTGAATGATATTGCATTTCTGGGCCAAAATATGCTTTGCGTGTGTATACAGGCCTGTGGCATGTCTGTCAGTGCAGTTACACCACAAACTCATTTAACTTGCCTCAACATTGGCCTTAGGTGGTTTAAAGCAGCAGGGGGCAGGAAACTGAGAATATATACTACACTGCAAATAATTCACTCTACCATATAAAATTATCTGTCTACCTTCCCATTGTTCTGCTACTGGGGGCGGGGAAAGGGAGGAGGGTGATATTACTCCAACTTGCAGTAAAGAGTGACTGAAGTTTATCAGAGCACAAGTCACATGATGGGGGCACCTGGGAAACTGACAATGTGTCTAGCCCCATGTCAGATTTCAAAATGAAATATAAAAAAATCTGTTTGCTCTTTTGAGAAATGGATCTCAGTGCAGAATTCTGCTGGAGCAGCACTATTAACTGATGTGTTTTGAGAAAAAAACATGTTCTCCCATGACAGTATCCCTTTAAGTATCTTGATGAGGGAAATGTAATAGAATATATAGTTGAAACAAAACAGCATGGGGACTATTTATAATGCTGTGTAAAAAAAGTGGAATGAAGTATTAAACAGTAATGTTGCTTATAGCAACCAATCGGATCTTTGCTTTTGTTTTCTGTTAGAATCTAATTGCTGATTGGTTGCTCTGGGCTACATCACCGGTAATGCTTCACACCACTTTTTACACTGCATGATAAATAGGCTCCTATACTGTATGTACTGTGATTTATTCAAACATAAAAAGACGGATGCCGCATGCAGAGCACTTAATGCAAAAAAGGTCACAAGTGGACATTTTTATACCCTTTGCCCACTGTGTGGTGTAATGTGCAAATAGCTACAGGCCTCTGCAACTGCTCTCGGAATCTAGTGTGGCTTGTGTCCCTGATTCTAGTGCCGCTTGTGTTAGGTCATGCTAGATAAAAAAAGGGGAGGGCAGGGAAGGTGTCCTCTCTCCCACTCCCTATTTGCTCTACCTTGTGCATCATTCTAAGGCCTCTTCACTCTTGGTTACCACCTGCCTTATGGACTACTACCTGCCTCAAACTACTGTCCTGATTGCACTGTATCTGCTGTTTTGTTCACTTATTCTCATTAAATTATCTGGCTTTATGCTAATGTAGCTTCTAGTTTTCATCAAGCACTCATATGTATCACCCAGATTATACAGCACATAGGATCCTACGTTTCAGTCACTCACCCGACGCCGTAGCTGTCCCGTAGCATCAGAAGTATGACTGACCAGTTTTAGCTAAACTATAGAAAACAGCTGATTTCGTTTGTCACAAAGCCCATACTTCTGTTGTAAAAAAAAAAATGGTCAGACTGATAATTTTTGTCTCAATCTTTGTACCACTTTTTTTCCCCCTCCAAACAACCCCTGCGTGTCAGAGATGTAAATGACAAGAACATAGTAAAGGGGTAAGCAATTTCGCTTTTTTTTTCTTTTTTCTCTGTTTTTGAATACCATGCATGCAAAATACATTTGGAAAAAAAAAAATATGAATTTATTTACTGTTTAGTAATGGGAATCAATTGTCTCTCTTAGTAAGTATTGTTTATTAGAGACATTTGTGATTCAGAAACTGAACTGCTGAAGTAATCTATAAATAAGTTGTAAAAAAAAAGTAATTGTCTTCTGTAATACTTTACAGGTTTCGTAAATTTAACATATTAGGAACACACACCAAAGTAATGAACATGGAAGAATCTACAAATGGAAGCTTAGCAGCGGAATTCAGACATCTGGTAACTATTATTATATTACTACCTATGAATTTCAAGCAGTTTTAGGAGAAACTGATAGTAACAAGGTAGTAAGAGAGAGAGAGAGTTCACTGTCAGTCAACGTAGCTGCATTATGAATAGGATGACATTAATTAGCTATTGATATTGTTGCCTAAAATGTTGATTATAGGGAGTCTTCGAGTTACAAACACCCGACTTACATGCAACTCACACTTACAAAAGGAGGTTATTGCAGTAACATACTGTGATTTGCTTGACTTTTAATAGCATTTAGCTTTAATAAACCACCTGCCCAAACCCCTATGGTGTGTGTTGTCTACTGCAGAGCACAGAAAGGTACAAATAAATACTATGTTAAGACAAACATCTGTCTTGTTGCATTTAATAAGTAAATGTAGATGTTTCAACTTACATACAAATTCAATAACAAACCTACAGACCCTATCTCATATGTAAACTTGGGACTGCCTGTACATGATTTATGTGATGTCTATTCTAGGCACCTATAATATATTTTTCATAATATCCATCAAGTACAAGGAAACTTCCATTTATCTAGAAAGAAGGATTTATACAAACTTAACACGAAGAAGCCCCCCAGTACAGGTTGTTACAGGCAGTGCAGTTATTGGCCGAGACATAAGTCAAGGTACACAATCTACTGATTATATGTGATTTATCATACCTCATTTGAGCACATTGTGACATTATGTCCTATTCTGTTTGACGCTTACAAACAACATTAGAACACTGTGTGATTTTTGAATGCCTGACAATTACTTAAATTCTCTCTTACAGACACCGGCGTTGTAATGTTGTTTCAATGAACTAAACACAGAATGAAATGAAATGTCTGTAACATTTTCAAGTCATACACACTTGTCTAGTAGTTTTGCACAAAGTTGCAACATTGAACAAGCCCCAGAATATATTATTATTGGAATGTAATTTCAAACTAACCATAATGGGGCAAAATGGAGCAATTTCTTGTGAACCATTATTTGAAAAGACATTGCTATAATGTAACAGAAATTCTTTTACTTTTTAGCAACTAAAAGAGCAAAAGAATACAGGAAGCAGAACTAATGAGGTAAAGTGTGTGAAATCTCTGTACAAGTGGTTTATATAATTTTACATCCCATTCCCTTACATGTATCAGTATTAAATCTCATTTACCACTGCCCAGATTGCCAGTTTGTCCAGGTCCTTGTACAGGGATGCCAGATGGAATTGATTGGCCTTCATAGTTTTGTGTCATCAACACAATGTCTTCCCCAACTTGTATTATCTTTGAATAAAAGTAGACCATATTCTGCAGCACGTCACTCCTGTGTCCAGCTTCACCAAGGAGAGGAGACAAACCATGAATTCAGCTGCACAGAATTGGTCATTTTAAAGACTCTGTACAAAATATACAGTATAATGGAAGTACATTGCAAATATGCCTCTTTTTAGATTTAGATTTATGCAATATAGTTTTTTGCCTTTGCATCCCCTTTAAGATCTACAGATACAGTTAAATATAGGTATGTGTATCTGTTGTTTATAGATAGATCTGTATAGTTATTCATACTGGTCTATATACCACATCTGCTGGATCTTCCAAAGCCCCTCCCAATAATCTGTCCAGTCTCTTCACCAAATGCCAAACCCTAGCTGCCAGTTTTGAATTTAAGATCCTTGCAACAGTTTAGCCTGTCTTTCTAATAACTGAATTCTCTTTCTACAATCTACCTTTCCTTCCTATGACTTAACCCCCTCCTGTAAAGCTACTGCCCCCACAGTGCTATGGGAGTCCACTTGCCCCATACGTGCCAGTTCAGAGCTGTCCTCCCCAGCATCTCTACCCAAAATGAACCAACCACCTGCCCTTCTGTCCCTTTTTAACTGTAACTTACATGGCGTTCTCATTTGCTTCAACTGTCCAATCTCCACACTTATTTAACTGGCCCCTGCCTCCTCGGTGAGCAATCTAGTCTTACCTGTAGCTGTAGTCCCTCTCCTTGATCTAAACTGCCCCTTTAGTTAGTACAATTAACATGCAGGATTTGGATCACATGTACTGTAGCACATACTGAGGTTTTGTTTTTTGTTTTTTTGTTATTTTTGGTAGGAATATGGCTTTAGTATTTAAGTGGAACCAGTCTATTTTAAATAAAAGAAACACAAATGTATTCATTCATTGTTGAATTAAAGTTGTGGAATAATTATATTATGTTCTTTAGGGGCCACTTATTGTTACAGAAGAACTTCACTGTCTAAGTTTTGAGACACAGCTGTGTCAGCTTGGATTAGTAGTTGATCTGGAGGTAAGTTACTGTTTAGTATCTCCCTAGTGTTTGAGGCACATATTATGGAGTGTTGTGTATATAGGATAGGATTAAAGGGGTTGTTCACCTTAAAATTAACTGTAAGTATGATGTAGAGAGTGATATTCTGCATGGACATTTTCTTTCTTTTTTTTTTTTTTACCTTTAATTAATGGCATCAGTAGCATATTTGTATACAGTTCAGCTCAGTCACCCATAGACTCCATTTTATCCAAATAATTCTATATTTTTTCTTTGTAATAATAAAACAATACCTTGTACTTGATCCCAACAAAGATATAATTAATCCTTATTGGAAGCAAAAACAGCCTATTGGGTTTATTTAATGTTTAAATGAATTTCTAGTAGACTTAAGGCATGAAGACCCAAATTAATTTTTTTTTTTTCACAGTTCACTTTTTAATTTCATTATGAATGCAACCATATAAAAATCATAAGTTATGAAAGTCACAATGGGAAGCTTTGACAGATCATAAAACAAATGAAGGACCTTTTCCATACTAAGGTCTGAGAGACTTACAAAAACAGTACAAAACACCAAGCCAAGTGAGTGACACCAAGCCAAGTGAGTGACCCATTTGTCCTCAATGGGATGGAGGTCTGCTCCACATGAGGGATAAACAGTGATACTGATCATACCAGCACCCTGCTAACAGGACAGAAATCCCACCCAGATAGTGTCCATTTAATAAAAAAAAAAAAGTGAAAATGGGAATGCACACTTTGGAGCTTAACACTTTGCTGCCAGCAGGGGCTGAATACTCTTGCAGTGTAGACACCCCTTAGGCCACTCCATAAAGGAGGTTTAGGGTTCTCTACAATCAAAATGAAGTCCTAAATTCTAGCAATCCATTCTGACTGAATTCCCTACTAAAACAAAAAGGAATGCCTCCAGAGAGACCTGCTAAAGGCAGGACAACTGTTGGGGGCTCTTAAGTTGTACAGTATTAAACAGGTGGTTTGTATCCACTATGGATCTTTATTTACATGATGAATCCAGCCGAGCTGAATACTCAAGCCTAAATGGCCACTGTAGAGGACAAGATCAGTGCTTTTGGTATAACCAAGGAACTCCTTGCACTCTACATTGAACTGGGCTTCTAAAACATTCCCCATTTGTGGCTAGAAAGATCCATTAGCTGGAAAGCCCTGGGTCCCGAGCATTCTGGATAACAGGTCCCATACCTGTATAAAGAAGCATCTGCCTTCCCTAGCTGCAGACCTGAAGCCTCATTTGTCTCTATTTAAACAAAATCTCCTGTTGCAGGGGAGGTAGAAAGGGAAAAACCTAATAAAAATGATGTGTTAAAATACTTGCCCATATAAAAATTTTTTACAATTTACAAGAGTAGTAAGTCATTTTACTTCCTTAGTAAGTAAAGATTACTATTTGCATTTCTTTTTTTAAAGATTTGATGATATTAGCAGTTGTTTCATATTATGGGATTATATAACAGAAGCAACCGCTGCAGTTCTCTCTCCAGGTGCAGGCCAGACAGAAAGGCAAAAGTATAATTTACTGATGCAGAAACATGTCCTGCTGCTTCTCTTCTATTGTTCTTGCATATTGAGTGCTAGTGCTGAGCAAAGAACTGTTAGTAGAGAATTTAAAGGTGAACTATTGTAAAAAAAAATGTAATACTTAATGCAGCCTGGGGAAGCAATCGAGGATGCCTAACAAATCTCCCTTGAGAATTTGGCTTTTATTGTCCTTTAAATTAAGAAATGAATATGAAACAAACGTGTCCTGAACAGTCAATTCTTTCATTTTATCACAACAGACTTCATCACTTCCAATTGTGGTTATATCCAATGTCAGCCAGCTTCCCAGTGGATGGGCCTCCATACTGTGGTACAACATGCTCACTTCTGAGACAAAGGTATGATTCAATATATATTTCATATGTTACTGAAACAAGCTCTCTGAGGATATGATAATATACTATAATATATCGGTTTTTTTTCAGATTGACCAGCACTTCAATGATCATGTTTTATTTAATATCACTGTGTATCCAACATTTCTCCAACATTAGGTCCTTTATTAGGTCTTTAATCACAGACAGTGTTTGTGTAAAAATCCTAATTAAATTAATTTTAATTTAATGAGGTTGTAACATCTAGGGGCAGATTTACCTTGGGTCGAATATCGAGGGTTAATTAACCCTTGATATTCGACTGCCGAATTGAAATCCTTCGACTTCAAATATCTAAGTCGAAGGTTTTAGCGCTATTCCTACGATCAAAAGATCGAAGGAATAATCTTTCGATCGAACGATTAAATCCTTTGAATCAAACGATTCGAAGGATTTTAATCCATCGATCGAACGATATTCCTTCGATCAGAAAATTGTTAGGAAGCCTATGGGGACCTTCCCCATAGGCTAACATTGGCCTCGGTAGGTTTAAAGTGGCGAACTAGGGGGTCAAATAATTTTTTAAAGAGACAGTACTTCGACTATCGAATAGTTGAACGATTTTTAGTTCTAATCGAAGTCGAAGTTGAAATAGCCCATTCGATGGTCGAAGTAGCCAAAAAAAACATTCAAAATTCAAAGTTTTTTTCCTCTATTCCTTCACTCGAGCTAAGTAAATGGGCCCCAAAACGTGGAAGGGTCCAAGAAGGGGGTGAATAATTATACTAGTTATTTTATATTTTTATATATATATATATATATATATATATATATATATATATATATATATATATATATATATATATATATATATATATATATATATATATATATATATATATATATATATATATATATGCTAAGTAGCATTTTAAAGACACTCAGTTTTCCTTCTGTGTGTAACACCATGAAAACACTGCAGACATATCCTTATCCTGCTAAAGTTTGCCTTTCTAAAATGTTGGGTTCTTAACACTCTTGTACAGATGCCATTGCAAAATGATTGTAAAGGAAACGGTGCTATGATTTTAGAATCATTCCATATTGGTGATTACCATGAGCATCTGTGACGAGAAGTTTCAATTTAGCATATTCAGTAACCTGTGTGCGTCTGCTAACTTTGGTTACCCCATTACTGTAGACATTGTCTGGATCAGGGGCCCAGAACTGGGCCGCGGACAGTCCTGAACTGGGCCACCAAGCCTAGCCCGCAATTAACGCTGGTGCGCCAAATTGGACGTGATGAGCCGAATTGGCCGGTGCACCCCCCGCCCCCCCCTCACAATCCCCAACCTGGTCCTTGCAAAAAAATGTTGCCTTTACACCGGTCCCTGGGCCACAAAAAGTTAGGGATCGCTGGCCTGGATAACTGAAATTGACTATAATTACAATCTGACCTATTTGTGAAGTTTTTAAATTAGTGATAGTAGCTGGGCTTCAATCTCCTCAAATATACTGTGAGGTTGTTGCATATGCCAGTGACTTCCATCTGAAGCCCAGCTGCACAACTTTAATCATTTGCATGTTTCAAAAGGGAAGGGTCTTTTGGGAAAATGAAGCAAAACATAAATTTTTTTTCTTATTCCTTATTTTTGCCGCAGAATGTTTCATTTTTTCTGAATCCACCAGCCGCCAGATGGCCACTTCTGTCTGATGTTCTCAGTTGGCAGTTTTCCTCTGTAACTAAGAGAGGACTTAATACAGACCAACTGAGCATGCTGGGAGACAAACTTTTAGGTAAGAGATAAACTATAAATCTGTGGTCATAAGCTGGCAGACTCATGACATTTAGGGGGTTATTAATTAAAGGTCAAGTGCTTTTCCAAATTTTTTTTCATTTTCTCACTAAAAACTCTAATTTTTCGGGATTGAAAATTTCGAGATATATCATGCCCCAAAGCTGCTTAAAGCCGGAATCCAAAAATACTCTAGTTAAAACCTGTTGGGGTCATGTAGAAGTCAATGGCAGTTGATTTTTGCCTTCATGATCTTCAGGTTTTTTTGTACTGTGGTTTGCGCTCGAAAACTCAATGAATTCGAGGTATTCAAGGTTTTTTACCTTATAACTGAATACAATTGGGGGGAAAAAACTCAAATACCTCAAATTTATTAAATCACGTTTTTTACATTCGGGTTTTTCATAAATAACCAAACAGTTGTGAGTTTATTCAAGGTAGAAAAAAACCTCACAAACTCAACCATTGATAAATAACCCCCTTAGACAGATTCAGCAGTTTTATGTGCCCATGTATGGGGACCTCTGACCGGCCCATCCAACCAATATCTGGCGAAGAATTGGACAGGTTTGATTTTCCCATTGGATCAGGGACTGCAATAACTAGTTTATGCGGTCCTCGCTCCAACCACTCATGTACACATTGTTATAACCCGATCTTTGGTCCTAGGGCCAACAATATAATTAAAGCCCAATATCATCCACCTTAGATGGGCACATCTGGGAAAGAATTGCTCATTTGGCCACCTTGCCAAACTAGTGGATCAGTAGTTAAGTAATATCTGTGAAAATAACTTTGTTAGTAATGACATGAATAACCTTCACTCACAGAGATAACCCCCACGTGTGCCATAGCCATGGAGGCTCATGAGTATTTACTAATGAGCATGAAGGGGAACTAGTGCAAAATTAAAAATTTAACTTGATCTCACTAAAATAAAAAAAAATTCTAACTGTAATCTCATCACTCTTTTCATACAGAACTCACTCTATTAAAATATTTATTGAAAACTGTACTTGCACCATTGTACCCATATTGTGCTGAAATGTTATGTGTAAATTCAGTAGTGCATTTTCGACAAACAATTGTAGTGTGGAAAACTTGCTAGAGAATTTACACCATAAATACCAGACGTATGTATGATATTAGCATGGAAGGTAATGAGATGTTAACATGGCTGCTCTATATTTATGATGGCAGTTCAACAGTCTGATCCTGGTGAAATTTTGTTTTTGAAATTTTACCCTGATGAAAAGGAAAAAAAACTTTAATTTGCCAAAAATACATGTAATCACCTTTTAGTAAATTTCAGATTTGGCAATTTCTAATTTGTCAAAAATGCTCCATATTTTAACATAGGCCCTTAAGTAAATAAGCTCCAATGTGCTGTTCTCTTGTATCTCCGCTCATGTGCTCCCTTCTACATGATCTCATCTTTGCAAAATTAAATGCCCACTTTCTTATGGTGCCAGGTATCTTATGCTGGTGGATTGGGGGCATGTACAGTGCAGTGGTTCTTAGAAATGTACTGTATGTGCCCAGCTTGGACTGCTGCAAGGGATATCCTGGAGCACAGGAAAGATGGAGTTGCCCCACTATGCATTAGAGGTACACTTGCCTGGGAAACTATAGAATTTTTTGTTTTAATAGGTTTGTTATAATTGAAAAACAAAATCAAGTGAAAGGTGCTGTAGTATTATTATTATTATTATTATTATTATGAGAAACAGCTAATTGGTCAAAAATTAAGATTGGTTTTAATAGAACACTATGGGGGGAAATGGACCTTGGAGTTTTCTTCATACCAGGTTTCCGGGTAATAAATCCCAAATATAAATTTCTGTCTATGTACAATAAGCAACCTATATGTTTTATTTGCATAGATATTTATATAAAGTCTTTTGCAGCCTATTACAGGCATTATTTGACTCTGCCTAATTTTGTTGGTAACCTTTATCTAGGTCCTACCACAAGCAGTGGAGATGATCTAATTCCATGGACCAGATTCTGCAAGGTATGTCTCTAAATGCGAAAATGTTTAGATTTCTTAAGATGACCTATGCAGGTCTATAATTCAGTGCTTTTCTAATGATCTGTCCATGATTGGCTGCCCTTAACACTACTATTTGGTCATCAAACTGATCTGCTAAAATGGAAACCAGGCTGACTGATCCCTAATGTATAAGCTTTCTTTTACCATATTTTATGGTTGGTAATTCTGATCTATAGGACCATGAACCATTTCACTTTATTTTTTAGGACAACCTGTATTACTAAAGTAGTTTTATTTATTTCTTAACTTGTATCAAAAAACCCAAAGCAGTACAAAGGTGATTTTCAATGTGCTTTGAAATACACATTAGAAATAAGCATCCTTCAGATTGCAAAGCCAAAATACACATTTAATGTTAAAGTATTTCTCAACAAACTATATTTTATTAAAGTATACACGCTACTTAATAAAAAATACAGCTATCTGTGCAAAACAAAGACATTTCTAAAATATATTGCTCGTTTCACTGTTTATCTGTTATTTATCAGCTGTAAGTAGTGTGTTTAAACTCAAAGGTACTGCCAATGATCATACTTGTGGATATTAGTATTAGAGTGCCCACTCATGGCTCTATATACTGTTAGTCCCAGAGTTCACCTCTTCACAATGAATCAGGGGGAGGGAGGGTTGCATTACACTGTAAGCCTTAGGGATGTTAGGAAATGGTTCTAGTAATTGTATTAAATTTGTAAAGGTTACACTGGGAAGTGGATACATATCGTGAACTGTATTTGAACAGTTTATCAGCTACCGAACAATTGTTTAGGAATTTATAAATGATCAGAATTAATATTAATAGTTGTATGACCTTATACTATAAAACTTTTTAACATCAGCTGCTCTCTCATTTATGTGAGGCTCTTAATGCTATCTACAATGGGAAAATATACATCAATATATAGAATGGCAGGCGGTAAGGACAGAGATGTAGGCTGAGCCTCCAGACGTTCCCTTGAACTTGAATGTGTAAATGACGAGCAAGTTAGGGGGTCACCAATATACCTTCCCCAGCCCCTTTTCAGATCAAGGAACATTACAAAAAAAAGCCTGCACACTCAAATTTAGAACAAATTCATTTTATTCTATCAAAAGGAAAAATCATTACAAAAGTGGCCTTTCAGATCAAGGACCGAGTCATTGCTTGATCCACGGGGAATGCCATAGGTCTCTGTGCTCTGAAAAGGTTTAAGAAGCATAAATATTTTCTGAACTTTCAAAAATAAACATGAATGTTGCTTTGATTTTTTGACACACATACCTGATCCCACAGCAGATTGAAAGGAAAACATGATAGATAATCTGTCTCTTTGCAGGGACCAGTTCCCCCACCACCCAATTTTATGTAACCCCCTTCCTCACACTGTTCCATTCTGAAGTGATGGATTCTGGGACTTGAAGTCCCTCTGCTATCAACAATGAGGTGGTGCACAGATTCTCTGGAAGCAGAGGGACTTCCAAGTTACAGAAGTTGACACCAATTAATTTTTTCTTGTTTTGAGTTATGATCCCCTTTAATAAAAACATAACAGTAATCATAAAATTGTAAGCTCACAGAGCGTTTGTTTTTTGGTTGTTGGAATCAGTGACCCCCATATTAAATCATTCTTAAAAATTAGATAATCAATTAACAGATCCTATATTTATACTATATTCTATATATACTATATATATTATATTAATATAATTTTTACTATATTACTTTTTTAGGAGAATATGAACGATAAGAATTTCCCCTTTTGGCTTTGGATTGAAGGCATCTTGGAGCTCATAAAAAAACATCTTTTATGCCTGTGGAATGATGGGTAAGTTCCTAGGGCCGGAACTAGGGGTAGGCAGAAAAGGCATGTGCCTTGGGCGCAAAGAACTGGTGTCACCAGGGCTGGATTTACATAGCAGGCGCCCCTAGGCCCATTATTATTCATCGCCCCATCCCCTCCCTTTTATTCGCTTAAATTTTCATAATCAGGACCGGAGCAATGGAAATTGGTGCACGGGAAATTTTAAAAAAGATCTTATCTCCTGCGGATCCCCACCATTTCTGAACCAATATGGGCATGGCGCCCCCTAAAACCCTAGGCCCTGGCCTGGTGGCCTCTCCACAAATCCGGGCCTGGGGGGCGCCAAGCACGTACCTCTTCCTTCAGCCTACCCCTGGTCTGGACCCTTTCTCTCCCATCAGAACTGTCTTCCCCCTCCACGAATTTAAATATTGAGAGCAGATTCGCACGCGGGGACATGCATACACCGTGACACACACACTCCCGGGCACATGCGTGTGCACTCAGAGCTGTGCCGGAAAGGGGGCGAATCGGCCAGCCAGGTTGTCTTTGGCGCCCAGCTGGCTTGGCCCGGGCCTGTATGTTTTAGACAGGGTGTGTTAAACTTGTGTTTGTGGAGATCACTTTTTCTTAAACCACCCGCTACCAATCTCTTCAGATAATAGATCTGTCCCAGTGTCATAGCAACAAATACAAGGACTTCAAAAATGACCAAAGCACCACTTTTTCTAATGGACCTTCCTTCCCCTGTTAATTTTCTGACTTTCAATCAGATGATGCTCGGACCCAAGTGGGTGTTGGTGGGTTGGGGGTTTCCCTCTTCATACAGATATGTGACTTCTTATCCAGAATGCTCAGGACCTGGGGTTTTCTGGATAAGGGATCTTTCCGTTATTTGGATCCCCCTTACCTTTAAATCTGTTAAAAATCATTCAAACATTAATTAAACCTAATAAGATTGTTTAGCTATATCTTAGTTGGGATCAAGTACAAGGTACTGTTTTATTATTACAGAGAAAAAGGAAATGATTTTTAAAAAATGTGAATTATTTCATTAAAATAGAGTGTATGGGAGATGGTCTACCCTAAATTTCTGGATAACTGGTTTCCGTATAATGGATCCCATACCTATATATGGTTGAAAAGTTGTGAAACAATACTTCTGGAAACTAGCTAAATGTCACCCAGCAAGCCACAGGCATCATAAACCCACATTTAAACCCACGCACAACCATAACACATCTTTATTAGCAGTTGTACCAGAAACCTTTTTCATGGCGTCTGATTTTGGCTGATGCGGTGGGGAAAGCCCCTCTCTGCAATAATGGAAAAGCTTATATGTCTTTCATTATGAGAATAGAAGGATGAATTGCAATGATGGAGAAGTTTAAGAAGTTCTAAGAAATGTAGAGAGATATATATGTGTATAGCAGGCACAACCTGTGAACATAACCCCAAACCTCATATAGACAGAACTCAATGAAGCAATATTAATGTAGCACACCCTGACCTAGTTACTGCTAACATCACTTCTGGGAAATACAAACATTATGGGGTATATTCATCAAAGAGTGAAGTTAGAGATCACCACAGTCCTCAAGGGAAATTCTATGGGATTTTTAAAAGAGAATTTATCAATGGTTGAAAGTTCATCCTTTGATAAATACGCCTTTCAAAATCCCATAGAAATGAATGGACTGTGGCGATCTCTAACTTCACTCTTTGGTGAATATACCCTGAAATGTCTTGAGAGACTGAAGGCATATTATACCTACACCCATGTGCTTTTTCCATTATTCGTTATCCGGATACCAGTTATCCAGAAAGTTCCAAATTAAGGGAAGGCTGTCTCTCATAGACTCCATTGTATACAAATAATCCATTTTTTAAAAAAAAATGATTTCCTTTTCTCTGTAATAATAAAACAGTAGCTTGTACTTGATCCCAACTAAGATATAATTAATCCTCATTGGAAGCAAAGTGTCTAGAGTCGGTGATCTGAGCAGTACATTTTATAGTACGGGTATGGGATCCATTATCCAGAAACCCGTTATCCAGAAAGCTCCGATGTATAGAAGGGCTGTCTCCCATAGACTCCTTTTTATCCAAATAATCCACATTATTAAAAATAATTTCCTTTATCTCTGTAATACTTGTACTTGACCTTGTACTTGATCCCAACTAAGTTACAATGATTCCTTATTGGAGGGGAAACAATCCTACTGGGTTTATTTAATGTTTAAATGATTTCTAGTAGACGTGTGGAATATAATGGGAATGATCGAGAAATCGCAGTTACAAACTACACGAGATACGGCTGTCAGATGAAGACGTGGTGTTCACATCCGACAGTCACATACATGTAATTTGTACCTGTGATTTCTCGATCAGTCCCATTATATTCGGCATGTCCGACGCATCACATGATTTTTGTCGCTGCGTGACTAATCTTTCCCCATCATTCCGTGGAATTCAGCTTTTAAGGTATGAGGATCCAAATTACAGAAAGACCCATTATTCGGATAACCCCATCATTCTGGATAACAGGTCTCATACCTGTATTGCGATTTTTGCATAATAATACTAAACAACAGTTATCTATTATGACAATGTTTCTTTGGTTTTATACACAATACACATACGCACTGACCTATATTACAATTTCATTTAAATTAAAGGGTAATGTAATCATTGTTGTAGAGTTTGCTTCAAGTCTAGTAAGTTAACAATAATCACTCCAATCTTTGATTTAACTGATACGACCAATAAATGCTACCAGTCAGCTGATCTCAAGAATGTTTATAGCTCCCACTAAAGGCAGCGCAAGCCTGAGATAGGGCAGCCATCATAAGTTTGCCCAAACTTTTGTAATAACGAACACTGGCCCCTAAATTCTGCCTTATTATTTTCTCATTACAAAAGCCCGTTAAGGAAAACGTACAATGATTGCTGAGCTTTTTTCCTGCGTGATTAGTAAACTCACATGGGGTTTCCTATGATCACCGGAAAGATCAGGCAATTATATATATGGGTCGTTAACCTTCCATAGATTCTTTATTTTATACAGTGAATGAGGCAAACCTTGGGCTTGAGATGTTACATGGTTATGTACTTGAGTAAAGAAGTAAAGAAAGATTCTTTTCTCATTTCTGTTTACAGCTGTATTGTTGGATTCATTAGCAAAGAAAGGGAGCGTGCGCTGCTTAAAGAAAAAGCTCCTGGGACATTTTTATTGAGATTTAGTGAAAGCAGTAGAGAAGGAGCCATCACTTTCACTTGGGTGGAGAGACCACAAAATGGTAAAGAAATATGTATTTCATTTTTACATAAACAACAAAATCATCATTTTTTTTATTGAGTTAGCCATTGAGTGTTGGTGAGCATGGTTGTTACATAGTAAGGATGCACCGAATCCAGGATTCAGTTTGGGCCTTTTTCAGCAGGATTCAGATTTGGCCAAATCCTTGTGCCTGGCCGAACCAAATTTGCATATGTAAATTAGGGGCGGGTAGGGAAATCACATGACTTATCACAAAAGAAGATTTCTTTTTTTCCACTGTACAGTGCAGTCACGCCACACTCACAGAACATATCAGAACACTGGTGGCAAAAACAGCCTGAAAGAAATATTGCGCCATGGAAGTGGTAGCAGCCCTGCAAACAATAGAGCCTGACTTACTCCATGACTTTCCTGTACAGAACATATTGTGACCAAGCACATCATGCACACACACATATATATAATCTATTAATGGCCTTAACTTCACCACATGTTGCCTATTATAACGTAAATAAACTGTCCCTAACACAGTACTCCCGTATCGGTGCAGAGTAAGTGCCTGGTACATAGACCGGAACACTATAGACAGTAATGGGTATTGCAGGGGGAGCAGGGATTAAATAGAATTTAAGTTAAATCTGACATCACAATGCTGATGTCACATTCAACGGTATTTTTCATATTCCAGTTTTGCTCCAGAGCTCTATTTAGATGAAATTCAGTTTAATACACTACTCATGCGAGGTAAGGATTAATTGAGCCAATATTAGGCGGTGGTATTCTATTTGGTTGTGTCCTTTCTCTCTTTCAGAGCCCCTCTTTCATTCTGTGGAGCCATATACAAAAAAAGAGCTTTCTGCTGTGACGTTTCCAGACATTATTCGGAACTATAAAGTGATGGCAGCTGAAAATATTCCAGAAAACCCTCTTAGATTCCTGTATCCAGACACCCCAAAGGACATGGCATTTGGAAAATATTATTCTAGGCCTAAGGAAGGTATATTACTCCTTAACATGAAGTGTATAGAGTAAACTATAGCAACTAGTAATTCAGCTTTTTGTTCAGCAGGTACAGGTAAAACAGGGAAAACAAATTTGATTCAGCAATCTGGTTGCTATCCAAATTTCCCTAGCAACCATGCATTGATTTGAATAAGAGACTGAAATATGAATAGGAGAGGGCCTGAATAGAAAGATGAGTAGCAATAACAATATATTTGTAGCCTTACAGAGCATTTGTTTGTTTTTTTTTACATATGGTCAGTAACCCCCTTTTAAAAGCTGTAAAAAAACAGAAGGCAAATAATTCAAATACTTTATAAAAATAAAGGCCAATGGAAAAGTTGCTTAGAATTGGCAACTAAAAGTGAACTTAAAGATGAACTTAAAGGTGAACCACCCCTTATCTGTGAATGTAATTGATATTGAAATCAGTATCTGTCTGGTTGTTTATATTGTCTGCACTACTGTCTAACTCCTGAAACTATTTTGCAGATGTCATTTTAAGATTAAGAAATCTGGAATAGAACTGGCTCTTGCTACAAGAGTCTGAAAACAGTAAGGGATCTAAACAAAAAATTCTTTGAACTAAAACTATAAAAGACATTAGGGGGCATATCTATTAAGGATTGAGTTGTGTTTTCAGCAAAAAAAAAAAAAGTCAGTTATTTTTTGGTCAAAAATCAAATTGTTTGGGTTTAAAAAAAAAAAAAACTAAAATTTTTCGTGACTTCTTATACCCCAACCCTGGAAATAGCTCAAACCGAAAATACACAATCTAAAACTTGTCACGGTCATGTAGGATTCAATGGCAGAGGTCCCTTGAACCATTTGAAGATGTTAGTAGCTTCCATAATGTTAGAGTTTCTTTCAGAGAGTTTTGCCCAAAATTAATTTGAGTTTTCAGGTTGTTAACCCAGAACTCGCTGATTCAAGTTTTTTCATTTGAGTTTTTTCTTAAATTAGAATTCCAGTTGTGAGTTAATTCAAGGTATGAAAAACTCTAAACTTTTGATTAAAAAACTAAAACTATCCAATTTTTATGCGTGGGGATTGGAAAGGTGATTACAATTTATTTTTTAATTTTAAAATGATACAAAAAGGCACTTTTGAGTGGAGATCACTCATAAGATTACAGTTATTTTTTTCAAAAGTTGAACATTTTATTTGCCCTTCAACAAAAAAATGCTTTTCTCTCTCAGATTCATATCTTTTGGGGGTTTTTTTTGTATTTTATTTATGTTACTCGTGTCTTCCCCTTGGTAGTTTTTGGTTTGTTTAAATTAAAATAACTTCTGAAGAGTTGTCAAGAAATTTTGATTTGTTTTATTATAAGTCAACCTAACAGTAATCCTCGAATGAGAGGAAAAATGTATTTTCCATGCTCAAGAAAATATTTACAACAAATGATAAAATACAGGGAAGACTTGAGATAAACGGTTCTATGACAATTCTTTTACATGAAAAAGTGAAATTTTCAAATTGTATAAATTTTTGCTGCAGCCTCTCAAAAACTGTGCCAGGAACATTATGTATATAAGTCGGTAGCGCTGCAGGGCTCATTCAGTTTTTGTTTGTTTGTTTGTGTAGCAGATGAACCGATGGACCTTGATGGACCCAAAGGAACAGGATATATTAAAACGGAACTTATTTCAGTGTCTGAAGTGTGAGTATGAAATCTTTAGTTGCTGGGTTTTTTGTTTTTTTTTACATTTTAGGTGCTGCTGACATTCTTATATTTGGCACTGGTGTGATCTATTACATGCTATAATGACAGGTCTAGAATATTTTTAGAATATTGTAACAACAGCCTTTCTTTTTCAGTCCTATCAATAAACTGTCAGCTGCCTTGACAATCCCTGGAGGTGACCAGAAGTCACTTTGGGGCATAGCCTGCCGAAAATTCCAGCTCACGACCAGGCACAGCAGCAGTAGATGTAGTAAATGCTAATAGAGCCCTCACTCTGGTTGGGGGAAACAATAGTTTTTTTTTTTTTAAATGCCCCCATCTGCACTAGGCCACCCACATTACAATCTGACGTTACTCGCATGCACATATAAACTGAGCTGCAGCACTCACTCGTAGTGCGCATGTGTGTACCACAATACAGTCGTCTGCACTGGGAGTTCCCTATTGGTGTGGGTGGCCTACACTGGCATTTACAATAAATAAAAAAAAACCCTATTGTTTCCCCCAATAATAGTGTGGACTCTATTAGGCCGTACTGCTGGTGGAGGAAAGTATTTCAGGTGACGGCCTTTAAGTATTCCCCAGTACAACACACATTTAACAAGAAGGTGTATATTGCCCTGCGCAAATGAAATCAATTTGATAAGAATGAGTCTGTTTGTTTAAAGCAATATCATTCACTGTATTTTTTTCGGCTGGCTGATGTACTCCCATTCTTGAGAAAGCTCTAACCTGTACCCCATCCAACTGTCAGGTCACACATGGGAGCACATACATTAGTGTGGTTTGTGGCAGAATCCATCTGTCTGCACTGACAGGCAGCTGCTATGATACTTAAGATGGGAGCAGATTGGCTTTTCCTCCACCGGTGTAGTAACACAGAGAGTGATTGTGCCCCCTGTAAAAAATCCAGATCCATTCCTGTGGGTGTGTAGTGATGGGGAATGTGATGAGCCTATCACTGGAGCCTATCACTGCACACACAGACCAGAAAATGTAAAAACAAGGCTTTTCAGCCTAAATTCACCTCTTGTGATACAGTATGCATTCATGTCACTGTTATCTTGGCTGTGGGATGGATCTGCTACACATGCTATACTAACAGCTGCAATATGTTACTCTGTATATTACTTACCCTTATGCTTTGCAGACATCCCTCCAGACTTCAAACCGCAGAATTCCTGTTGCCGATGTCCCCTGATGAGTTTGACGAGGTCGCAAGGCTTGTGGGACCTGCTGAGTTTGATACTGTGGTAAGTTTATTAGCAGAAAGCCAATGCTTTGTTTCTGTATGTTTTGGCCAAGTTTCTTATATATAATATAAAATGACTTTCTGTAACTTTAAAACAATTGACAGTTTGTATTGGAATATTGCCTAGTGACATTATGTACAAACCAGTCTTCTGATAGCAGACCCCTTTAAGCACTTGAATGTAATTAAACCAGAACTAATTCCCATATATCCAACCATTTAAACATTTAAAGTGTGTTCATTTTTAACATACAGTTTGTTTTGTTCTCTGATAGATGTGCTCTTACAACAGCTAAAGGTAACGTGAGACGTCTGCTCTTGCTTCTTCATTACAGTTGGAGAATTGACTGCTTTTCACGGAAAGAATCTCATGAAAGTACTTGGGTGTTGTTATTATGTACCAGAGCTCATCTGTTTATCACAACGTATAATAATGTTTATTCAACGGTGTACATAAGCCACCAAAGAATCAACATTACAAATGTGTTATGCATGCAGGGCTGACAGTATTATGCGGACAAGCCAATGGTGGCTAACAAAATCGCATCCCTTATCCTAGGGTTAACATACAAAGCCCAGCCTGACTAGAGTAGCCACACCTAGACAGAATTAGCCAACAATGTCTCAAGGAGCTTTGCCTGCAGCCATATCAGTGAGCAGTGTCGGACTGGGGCCCACTTGGGTTGTTACCTAAGAGACCCCCACCCCAAACGCAAAACTTGCCAGCAGCCTACACCTAATCCTCCCTACTCTTTGTGCCACCATGTTCCTCTTATTGCAACTGTGATCGGTGATGGGGGAGGAGCACCTGGCTCAAAGCAGGGAGAGGGCCAGGGTCAGACTGTGAGGCCCACCTGGTTTTTTTATCTGTGTCCCGCCAGACCAATCAGACCCTGTCAGTGGGATGCCGTTGTTGAAAAACGTTAGACACATTTCTCAAGTTTAACTCATTTGCTGCTGGGAGGCTCTGAATAGTTAAAGGGATTGTTTATAATCACTGGGAAAATTTACATCTGGGTAGTAACACAATATAATTCTTAAAGGAGACGTCAACCTGTACGGGGAAAAAACCCTCCCCCCCGGCCTACCTGCCCCCTGGGCAAATGCCCCTAACTTGTTACTCATCCCTCGGCGCAGGTCCTCTGCTGCGGAGTTCACGGGCGCCATCTTCTTCCGAGCGCTCTTCTTCCTGCTTTGGCCAGCGTTTTTGGCGCTTGCGCAGTTGGAGGCATTTGTCAGTACAGAGCTACTACATCTGAAAGTCACAACAGATCTGAAACGTTGTGACTTTTGGGCGCATGTGCAGTAGCCCCATACCGGCAAATGCCTCCAACTGCGCATGAAAGTCACAAAGTTTCCAATATTTTCTTCAGAAACTTTGTGACTTTCGCTCATGCGCAGAAGATCCTTACTAGTAAATGTCTCGTGCTGCGCATGCTCCAAAAAAACGCTGGTCAAAGCAGGAAGTAGAGCGCTCGGGAAAAGATGTTGCCCGTGAACTCTGCAGCAGAGGACCTGTGCCGAGGGGTCAGAAACAAGTTAGGCCTGGGGGACCTACACAGGGGAGGGGGGGGGTTCCCCGTACAGGTTGTCTTCACCTTTAAAGCCATTTGTACACACACACACACTCACCCGGTTCTGTCAGGCTTCCTTTCATTTGGTGCGGGAGATTCTCATGGCCACAAGGCTGAGTTCATTGTTCAGTGTAGCAATTTTAAAGTAAGTTGAGGCAAACGAAGGCGATGTGAAGGAAGGTAATAAGAGGCCTAGTGTGTTGTATTCGAGTCTGTAAAATTACTATAGTAAATGGTAATATTGGACTTGTGGCCATAAGGATCACCTGCAGCAAATGAAAAATTCAGGGTGTATGCAAAGAGTTTTTAGAACAGGTGAATGTTCTCCAGTGCTCATAAATGATGATGATTTCTCACTAGTAAGTGCTGTAGAAAGCTTACAACAGCCCATTGTTAGATTTATGGACATTCAGTTATGGAGCAGTGACTGTAGGCGACATTTGTCACAATTAGAGGATCTGTGCCTCAACAGCACTTCATAACTAGAACTTACTTCTTCAGAGAGAGCAGGCCATTATTTTAGCAGGTATCCAGTGATGTACTTAAGACTTAAAAGAAATAATAATATTGGCTTTATGTTACGTTTATTTCATATGTATTGTTTGTTAAATGAGTACAAAATAAAAATAGATTGATAAATCATGTTTCATTAGCTCACAATATTTATTTCTGCAGTGTATTGGAGTTTTATCAAGGACAGTATACATCTTATAATTGGATTGGCGTAGCATTCTTGGAGAAACCCTTAGCAACAATGAGACTCGTCCCTGCCATTTAGTGGAAATATCTGCAGTATAATTATAACAGATCTACTCAATCTCATTAAAGCATAGGACGCTGAAGAATAATCATTTTCTGAACATTTTTTGCTTAATTAAAAAATGCATTAGTAGAATAGCGGTGTTTCAGTGGTGTTACATTTTATGATCTATGGCTCCCTCATGTGGGCCCTTGGGACATGTTAGACCAAGGGACCTAAGACAGCATCAGACACATGCAAATGGTCCACCCTTTATTGATGAATTAAGCTCATAAAAAACAGTTCTATTCAAATTTTTTGTTTAAACCGCTCTAAAGTAAATCAAACTTGGATATATACAGCATATCGACCAATGCAATAGCAATGTGAAGAAAGACTAATAAATACAGAAATAATCATAAATTTACCAGCTGTATATTTTCAAAAAAAGTTCTCATGAGTGCAGCAACTTTAAAGTTACTTTTAACTTTAGATCATCTCAACAAAAGAGAAGAAAAAAAAACGTAATTCATTGCTATGTGAACGCCTTCTAAGGTTGTAGCTATGGTTCTTGAACTATAAGTTTAATGGTATAATCTTCACAAATATAGTTGGGATGCCTTTTTTGTATAATACCAAGCCAGGCATCAATAGTTAAATTATTATAATTGGGTTTATTAATTACGGTACTTTTATGAACTAGTTCCTCAGTTGTGTAAATAGAAAACACAGCTGAAAATTTCTGATTTTCCATGTTCCCATCAACTAATTTACCTCCCTCTAGTAATATTTTATTTAAAAATAATAGTTCTCGAGTTGAGGAAAACTGAATTTTAATAATGTGCTTAGTTACTCCTTTATACAGTTATTTCTCCAACATAATCTCAAAGGAGACCATGGTATGAGCGCTGTTCCCTGAAATGTTCACCCATACTAGTGCTGGAGATTAATTCAGTTTTACAGTGTACATTTAAAACCCAAAAGAGCATCACTCTTAGAAACTAGTAATGGTAAATCTAAAGCAAGATAGACTGCAGTTACAAAAAAAAGGTTATTTGCAACAGCTTAAAGAGATTATCAGTCTAGCTTTGTATCACTAACCACCAACTTTAACCGGGGAAGCCACATCATACCTGTATGGCAAATAGGTTGGATTCAATTAGACTGTTCAATCACTGTGCTTCCGTCCAATGAAGCCAATAACACATAGGAAAAGGAGTGATGAATTCAGTCGAACGCAGTGGGTTGCTGCAAAAAAAAATTTTTTAACACAACATGTTTCGAGCTGTGCTCTTTGTCAAGTGTAATACAAAAGGAACCCCATACAACCTTAAATCATTTAAACCCCACCCTTCATTAGCGGTGATCGGATGCAGGTAATTGCTGTTAGGTAATTATTCAGCCTGACCACATTCCAAAAAGATTACAAAATATTGCATATACAAACAAAGTCCCATAATATGTAGACAATTTCCATGTTTATGACAGCACGACGATTAACTGTGCAATCCCAAATCCATAATGTGGAAACTGAATCTGTAAGAATAACATATTAAAAATCTTTTTATTAAAAAGCTTAAAATCAATTACCTAGGTACTGCTCATATAGAGCCTACCATGAGCCAGCTAAGTTTAGTCATAGGACATCAAACGATATCTCACTGTCTAAAGATAAATAGAATCATTCTTACCCTTAAGTAGAAAATTTCACATTCTTAATATTAGTCAAACAGTATCCATTTTATCTGGAAAGGAGGTCAACAATTGTATCAAAATGATTACTATGTATATTACAGAAAATACATTTTGTCATTTCAAAGGAAACTACTAATACTCTACTAATACTTTAACTTTTTTTCACTCAAATTTTGTCTTTATTGAAAAAAGCAGATATTAGTGATACATACTTTTCACGTACAGTGAAGTAACAGAATCACTTTTTAATCCAATTCGCTTCTTCTTGAAGTAATAATTTAAGTATATTGCCCCCTCTCTTTGGTTTACAGATCACGTCCAACACCTGCCATTTAAGATGCGATAGATTATGTTTGGAAATAGAGAAGTGTCTTGAGATGGAGGTATCTGTTTGAGTCCCTGCTTTGAAATTACGTATATTGGATCTATGTTCTTTGATCCTCTCTTTAACCGGGCAAAATGTTTGTCCTATGTATACAAGTCCACACGGGCATTTCAATAGATATACCACGTTTGAACTTTCACAAGTGGCATAGGTGTGAAGTTTTAATCCCTTACCACTAATGGGATGATGTACATTTTCCCCCTTAATAATGGATGAACAGCATATGCAACTAAGGCAAGGGAAAGTTCCCTTTTTTGGGGGTCCTTGGAAAAGAGACTGTGACTTGTTTGATTTACGGGGTTCTGCTGGACACAGTTTATCACGTAGTGTTTGCCCTCTCGTATAACAAAACAAAGGGGTTTCATTGCAATGCCGTTTTAATCATTTGTCCTGTTGTAGAATAGGCCAAAATTTTTTAATAACCTTTTCAATCTGAGTACTTGCTCGAGAAAATTTACTAACAAATGTCACTCTTATTATTTTTGTTATTAGATACAGGTTTGTGAGTTAATAATTCATACCTGTATGGTCTCCCTACTCCCAGTTGTCCGCAGCATCAGCTGGTGATATATAGGGTATAAAGTACTCCCTCTTGTAAAATATAATGATATAAGTTACCAAGGAGTTCAGTGGCCATATAAAAACAGAATATAGGTTTGTGCAGGCACTAGTCCAAGAGAATAAGTTATTTGAACTGAGAGGGAGGAGGCTGTCATTCAGAATATTAAGAATATTGGACACATAATAGAATATGTCGTACCGTTTTGGTCTCCAGTGCTCATACAGGACATTATTGAATTAGAGAGGGTCCAGAGAAGGGCAACTAAGCTGGTGAAAGGTATGGAAAATCTTAGCTATGAGGAAAGACTGGCCAAATTGGGGATGTTCACACTGGAGAAGAGGTGCTTAAGGGGTGTTGTGATAACTAGATAGATAGATAGATAGATAGATATTGTCGGTACAGTGAACGCACTCCTCCCGGATTCAATTCTGTCGATGGTGCGTTGGTCAAGACTTTGTTATATTCCAGTAAATGGACCCGCACTCATTCATTCTGGTGAAATAAATGTGCTTTATTCACAAATTCATCAACGTTTCGGTCCTCTCTGGGACCTTTTTCAAGGATGAAAAAGGTCCCAGAGAGGACCGAAACGTTGGAGATGAATTTGTGAATAAAGCACATTTATTTCACCAGAATGAATGAGTGCGGGTCCATTTACTGGAATATATATAAATATATATATATATGGGGATCATATAATAATCTCTCTAAGGCTTTAATTACAAGTAGGTCCTTCCATCTGACACCCGGGCATCCATTCATATTAGAATACTGCCGCACCTCACAGCTCTCACCGTGGCGATATTTTAAAGAGAAGGGCTGGGGGGGGGGGATTACGATGCAGTAGATCCCAAGGTCTGCTCCCACCCCCCTGTTGCACGATGCCCCCATGCAAACACAGGGTTTTGCTGCCATCTTTGCTGTCCACTCCCCACAATGACCCTTTCTGAAATCTAGTAAGTGTTATTTTCCAGAACCAGAGGTCCAGACCTGCAAGCTGCCTGCTGCACCTGAAGAAATATGGATTTAGTTCTATTATACCATGTCCAATATACAGGTATACAGAAACATAGCTAATCAGACTTTTCAATATTCTAATTATGGTAACAAAATGTGCGCAGTACTATTCCAATTATTTTACATTAAGGGGTGCTTCATAGTAAAATAGTGGGTATTCAGGATCACTGCCAAAGAACTCTGTGCATCCTTTCACAAACATACTGAAGTGTAAGCACAAATACTGTGGAATGAGGAGAGAACCACTTATGCAGCGTGACCGCTGTGATTAAACGTTATTCTAGGCTACCAGACAACATGTCTCAGCCCTTTCAAACACAACACAGAACATAGTGACCCCTCAATCCACCCATTGTGTTTCAAGTGAATTAGTCTAAAGGTGAAATTCATAAAACACAAAAGTAGTATGCATAACAATTTCCCAACATATGGTATGTATCCAAATGTTCTTAAATGTGTGCAATAAGAAAGGTAACACAAATGTATCCATATCTGTTATGATAGAGGAAGGATCTCTCAAAATCACCATTATAGTACCATTATTAGTACAGCATAACAAAGTGCCTAGCAAGGTGCAAATGCACGTAAAGTAATAATAATGCATATTAACAACAGTGCAGAGAAGCACTACACCAGCATTATTAGCCTTACCATTATCCTTACTTGTCTAAGCTGCTGGCACATTCAATATTCAGGGCCTAAAACAGAAAAAACTGAAATCACAGGCTACAGAAATCATTTTGTTTTTATCGGACAGTTGGATATATGTAGTTCTTACCTGCAATTTCTGCTTCACTTCCTTTTTCTTTAAAACATCCGACACAACGCATGCGTTTTATCGCATTGCGACATGTTGGCTCCTCGCGCACCATGAAGTCTTACCCTTAAGCTTTTAATTAATTTACCTTCCTATCTGCAAAAATCTTTTCTGCCCATTTCCCACATGAGCTGCAGCTGACAAATACTAATGGGAGAAGAACTTGCTCTTACAGCAGTGCAGTCTGGCCTATAAATCCAAGTTGTGGTAACAGGGTTGCAGTAAGGCTAAGTGTATATCAAAAGGGACAAATAGATACAGACAAAAATCAATTAAAATACATTAAAAAAAATGCTAAAAAAAAATATTGAAAAAACGTCAAGGTAATAGAAATCTTACTGGTCGTAGGCTTCATCTGAATACCCCATTGCAGGAGTGTCATTCATTCTCTCTAATGGGAAAACATATGAAAATTCAAAAATAATACACAATATGACTATTTCTTTGCTGCCACAAAAAAAAACTGTCACCACCCCCCAAAAAACAGATTAGAAGTGGCGAGTCATTGATATGTCAATTGAAATTATCTTTTGAGGTTTAATTACCATCGACTAATTTAAAAGCAACATACTAAAGTCATGACAGAGTTATCCATTTCTGTTTCCCTTTTTTGATTTTATTTAAGTTTATCTTGTATGTTTGCTATTGACAGTATTCAATATAACTTGATTTTTAGTAGATATTATAAATGGAGATCTAAATTATGGAAAAAAACCTTATCTAGAAAACTCCCAGGTACTGAGCATTCTGAATAACAGGTCCCATACCTTAACTACGGTATATAACACCAGAAAACAGTGAAAAAGCTGTGTAAAATAAATGGTCTATCAAGATTTGTTTTATTTTATGTCACCTGAATGCTGGATTTGACACTGTTATTTCACTCCTAATAAAGCAGCGAGTAATTTCTGGTGGGGAAAAAAACCTGGAAAAAGTACAAAGGATGAATGCCATATTTTCCCATAGCATTTTCAAGTCGCTGCTTTTGTTGCAAATAAATACACAGCTTGATAAGTGCACTTTTTTTTTTAGACAACATGATGAATAGACTTTTAAGTCAGTTGCCATTGCGAAATTCCTGGACTATGTTGAGAAAAATAAAATAATTCTACAAAAAAAAAAACCCCAACCTTTCAGCACTATTCGCTGTGTCCCTCTCAAAAGAGAAATGGCGAATCTTAAATCTTCCATTTTCATTACCTTTATGTTGGCTTTAATTGAAAGTTAAACCACCACTTTAAGTGGCACTTATAAAGCTAGCAGTTGAAGCACTATGTTGCCAGCATAAAGATTCTATGTATTTGACAATCAAAGAGTTAAACTTCCTGCCGCTGAACAATGGAATGTCTGTATTGTAGGTACAACAAATATTTGCTTGCCCTGCTCAAATTTTCATAAACATATTTTTTGCCATTTGCAGTGTGGAACTGGGGTGTCCAGGGCCCACTAGCGCTGCCTCCTTGGGGCCCCCCACCCCAGTCACAAGCATCAGCGGCTCCAAACACGACCCCCTCACCACACATTGTGAATTATGCATCACAATGATATTAAGAGCCAACATCGAAGGATCAAAAAGCGACGTCGCTATGAACGCTTGGCCGCCACGAGCCAGTTATCCCTGTGTTAACATTTCGGACACCTCCTGCTTAAAACTGAAAAAGTCAGAAGGATCGTGAGGTCCCGCTTTCACGGTCTTTATTAATGTGTGTACCGCGTACCTTACTTCCATCTTGTAGACTTGATCACAATGGGAGGAATCCAAATAAGAGAGGGGGATGGTGGTCAGTACAATTTTCCAAACAATTTGTGTCAGATTCCTTAATGGTTGCTCTGTGCTGCAACTGCTACAAACGATCCAAGTATAAAAGAAGGATATGGAACTCCAGCAGTGTTACTGCAAACGGGCTTTTATTCCGGGTAGTGGTAAACACAACATGTTTCGGGTTCGATACCCTTTATCAAGTGAATGATAAAGGGTATTATTGAACCCGAAACATGTTGTGTTTACCACTACCCGGAATAAAAGCCCGTTTGCAGTAACACTGCTGGAGTTCCTTTTCCTTCTTTTATACTTGGATTACAATGGGAGGAACACTGGTGCCTGCAGTTCTTAGTGGTGGGCACAGGCCTGGGTAGGTGGGACCAAGAAGCCCACCAGGTTTTTCCCAGGTGTCCTACAAGCCCAGTCCGACCCTTTCTGTATGTGTTAAAACCAGCGATAATTTTTCTTCGCAAACAATTTCAGCCTCATTGTCTTTAAATATGTAAAATGTGGTGCCATAAAATAAACAGGTCGTAACATTTTCTTTACATCTTTATTACACATTACAAAGCAACACCAGGTTCTAATGAATTTCAATAAATATTTTTTTTTCAATTTGGTTTCATTTGTAAGCGCTGCAGAATATGTTGACGCTATATAAATAAAGGAAAAAAATAATAAATTGTGTTCAATATTTTAAACAAATACATTCAGTATTGTCTAAGCAGACACCAGGAAGAGAAATTGCATTTACTCAGTGCTGTGACTGGAGATCATATAATTCTGTGATGTAGAAAATAGAACACGTTACAACACATTAATACCAAAACGATTTCATAATACAAGTGGAACATAAATACTTCTCTATACTCCTTACTAATAACATTTCTAATCAAATATAATTCAATAAGTTATTTTCTGTTTCATATATTTTCTTTTCATTGCGACATCAGATTCACTTATAAAGTAGATTAGACACTTAAAGGCAGCTTTGACATTGGAGGAAGCCAAGGTTATAACTCCAATGGAAAGCATAGAATTTCTGCTGGCTGCTATTGCATTTTTATGGCTAAGGAAGCTGCAAAATAAACTTTTTAATATATTATATTAATGAAATATTAGGCAGTACATTTATTCTAATAAATATAGGCAGTGCATTTGTTACCACTGGTGCCTGTAGCATTATATAACCCTATAGAAAAGCAGAAGTGTCTTGAAGTGGCAACTTATCTTAAATTTCATTTTTAGTATGATGTAGAGTCATATTCTAAAACAATGTACAAGTTTAGAACTTAAAGGACAGTAACATCAAAAGTGGATCAAAATGTGGAAGTATTTTAAAGTAATTAAAATATTATAAATACTGTTGCCCTACACTGGTAAAACTGTTGTGTTTGATTCAGAAACACTAACACAGTTTATATAAATAAGCTGCTGTGTAGCCATGGGGAAGCCATTAAGTCTAGAAACATAAAAATCAACTCTGTAGAATACAATGGGTTTAATTCTTACACAGGAATGTAAACCCTTTGGGGGAAATTCACTGGCAAAAATTCGCCAGTGACGCCTTCACCACAGACAATGCTAATTCACTAAATTACAAAGTTTTGCCACTGGCGCCGAACGCTTGCGAAGTTGCGGTAGCGTTACTACGTAAGGCATAACAAAGTTACGCTAGCGTTAGATAATTTGCATATGTCGGGAAGTTAAATTTCAATGGATGTATATGTTGCAGCAAATACAATACACTACACAAGCCCAGGGAACCTTAAAGAAGAAGGAAACCCTTTTGCCGCAAACAATTTTCAACTTTTTTTGGACCAAGTCCTATCTACTCTATTGCACTTAGCCTGGAGGTAACGATAGAGGTAACGCTCAGTAAAAACAAAAACTTAGTGAATTTGCATAGTAACGCTCTTTCGCCAGAGCGAAAATACGCCTGTCGTTAGAGTGCGAAGTTGCGGTAGAGTCTATCTCCTTCGCTATCGTAATTACACCAGTGCCCGTTAGTAAATCGGCAAAGTGCCGAAATGTCATCCTGCTGTCGAATTTTCGCCAGTGTTAGCCACTTCACCCTTTAGTAAATTTGCCCCTTTGTATTCTACAGAGTGAAGATGGTGTTTTTCTTGCTTAAGAAATTGTTATTGTGTTGTTTTGCCACCTATATTGACTAATTGATTAATGCAGCTTAGATACAATGAAAATAGGGAACTGTTTTATTTTTAGAGAGAAAAAAATAATAAACTAGAATTATTTGGTTCAAAAGGACTCTATGGGGGTTACTAAAACTCGAATATATCTCATTATTTTATTAAAACAAAGTCAACCTAACTCCCACCAACGTATATAACTCATATATCAAATAATCAGCTCGATAAGGTCGGTGTGGGAAAAGTCTCCCCAAAAAGTCCTACAATTAAAATGTTTGTTTGATTTTGTGATTTCGCGCCAGAATGCTTGATTTTTTTCAAGTTGTGGCCTGAATACCCTGAATTGTTCAGATTATCATACAAAACCCAGTGCAGACCACAATATTCAGGTGGGATCACTGATCCAAAAAACAATTGCTCTCAGAAGGTACCGTTTTTATTGTTATTGCACTTTTTATTACTTATCTTCCTATTCAGCCCTTTGCCAATTCATATTCCAGTCCATCATTCAAATCACTGCCTGCTGGGGTAAATAAGACCATAGTGACCAGACAGCTGCTGATATATCAAAATGGACAGCTGCCGAACAAAAACTTAAATAACTGAAAAACAAAAAAAAATGAAAAATTAAGACCAAGTGCAACTTGTCTTACAATATTAATATCTACATCATGCTAACATTTAATTCAGTGGTGAACAACCCCTTTAACAAATTAGAAATAGTTTACATAATTTCCTTGCTGTCATTAATAATCATTGCTTAATTATAATTTATGACCAACATGTTTTTAAAAGTCTATTTAAAAAAGTAAACAAAACAATAAATAATTTACCCAAAATTCTTGTTTAAAATCTGCTGAAAAGATCATTGACTGGGTGACTTACTACAGAGAGAACACATGCAGCTGAATAAAAATATATGCTTGAAATAGTAAGCAAAAACTCAGGATGGGTTTTTAAAACTGTTAAGCTAATTATTATTATTATTTAAGCTAATGTTAATCAATTGACCTATTTCTACTTACATTTAGCTTTCCCATACACTGTAGATATTTTTCCCGGCTGCCAATCCCTAAGCACAGGGAACACCCAAACTAAAATATGAGTCTTGGTGTTCTTTAGTGCTATAAAATAAGTATATAATTTGAGATGAATGAATGTATGAAGTGTGTTTCTCTATATAATGTGCTTTAAATATACTATATACACTTGTGCCTCCCAAAGACACCCATTTTAACCATATTCTAACAGGGCATTGGTAAGCAATTGTTAGAGAGCCTCTTGAGTTCCCGTCAGCAAATCCTAAAATCAATAGCTGTTGGGAGTGTCTAACTAATGGGTTATGAAAATATCTAAAACAGAGAGTATGGTATTACTTGGAAAAAAATAAATCAGACTGGAATTTTAAATATTGATGTTAAAGGGCAAGTAACATAACAATGAAAATGTACAGTCTGCGCTTTTGAAAATTCAACACCAGCATGGTTTGCTTTTTCTAAATAAATAGTTTTTTATCTGATTTACTTGGGTATACACTAGCCAGTTTTCTATGGTATCAAACAATTGGCCATTCAAGTTCTTCCGTAATTTTTTTTTTCATTTAGGATGACGGCACATACAGTTAGAACTTAAAGTGAAAAAGAGCTTCCTTCCTTTACTTGTCAATGAACTATGCATTTTCAAAAGAGAACAGATCATCTGTGAACCTTTGCTGAATTGCAGTATCAAAATCTATGCCCACACTGCCATATATCCCCATATACTATGTCAGTATGGTCAAAATGAGCCAAACTGCCAACCGAATCTGATTATGTATGGCCAGCCTAAGGCTTCTGGGGATAGCTGTGGATATGTCTTATCTAAAGCAGTTGCGCCTCCTTTAGATAACAGATCAAATATGGCCGACTATGTATGACTACAAACCTGCTGCAATAATAACCAGGGCTTCTACTTCAAATAATAATATTAAGACAATAGAAAAAAAGGTCACGTTATAGTATTCATTTAAATATTGCTGTGGTACTTAAACTCTTTGTATAATACCTTAACTTAATAAAAATATACTTAAATGTTCAGTAAAATAAATAAACCCAAAGTATAATAAAAGTACAATACAATTTGTCTGATATTGTACTCTGTGATTGTGTACATCAATATCATATCTCTTAATTTAGGGAAAATGCTTTTAGTGTTTGTACAATGTCAGCAAATTTCGGTTATTTTCGCAGAAGATTTTCTTTGGGAGACAAAGTTCTGCAGCAAGTAGAGTCTGATTGAGTATCACCTGAGACAAAGCAACATTTAATTACACACACACACTGGCTTTAGTACAAATTTGTACGAAACACACAATACAAAAGGTTCTTCCATCAACTCACTAACAACACAACAAGATTAATACCTAAAATCACATTCAACAATCATATTTGCATAATGATTTCTCTAATTCAACTAAGAATTAGAGCAAACTTGTGCAGCATAAAACTCAAAAAGACCTGCCTATATATATATATATATATATATATATATATATATATATATATATATATATATATATATATATATATATATATATATATATATATATATATATATATATATATATAGTTAGCAGTTAGACTTTCCCTTTGTTGCTTTTCTTCATATTTCACATTGAGCTTCTAACAAAAAAAAAGTAACACAGAAACACATGTACCTCATTTAAAATACACTACTATAAGATAAAAATACACACTCTTCATAGGTTCCAACAACCCTAACAAGTGCAAATAAGTAAAGTTTCGTAATTCATGGTTATAACATTCCATCCAGATTAGTTTGAACGGTCTGATCATTTCCATTGTTTGGTTCATCCGAAGGTTTATAGTTATTTTGGTATTCTTGGAGAATTTTTACAACATCGTGATGTCCAAAATGCATTGCTTCATCCATTGGAGTGTTATTCCATCTGAAAGGAAACATATGCTGATTTGGTGCATATCAATATCTCCGATTGCTTTTATACTGTTCTGGAGTATGACAATTATTTTGTCATTAGCTGCAGTGACATCAGAATCACATTACCAGTGCAGCAACACTATGATGATAGCAACAGACACTTGCCTACAAATAGCAGCTTTCTGGAAAGCATTAAACAGCCTCTTCAAACTTTATAGGGTGGTAAAGCATATATATTTATATTTTCTACATATTTACTTCTCATCATACATGTTATTCTGTTCTTTCATGTTCTCTGCCTTTTCTTTTTTCCTTTACCACAACTTCCTTCTCACGTTTTATTTCTGTGCCCTTGTATATTTCTCTTCTTCTTCTCTAAATATTAATCTTTAGTCCTTGTCTCCCCTTGATTAGTTTTATTCCTTCCCTTTCATGTCAGATCTACCTTCACTTTACCCCTTACCTGCTTCCTATATTTTTTATATATTTTTTATACAAGTAACTGCTCTCCCCCACCTACACTTTTTTTTATCTTTTACTGTTTCCATCTTCTTTGTCTGGATTCTCTTTTCCCCACCCACTTTTCAGCCTCTCCTTTTTTTACTCTTATCCGCTTCTGTTGACCAAATATTTTTAACCTTTTATAATCTCCCATTTATTTACTTTTATGCATTTAAACTATGGTATCCTTTCTTCCTCTTGTACCTTCCCATTTTTTAAACACATATTCATATTTCTCCACTGTCTTCCTCCTGTCCTCTTTTTAAGTCTATATAAATAAATGATTCCAACCTTGCCTGCATATGCTTGGGTCATTGTTTTGTCTCCTGCCATATTCCTTTGCCCCATCCTCTTTTTCTCCACTTTTATCTTTCCAAAATTTGCATATGTGCAATAACCCAAAGCAGCCAGACACTGATTAGCTATTTTCACCCAGATGAAGGCTGCCTGGGATAGGTGCTAGTTTGCATCTGGGGTATTTCATAAATGATCAACTGGTAAATGTTAATAAGGTTTCAATTTATAAGCTCATTTCTACTTTTAATAATACTAATAAGGTCCCCCAGCAAGTGCCATATGTCATAGGGCTGTTTCAAGATACTGTATGTGCTGTTTTGTATAAAAGCTTTTGGGATTGCAAAAATTAATCTGGACATAAATATCCACCGATATTCTCAAACAAAGCACCATATTTAGTAACATTTGAAATATTTAGTAACATTTAAAATATTCCCATAGTTTGCCAGATTTTCCCGTCTAAAATTATTTTCCCTATTCATAAGGAATGATTTCTCGCACTGTAATCAGCATACTTCGATTGCATAACTTGTTAATTTATAGTTATTTATAAAACACTATTATAAGGAACAGCATTGGATGCATGACTCCCACCCTGTAAGTTTAACTTAGTCACCCCCTACTGGTTAAAGTAAATGGAATTTTGTTAAAGGAATAGTACCACCAAAAATGTTTAAGGGGCAGATGTATGAAGGGTCGAATATCGAGGGTTAATTAACCCTCGATATTCGACTAGGAACTAAAATCGTTCGACTTCGAATATCGAAGTCGAACGATTTAGCTCAAATCCTGCGATCGAACGATTTGAAGGATTTTAATACAACGATTGAAGGAATATCCTTCGATCAAAAAAATCTCAGGCAAGCCTATGGGGACCTTCCCCATAGGCTAACATTGACTTCGGTAGCTTTTAGCTGCCGAAGTAGGGGGTCGAAGTTTTTCTTAAAGAGACAGTACTTCGATTATCGAATGGTCGAATAGTCGAACGATTTAGTTCGAATCGTTCGATTCGTAGTCGAAGTAGCCCATTCGATGGTCGAAGTAGCCCAAAAAACACTTCGAAATTCAAAGTTTTTTTAATTCGAATCCTTCACCCGAGCTTTGTAAATGTGCCCTTAAGTGTTTTAAAGTAATAAAAATATAATGCAGTGTTACCCTGCACTGGTAAAACTGGCGTGTTTGTTCAGAAACACTACAATTGTTTATATAAATAAGCTGATGTGTAGCAACGGGGGCAGCCATTTAAAGGAGAAAAAGCTCAAGTTACACAACATATAGCAGATAAGCTCTGTAGAACATAATGGTGTTATCTGTTATCCACTATTTAACCAGTACCATATAGCCTTTTTTCAATTTCCACCATTGCTACACAACAGCTTGTTCAAATGGGAATGGGAATATGTAATTGAAGAAATAAAATGCAGCCTACCCTACTCATGCCCATCTTCATAGGTATAGGGTAGAGCGCCTAATGAACAAAACATCGGGAAGTGATTCTGTTTCATGGATTGGATGGTCTGAGGGCACCAGTGGCTTGGAATAATTTACACGATACGCCTTCTAATTTTAGAGGGGAAGGGGTTATGAGAATGACCAACTAATTAACCGGGACTCATGTAATCCTATTATAATCTATTGAAACAGAAATTGTTGTATTAACGCTTTGATAATTACAGTTCTTTTTCAGTTCTATCTGGGAAAAACATTACTATAGAAAATTATAAATACTCACCTGTCCTTTGGAAATGGATTTACTTTGCATGCTTCAAGCAGAAAACGAACAACTTCAACGTGTCCTGTAAAGAGCAAAAAAATAAAAAAATGTGATCCTTAGATATTATTACATTTGGCTATACAGTAAAATAATAGATGAGGTTGAAAAAGAATTCCCTTCAATTTAAAACGTAAAAAAAACGTATCTGTCCTATTTTCAGAAAATGTATTCCTGAGAGTGATATCAGAGCAGTAGCATTTTTTTCAGCTCTAAAGGAAATGTTAGATTCTGAATGGTATTACACATTTCTGTAATCTTAGCAGTGAAATAAGGAGATGTGGGATAGAAACTGCAGCAGATCAGTTTATTTTAGAGTTATTTTTAAAAAGCATGCAAATGTGACAACATGGATAGTTTATAGGGGTTATAAATACACGAAAAGACAACTGATCTATAAAAACCCCATCCTATAGTTAAACATGTTAAAACCAAATACATACAAGGGCTTATTCACCACTACAACCGTAGTTGCAGTCATGCAAAATGGACACACATATGATGTGAGTATTGACAACATTCATTAAGGTATTTAGGTCCAATGACACTCATTGCACGTCCCTATAGTTGTGCTCCTTGCCGGTGCACCTATCCTGTCTCATTTTCTAAATTACCCATGGGTACACCTATTAACGCAGGAGAACTTTGGAGTACCTACCACCTTCATTCTGGCAGTAATTCCATGGTTTCTACCAAAGCTCTCAGGCAAAAGGCTTTCGCCAAAAGTGGCCACAACTAGGGATGCACCAAGTCCACTATTTTGTATTCGGCCGAACCCCGAATCCTTCATGAAAGATGTGGCCGAATACCAAACTGAATCCAAACCCTAATTTACATATGCAAACGAGGGTGGATGATGGAAAAAGAGAGTAGCATGCTGCACGCACAGCTAAAACATTTTTCACCTACTTGTTTTGTGAAGAAAATTCACATGATTTTAAGGATTCCGATTTGGTTCAGCCAGGCTCAGGGATTTGGTTGAATCTGAATCCTGCTGAAAAAGGCTGAATACCAAACCAAATCCAGGCTAAATACTGAACTGAATCCTGGATTCAGCGCATCCCTAGTTACAACTACATTATTTGGACTAGGGTTGCCACCTTTTCTGGTGGGGAACTCCGGGTAGTGAGGGGTGCATGAAGTCAGAGGCGGGATGGGTGACAAGGTTATGACGTTGAGATCAGCCATCGTCTGATCTCCATGCTATTAACTTACAAATTAGGAAATCACTGTATTTCTGGTCAGGTCATCTCTGAGGCAGTACACAGGCCATCACAAAATGGTGTTTCAAGACAAGAGTGTAAAAAAAAATGTAAAAGGGCAATTTTTACTTAAAGCGATCCTGTCATCAGAAAACATGTTTTTTTCAAAATGCATCAGTTAATAGTGCTACTCCAGCAGACTTCTGCACTGAAATCCATTTCTCAAAAGAGCAAACAGATCTTTTTATATTCAATTTTGAAATCTGACATGGGGCTAGACATTTTGTCAATTTCCCAGCTGCCCCTGGATATGTGACTTGTGCCTGCACTTTAGGAGAGAAATGCTTTCTGGCAGGCTGCTGTTTTTCCTTCTCAATGTAACTGAATGCGTCTCAGTGGGACATGGGTTTTTACTATTGACTGTTGTTCTTAGATCTACCAGGCAGCTGTTATCTTGTGTTAGGGAGCTGCTATCTGGTTACCTTCCCATTGTTCTTTTGTTTGGCTGCTGGGGGGGAAAAGGGAGGGGGGTGATATCACTCCAACTTGCAGTACAGCAGTAAAGAGTGATTGAAGTTATCAGAGCACAAGTCACATGACTTGGGGCAGCTGGGAAATTGACAATATGTCTAGCCCTATGTCAGATTTCAAAATTGAATATAAAAAAATCTGTTTGCTCTTTTGAGAAATGGATTTCAGTGCAGAATTCTGCTGGAGCAGCACTATTAATTGATTCATTTTCATTTTTTTTCCCATGACAGTATCCCTTTAAATATATATACCAGTTTAGTAAGATTATTTAATATGCCACTTAAATTGATATAATCTGTTGCTTTTGTATTAATTTTGGGGGTATAGTTATCCTTTAATAAAATCTGACATCACACAATGTCAACAAGGCATTCACTGTCCTCGCTGTGAAGAAACATTTGCAATCCTTCAAGTTAAAGTTCTGAATAGGTGGCCTCTTGTACTATTTCTTTTCTATGTAAAAGTACATTTTGGCAGGATCCTTGCCAAGGATTAATACACATGCTGGATTTGAACAGCGGCAAACCTTTTCTCATTTTTGTATGTAATAAATGGCTTATATTGCTTATAGAAGCAAATGAACTGTAAAATGTTAGAATGAGTGCAGACAATTTTGCATCAATGGGTGACCAGTTACAATGCACAGAATACTTGAAATGTCTTATTCCTGCATATACATATAGCATGGAATTCTATAAATAGAGTGCACTAAAACTTAAACAAATAGGTCTAGAGGACCAGCTGCTTTTCAGCTAATTTTTAGCTGACAAATTAGTTTGCATATAAGTCATATGGGTATGGCTGGCTATAAATGCTGCACTGAGCTGATGAGCTTCAGTAAGAGCTTTTTTACAGAATTCCTTCTGCTCTGCATGCAAAGTGTTTTCTTGTGAAACTTTTTTTTCTTTTTTAAACTAAAATACCTTCAGCAGATGCTACGTGCAAGGCTGTACGAGAATCATAATCACGTTGTTCCATGTCCATTCCAGAGAGAGCAAACCTGAATGCACAGGATTAGGAGAGAATTAATGCATTAAAATAGATCAGTCTATGCAAATCTGTCACAGCAGATAAGAACAACTATTTTATATGGAATGTTAAGAATTTCTGTGACCATTTTTGTTATATTTTACCCTTTGGCTGCCCTCCACTTGAGACTTACATGCTTTCAAATCTGTGTAAATAACTGCTAGCACCACAGGGTCTCTGTTTTGCCAATTGTCTCTCAAAATACCTAAGACCCCCTTGTGGTTATCACTAGAAACTGATAATGGGATCAAGAGTAAGGGCGAGTATAAGAAACATGCTACATTAGTGTAAATGCAAAAAAATATGAATCCATCCGACCGGGTCTGACCATTCATAAAGTAGTGTTAGGCTAGCTTTTATGAATGGGAAAACCCATTCACTTACAAAATTAAATGCATAAGTAGTCTATATTTACACATTTACAGAACACTCAGGGGTAGGATTCACTTATAGAAAATTATATTTCTTCTAAAAAAATTTTGTTCAGCTCCATAACTCACCCTTCTGGATCCCTAAAAAGTCTTTCAAAAAATCACCTCTGTTCTTAGTTACTTTCTATGGTCTAACAGGTCCTTAAAAGTATCATGGAAAACCATTACAGGTCCGGTTAATAAGGGTGGACTGGTACACATGTATTTTCTAGCTAGGCAACTCTATTATATACACGAGGAGGAGGAGGGGGATTCTGAGCTTGTCCTTTTAGCCTGCTCCATAACTCCAAAGAAGCAACCAAAAACTTACCATATTGGAAAGTATCTGATTACAGAGCTTGCCCAACCATCATCATTGCAGCCCTTGGAGTCCCTCTTGTAATTAAATCCTACTTTCTCCCACTGTGGATAAATAGGTAATCTTACACCTCCAAGCTTACAGGATTTCTTTTATTGGTACCACATCAAACTTGGGGGAATTTCCCTTATATGTGCAATTAAAAGATAAATGTAGAGAACATGACATTCAATACCTCTGACACCTTCAGTCCTGCCATATCGTCAGGACTCAATATAGAGTATATTTGGAAAAAATGATGAGCGTATTGAAAGAAAGTATTTGGAACACACAATTTTATTTTGACCAATGAAATGTTAACTTTAATAATACGTTCTATAGATAGGTCGCGGGAAAGGCCATGGGGTGACATGTGCCCTGACTTACTAGCATTATCCCACAGATGCATTTTCAATAAAGGTAAAGAAGGTCAGTTTGGGGGTTGTTCCGCTCGGTTTTATTCATAGAACTTTTAGATCTATGGGGCAAATTTACTTACCTTCGAAGTTGCGCCAGCATTGGCTTCGCCGCACTTCGCCAGGCATAGATTCGCCAGGGCTGCGCAAATTCTCGAAGATCACAAGTTACCGATAGTTTGCGAAGTTGCGCTAGCGATGTTACGATCAGCGGTTCGAAGTTAAGCTAGCGATGGCAAATTTGCATATAGCGTGCAGTTAAAGTACAATGGCCGTATATGCAGCAGCAAACACATTACACTACACAAGGCCAGGGAACCTTAATAAATGTGTTCTAATGCCCTACACATGTGTCCACAGTATAGTTTAGGTGTCATATGTTATCAAATGTAGGGGAGAAGGAGGGCTTTTTCAGCCTATCATCCTATAAAAAGTAAAAGACGCCCGTGTTTTTTTGGGACTTAGAAAAAATTTCTAATTTTTTTGGACCATCCCTATCTACTCTATTGCACTTCACCTGGTCTGAGCTGGCAAAGTAAAGTCTGGCGCAAGAGGTAACGTTCACGAAAAACAGCAACCTAGTGAAATAGCGTAGTTAGGTCCCTTCGCCAGAGCGCAACTTCGTCTGGCGTAAGGGTGCGAAGTATCGCTAGAGTAGGTCCACTTCGCTAGCGAATTTACGCTAGCGTTAGCCACTTCACCCTTTGGTAAATTTGGCCTTATGTGTTGGTGCACCTGTGATCAATTTACCCTGCATAAATTTAAGATACTCGACTCTTCGATTTACTGGGCAATATAGTTTCTATTTTATGATGTGCTGTTAATATGTTCCTTTTTGGAAATGAAAGGGTCATGGGCAAAACAACAGTCTATATATTTACCATTCTCCATAAGGTATGCTATATGTGTGCAATATGAGTGATGGAATTTTCAAACACTACTTTCCCAGACCAGATCGACTAGTGTACTGCCCTTAGTGATCCATATATGTGATGGGTGAATTTGTGGGAATGGTTGTTTTTTTATACAGTATATGGCTGTCAAGGAGATAATCTCATCTCGTCTCCAAAAGGTGTTTGCCATGTGCAATACTGTTTAATTTGTTCTAAAAGGTAATTTGTTCTACCATGGACAGTTTTCCCTTGTTTCTCTGTCAATGCTATGTCAAAGGGAGAACTATGTCACTATTCATTTCACTGTATTAACTCAAGCAAGACGGGATAGTATAGAAGTAGATGGTATAGAAGAAGGGGGTGAATTAGGCCTGGCATCCCAAGAGAAGGGCCAGTCCATGTAAGGAGTTAAATGACTAGAATCATGACATCCCCAGTGATTTTACCCTTCCCTGTCCTTTATTATTGTCTAACACAGGAACAGTTCAAAATAATTATTAGGGATGCACCGAATCCACATTTTTGGATTTCGCCGAACCCCCGAATCCTTTGTGAAAGATTCGGCCGATTACCGAACCGAAGCCGAACCCTAATTTGCATATGCAAATCAGTGAGGGGGAGGGAAAAAAGAGAAGTGCGTGGCAAAAAATGGTTTTACTTCCTTGTTTTGTGAAGAAAAATCACATGATTTTAAAGATTCGGTTCGGCCAGGCACAAGGATTCGGCCAAATCCAAATTCTGCTGAAAATGGCAGAATACCGAACTGAATCCTGGATTCGGTGCATCCCTAATGATTATGAAGCAACAATTTGTTTGCTGGTTGACATGCATTATGCAATGTGAGAATCCGGCATGAAGCAGTTTGGTCTTACCTTCTGAGAGCAGACACATCCCCTGTATAAGCCGCAAACAAAAGGTTTATTACAGATTTCACCTGCAAAAGAAACAAATAATTGAAATTATAGGGTGTAATAACCACTACAAGTTGGTCCTAAAAATAATGATTAGAGTAACATAACAGAGACCTTGTCACAAAGCATGTTGCTGCTGCAGCCTTAAGCCTAGGATGCCTATACAGTAACAAAAATGTCCCCCCCCCCAAAAAAAAAAGGAAATTCTCCCTGCTGCTGCTGGATACTTGCCTCCTTAATTCAGCAGCAGAGGAGGTTAGGGTGAGGGGGTTACCTGGAGGCGGGTGTGGACTGGGATTCAAAATATGCCCTGGCATTTCAAGTTCACCCTCCCATGGGCCCTAATGACGCTAATGAAGGTGAATTGCCTTTTAAGCTATGATTCTAAGTTCTCCCAAGAGACCTACTTATCTAAGATTGTTACAAAAGTATCTAAGTAATCTATTCTGGGCTCTCGGCCAAAAGCCAATTAAGTTAGAAACTTTGTATCTTCTTTTTCAAAGAGAAAGTCGGGACATTTCATTAACAAAATCGGGACTGTCCCGTGAAAACAGGACAGTTGGGAGGTATGCAATAAAGGAGGTAAAGATTCAGACACCCTCGGCTATAAACAAAAATGTATAGGTTAATATGATTCCAAAATAAAAGGGAAGATTCAACTTTGGTTAGGAGCTTCAATTCGGACTCTTAAAATACTGGGGTTTTCTGGCAATGGGTATTTTTGTAATTTGGATCTCCATACTATAAGTAAAAGGTACTAAAAAAACAATTTAAACATTAAATAAAGCCAATAGGACTTTTTGTATCCAATAAGGATTAATTATATCTTAGTTAGGATCAAGTACAAGCTACTGTTTTATTACTACAGAGAAAAAGGAAATCATTAAAAAAAATAGTTTTGATAAAATGGAGTCTATGGGAGAAGGCCTTCTTGTCATTCAGAGCTTGCTGATTAATGGGTGACAGATCCCATACCTGTACTAACAAACAACTCATGGACAGAAAAGTAGTATATTATTTGGATATTTATGTTTAAATGGTTGGAGGATAAATTGAATGAATCGCTAAGTGCACTTTTTACCCTGGTTTATAGACATGATAGAGTTTATTATTAATACTTAATCCATAGTGACGACCTGTGTGAACACCAAGGGGCAAATTCATCAAGGGTCAAATATCGAGGGTTAATTAACCATCGATATTCGACTGGGAATGAAAATCCTTCGACTTCGAAAATTGAAGTCGAAGGATTTTGCGCAAAATACTGCGATCGAACGATCGAAGGAATAATCGTTTAAAACGATTAAATCCTTCGAATCAAACGATTCGAAGGCTTTTAATCCAACGATCGAAGGATTATCCTTCGACCAAAAAAATTTAGCCAAGCCTATGGGGACCTTCCCCATAGGCTAACATTGGGTTCGGTAGGTTTTAGGTGGCGAACTGGTGGGTCGAAGTTTTTTCTTAAAGAGACGGTACTTCGACTATCGAATGGTCAATAGTCGAACGATTTTTAGTTCGAATCCTTCGATTCGAAGTAGCCAAAAAAACACTTCGAAATTCTAAGTTTTTTTCTTCTATTCCTTCACTCGTAGTTAATGAATTGGCCCCCAGATGACTAATTCTAGTAATGACTTCCACAAAGACATCCTAAGAGACTGTGGGATGTGCAAATAGAACATATATCTAAATGGCATACAGATTCTATAATATTCACTTGTAATGTCTGGGAGTAACAAAACAAATATGTATCACTTAGTAATGCCCATCTTGTTACAAGGAACCAGAAAAATGTAGAAGAAGAAACCAATAAAGTCTGCCATGAACGAGACCTGATCATATCCACTGACCTTATAATTATGTATAGAGGTGTTTGCATGTTGTTTAATGATTAGAACTCATTCTGAAGCTCTGCTGAACACACAATAATAAATTCCCACCTAACATATGCAGATTCATTTCAGCAGAAGCTATGTCTGAATGCTAAACATTGGGGATGCTAGATATACAGTTAGGCCCTTAAATATTTGGACAGAAACAACTTTTTTCTAGTTTTGGTTCTGTACATTACCACACTTAATTTTAAATGAAACAACTCAAATGCAGTTGAACTGAAGATTTCAGCTTCAATTCAGTGGGTTGAACAAAAAAAATTGCATAAAAATGTGAGGAACTAAAGCCTTTTTTCTAGGTCGGCCCTACTTGTCAGTGCAGGACGACTGGGGTTAACTTGCTCCTCTCTGGAGGCAGGACAAACTATTGCTTCTTGAGACTCCTCCTTCCTGGTATCGCCACCTCCTCTCCAGTTTTTAGTTTGTCCTGCCTCGGAGGCAGCAATTTTCTCCTTCTCCTGCAATTTTATCTTCATCAGTATTGTGTGCTTTCTGACTTATTTATCTATATAAATATCAGATGGAGCCCAGCTTTCAACACCGGGATATTGGACAGAAATATGTCTGTTCATGGCAATCAGACTGGTTGAGCCCTTCAGTGCGTGCTCCCCCTGTCACATAATAACGCCTGGTTGAGCACACACAGAGCGCTCCCCTTACTATACCAGTTGCCCGGCAAGACGACATAAGTGCTCCCATTATCTATTCCTGGTTGAGCCTTCCAGTCTTACTGCACGGAAGCAGAGGTAACCTGTCTGTAAATCTACTACTAAACTAATTGACACCGAATGGGCACAACCGGATAAGAAGGGTAACATACCGCCAACATTTTTCAACACTTACCCAGTGCAAGAAGAATTTAAAATCTGGGATAAAATTCTCAAGGTTGACCTGCCCGTTGTTAGGCTATCTTGTCACACCATGCTCCCTAAGGGACAAAAAATGGACTATGTCCTCAAAAAAGATTTTCAAAGTTCTTAAGCCTTAAGACCAGCAGCAGCCTCCACAGTAGCTAAAACAGCGAAATATTGGTGCCAAGTACTCAGCCAGTCACCGCCTACTGACTCGCAAAAATTTGTGCAAGATGTTGAGAAAATAAAGTCAGCACTGACTTTCTTGGGAGAGGCCACTCTTGACATAACAAAGCTCACGGCTAGAGCATCAGCAGCATCTGTGGCAGCTCGTAGAGCACTGTGGCTACGCCATTGGGCGGGTGACGCAGCTTCAAAAAAAACTCACCAAGTTTTCAAGCTCACAATTGTTTGGTCCAGAGCTTAAGCAAATTATTTCTGAAGTCACGGGAGGGAAAGGAGCCTTTCTTCCCCAGGCCAGGCGCCCACGACGGGGATTTCCATAGGAGAAATTATCACCATAAATCATGGTCCCCCAGCACCACTAAACAGTCTAGGTTACCTAGACAACAATATCAAGGGAAACCCAACAGGCGTTACAGATCTTCCTGGCAGTCCTCATGGCAAAACCAACAGACATTTACCAAGAAACCTATCTCAGCAAAAGGTCAGGATTCCTGACTACTCTACACTGGCGGTAACTGCTCCACAGGTCGGAGGAAGGTTACAAAACTTTGCACACGTTTGGCAGCACTCTGTCACAGATCCTTGGGTCCTAGGTATTATCACCAACGGTTACAAGATCCCCTTTTTAGCCAGGCGACCAACAGCCAGATTTGTTCCTTCCTCCATTCCAGCACACAGCGAAAAGAATCAGGCTCTATACAGCATTCTTGCAGACCTACTCCAAAGCAACGTCATAGCTCCGGTACCAGACCAGCAGCGCTTTACCAGCTTCTATTCAAACCTTTTTTTAGTCCCCAAAAAGGACGGCGGTTACTGACCAGTCCTAAACCTTCGCCCCTCAACCGCTTCGTGAGGTACAGATACGACAGATTCAAGATGGAATCATTGCGTTCCATCATCAAAACCCTAAGACCATCCGCATGGATGTCAAAAATAGACATAAAGGACGCGTACCTTCACATCCCGATACACAAAGATCACCAGTGCTTTCTAAGGTTCGCCATTGCTCAGGCACACTTTCAACATGTTGCTCTCCAACCCCTTGGATAGTGCTCTCAGGGTCCTCAAAGCAGGAGCTTACTTTTGAATTTCAAGCTTGAAAGTAAGTTTTAATTGCATAAAAACTAAGTATAGTGCCAAGTAGAGCCCCTTGTTGGCTGCCTGTCAACATAGGGGCTACCAAATAGCCAATCACAGCCCTTATTTGCCACCCAAGGGACTTTTTCATGTTTGTGTTGCTCCCCAACTCTTTTTACATTTGAATGTGGCTCACAGGTAAAAAAGGTTGGGGACCACTGAACTATAGTATAGATATGGGTATATAGAATTTAATTAAAAGTAGGGAGGGGTGTGTGTATGGATGCTGGGTTTTACCCCTGCTATATTCATACCAGAGGTAAAAAACTGGCAAGCGGATTACCTCAGCAGGAATACGCTGGACCCCAGAGAATGGCAATTGAATCCAGAGATTTTTCAGGCAATATCAAACAGGTGGGGGACCCTATCAGTGGACATGATGGCTTCCAGATTCAACACACAACTTCCAAGATTCTACGCCAGAATCCACGACCCCAAAGTTGAAAGAGTGGACGCTCTAGTGAGTCAGTGGGACTGCCAACTCGCATATGTGTTTTCACCCATTCCACTTATTCCCAAGGTCTTTCAAAAGATCAGAATGGAAAACGTGACCACAATTCTAATAGCCCCGTGGTGGCCCAGATGCACATGGTTTGCAGACCTAATTCAGTTGTCTCAGGAAGAACCATGGATTCTCCCTCAGCTTCCCAACCTTCTCTCTCAGGGACCAGCAGTACCGGACAACATACATCAACTAAAATTGACTGCGTGGCTATTGAATCCCAAATATGGCACGACAGAGGATTCTCTGCAGCGGTAACAACTACTCTGTTAGCAGCCCGCAAAGCTTCTACTGCCAAATCTTACAATCGGGTTTGGCAACGTTTCCTCGGATGGTCCGAGTCCCATCAGTTATACCGGAAAGACTGTCTATCACCACAAATATTGGAATTTTTACAGCACGGGCTAGATAAAGGTCTCAGTACTAAAGGTTCAGCCCTTTCCTCACTCTATCAGACTCAATGGGCTATCCTACCAGAGTTCCAAGCCCTATTGCACATTTACCCTCCACACAAGAACCCAGTTCCTCCTTGGAACTTGAACCTTGTTTTGGGATCTCTTCAACAGGCCCCGTTTGAACCTATGGATACAGTAGACATCAAGTATGATGACATAAAGATCTCACGGCTTTGTCATACAAACAACCCTGGCTAGTCTTCCATCAGGATAAAGCGGTGATGCGCACAGTTCCATCTTACCTCCCAAAGGTAACATCCGTATTCCACATTAACCAAGAAATTGTCCTTCCATCTTTTTGCCCAAAGCCATCCAACCATGCTGAACGACAACTTCATAAACTTGATCCAGTGAGAGCTTTGAAGTTTTACCTCAAGAGGTCATCTCAATTCAGGAAGGCAGATGCTATCTTGGTACTTTTTGGCCCCAAAAAGGCAGGTCACCCTGTTTCTAAGGCTTTACTAGCTAGATGGATAGTATCCACTATTTCAGAGCCCTATACTAGAGTTGGTCAGAGCATTCCCTCTAATCTTAAGGCCCACTCTACCAGGAAGATCAGCGCTTCCTGGGCGCTTCAAAACTCGGCTTCCCCAGACATGTTATGTAAGGCAGCAACCTGGAGTTCCCTACACACATTCTCCAAATTTTATAAATTGGACCTCCTTGTCTCTTCAGAAGGGACTTTCGTCAGGAAGGTGCTACAAGCAGCGGTAGCATCTAGTTAGTTCCTGCATAGTTCTATTTCTGCTTCACACACTACAGTTAGTTCAGTTAAAAGTTAAGGTTTTTTGCCCACCCTCTTTTTAAGACGGCTCTGGGACATCCCCAGTCGTCCTGCACTGACAGGTAGAGCCGACCTAGAAAAGGAGATTTTCTTACCTGAAAAATCTTTTTCTAGTAGGCACATACTGTCAGTGCAGCATGCCACCCAACGGTAGGGTGCCGGTTTTTTGGCTGCTCGTCTGTACATAGTTAGGTCGGTTAGGTTATCCAAGAAGCAAGAGTTTGTCCTGCCTCCAGAGAGAAGCACGTTAACCCCAGTTGTCCTGCACTGAAAGTACGGGCCTATTAGAAAAAGATTTTTCATGTAAGAAAATCTCCTTTTTAACACAATCATTTCATTTCAGGGGCTCAACAGTAATTGGATAAATGAAAAAACAAAGTGAAAGCAGAAATCTGCACTGGCCCAGGGTTATACCAGTGAGCACCACGGAGTGTTCCACTTTTTCTTTCAAATTTCCCGGGTCAAACGCATGCGCAGTTGAACTAAATAGCAGACTCTTTAGTTAAAGTTCAGCATTTCGCGCTACTGCGCATGCGCAGCTGCTCAAAGAAGGAGGAAGTCGGAAAAAGATCACCGTGGTGCTCACTGGTATAACCCTGGGCCAGTGCAGTTTTCTGCTGATAGGAGCAACAGCCTGGGGTTTCAGGTAAGTAAATACATTCACTTGGGTGTGCCTAACATTTTGCACCCCAAGTGCACCAAGCCCTCATTTAAGTAGCATTTTCAAACTTAAATCACCCTTTGCAGAATTACTGATGACACCATGATGTCAGAGATGACATAAAGTAACTGCTGTTATAATACCGTTTATGCATATAGGAGCTATACATTATCATTCTTTATTCACCAGTAGATAGTTCCTGAGAACACTAGGGAAACCACTGAAATTAGAAGAAAAGGGTTTCATATTAAGAAGGGTTCTTTTGGGGGTTTTTTTTTTTACAGTTCTAAAGCTGTAAAGATGTGGGGGGTTTTCTGTGAAACAATTGTTCTGGCACATAGATTAGCCAATTTCAGAAAAGGTTATATGCAAATGAGAAAATGCAAACTAAATAATACTAAACTAAAGAATTTTCCCCATATAAGGCAATCAGAATAGGCTTCAAGTGGGTGTTTTGCCTTCTTCTAAATCAACTAGTAGTTAGGCAGGTTTCACTTGGACAAAAAGGCTGAACTTGATGGCCGGGTGTTTTTAAAAACACCGACTATGGTAATATGAATGAAATGCACTCTAAGGCAAGAACAAAAATAATAAACCCAGTTTGCTTAGTATTCCGATATTTGCATTAATATGTTTTACAGAGAGAGGGAACATACTGCTGTGCCAAAATTAATATTATCTATGGAATTTCACAAGAAGATATTCTTCAGCATCCACATTCTTATAGGTGTCCACAGGTGCGCTCCACCAATGAGGAAAGTTGAGACACTCGCCTCAGGCGGCAGGGCCCCCCTGGTTGCTGCTCCTGGTATCTAAGAGACGAATTTCTGTTTTTCAACCCTGAAATTCTTCTCTTGTAGTGTGAAAACTGTGTTTTCATTTAGAGTCATAGCCTGGTCATATAGTGTTGTGTTAAGAGTGTGTTAGAAAACAGCTCTGCTTCATTGTGTGGGAGAAGTGATTTGCTTGTTTCTGTGTGGATGATTGTGTCTGTCTGTGATAGTGTGAGGATCTGCATATGAGTGTGTATTATTTGTGTAGATAGTGGGTGGGTGGCTACTGCACTGAGGAGAATTTGGGTTCCTCTGTATTTATCCTTTTAAGAGAAGGTAAATTGTATTATATGTGGTTCACTTTCCATAAAGTCTATTATGTTCTGGGTAATCCCCCCATTGATTGGCAGCTCTGCTCATTGATATCCAGTACTGTTTCTGTTTGCCAGTCCTTCTTCCAAAATATGTCAATAAATCTCTCTCTACATCATTTATTAGCCATAATATTTTTATATAAATATTGGCTGGTCAGCCTTCTATGTGTACTATTTTTATAGCAGGCATGTTGGTGTTTTTTTTTTTTTTTGCTGTCATGTTGCAAAAGGGTGGACAAATGACAGCACGATCGGAATCGAGATGGGATTTGGGGAGTATGACAGAGCTAGAGAGGGCTGGAGGCATGCCAGTCAGAAGAACGAATGATTACAAAATGTACCAGCAAGTACATTGGCAGCAATTTTGTAATACTGACCCCAGCCTTACAAGGCAAGGCCGGTGAATTACTGGCCAGGGGGCAACCCTAGCTGCAGGCAATGCACTGTCATTAATTCTGCCTAATTATGTATGCTGTTCAGTATGGCCGATTAATTATGTGGGGTCAATGCCATTTGATGCTGGACATCAGCTCTCTACCACACAGACCATAAAAAATGTATCCCTCAGTACCACAGAAGTTGGACAACACTGGTCTAGATAAACAGGTATGCTTTTGATTGATAACATTTCGCAAAAAAATGCTCCTGAAGGCAGTAGTATGCTCAAATCAAAACAAGAAGGGGGGGATGCTAAACAGAGTAGGCTTAAGGTGGCCATAAATGTAACCATTACGATAGTTTGTTTCAATACAGACGTGTAGAGCTGAATCGTCAACATATACAAATAGAAACAATAGAATTCTACCCATATCTGACGATTCAGCACTAACAATGGGCAATGTTCAGGTGCCCTCAAAGGCGCCCAATCAAAAATTTCCAGCCAGCCCGATCGATGAGCTGACCGATAGCCAAGTCTTCTGTCAATATTAGTCGGCTAGTCTACCACCATACACGCACCAAATATTGTAAGAAAATATTTTTGTACGATATTATCCGTGTGTCTATGGCCATCTATAGAAGCTGATGCTAAAAGGGTCATTAAATTGAGGGATGTTAAAGAGTGAATAAGGCATACCAATTGCCTTGGCCAGAAAGAAAAAAAAGATCTGAAGAGGCTGAAATAAATAGGAGCAGTGAGAATGTATTAGGAATTTGGGTCCAGCCAAAAATCCAGGATAAGGGTTAATCAAGTTCTGGGGCTTGTCCTATCAGCTTCCAGGAGGTTTTTTGTTGTCGCTTCCTCCACTGGCTCACTGTCTCAGCAAACAGGTTTCCGCTTTATCGCTAGGGTGTTCCGGCAACTTGACTTCTGTGACTCTGTCTTGTAATATCCTTTAGTAACGCACTTGTGCTCTTCTGTGTATAACCTTGCCATATATCTGATTTTGTTCCTGCCAACCCCATGGCACTCACTTCCAGCCATCTGTTGAGCCTACTTAACTTCAAGATTCTCTCATTTAAACCTCCTTCGCTTTGGTCAATGGGATTCCAAACACTTGTATCCTAACAGAAAATGTAAAATAGAGTACAAGGAGAACCTCTTTTTTGTTCCTGCCTACCCCATGGCACTAACTTCCAGTTATCCTCTGTATGGCCCCACCTGTAGTGTGTTGTGAAAGGGTGCTCAGGAATAAACTAGCTGCTGCAATAACTACCTGTTGAGCCTACTTAACTTCAAGATTCTCTAATTTAAACCTCCTTGGCTTTGGTTAATGGGATTCCAAACACTTGTATCCTAACACAAAATTTTAAATAGAGCAGAAGGAGCACCTTGTGCTCTAACAGAACAGAAAATGTAAAATAGAGCACAAGGAGCACCTCTTCTCACGCTGTACCCAATTCAAGTACCTTTCTTGTGTTTAGGTACTTGATGCACAACTCTACTAAAATGCACAGATAAGTCCCATTATAATACACCACGGGGTGCATCTCAGGTTTGGAATATTCCACTACCAAACCACTAGACATAGAACGAGTAGTGACACTATAAGGGAGCAATACAGAAAGGAACAATTTCTGGTGTTGTGAGCATTATGATTGAAGCTGTAGGAAGTTGCTAAATATTTAAATATACTTTAAATTAACTGTTTAGAAGCTCAAGATGTGCTGGCAGATCACAATTTGACTTTTCAGCAGCCCTGTTTTAAGGTCATTTGCACACACGCTGGTTTTTTTAATCCACTGGTATAGGTAAGTCAGTAGAGAAAATGCTGCTTCTGTGCAAGCTGATGGGCCATGCTTTGTATATACACAAGATGAGGCACATCTGGCTTACCTATGCCAGATGATTAAATATGTGCCACTGGCAAAAAGTTTCCAAACGCTCATCCAAAAAAAGGGTTGTAAATTATGGCCACTCTGATCAGTAGGAGATGCTGTCTTATGATGTGGTCCTTGCTAGATGGCTCTGTATAGTTTCCCAATATGAATGCACTGCTTGGGCCATTTTGGAGATCTGCCTATGTGTGCTGTGCTTTAAGGTGGCCATACTGATGGGGCCCTACGACTGGCCTACCTGACATATCTAGTTGAAAATCAGGTAGATGTCAATCAGTTGGATTTGAATATCCCATCAGGGTGAAAGCCACATTAGCTTGTTGGTGTGTTCCTTATCCCAACAGCCTGTATTACCATAATTGTGATTATATGGTTTGGACCAAGTGATCGGATCAGTCCGATACTGCAGACCTCAAAGTGGGCATACTGGGAAAAAGATCCACTTGGATCTTTCAATGTATGGCCACCATCCATGGATGAGCATGGACAACAACATCCAACATTCAAACTGTGGTACTGCTTTTATGAACAGTGGGACTACAGGACATTATCCAGCAACTTAATAGTATCAAGCAAGAACATTATTTTATGTGTGTAGTTATCCTTGCATATGCAGATCTCTGACCTACTTAATTGCACTACATGAAGCATTACACACTATTCAGTTGTGGAAGGACTAATGCATACTTAAGACAGGGTGGAAGTTTACCTATACTAGATATACCATGACCTGGATGAATGAAAATCTTCATAGTCTGTGAAGAGGGGTTTTATTGGTAAAGAAACCAATGGAGGGCACTCCAAATAACAAAAAAAAAATCTTTTTAGAATAACAAAATTGCAAATGTAGGAGGTGTTGATAACCCAGGGATACCACCAATAAGTAACCCAAAGCTCAATATCACATACAGTGGGTTTGCACACTCTGAATAATATAAAGACAGGAGGTGGTATAAAGTAAATTTATTTTTATATAGCGACAACATGCTGAACATTAGCGTCTAGCATATCCTAGCAACAAGAGACAAAGCTTCTTATGTATACATTAGTTTTACAATCTGCGGTTTCCCGATTGTAAAACTAATGTATACATAAGAAGCTAGCTTTGCCTTTAGTTGCTAGAATACGCTAGACCAGTGATCCCCAACCAGTAGCTCGTGAGCAACATGTTGCTCTCCAAACCCTTGGATGTTGCTCCCAGGGGCCTCAAAGCAGGTGCTTATTTTTAAATTCCAGACTTGTAGGCAATTTTTGGCTGCATAAAAACCAGGTGCACTGCCAAACAGAACCTCAATGTAGGTTGACAATCCACACAGGGGCTACAAAATGGCAGACACAGCCTTTATTTGGCACCCAGGAAAATTTTTCATGCTAGTGTTGCTCCCCAACTCCTTTTACTTCTGAATGTTGCTCACGGGTTCTAAAGGTTGGGGATCCCTGCGCTAGACGCTAATGTTCAGCGTGTTGTCGCCAGAGAAAGTGTGCCTGTAGAGAGCCGCATCATGCCGCTGGATCGTGTATCCAAGGAAGTGACGTAGGCAGACATGACATCGCAAATACCGAATCGTAGGGAGCGCGCAAACACGGAGACTCTTGTTCCTAATTGAATGGGGTATTTATATCTTAAATGGTTTGGCCACACATCAGAATCCCCTTGACAAAGGCTAGTGTGCCAAAACGTTGGGGTATTCTCATCCTTTGGCAAAGTGTATCAGTTCCTTGTGGTTTGTTTTTCTCCTTTTTGCTTTGAAACTGGTGGTATGTATATTCTTGTCAGCACTGTTATGTATTAATTGTTTGTTTTGATATTGATTTACCTGATATAAATTTTATATAGATAAAAAAAGAAATTTACTTTATACCACCTCCTGTCTGTATATTATTCAGAGTGTGCGAACCCACTGTATGTGATATTTTTCATTGGTAAAGTACAGTATTTGCCCTGGCAGAGAATGTGTGACAATATATGTATATACTACATGTGACAATATACGTGACACCATGTAAGCCAAAGGAAGAACAAAAACACATTTCAAGCTTGTTTTTGTTGCATGCACAAACTAGCGCTACATGGCCCTTAAGACGAGTGAAAAACAAACAAAGGAAAAAAAACAGGATAATGGCATTTAAAATAAATTTATTGAACAATACAAAACAAAAGGCATCACATACATTATAATTTTGAAAACATGCAAAAAAAAAAGCAAAAGGGGTATGGAATGTAAAGCAAAATGTAAAACAAAATACTTAACCTCAATACTCTCCAGACATCAATCAACATTCAGAAGCAGATAAATGACACTAAAACTTGCACAATATATCTTTGGTGGAAAACTGTTTTGAAAACCTCTAAAAAGTCTGTCTACTGCCTACTGTTATTTGCACTGTTTTTACAACAACAACATAGCAGCATATACAGCCAACACTACTAGATGGAGACATTTCTAATCATAGCTCAGGTTTCCCTGAACATCCCACAGTCACTCCTCACAATCTTGGTTAATTTTTGTTAAAGCCTACTTTTTATATTATTCGTCTCAACAACCCATCATCTCAAATAAAAACAAGATAAAAGCATTGTGTGTACCTAAAAAGGCAAAGGATAAGCAAGACAAAAATACATTTGCAAAATCCCTAAGGTGCTTTCTAATATCTTTGGTTGAGTGCTTATAAATGATAGTAAAATGCTTATAAATGATAGTAAAACAGTAGGGGTATCCCATATCGTCTCAATAAACTGTGAGCTTGGTTCCCATGAATAACCTGTAAATAATATCACTAAGTGGCACTCGGTGATGCCATCAGTTACAGTTGGTGCTTAGTAATATCTGTCTCATGACTCACTCAAACTAGTGTTAAAAGTAATAATACACAATATCAAAATTACTTAGGCCAAAAGTAAAATGTATTCAATACAACTGTAAAAATTGGCCATAAAATAATACTCAAAGATGTGGTTATATAGGTAGTGCATGCAACATTTCAGGTTTCCTCTTCATACTTAGTCAAGCTTAGTCTAAATCTACAAATGCGCATACATCTTATGGACCATTTAGTAACCTTGTAAGACTTGAACAGGCAGAAATAGCTCAACTTGTCACAATGGATACGTAATATCCACAAGACATCACATCCACATGGTGGCAGACCCAGCCATTTCACCACCACATTTGCCATGACCCTATCAACCAAAATACACAAGCAGGCTAAAAACCAGGGAGCCACTTACTATATCATACAATATATAGAATAAACCAGACATATAATGCATAACATATACTCATAAACAAATTCATTACTATATTTCTATTATGTTTTATCACGGCAGCCATCTTTAATCAATGTCACAAACAAATGCATGTCAAATTTGTGAATACCCTGAATTATTTTTTTTATCATGACCCTGTCTCCATCTCCATTACCTGGAGATGGAGACAGGGTCTAAGATCATCAGACAGGTGTCCCATTTTGTGCATTTGAGACACAGGATTGAGCACACCTAAATGCATCAGCTATCTTATTCCATTATATTCTGTCCGGTTGTAATGTTGAGAGTTACGTTTCATCGACTTTGCGTGGCACTGTGTTTTTTTAGCCTCAACATGCTTAAATTAATTTTCAGGTAGGCTCCGTTTAAAGGCCTCTCTTCATGCATCCTGAGCACCACAACTGGGAACCCCCATAACTACTGGTTTGATGCAACTGGTTATAAAAACACAGTAATACAGCATAGTTGGTGTGCGCCATCTTCCCAGCGATCCTGTGGGAGACTCATGTGCATATGAAGATGATCCAGACCTGGATTTAGCTGTGCATGATCCAGGTTGGAGAATTCAGAAGGATCTGAAGTGGAGTGAGGCAGTACTCACCAACTTGCTGTTTTTCTCTGCAAATGGGGCAGTTATTGTAGTGGCCAATGGTTAGTCATTGAGGGTGGAGGGAAGCCTCTGCAGTGGACCAAGCTTTTTACCAGTTATAACAATGTAAAAGCAAGGCCAAAAAACTGACAAAAAATTGCTTGCTGAATAGACTCTCCAGCTTAAAACGTAAATTAAACAAAGGCAAAAAATATATACCTCAATAAAATAAATGCAAGGCATCCAAGATGGGGAAAACTGCTTGCTGAATGGACTCCTTAGTTTAAAACTGAAATTAAGATCAGAATACAGCACACTACAATACAATTCAAAATTTATTCATAAAAAGCCAAATCATTTCAATCCCTACAGACAGAATTCTTTTTTCTTTGTTCAGGGCCTGGACTTGGGAATGAGGCTTAAATCAACACCAAGAAACCAGGGGTAAGGAAGGACATTACAGTTATTAACTCACCATTTCTATTTTAGACAAAGCTAATTTAAGGCAACACTGGGACATTCAAGTAAAAATGGCAGTCAAAGAAGAAGAAAAGGTTTTAAAGACCTGTGTTTGAGGGGTCTCAATGAATTCAGGCAACTGGAGGATCTTAGAGATAAAATAAAGCAAAGATTTGGGGGGGTTTATTAAGATTGGAGGAGTCGAGTTAATTATAAGGGGTGAGATTAAGATGTTAGGAAACTAGAATTTTGCTCCTTCCTTTTTCTATTACAGAGATAAGATGCACAGTAGAAACTGAGGATTGTTCTGGGGGGGGGGGTGAATAGCCAGGAGGTTGATTCCGAGGAATATCATAGAACTGATTTTGCTTTTGAAAAGCTCACTAATATTTTTAGCAGTGTATGAGACAAAGGAAGCTGAGAAAGAGGAAATATGGCATTAGGTCTGTCTTCAAAGTGTTTTGAACTTAAAATTAAAGTGACCCCAAACAGTATTACCTTGTTTTATTGCATTTACAACTGGGGAATACATAATAGTTCTAAGTGAAACGCAAAGATGGTTTTTGCCGCTTTGCTTTATTTTTCCCCTTGTTCTGTTGAGATCCAGCTGATTTAATGTTAAATCAGCAATGTCCATGCTGCCATCTTATGTCTAATCATCAGCATATGCAGTGTACTCAAATAAGAAAATCCTAGTATACTATGCATGCACAGGACATGCCTATGCCATTTCAATAGCTTAAAAAGGAATTGTAATGTTCTGAATTGCTAACAATGCTTAGCAATAGCCATCTGGTGTCAATGGTTGCTAAACTTAAAAACCAGAAAACAAATCTTACATATCTACTGATGTGTCATCTTGGTGTGTGCAATGAACAGAAGATGTGAAAGTGTTGCATCTCACTGAATAACAACAAAGGTGGCCCGACCAACAACTGTCCGCAAAATGTATCAGAAGCCATCTCTCTTCCAGCAAATACCATAATGCTTCTTCACAGATCAATTATTTAAGTGTTTTGTACTACATCGTAGCAAGAATCAGAAAACACACTAGTTGAGCATAATTGGCTTCTATATACAGTAGAGCTTGAAAGTTTGTGAACTTTCAATATTTCTGAATACCTATGACCTATAACTGTTTTTCATACAAGTCTTAAAACGATATAAGGAGAACCCCAATTAAATTAGTCAAAACATTGTGCTTGTTCATTTATTGACTGAGGAAAATGACCCAAATTTACAAAATGTGTGTTTGTGTGTGTGATTAATGTATGTAAACCTTGGCTTAGAGTAACTCCAAACAACTCTTGATGGATACAGTGCTGCTTAAATGCAGCACTGTATGCATGCTGGGAACATGCCAGTCCTCACATTCTGGAATATAAGACCACTGACAAGGAAGCATGTAAAGTGCAAAAAACATGTTGGCTTGTGCCTATTTATTCCACTTTGCACATAGATAAATGAGCCTGTATATCTGTTTGCAGTAGATATATGACTGAACCTCAAGCTAGACTATATCCACCATAAGCATCTGTAAAATATGTTACTACAGCCCCCGTCCCAGCAAGATGTGTGTCTATACTATAATTAATTTGTACCAAACTGTTCCTACACACAGCACTTTGTGATACATGTAGTATAACATCTCATTTTTCAAAATATGTTAAAGACGACATGCCCATAATAAAGTGTGTAAGCAAAATGGAGGCATGAGTTGAAATCATTGTCCTCCCCAACAACAAAGTAGACGGACAGCCCAGTACAATTATATGTTCTCCTGGGCACTGTCAGCTGCAAAAAAAATGTAAGTCTAAGAAAATCCATGTTTTGTACTTTCATTTGCACTGGTCACTATATGAGCGCTTAGAGAATTGTCTGTAGTATTTTGCCATAGCCTTAAGATGGCATACGAGAAGCACAATCCAGCTCTGTATAACATAAAGGTATAATAGCACAAAGGTAGTTGGCTCCCCTACAAAAGAAAAGTTTAACTTCATATATCAGATCTATTTACAAAATAAGTTCTCTTGTAGCAGTAATTAAAAGTAGGGATGCACTGAATCCAGGATGTGTCAGAATCCAAATGCCTTGCCCAACAAAAATCCAAAGCCTTAAAATGATGTCCCTTTCCATCACACGAACAAGAAAGTCATGTTTTTTTTTTCACTCTGTGCAAGGTATATTCATTAGGAGATTGAGATTTGGCTGAATCCCAAAACAGCAGATTTGATGCATCCCTACTTATAAAATGAACTCATGAAAGTAAAATGCATACTTGAAAGCTTTAGTTTATGACATAGATATGCATACATCAGACTACATACATAAAAGCAAAAATGAGAAAATAAATATAGTTGCAGCAAGTAGCTTCAACAGGAAACTACAGCTGCAGTAACATACATACAACATTCTGAAACTAGAGCCATGGACTTTAGCTCCTGTCTCCCAGACTCTCCATTCTATACACTACGGTGGTTGAGGAATCCTCATTAGATTCTGGTGACACTTTTTTCCATACTGTGTCTTTAAGAGCAAGCTCCTGCTGCAGGTGTTCATAATCCAATGGTCCATGCGAATTCTGGTTCTTAAGCAACATACATAATTCATTAGTGAATGTCAGTATTTCGACAGGTTAAGACTTCAAGGCTCTTGCAAAACACACGCGAGTTATAGCTGATGAAGCACACATTTGTTACATGTCACAGACACGGCTTTGCGAAGCACATACCAAGTATATCTGACACACCAGCCAGGTTATTAAATAGCAACACCATTTAGTGCCTTAAACCTTGCATCAGGGTCATGCATAAAATCAATGCAACTTGTATGAAGAAATCCATAACCTTTAAGGTAATGACGCGAGGGAGATCTCTAGCTTTTTGTCACCTAGCTATTTCTTACTAATTCTGAGTCAATACAAATCACTGGTACACACTAAGTTTCATGTGCAACTGGCTAGTAAAGCTCAAAAATGCCTCAGTGCAGCTAAGTTGTCACATGTAAAGAGGTGGCATTTTATCCTCATAAAACAATGTTGGTGGAAAAATTAGAAGCCAAAGTCACAAACAAGCTATTGTTCTAGAACCTGTTACTTTGAAACAGAATCTCTTTCCCAGTAAGAACTGTTTTGCTTTGGAAAAATAGGAACCCCTCATTCAAACTATATTCCTTTCTTTTTTGTTGCCATGTTATAAACATGACCTTTGGCATTCTGCTTCAGCGGGTTATAACAAAAAGTGGTATTTAAATCATTAAAACAAGTACATCCGGTCTGTATTTTATTTTATATAGTATTTAAATATTTATGGTCTAGTTATGGATAATCTTATATCAATAAATATTTTTCAGCACTCCAAGCTAGAGATACATTATTAAAGAAGTTTGCAGAAAAGCTTGCACTAATGTACATTACAAAGAAAGGAAAAGTAGAAAACATTTGCACCTATGTTCAACGTGAAAGTCTTATAAACAAGGCTATGTTGGACAAGCTTTCTACTTTCAGTTAAAATAGCTGTTGTTTTTGGTGGGTTTTTTTTTTTTGCATCGGAAGGTGCAAAACAGCCTACAAAAGGTCCCACCTTGGAGGACAGAGCAGTTAATAAAACTGCATTATAATGATCTCCTCCTTAACTATAAACCTGGTGCACAGTCAACAACCAGGGAAGCGAGGGGCTTTTCTATATAAAGCTATCAATCATAGTTAGGAAAGGTAAAAGGGCAATAAGGGAAAAAAGATTCATTGCTACTCTAAATATTGTTTATACATATCAATGGGCATATATTTTTACACAAGCCATGTTTATTTACCTTCTATTGACATAGGTGTACATGTATATAAAGATAAAGAACTCACCCTCTGGTCACCTCCTTCCCGACGAGGATCAAGCTTTTTTGCAAAGTGCCTTAAATTATCATAATTATGGAAATTGCAGAGAGATACCAAATCCTGCATGAAAGAAGGCAAGTTTTATATAATTACTAAACAACTATGGTTTAAAATGTAAAGTGATACTGACACAAATTATAAATAGCCTCTGTATCCAGAGAGGGACTTCCTATTTGAATGCCCATCTACATAGTGGAGATAATGCAACCTATATATTTGTAATTGTATTTATGTTTTATAGTCACCAATCTCCTATAGCTGTGAAAGAGCTCAGGAAAAAAAGTACATTAGATGGAGTGTACTGACAACCCAACATTAAATAGACAAACATACCTGGATTTCCTGACCAGTTCATATGCTGTAAATGGATGCATTATGCATATGTACAATATATGTATTTACAGGCTTACGTGCTACTCTGTAGTGCAACAAGGATATTTTGCAAATATATAGTTATAGGATCCATTATCCAGAAACCCTTTGGTTTTGATTCCAATAAGGATTAATTTTTATCTTAGTAAGGATCAAACAAAGGATATTGTTTTATTATTACAGAAAAAGGATACAATTCTTTTTAAAAATTTGGATTATTTGGATAAAATGGAGTCTATGGGAGACAGCTGTAGTAATGAAAAGCTACCTTATACTTGATCCAAACTAAGATATAATAAATACGAATGGGATGCAAAACAATTCAATTGGGTTTATTTAATGCTTTTTTTTTTAGTACACTTAAGGTATGGAGATCTAAATTACAGAAAGATCCCATATCTGGAAAACCCCAGACCCGAGCATTCTGGATAACAGGTCCCATACCTGTACCCTGTTTTTGAAGGGTAACCCTACTATAGTTTATACATTCTATTTTACAAATGTTTACACAAATGTATTGTACAGGGCTGTGTTAGAATTGTATACAGTCTAAAGTTTCAAATAGGGCTATATTTAGGACTGGTGCTGTTCTTCAGTCCAAAAGGCAGTAATGATTAATGATAGATCCTAGATAGGTAGGAAAATAATATTATCCAATAAAATTTATCCCTCTCCACTATACATCCGCTTCCTTCCTCTTGCACCTTCAGCTAGCCATAGACGCAAAGATCTGGTCGTACGAATCGAGGATTCGTACGATTTTTGGACCATGTGTGGAGAATCTCAACATTTTTCGTCCGGTGGAGATCAGTCGTTTGTTCGATCGGAAAGGTTAAAACATTTCTGTCAGCTGCCGATAATATCTCTGCATGTATTGCCGATCGTACGATTTTCAGTGGAAGACTGACACCAGCTTTGGTCGGACATAACTTTCGTACAATTGCTGTCAGGGGCAGAACATCGGCTGATCTGTTCTTTTGTACTTTATTTGATTGAAATGGTTAGTGGCAGGTCGGGAGATGGGGAAATCCGATCATACGATGATTCATATGATTGGATCTTTGCGTCTATGGCCAACTTTAATGTTATTAAAGCCATGATAAAGGGAGCACAAATGCAATCCAAAACAAACATTTTATTGGGACTGAGGGAAAAGGCACAGAAGAGAAATGTTCTTTTTCCCAAGGGAGGCAATTAAGCAAGTGACTCTTGCAACCAGAGTAAATAGTTGCATGAAAACTATAAACTTGACAATGTACTTCTACCTAAAGTATGAAAAAAAAGTTCAAAAAAAAGAAAGGGGGCATTAGAGGAGAGGGTCAGATTTTATTATTATTTTGATTTATACGTTTTCCCTACCTACAGTAGGTAGTCTGTATTACCTTAGTGAGCACTGCTACATCAAGTCAGATTTCAGAAAATGTTTAAAATGGATGTCTGAGTCAGTGTATAGTGCTCTGCTTTAGTAGTAGCAAGAGACAAACCAACCTCCTGTTTCAAACAGAACATAAAGCTCTTAGAGGTCCATTTATCAATGGTCGAATTTCGAATTCATGTTAATTTGTTTTAATTCTAACATACGCACAATTTAATATCTAATATTCGATCGAATGCTTCGGACCCGAAAATTTGAATCGTATCCGATTTGTACAAATCGAGTTTTTCTCCGATAAACTTGAATGTCAGGCAGGCTATTAACATCTCAAAATGGCTCAACGGACCTCTGCTATTGACTTCTACATGAACTTGGCAGGTTTAGGTGGCGAATATTTGAATAAGATAAAATTTGAATGTGTGAATTTGCAGTAGCACAGATTTAAGAGCAGGTGACAAATCTCCCCTTCTCCCATCAACCTAAGCCAAGATGCTCCCTTTGACTCAATATCAATAACACCTTTGCTGAGCCGCACCTGTGTTCAAATTATTTAACCATGTGTTGTAGTTGTTACTAAGTATTACATGAATGAGTTAACAATACCATATTACTGTAAAAAACAATGATAAAAGCTGAACGCTGAAGCAAATCAATAAAACTTACTTGGCAGAACTGAATCCCACGAACACTGTTTCCCAGTTTATCAAGCGGAGGAGACCAACACATCATACCCATAACATTGGGAACAACTAGTAGGATGCCCCCAGAAACTCCAGATTTTGATGGCAGGCCAACCTGTTTTAAATGCAAATGTTATCACATTAACTTTACTTTCAAAGTGCTCAACCTTTTCCCTTGTGAACAGGTTAGCAAGGATAGAATACCGTGATATACATCACAATCAAGAACAGATATCGCTTAGCTCTAGTGCCTCAGAAAATCAGATTCGGTCAGATCTAAACTGCTCTACTAACTAAAGTAGATTTTTGAGAGGCATATAATCTTATCTGCATTAGGTCAGAAGATGAATGAAAATTTACCTAATGATGATCCATATTATGACCATTTGGAAAATATAGTAATGCTGTTTATACAGTGCTCCTGCATTATTCCAATTATTACGGTTACCTTTTTGTTTTTGCGTTTTACCCAACATAAAAATCCTGTCAAAGATGTTCTGCTCCATTGATATGCACATTGGGGCTCATTTATGGAAACTTGTTGAATTTGTAACTGGGTGGCAACTCATACTAACCAATTAGACAGATGCAGGTAGAACAATGAAAGCAAAAATGTGATTAGTTGCCATGGGATACTCCCCTGGGGCAAATGTGCCCTGTATTGATAAATGAGCCCTATCATGTTTCCTCAAAACTAGAAAAGTGGGTATCTACAGATGCATTATAGTTATTTTCTTACACATTACATCATTCCTGGCACACAATGCATATGGCAGTATATGTCACAATTCTGAAACTGCTCTTTCAATACAATATGGTCTGCTGATGCTTTTGAATTTTAGAACTACCAGCATTTAGCAGAGCAAAGGGCCGTCTGACAGTACTGAGAGGAAAATATTGGATTTTTCTACATTATCTAGGTACAGAATATTGAAAAAAGATATACAAGATATATTCTAAGCCATAACAATAGAAATATATATTTTGTTGGCAATCGAGACAAGCATAATTTATAGCAGTGGTCCCCAACCAGTGGCTTGTGAGCAACATGTTGCTCACCAACCCCTTGGATGTTGCTCACAGAAGCCTTAAAGCAGGTGATTATTTTTTAAATTTCTGGATTGGAGGCAAGTTTTGGTTGCATAAATCCCATGTGTACTGCCAAACAGAGCCTCCTGTTGGCTGTCAGTCCACATAGGGCCTACCAAATAGCCAATCAAAGCGCTTATTTGGCACCCCAGTCATTTTTTCATACTTATGTTGCTCCCCAACTCTTTTTACATTTGAATGTGGCTCACAGGTATAAAAGGTTGGGGACCCCCGATTTATAGTATATTTAAACACAGCGAAGGTCCCAGAGTCTTACATGAAAAGCGAATTGTCCGGAAAAGTCGTACATTCCACAAGAGTGCATTAAGCTTAATGTGTTTCTGACGGCTTCAGGACTCAGAACCCTCTCCCCTGTTATTGGACAGAAGCCACCATTTGCCAGTGTTGCTGCCATGACACTGGCAGATTCACAAGTGACTTCTATGGAACACAACTAAAAGGAAAAAAAAAAACCTTAAGCGATGGAAATGCATGCCTGCAGCTTTCATAATATTCAGATGATATTACAACTTCTCGAAACAAAATATATTTTATGGCTGACATAATACTTATTACAAACATTTATCTTTGTTACAGTTTAAGATTCCAACAACTCTCAAACAATCCAAATATGTAAATTCTTCTGACAATGAAATGTTTGCTTTTGATATTGCTTTGATTCATTGCCTTTACTTGAAAGACTTGACAAAGCAAACATCAATAAACCATGTAGGCAAAAGTACTTTAAATAAATAGTGAGATATTTATTATTTTAAAATGTGTGTAAAATATTTTACTTCACCAAAAAAATTGTGTCAACTAAATGATCCAGTTATAAAATATAATTTGTTGTCATTACATGCACATTAATGTCCTGCATAAGCACACTGAATCTATTACAAAGAGCTAATCAGCATATTTAGAAATGTAATACAGGTACTGCCTTTTATGCCAGAATTACAATCCGCTACATATTTGCCAGCTTTAAAATAGTGAGGCGTTGAATCCAGGACTTGGACAGATCCCCATGGTGCCTAGTTTAAAATCTCCTCCAAACTTCGAGTCATTCTTTCCTCCAAAACAGCTCTAGTGCATGTGTACATGGTGGTTGGCCTTCTGGTTCTAGCATTTCATGCACAATGTCTGGTTGTTATCATTGCTACAAATCTGCTGGCTAGTTGTGACATTGTTATTCATGGCTGCTGGTTAGGCTTATTAGAAGGTCCTTTGGCTGCTGCTGCTGATGATGATGATGAAACTGCCAAGCCTTGTTTGGTATGTCCACTCCTTTAGTGAAAGGTTTTCTATTTTGAAGCACTAGTGGAATGGGTATTCCTTTTTCTATGTTTTTCGCCCAGTTTTTGCCTTTTTTATGTAGTCAACTATTCATTTTCCTCAAACATGTTAGTTATAATTCCCACCTAGTGACTAAAAAGGTAATTTGTGGATATAAGGTAAGTAAAATTCCCATTTTAATCAGTATTTCAAATGTATTTTTAAAATGTAGCACCCATTACTGTATTGCATCAATTTATCTGCTTGTTAGACCGCTGATACGCAAAGTTCTTTCCCCCAAGCTATAAAAAAACTTGTATCTTTGAAGGCCTGTTTTATCTGTGATTCTTATGTATTTTTGTTTCTTGCATTCTAAACTCTATTTTTATTTTTGACAGGTATAAAAATACAAAGATTATCAATAAATGTATCTTGCTTGTACCTAGTTTGTCCTTCTGGATGTCAATTGAATAGCTTCTAAATATTAACTTTTATGATGTACTTAAAGTTTTACTGTATACTGTATTCAACAATTCCAACAATGTTTACAGTGTGCCAACTAATTAACTATAGTAGAGGTAATAAACATTTCTGGTTTTGGGCTGATTTTTCCACTCATATGATGGGCCAAACTGAGATGATCCTATCGTTCACCCTAGAACCAACAATCAGATCATCCATTGGGCTAAAGTGACTTATCAGATGAGGACTGCATAAATGTGCCAATGTGCTCCTCATTTGATCAGATTTTCAAACCTGCCCGATTAATATCACTATTTTCGTGACTTTCCATATCCGTTAACCCTTAAATGTCACCCAATAGTTTGGGAACCATTAAGGTGTTTGGGAACCATTAAAGTGAATAAAACCAAAGATCTTGTAGTCTGTTCAAAAAAAGCTCATAAGCAGTACACGCAAGATGATTCAAAAATTAAAATTAAATATATATTTTTAATAATTTGATGCAAAACTTATCCAAAGCACCATAAACAGCATGTTTAACACTACACAGAAATGTATATTTATGTTCTTGAATAAAAAAAAAACAGAATTATGGAAAGGAAACATACAAAAATACAAAAAAGCATTGCTCAGTTCCGTACCTGGAAATAAAAGTCCAGAATTCCAACCATATCAGTGTGCTCTGGGAAGCACTGCAGAGGGAAAAATAAAATGCACAATTAATGGTTAACTTAATTTGCACTCAGTACAGACCAATAAGTAAATTATAATCGATTTAAAACATTTACGATTCATAAAATGAATCCAAAGTCATAAGCTCATAACTCCCATTTTATTGTTTCATAGCATATGTATAGTAGCATTTTGTGTCATGGTGGAAGAGTTTACCACAAATCCAAACTCAATCACAAGGGTGTTATCGTATGGTAATTCTAAGATGCAGTGGCCAATGTCAACTGGAGCTTGTTTACTAAGAAGAGATATTTGCACAGCTGAAGTCACGTAGAGCAACCAACGAGAGGCTTATGTTCATTATTTTATCTGCAACAGAGACACTTGCTGATTAGTTGCTAGGGTTCCTGCTCTAGTCCAAATGGGCAGAACCTATATAATAAAATTACAGAAATTACATTACACAGAAATCTGTGTAATATTTGGAAAATAGCATTTTTCTCTCTGCCTACCAATTAAGTGGGTGAGGCAAGACCAAACTCCCATGCCCAATTTTAGCTTATTTATTAATAAAAAAACTCTAATCGATCATGATATAAATTGTTAAAATCGAGTAAACACTCGAATCGTACAATTTTTTCGGGCTTTTCCCTCCCGAAACGCTTACATTTTTCACGTTTTTGCCCATGAAAACCCTGAAAAGGTTGATTTTCAAGCTAAACCCACCTAAGACCACTATAACTTCAATTTGGTTTAGGTGCCTCACCCATTGACCTATACAGGACTTCGACAGGTCTGAGATGGTGGAATTTTGGATTCAGGTTTTTTGCAGCATCGGAGAATAATAAATCTCGAAAAATTCAAGTTTTCCCCCCCTAAGAAAAAAATTTGAGTTTTTAACAAAAAAAAAAAAAAAAACCACCAGAGCTTGATCAAAAAAATTCCAGTTTTAGTGAATAACCCCCTAAGTGTTGAATGTGTATAAGTGTTTAGAAGGCTTTATCAACCTAAAGAAAGGAATTCAATTCCTGGTACAGTACTAAGAAATGATAGTGGATATTGTTAACTATTTGTTGTGCACTACAGAACTCCGCATCCAGTGACTTATTCTTTGTTCGTCTTAACTCAGCTGTGTCAAAAAGACTGTGGCTGCAACTTGACTATGTTAAACTTCAAGTGTAACGGACATTAGAATTTATTAAAAAAAAAAATGGGAGATTGGGAGCAAACCTTTTTTTCTTTAAGGTAATATCCAATAGCAAAATTTCGATCTCCACTTTCTCGCTCTGACTGAAACCTTAAAAAGTAGAATGAAGAAATATATCAAAAACATAAACAAAACTGTTTGGTCAAGTCCATCGTGAAAACATGCATCTATTTTTTTTTTTTAAAAAAATGCATGTACAAGACATCTTCATACAGAACCTTGATAAAGGCCCAGGCATGGGCCGAAACGCTGGATGCACAAGTTGAAATAAAAACCTTTTTTTCTTCACGCAACATTGGAGTGCGGGTCCCTATTTAATTTTTGTATGCTAAAGCTTTGACCCAGCACCCACAGTTATAGAATAGCATGTAAAGCAAGGCACTCACGGGTCTTAAAATATGGTGAAAAAGAGGATCTCTAATCAGAACTGCTCATACAAGTTTTGACAGATGTGTGAGAGAAGAAAAATGTGTACAGTTTTTAGAATAAGCTAAATTTTTGTTTTACTAACTTTTCTGCTCACATAATAATCAGGTTGGCATAATTATGTTCTCACTTCCTCACTGTCATAAAGAAGCTTTATTGGCAACCAAGCAATTCTTTTAAGAGAAGGGCTTTCATATTGTATGTTATTATTATATATTGTTCCAAAAAAATAAATGACTTGGGGGAAAAAAAGAGAAAGTAATTTGTGATAGGTGGGTAAGTATAACTAGCAGATGATTCATGAATTAGGAGAGCCAGATATAGTTTTAATTGTTTTTATTCCTACATTTATGCCTCTTTATTAAAGAAAAAAACTTGCAATATGTACTAAAGTTAGTCCAGACTTACGTGGCATTACTGAAACCAACATATTCATTCCCGGCCATTTTATTAAAAGACTGCATCACCTATAAATACAAAAGACAAAAATTAAATTAAAAAACCCTTGGGATAATGTATTGGTAAACACAGCATTTTGGAAACCTTGCTTCAACTCTGTAAACAAACATAATGGACTCTGGCCATGCACTTTCTAAGAACTATCTTCCCATAAGCTCTGTGATTCAGGCTGTATGCTGTACTTGCTAAGGTTTGATCAATGAACAATAAAAGTAACTACCACTTTTGTCAAAAATCATTTTAAATAATTAAGAAATCTATTTGAAATGTAATGTGTAAATGATTTTAGGAGACTTCAGGTATGGTGATCCAAATTACTGAAATATCTTTCATCCTTAAAATGCCAGGTCCCAAGCATGCTGGATAATAGATTCTATACGTGTATTATATTCATCTAAATAAGTAGCTATTGGGAGGAAGCCATATAAATAGGGCAAATGAGATGTGACAATGCAATGGTTTTACTTTGTATGCAAGAAGATAAAACAGAGGTCAAATATTAATGGCTAAAGATCTACAGAATGAAAACCTTTTTTATACAAAATAGGACACTATGGGGCCCATTTACTTAGTTCTAGTAAAGGAATAGAGGAAAAATAGTTTGAATTTCGAATGGTCGAATATGGCTACTTCAACCATTGAATGGTCTACTTCGACCTTCGAATCGAACATTTCGAACTAAAAATCGTTCGACTATTCGACCATTCGATAGTCAAAGTACTGTCTCTTTAAAAATTTCTTCGACCCCCTAGTTCGCCACCTAAAACCTACTGAGGCCAATGTTAGCCTATGGGGAAGGTCCCCATAGGCTTCCTAACAATTTCCTGATCGATGGAATATCCTTCGATTGATGGATTAAAATCCTTCGATTCGAAGGATGTAATCGCTCAATCGAACAATTATTCCTTCGATTGTTCAATCGTAGGAATAGCGCAAAATCCTTCTACTTCGATATTCAAAGTCGAAGGATTTTACTTCGACGGTCGAATATCGAGGGTTAATTAACCCTCGATATTCGACCCTAAGTAAATGTGCCCCTAAGAGGCCTATTTATCAAAGGTCAGATTTTAGTGATTTTAGAGGTTTTTGAAACCATGACTAAACTCAAACTTTTAAACTACGAATGTCATGATATTTATTAGAAGATCCAAATAAAAAAAGTACAAAATTAAAATAATGTGCTAAAGAATACAAAAACCTCTACAAATTCAAATTTTTCAGATAATTTGTAGGTGTTGAAATTAAAATGTATCCAAAAACTGTTGCAGTTCTATTTTGCATACTGAATACAGATATAATTTTAAAGTGATCCTGACACTCTAAAGGAAAGTTTCAGTATTTCTAATAATGCATCACTGTACTATGTATATTTTAAAATACCAACCTTAATTTACCCCAGCCCCAACGCACTTACCCCATCATGACACTCGGGCAAGTGTTGCTTGAACATGTAGAGAGAGGCTTTGTGCATTCACGCATGGCTGGTGGCAGCATGATCCTTCCATAGGCTGGACTACAATTTATAGTTTTATTCCAGCCTATCAAAAGATTGCACTGCCCTCAGCCCAGTGGGAATGCAGGAAGTCTCTCTCTTGAGACTGCTGGCTCACATCTGAAAGGGGTAAATGCAGCTGGGCTAGGGGAAGCTTGGAGTAGCTCTTTCACAAAACCAACAGCTTAGTGCTGCATCATTAGTAATAGTTGCACTCTCCTTGCAGTTAGGAATGTGTCATTATTTCTTAAAGCAACTTTCTAATAGACATTAAATATTTTCAATATTTTGAAAGTTTTTCATTTTAATTTTTAAATGTAATTGCTATTATTCTGCAATATAGCAGAAATAATCTCTTCTCCGGACAAGATTCTAATTCTCACAGAGCCTTGCATGCTATTTGATTTTGCATATGTTGTAGTGGAAAAAAGCCCACACAAATATATCCCTGAAAATCTCAGCTGTTTAACAAACTGTGGGGAGAAAAATGCTTGAAAGTGGAGACAATTCCTATTGACTTCTATGTACATGTGGACGCTTTTACTTGCAGGATTTTTTTATGCAAATCTTTGACTTTTTTTCTTCCATAAATTGCAACTACTCAAGTTTTCACAAAAAGTTCTGGAGTGTATTCACGTTTGTGCTTTTTTGTGTCAATGTTCCTTTAAGTGTCTATTAAAAGATAAGAGACTATAGCCATTGGCCCTAAAGCTGGCCATAGATGTTGAGATTTTTTAAAAGATCCGATCGCCATCGTGAGACCACGATTATCTCGGAACAAACGTACAATCGTATGTATTGTCCATCAACTAAAAAGACCAATTTGCCAGGAAAACAAAGGGTAGCTGCCTGCTTGGCCCTGCAAACATAGATAGATTGCACTGGGACGACAAGGATTTTTTAACCTGGCCGATCAATTTCCTGACAGATGTAGGCCGAAAAATCGCAAGATGTTCGATCGTTCGAATCCCACTAACTGCGCGATAATTTCAAAGGATTGGTCAGACTTCGCTAAAATCGGTCGTTCGGCAAGAGAAATCTTTGCGTTTATGGGGACCTTAAAGACTGGCCAAGTTGATCTGGGAGAGGACAAACAGGGTCCCTTTAAAGTATATAATATAAAGTATATAAAATGCTTTAGGTGCCAAGAGTAAGGATATATTGTATCCAATGAACTGTGGAATCAATGAAATGCAACAGTTTTTGGCTTAAAAAAAAAAAAAAACCCTTCTAGGATTTAAAAAAAACTTGTATGAATGGATAAAGTCATCTTGGGTGGGTACTTAAAATGACCAATGAACACAGTACCCTTTGTGCCAAATAATGGGACTTATGGGCTGAACAAGGGGTATCTAAAGATAAACCTGGTGTTGCAGAGCCAAGACTATGTGAAGCCATTAACCCTGAACATTTTAGTGAAAATGCAGAAGAGTAAGTTGTGGAACCAATTGATGGTGAACATGTTGTTTTCACATTGTTTTAATGGACACTCTGATGCTGAGCGTGGGGGAGAAGGACACACTGGAATGCTCATTCTGGAGGTCAGAAATATGATTTTGGCATTGCTCACTGACTGACTGACTGACACGACCCTACTAGCGCTGGGAAAAAAATGAAAAGGTGGCAAAATGGTACACCCATGGAACATAATGCTAATCTCAAATTTCCATATATGGTGCTAAATAATGAGCGATTGTCTCAGGTATTTAGAGAAGTAGAGATACAGGTATGGGATCCTTTATCCGGAAACCTGTTATCCAGAAAGCTCTGATTTACGGAAAGGCTGTCTCCCATAGACTTCATTTTATCCAATTGATTCCTTTTTTCTGTAATCATAAATCAGTACCTGCAGTAGCCAGAGAAAATCAATATAAGAGAGGAACACACATGCAGTGCAGAATTATTATAAAAATGAGTTTAATTCTGCACTGTGTGTGTGCTCCTCTCTAGTATCGATTTTATCCAAAGACAGTGTGTGAGCCCATAGATAAATCCAGAGAAAATAAACAGTTTACTGGTAAACATACTAGTACCTTATTCTACTGCCACCCTTTTGCCAGGTTGAGTAAATGGTCTGGATTAGTCAAGGGGACTCCAAATGCAACAAACTTTAAGGTCCTAAAACAAGCTCTTTGCGCACAACTGGGTTTAGCAGACTTCAATGATAAATTTGTTGTCCAAACAAATGCAAAAAAAGGTGGCAACCCTATGGGTGACAAGACACACTTTAAGAGTGCAAACACAGTTTTTTTTTGTGTATATTATAACTATTCTATTCAAACTGCAGTTATTTTATTACACTGATATTATTGATTTTCTCAATTTCATTGGATTTTTAGGTTCACATAGCTTTGGATTGATTGTCTGCTACAAAAAAATGATGATTTAAGGGATGACACAAAATTCTACTTATAATACTAATAGTAATTAATGCTATATAAACATCTTTGGAGCTGTTCAAGACTGGAGCCATAAACCCTCTAAATAACCCCCCTCCAAAATATTTTGTCAGCTCCCCATGAGCCCCCCCATCCCACATATACACACACATAAGTTCCCCTGAATCTCTTCAATGTTTTTAAACTTACACCAAGGAATAATAACTTATGATACGTCTATTGCCTGGTCTCATAACACTGGAACAAAAACATTTTTTACTCACATAATCAAATTTTTCTGCATTGCCCGCTCCTTGCTGTAAAAGAAGAAAACATTTTTAAATATATGTAAAGGCAAGTAATCTACTTCCAAGCCCCCACATCAAAAATAAATAAATACAGTTTGTTACCTGGTCATTGTTCTGAGGCCAGGTTATATTCACAGCTGCTGGTATGGGGGTATATTGACATGAATTTACACCGTAACAACAAAGAGTGATTGCAGCTTATCTAAGCACAATTTTGTATACTGGATGCCTGCTGGGAAATACTGTAACTATAATGGCTTACCTGATGCTTCAATTTTTGAAGTCAAATATATAAAAATAATTTGCCGTTTTAAAACAGAGACTTCATTACAGGATTATATCAGGAGCAATATAATATTGCTGCACTAAAATTTTTCATATAACTTTTTCTGCACAAAAATGTACACGTCTTCTTAAATGCAAAAATTGTAAAAAAAAAAACAAACAGAAAAATGTCCCTTACTGTTCTCTGGCTCTGACTCGATATACCAGAAGTCATCCCTCTCCGTCAGCTATTTTAATCAGCTGCTACACTGTTTCAAGAGTCAGAGCCAGAAGTGCAGAAAATGTAAACATCAATAAAATCAATATCTTGGTGGATTATGTATGCACCACTGAAAAGCCCACAAACACCTGTCTATGTTTAGCATTTGCCTGGTAATTGCTTCTAAGAACAGTCACCAGGGTAATTTTAAAAAATCACATACACACCACAGGAGCCTCCCACTCTCAGGCTGCTCAGTGAGGAAGGTCATGGTATCAAAAACAACTTGTTGTGAGCTTAGATAAACTGTAAATCAAAAGCAAGACAAATGTGGCCTCACATAGTAGCAGCATCTTATTTGGAAAACTAGGCTTGGGAAGAGTTAAAGAAAGCAATGCACTCATTAAAAAAAAAATGAAAAAAACATTTCTGATTCTTTTATAATGGAGCATTTTTTTGTTTCTATTGTGTCTGATTTATCCTTATTAAGGAACACTGCCATAAAGTTAACTCTCAAGGTTCGATTAATGTATATTATTAGCCTCCCAGTAGCTGTTATTAGCAAATATTTTTTTAAAATCCAACATTTCACAGCACTGTACAAAAGAAGGGTGTTTGCATCACACATACAGATTACTTACACATACTGACCAATACAAAAGGTACCAAGTCCCTGCCAAACATATTAGCACCCACTAGTAAATGTTAAGTAATATATGTCTCAGTTCTTAAAGGGGTTGTTCACCTTTAAATGAATGGTTAGTATGAAGCAAAGAGTGATATTCTGCAACAATTTGTAATTGGTTTTCATTTTTTATTATTTGTGGGTTTTGAGTTATTTAGCTTTTTATTCAGCAGCTCTCCAGTTTGCAATTTCGGAAATCTAGTTGCCAGGGTCCAAATTAGCCAAGCAACCATGCATTGATTTGAATAAGAGACTGGAATATGAATAGGAGAGGCCTGCATAGAAAGATGAGGAATAAAAAGTAGCAATAACAATACATTTGTACCCTTGCAAAGTGTTTGTTTTTTAGATGGGGTCAGAGACCCCCCTTTGAAAGCTGGAAAGAGTCAGAAGAAAACTGTAAAGAATTCAAAAATGATAAAAAAAAAAAAATAATGAAGACAAATTAAAAAGTTGCTTAGAGTTGGCCATTCTAGAACATACTAAAAGTTAACTTAAAGGTGAACCACCTCTTTAACTGTAAAAACCACTGAGAAGAAGAGAACACACTAATGTAATCTACATGTAACTCACCTTTATTAAAGAAGTGATGACAATAGCACCAGCATTCACCATAGGATTGTGTGGTTTATCTGAAATATGAAAAAGTGCCAAAATCAAATTTTGGGTTTAAAAAAAAAACTTTGAAAAAAACTTGAACAATTCTAATTTTTTTTTTTTTAAACAAAACTTTTTTTTTTGAAACCCGAAAATGTGTTTTTTGATTAAAAAGAAATCAACTGGAAAAACTTTGAATTTTCATGGAAAACACAACTCGATCCTTAATAAATAACCCCCTTAGCATATCCAGGAAAACATTGTAGTATATGCATTACAATTTAACCGATTTTGAAAGCGCATACCTATCGAGCACACCAATACCAGATATATATAGTTTTATGCAGTCCATTGGTACCTTCCATAATGAAAGTGAGACTGAGAAAATCAGAAAAAAGTGGCCTGTCTAATTATTGAGCAGTAAGTGGCTATATGAGGCAGCTGTGCAATGGAAACCCACCAAAACAGCCCCTCTGTATTTATTCTATGTTGCCATAAAGTCTCTTATATTCTGTCTCAGTCTTCCCAGTGATTAGCAGCTCTGTTCTTGACACCAAGCTATTGTATACAGGCTTAGTTTAAAATAACAAGTTATTTTTGATTGCTGACTTTGCCTCCCTGGAAAAATTTCTGTGGACTCCCATGAATGGCACAGATTGATATAGCTTTCTACACCTCTATACTTGGACTGATATGTTGTATAATAAAAGCTGAAAATATGTTTTAAGAAGGTATGGGTATAACAAACCCAGCTCTTGAATGGCAACAGATCCATTATGGGATACTGCCTCATAGTTTATGATTTATAAATATGCTACGTAACATGACCGAGCACCTTGCCATGGGCTTTCCACATTAGGAAAAAGCTACATATAAAAACATTGCAGTTAAAAAAACCAAGAGCAATAGGTAAGACAATAATAGTCCATTTGTATACTGGTGTGTGAGTTGTATACCAAAGAAAAAAAAAGGAGTAAGTATATCTTTGAAGAATCGTAAAAGAAGAAGTAACATGGTTTTGCAGTCAAAGAGCAAGGTTTTTATTGCCCTTAAGTACATAAGATCAGGTTCTGCACCCTTTGTTTACTTTTACTTTGTTTCAACTTTTTACTAAGTCAACCAGCCACTGATGCTAAAATTATTACTTAAATATATATACCAGTTTGGTAAGATTCTTTAATATGCCACTTAATATGATGTAAACTCTTTCTTAAAGGGATACTTTCATGGGAAAAAAACATTTTTTTCAAAATGAATCCGTTAATAGCGCTGCTCCAGCAGAATTCTGCACTGAAATCCATTTCTCAAAAGAGCAAACAGATTTTTTTATATTCAATTTTGAAATCTGAAATGGGGCTAGACATATTGTCAATTTCCCAGCTGCCCCTGGTCATGTGACTTGTGCCTGCACTTCAGGAGAGAAATGCTTTCTGGCAGGCTGCTGTTTTTCCTTCTCAATGTAACAGAATGTGTCTCAGTGGGACATGGGTTTTTACTATTGAGTGTTGTTCTTAGATCTACCAGGCAGCTGTTATCTTGTGTTAGGGAGCTGCTATCTGGTTACCTTCCCATTGTTCTTTTGTTTGGCTGCTGGGGGGGAAAGGGGAGGGGGGTGATATCACTCTAACTTGCAGTACAGCAGTAAAGAGTGATTGAAGTTTATCAGAGCACAAGTCACATGACACAAAATTTCAAATTTGAATATAAAAAAATCTGTTTGCTCTTTTGAGAAATTGATTTCAGTGCAGAATTCTGCTGGAGCAGCACTATTAACAGATTCATTTTGAAAAAAAAATTTTTTCCCATGACAGTATCCCTTTAAGTATTCGTTTTGGAGGTATAGTTTTGCTTTAAAGAAAGTGAGTTTGCTTTTCTCGCAGCAGTGCCCTTTTAGCTTACCTGATTGTGTTGGGTTTTTTTTTTGCATGCTCTTGTTTACCTACTTGTACCTAACTAATAATAGTTTCAGCTTACCCGGCTTATTTAGATGCCAGTTTTTTTTTATCCAATCTCAAATCTAACCTTTCTATCAAACCATAACAATTTTCTTTGCAAAGCTTTCCTTTCTTACAAGGGGAATACATGAATATTGCTTGTGTAGGAAGCCAGGACAGCAGATCTAAATAGGTAAAAGTGTGAACTTATAGGAAATTGTTTATTGGGGAGATTTCATAGGTAGATGGAATTGTAGACTGAAATATAACATGTTAGTCTGGCTTCAGATTGGGTTTTTGCATTCTTCTGATCTGGAACAGATCTGACACTGGGAGCAATACTGCACTCCAAACCTACCTTGATAATCTCCACATTTTAGGATGCCATACACATGACTCAATATACCCAGTTTGAGGGGCAGAAAAATCAAAGCTATAACATCAGTAACATAACATCACTTTTCCTTGATGGTGATATTTTCTTTCCTGGCCTGGCATAGCTTGCTATGCCAATTTTATTATCCACAAGTACCCCTATATGCTTCTCCATCATGCATTTGTCTAATGTAGTCCCATAAGGGTATACGTTGCTTGTATATTATTAAATCCTAGGTGCATAATCTTGTATGTATCAACACAAAATATCATCTGCCACTTAGCTACCCAGAATGCCAGTTTGATCACACCTTTGTCCAAGAAGTCATCTGTGAACACATATAAATGACTTGCAATGCCCTTATTTGCAAACTATAGGGAACCCCACGGTGTTTAATAAATATTGGACTTGCACAGACCTTTAGAAAACTCAGCAAGATATTTAGATTTCTCTCACACCCACAAGCCCATTTGAACTGTCAATTTTTCATGCCATGAAAAACATATACATTTACCTACCATCTTCATCTAGAAATAATTTGTTGAACCGTAAGCCACTGGGCTCTTTTCCAACATATCTGTGAACATACTCTGTGCTGAGGTCATTTACTGCAATGGCATATTTCAGAGGTTTCACACAAGACTGGAGGCAAAATGGTACTTTGGTATCGCCTACTGAATGCCTGCAAGGAGACAGATTAAAAGGAACATAAGTAACTCGGTAAAAATGCATACATAAAGACAAATGCTTTGTCATCTTTTTCAAGTAACTTGGCAAAGGTAAATCATTGCTAAACGGAGACAATAAGCCTAGTGGATACTCTTGTGGAGTGGGTGGAGCTAGTAAAGTGAGTTCTGATTTATAGGAAAGCCACTGGTATGGCACCAATGTAAAAATGCTAACTTCTGGAGTCATATAGAATTGATAAATACTTATTCAGAATATACCGGTAGTCTCTTATGTAAAGACAAAGTAATGTTAGTTTTTCTACTATTAAAGAGCAATAGATAACTATACCATTTAGTTACATAGTAACTTAAAGGAGAAGGAAAGCTCTATTTACTTGGGGATGCCTAAAGTTAGGCACAATCGCCTTCCATCTTCTTTCTTCACGTGGGTGTGCATGTGCAGTGGCGCGAAAAGCCGTCTGCCCCAGGAAATTTGAAGAAAGAAGGAAGGCGATCGATCCGTGGTGCTTACTGGAAGAACCCTGGACCGGTGCAGTTTTCTCCTGATAGGAGCACCAGCCTGGGGGTGTCAGGTAAGTAAATATAATCACTTGGGGTTACCTAACTTTTGGCACCCCAAGTAAATAGGGGTGCCTATTTACTCGGCAAGTTTAACCTTTAAATGTGTTTATAAAACCTGCCTAAGTGTTAGTTAATCCAGAGGAAGGCAAAAAAAAAAATACCCCAACTGAAGCCTCTCCAATTTACCTTAGAAAAAAGGTTGACTCCAAGATGGCAATCGAACAAGTCCCTGGGTCAACATTGTGCTAAGAGTGATTTTCAATAGCCCTCTATTTTCTCACTTGCTAAAAAGCAGATTTCCAAAGAGAATTCCACAACTTCACACCTTTTCACTGTAAAAAACGCTTTTCAAACACGATCCTCTGAGTTCTCAGCCTTACATAAAATAAAGGCATATTATAAACTATATCATAAAAATTGCACTGTTTGCTTGTGTGTTATTGCAATTTAAATTCTAATGCCTTCTAAGAATAAACCCCACTCCTGCAGAAGCCTTCCCTATATCTGATCATTTTTTATTTTGGCAAAACAATTACAGGGGTGGTACACCTTTCTGTTAACTTTTGGTATGTTAAGAATGGCCTTCAATGTTTTAATAATAATAGTTTTTCAATTATTTATCTTCTTCTTGACTCTTTCCAGCATTCAAATGGAACTGACCCATCTAAAAACAAATGCTCTGAAAGGCTACAAATGTATTGTTATGACTAGTTTGTATTACTTATCTTTCTATTCAGGTCATCTCTTATTAATATTCCAGTCTCTTATTCAAATTAATACATGGTTGCTAGGGTAATTTGGACCCGAGCAACCAGATTTCTTAAATTGCAAACTGGAGAGCAGCTGAATAAAAAGCTAAATATCCCAAATAATAAATGAAAACCAATTGTAATATGTCTCAGAATATCACTCTCATATGTTGAAAAGTGAACAACCCCTTTAAACTATTCTAATCTATGCCAAATATGCACGGTTAATTTTGCCCACATTGTGATCTTTATGTCCGTGACCTGACTTTAAGCAATGATGAGAGGAAACTGATTAGACATTTTGATCAATCAAAACTAGGGGGCCGGGGCCCACTGGAACTGCAGTTTCAGGGCCCCCTCTGGACCCCCAACCGCTGTGCGTGGGCAGATTGGGAACATGTGGCAGACATTTGAAATTATAATTTGGAATTATAATCTTTTAAATTTGTTCTCATACAGTCTTCCATCCTATGGTCACTTAGCCTCTGGGGGGAAAAAGGCAGTGCCATTAAATATTGATTTATCTAGTAACTCCATAGACCTTAAAGGAATTGTACAGTATACAAAAAAATGGATAGGCTGTGCAAAATAAAAATAATTTCTAATATAGATAGTCAAAAATGTATAAAGGCTGGAGTGACTGGATGCAGGGCCGCCATTAGAAATCACGGGGCCCCGTACAACAACATTTTCGGGGCCCCGTGGGCCAGTCCCACACTAGCGCCAAAGCCGCACCCAAGATCCCGCCCGCTCCACCCAAGCCCCACTCTATCCCGCCCAAAGACCACACAGACATAAGCGCTAAAAAGTAACCCCCCCACACACAAGTTATAAAAAGCTATTGATGGTCAGGGCCCCCTTATAAGTTAAAAAAAAAATTGGGGCCCCAAAAACTTTTTTTAAAAAAAAAAAAAATTGGTAGAAGGGCCTATAGAATATTAAAATAATACATTGGTGGCCAGGGGATTAAAAAAAACCCCACATCGGTGTTCAGTAGAATTGAACTCGTGGCTTCAGCACTTCAATTTCGCCTCCTTTCGTGACTCTGGGTCTTTTCACAGCTTCAGGACTTCGCGTCTTTTCGCCGCTTCGGGAGTTCGGCTTCGGATGTTTTTGTGGCTTCGGGTCCTTAGGCTGTTTGGCTTTGGGCACTTCCGCATTTCGGCTGTTCGGGATTGCCGCACGCCTTAGGTGCTCTCATGCCCGGGACACTTGTCCCCCTTGTCCCCCCCTGATGGTGGCCCTGACTGGATGTCTAACATAATAGCCAGAACACTACTTCCTGCTTTTCAGCTCTCTTGTTTTCCACTGATTGGTTACCAGGCAGTAGCAAATCAGTGGCTTGAGGGGGGCACATGGGTCATAACTGTTGCTTTTGAATCTAATCTGCATGCTAAGAATTGCAAACTCAGTGAACTGAATGTCCCATGTGCCCCTTCTTCAAGTTGCTTACTAACTCAGAGTTAGAGAGCTGAAAAGCAGGAAGTAGTGTTCTGGCTATTATGTTACACATCCAGTCACTCCAGTCTTTATACATTACATTTTTGGCTAGCTAACTACATTAGAAATATTTTTTATTTTACACAGCCTATCTGTTTACACAGTTTTTCCAAGTTTAAACTAAGGTACAGAGTGTAAAAGACAAGTGCAAACTTCTGCACTTTAGCACCCAGGGCCAGAGGCATAACTTGGTCCTATGCCCTGCACACAATTGCAGAGAGGTCTATATTAAAAGGATCACAGGATGTGATGGAAGGTGGGAGGGTGGCCAATGGGATGTGGGGCTTTAGGCACTGTATTTCCCCCATGAATATGGCGATCTTTGCATTGGGCAACAGTGTATTCATAAGTGAATCAGATGGGAAAAGTGTGCAGTCACACAAGTTTAAAAATTGGCAGGTGCAAGGTGCAGAGAGCAGCAATGCCCTGGGCGGCAAGTGCTGTATAACAATACACTAAGGGGCACAATTTTGCACCACTTAGGGCTCTTCAAATTGGGCCCAGGACTATATTAAATGAGCCTTTTTAATTTTTGTGAAACAACTGATTTGGATTTATTGCAATAGGGTTAATACAAAGATTATTTTGGAAGAATTTACCTTTGCCCATCTACAGTACAAATAGAAACTCCCCACAAATCAGGGCTGAATTTAGCTAGTTGAGGAATGTAATCTGCAACCTGAAAAAAAAAGAAAGAATTCATTAGACACAACATGCTGTTCTGGAAATAAAAACTGTAATAATGTCAACTAAACTAATAGCACCAATGGATTCCAGACAAATACATTTTCATTGGCTACTCAGTTAGAAACATGGATACATGTATATACAGGTCAGATGGGTATACACTGCAAGATCTCATGTGCCAGGTCGAATTGGGCTGATCCAATCTTTTGGCCTAAAGCCAATCATGAAATCACAGTGAAGGCAGCTTTTATTGGCCTATGTACGGTCACCTTCATGGTTATACTCTCTTTAAAATGTAATTTGCATTGAAGACCTGTCATCTAGCTTTACACCTTTTATCCCACTGGCCTCATTATATACAAAATTCCCCAAAAATAGAGGGGCTCATTCACAAAAATGGGCAAATTTATGCTAGGGCAATAATTAATGGCTGGTAAGGGGTAACTTTAAGGAGGGACTGTGCGTGCCAGGCTGCCCAAAGAGTTTTTTATAGGGGGGGGCAGGAGGACAGTGTTTACAAGTTACCCACCAGCAAATTTGCCCACTGGTCGGTAAATGGGCTTGAGACTCTGCTGTTACATGTGACCCCCAAATCTCATATAAACCACTGAATTAAAAATAATTTAACTTCTGACCAAAACTTTTAATGAAAATCTGTGAGGGTTTTTGCTTGGATAGTGGAATTCTGAAAGAGGGGAGACTGTGGTACTGAACTTATAACATTAGTATGGTAACATTATTAATAAGTATTTACAATATGCCAACATATTCCACAGCTCTGAACAAACACACAGATTAAATGCAAATAAAACATTTTCAGAGAGAAGTTTAAAACCTTATGTGCTAATGCCCTAGAACTTTTATTTTCAGTTTACAGGTTATTCAACACAGGGCTGCAGGTTTCCTTGAAACTGCCCACTTCTAAAAAATTGTTAAGCATATAGTTAATTTGTTAGTTAAATTAATTTGTATATAGTTTGATTTGGTTGTTATTGTTACATACTCTGAGGAGCTTCATTTTTCCTTTTGGCATTAAAATAAAAAAAAATTTAAATTAATTAAAAATGTAATTGTCTAAACGGACAATTACAGCTGTTGCTACAAACTTTGCTGATAAATAAATGATTTTAGTATTCAGTGGCAGATGCATGAGACAGTACCTTTCCACCAGACAACTTCCTGGCATTTTCATAAAGTTCATCGATGTGTGATGTAAAAGACATAAAGTCAGGAATCACAAACTTTCTTCGGAAGGCCTGCGTGAGCAGCACAATGTTGCTTTGAACACACCTACACCAAACAAAAGTAAAATGAAATATTTTTCAAATGAAGTTAGTCTGCAACTTTCATGTTTAACAGTTATTCTGATACAATTCTTTCTATTGGATGAAAGTAGGCAGAGTGCGTTTTTTTTCTTTTGGGTAGGCTAACATTAGACATATATTTAAAGCTAAATCAGATGTAGCGGATAACAAGGACACCTCCCACGTCCTGTGGCTTTCACTGACTTCAGTGGGAACCATGTAAAAGCTCAGATGGGAGTGCTTTTCCATACTTAAATGCTCAGAGAGGAAAAACATTTACATGTGCACATTGTATAAAACAGTGGGCGCACACACACACACACACACACACACACCACACTAGGGGTTAGGATGAATCCATGGTAAATGAATTGCCAGTTACATTTGTTGTGGGCCCGCAAAAGACAGGGTAAATGCAAAACACATACTGTAGTAGAATAAATGAAGTACTAATCTCACATATAATACATAATATAAATGAAGTGCTACGCATATAATAACCGGTATGTAATACTCACACATCGGTTTCATGTACAAGATCCTAATTGCAGAGATCAAGAGAGACCATTTAATGTAGAACCCTTCCAACTAGTGGTGTGCGGGTCAAGAAAAGCTTGACCTACACCCAGCTTCCCCCCTCCATTTAGGCTCAATCCTATAAAACCGGAAGCCGGCAGACTAAGGACCTGCAAAGGTCAGCCTGAATGTGCCCGACTCTCGGGTCCTGCGGGTATCGGACCGACCAGCACATCACTACTTCCAACATATATCAGGATAAATAAATATTGCAATCAGCATGATCCCTTCTCTCACCATGTACCAGTGGTTTATTCCATGGAGGGGGTGTATTTTACTTTTGATTAGTAATATCATGGGTGGCTGGGGCAAGAAAATGGTCAAATCTGTTATTGTGGGAAAAACTAAATATTGACCGTTGCCTAATTACATTCCATCAATGTTTATTTGTCAATAAATGTGTTTTTGTGGCCAAGAAAATGATTACGAGGAGGTGGAAAGACTCCCTTCCTCCTTCTGGACCACAGTGGGTTCTTGAAGTTAAAAATCTCTGTGCTGTGGAAGCACTTATCTATAAAGCCAGAGGCAGTCCCCTCATGTATGAGAAAATCTGGGGCAAATGGACGGACTGAGTTATTTAACTTTTCATTGTACAAACTGTATGCTATAAGATCAATGCTTACGAATTGTATACTGTCACTTTGGACACAAATGTAACGATTTACTGCTGTATTTCATCCTAATTCTATGTACACTTACAGATGCATATGATAACTGATATGATATCATTGTAACTCTTATGCTGCTCAAATAAAAATGCCTGAATTAAAAAAAATATATATATTGACCGTTGGATTAGCATTAGGCAGGCCCCCTCACCATAACATGGTCACTGAAACACAGTAACTTTTCCAAAGAAGCCTCTTCCATTCAGAATTAATTTCTTCTTCCATTTCTGTTAATCTCCACTCCTAATCCCCACTCCACCCCCATTCTATTCTTTCTTTGACATATTTCCTTCACTTTCTTTCCCTTCTAGCCACCTTTAACCTAGGCTGCTTTTCCAAGCCAGGCTTATTATGAGTGTCCAAGTAACTATAACAATGTAACATGAAATTTGTACCGTGGGTTTAATATTGTAATACTGAGGTGAACGGGGGGAATAACATTATAGATTGGACATTTAGATCATGTTGGTGCATTTTTCTCCCTCTTTGTATGGATCATTTGAGAGCTGTAAAGATGTGGATTCTCTCCCTGAATCAGTTGTACAGGCTGATACATTAGATAGCTTTAAGAAGGGGTTTGGTGGCTTTTTAGCAAGCGAGGGAATACAGGGTTATGGGAGATGGCTCATAGTACAAGTTGATCCAGGGACTGGTGCGATTGCCATTTTGGCGTCAGGAAGGAATTTTTTCCCCCTCTGAGGCAAATTGGAGAGGCTTCAGATGGGGTTTTTCGGCTTCCTCTGGATCAAACAGTAAGGGAAACTATATAACATATATTTGGAAAATAGACAACCTAGAAGACATTGAAAACATATGGTTTTCTAGGTACATCTAGAGAACAGAAAAAAATTGGATAAAACAAGCTTTTACGTTCTATTACCCAATACAGTCTGGGAATGGTACTGATACTGTAGCTCAAAGGTAGTAAGCCCTAGAGATGCCTGTGTCCCCTCCTGAACTGCACCAGTGTTCTATCCCAAAGGTCTCCTGCATGTGATTCCTGACAGAAAGCAAGCACAGTTGAAGGCTGGTTGAGATCAGCTTCAAATGTACAAGCTCAACTTCAGCAACTGATTGCTGTTTTTCTCAATAGTTAATGAAACCTGAGCAGAATTGGTGCATCTCCGGAGGCCAGGGCAACTACCTTTTATTCTAATGTTAATTACTAATAGACATACAGCCCTGATCCTATGTCACATGCATGCACTTGCAAGAAACTCCCTTCTGGTTCTGGTGGCATATTTTTCATAGAAAAAAAAAAGCCAACACATTGTTTTTAAAAATAAATAAATAAAAAAGTTATTGCAAAAATATTATGGTTTTCCCCAAATGAAGTACAGGCTCTAGTAAACTGCACCTCTGGTGGGGGAAGTAATTTTTCTATGATCGTGCCTTTTTCTGATACTATGAAATGACTCAATCTAAACTGCTCAGATGGCAGGCAAGTGATTTTGGAATCTATGGAATGACAGAGAAAAGCATTTGGTTGTACCCTATGGAATGCTGAAATCTAATTGATCAGATAGAACGGCAGGCCGTTGTCAGTGGGGAACAGTAATTTTTCCATAGATTTGTGTACAAAACGTAATTGCTGCACTTCAACCAGGATGAGTGGAGGGTTCCTCAAAAATGTTAATGCATTCATTTGTGCCCAAATTAGTGGAAAGAGGCCTGATTTATCATAGTACAGTAGAAGTAATTTTTACTTAATAGTAGATTTGTCCAGCACCATGCATACATTTATAAAGACTAATACCTACATGGAGAGCTAAATGTTATACGGTACACTTTATGCTTGTTACAATTTATTTCTGAGTATACGATCTACAGAACACACGCTCTAGGAGAATTTACTGGAGGTTCATTAAAGTGTAGTCATGTTACTGGAACTGTAAAGTTAATATAGTTAAGCCGGTTTAATCATCACCTTCATTTTGCTACTGGTCACAAACCAGTGAACCAATGGAAATTTCCAGTAGAGATGACGAAAAATGACAAGAATGAAAAAATTTAAGAAAAGGCAGCAAACAATAGCAGAGAAATTGCATGATAGGGGAAGGTCACTTTTAAATGATGAAGAATGTGTTTTTTTCCCTTCTGTATTACCTTTAAGTTACTGTCTACAGTGTTCTCCCCAGACCATTTTTGCCACGCATCAAGCCCAGCACTCTCCCCCTGCCCGGTTCCCCTGCAGCCCCCACCTCATGCACCATATTAAAATTCTTCTTTTAGAAAACAGTAGGACTGTAACAGTCCTACCAGCTTCTGCAAAGCAGTTGAGGTTACAGATAGGAAAACACAAAATCAATTTATAGACATGGACAAATACTGGATTCTTAAAAACATTTGGCCAAATGCTAAACAGAACACTAATTGATTTTATGTACTCTGTGGTGAGCAATTAATATGTGACCCTTGAGATACGAGCCCTGTCGTAGAGTATACGGGGGATGTTTGATTTGGATAAATCATTTTCTAAATGAGTAATTGTTCCCCTAAAATTTGCAATAGTGGGAGTATATAGGATATGGTACTACCATATGTGACAATATAGTGAGCTGGGCTTGTTTTAAAGAGAATAAAAATCATTTAAAAAGTATTTTTTAAAGAAAGTCATTATGTGAATACTATACACATGGTTTTAATTAAATAACCTCACATTGTTGATACATAATTTTACAATGTTTTTATAGTTGACACTTAAGATGAACAGTGTTTCTCTGATTGATCATATTGGAGTCAAGATACACTTTTTCTTGTAATCATATGTAGATGGTGTGCACATTGCACTTTAACTCAGTACACTCATATATTGTATGTTTTACTTGTGGGTGTGATGATTGGGTTTGTGGGATATTTAAAGGAACGGTTCAGCGTAAAAAAAAAAAAACTGGGTAAATAGATAGCCTGTGCAAAATAAAAAATGTTTCTAATATATTGTTTAGTTAGCCAAAAATGTAATCTATAAAAGCAGAACAGAACATTACTTCCTGCTTTTCAGCTCTCTAACTCTGAGTTAGTCAGCGACTTTAAGGGGGGGCACATGGGAGATAACTGTTCTGTGAGTTCGCAATTGATCCTTATATGCAGCTCAGATTAAAAAGCAAACAGTTTTGACCCATGTGGCCCCCCTCAAGTCACTGCCTGGTAACCAATCAGTGGAAAACAAGAGAGCTGTAAAGCAGGAAGTAGTGTTCTGGACATCCAGTCACTCCAGACTTTATACATTACATTTTTGGCTAACTAACTATATTAGAAACATGTTTTATTTATAGGAAAGCCACGAAGGCATGGGGAGAACATACACAACCTGTAAGGCACCAGGACTAAAATGGCTGAGGTTTGCTGGATTCAACAAGTTACAGCAGGTAAAATGTGTCAGGGACTGGTCATTAGTGATGTTCGGCAAAGCCAAAGCTGGAGGGATGTGCAGGTCACCCGACACATGGTTGCAGCTGCAAATAAAATGTTAGGCTGATGAATTAATATAAACAATTGTAGGTGAAGAGTGTGGATAGGCAAAATAAGGTGGAATATCAGGGGATTTGAAGAACAATTTTGGCTCTATGAATTTCCTAATAAGCTTGGGTGCACCTAGGTAGTAGTAATGGGTGCCTTTAAGGGGTTGTCCACCTTCCAACAGCTGTTTTCAAATAGTTCACTAGAAACAAAGATATTTTTTTAGGTACTTTCTATTTGTGACTGTTTTCTAATAGTGAAGATTAAAGTTTCATTTTTTTACCTTCTTATTTCTAAAGCAGCTGGGAGGGGGGAATAGACTATGTAAACCTGATACATTAGTTGATACATTTCTTATTTTGTTTCATTAAAGGCAGTTGTTCTAATTGATGCAATAGTTGCTAAATATTCCACAGATGGTGCTGATCTGAGAAATCTATCAATTAATGTAGCAAATTAATCAAAATCTACACCTGGATTATCGAGCTTCCCAGAGAGAGAAACATTCATCTTTAATTTTGGGAATACAGTAAAAATAATAGATGGAAGTACAAAATATGTTGTGTATGCATGTGTGTTTGACAGACCTATCAATACACACATATATAAATATATACTAAATTAATGCAAATCCACCTCTCTGCTTTGTGTGAAACTCAGGTTCTATTGATTGATGGTTCGTAAGGGAATACTAAAGTATAATTTATTTCAGAAACAATACAGCTTATGGCTCCAGGTGCAGACACAGTAGACTGCAGATATGAAAAGAGGGACCAGTGAGAATTACCAGCTGGTACCCTTCCCCCCCCCCCAACTACTTAAGGGCATTAATTACCCCAGGGACAATGGCCTATATTGGTTTGGATTGTCCAGTAGCCAAAAGTCTGTGGATAAGGGTGTACAATATGATGGGCAACATTTTAGTTAGTATCTTGAAAAAGGACCCATATGAAGCATTTTCAAATATACATTGTAATGGCAGTTAAATTCATATTGGTGGCAAAACAATCCCTAAGGTATGGCAATCCAAATTACGGAAAGATCTTTTATCCAAAATAAAAATCAGGACCCATAAATTCCACAGAATAGATCCTATATCTGTACCTGCCAAAACAATTCCATTTGATGTAATTTGTTTATATATTTGGTTTTTAGTACACGTAAATTATGTTGATCCAAATTACAGAAAAAAAAAAATCTGAACAACCCCAGGGTATCTGTCATTCAAAATAATAGATACCATTCCTATATCTATATACCTTAAGGGAAAGTATATCATATACATGGAATAGTTTTTCAATATAATTTCAAGATACACTAAAATGCCATCCCTGCGCACACTGAGTTCTAGCATCATATTTTCTATATTTTATCTATTAAAAAAAGGGGGAAAAAAATTGTTTGCAAGTTTTACTGTGTTTACTTTTTAAAGAGTTCCTTATCTAGCATGACACCATCAGACATTGTTTGAAGAGACAATCTTAGCATGTCCATGCATTCTTTCAGCCTGGGGTCAGATGTGCGCAATCCCGTAGCCTTTAATGCCTGTATAAGGAAAAAAAATAAATCAAATACAGCTCCAATAGCTTCATTCGTTATCATTAATACCACATACATCTCCCAACATGTAAGATATGTACAAACAAGGCTCTTTCCTCACATTGTGTTACTTGGATGATATTTCTTGTAATACAGCACTAGGGCAACACACAAGACAATTTGAATTGGTTGACTGTCCCAGTTCATGTCTGTAAATCTGACATTTGTGGTGGGCAAGTAAAGCTGGGCATATACCTCAACACTATAAATCAAAGTACACATTTATTGCTTCTACAAAATATTAAATAACCTTAACCTAGAAAACCAGCTTGGACAACAAGAAGGGCTCTTCCAAACTTATGTGAAAGCTCTATCTGTGGGAAAATGGCAAGACCACCAGCTGCCAAATAGAAATCATAAAATAACTCCCATAGTTACACGGAGAAACCTCAGGCTCCCACTTAACCCAGTACTAAGATAAATTATGGTTATTCTCAGCCATTTAGTGGTGTTGTGGGGATGCCCCAGCTGGATTCTGATGGAATCACAAAGGTGTTAAAAGGCACATGTTGAGCAAAAATATTATTCCCAACCAAAGGTGCGGGCTAATAAAGCATGTGTATGTATAATGAGCAAGCAACATCCCCAATTATGCGTGTGTGTGTGCCCCTCGTACCGGGAGATCCATCCTAGTGAGGGTGGCCTAGCACTGGTGGGGGCAATTTAAAAAAAAACTATTGTTACCCCCAACCCGAGTGCAGGCTCTATTCCATTTCGGTTGGGGAAAATATTTTTACAGGTGCCCTTTTAAGCAGTTTGAAAATAAGGTGCCCTTTAGTGTTCAAGATTCCATTTAATGGCTAATTGTGTCAAAAACACTGCACTCCCGATAGCATTCAGATACACCCCACTTTGTAATTGGTTCTCAATCAATGCAAACTGTCATGCAGCCTTGGTGATATCAGTGCCTGACCTGCAGTTGAATGTAAAAGAGGGCAATAATCCAATGTCTCCTGTATAAATGCAGAGGTTTACTGCATTTTGTGAAGACGTGTATTAGGAGAGATTGAAGATGTTAGTAAATGGCCTGTTGTGAAGTTACCATGTAAATGCATATATATTGGATATATAACCTTGCAAGTGTGCTTCATGAATGTGTAGATTAGAAATTCGCTACTGTCTCAATGTTAATAGAACCCACATCTATATGTAAAAACCATTGTGTCTGAAAATTAATATGCTTGTACTTACAGTGATAAATTTATGAACTGGTATTTTTTCTTGTCCTTCTGCAATTGTGTAAAATAGCAAGTCTTCTAGACTAGGCAGCAACCCTGGTTTATTCTTTCTGCAAAAAAATATACAAGAAAATAAAGTTATTTAAAAAGAAAATACTTTTTATCTTATCTAGAACACAGTGATTATTTCTTTGGACAAACTCTATATCATAACTAATGAGGATACCCCCGCCCTCACCCAATAGTCTAAACAGCCACCTCTACTCCCCCTATAGTGTATTTTCTTCCTATGCTTGCCTTTGCTTCAATTTTGAGAAAGCATTAGCTGTGCTGGTAAAGCTACCAAAAGACTGCCGATTTAATCAAAGAGATGTATATAATTGTATAGCCAGTGCATGGGCATCAGGCCCCTCATTCTGGCACATGAGATTTTGGGATGCAAAGCTTGCCTTAAGAACAGCGTCCACAAAATGGTAGCTGCCTGCTTGCTGTGACTGTGAATTCCAAGACTGAATTAAACAAGATTTAAAGAATTTATAAAGTTTAAGTAAATTTTACGTGGTTTGAGTAACATCATAGAAAAGGATTTGGAATTGTTTCATAGGGTGAAAGGTCCTCTTTAATATTTTTAGGCCCTAAATTGACTTTGCTGGTGGGCCCAGTGGGCCCTAGTTACATCCCTGATTACGATTAGTGTCTGTGTATAAATAGTTGTTGAGCTGCTTAATTCTCAAGAAACCCTTGTGCATTTGATCTTTTGCTGAACCGACACCGCACTGCTGGTTACTGAAGCATGGGGAAAGCAAAAGAACTGTCAAAGTGTCTGCAAGCAAAAGTACTTTATAAATAAATTTTACTTAATAAATAAATAAACGTTTGTCTGAAACAAAGTGGAATGGTTTTGGTGTGCACAGTATAAAGATACTCCAACAAAAATGAGCTGCAGAGAAAAGACATTGATACACCAACGCCAAAATACAGCCCGCTTACAATATGCCTGACAGCACCTAGAGAAGCTTCAAAACTTAGGAGTGATGAGGCCAAAATGTAACTCTATGGTCACAACGATATGCTTGGAGAGGAGTTTACAATTCCTATAAAGAGAAGCACATCATAACTGCCATGAAGCATGGAGGTGGATCTCTGCGGTTTTGTGGGTGTATCAGCAACAGCAGAACAAGGAATGTAGTCAAAACGGATGTCAAGGTGAATGAATGCAGACCATTATCAGAAAATATAGGAGGAAAATTTGCCTTCATCAGTCCCAAAAGCTGCGCATGGGCAAACCTGGACTTTCCAACATGACAGATACGAAAGATAAATCAACCCTTTAGTGGCTACAGCAGAAGAATGAGGGTTCTAGAGTGGACATCATTGACCCACTTTGGGGAAATCTCAAACATGCATGTAATGCTAGACAACCAAAGAAATGGGGGCTTTTCGTTGCGAAGAATCACCTATGAGAATATGAAGGGCCTCATTCACAACTATCACAAAAGGCTACAAGCCATCATTTATGCTAAAGTGGCAATACTTCATGAAGTAAGCGGCTTAATGGCGCAATCTTCCGATTCAAGACAACTGTGAATTTGCTGAAAGAGATGCAAATTGCCAAAGGGGAGAAAGAAGACACGAAGATTACCAAAAGAGAAGAAGAAATGTGCCCGTGAGCTCTGCTGCGCTCACTCTGCAAGTGTGGTCACTATTTCAAGAGGGGACAGAATTCTGGGGTAAGACTGTGCAGGGGGGAGGCAACATTGGGGGGGGGGGGTAACAGCTAAACTGTCACTCACTTTGTCTTTTCCAAAAGGCTTAATGACTACCTAAAAGTGTGAAATAATTATAATGAATATAATAAACTTATAATACATATTAATTATAGGTTTTTACTGTTAATTTACAAACACAGCCAAATCACACAAAAAAGAGGATTTAGTGCATCCCTACGGAGTAGACTATTGTATACCAAAAATCAGCATAATTTAGATAAGGCCAAAAGTGCCCTGTGCTATCCCTCAAATTCTACATTATGTTAACATTGTAACTAAAAACTAGCTGTAAAGCTAAGGGCAAGGACTTCCAAGGTAATTATCTCAAAGATCTTACCTGTGTGACATGCAACATTAAGCATAGGGAGATTAATTAATGACTGAGGAAACAGTATGGGGAGGAGGAAGAGTTTTTTTTTTAGAAGAGGGCTGATTTTTCAGCTACAGGTCATTTGCCAGAGATAAGTTGCATGGCAATGAAGACAGGTTGGAGGAGATTTTTAACTGGGTATGGGGGAGGGTGCAGTGAGTAATACATGTGCGGGGGTGGAGATTTGTTTGGGGAAGGGGGATAGATAATAACAGGGAAGACCACGAGTTGTATTTACACAATTTAAAAGCTATTACAATATTAAATGAATGTTTACAAATGCAAGAAGTCAAACTGGTAAAATAGGAGAGCTGAAAGTATTGGCACTGAAAGAGAAATATGACTTAACTGGCATTGCTGAAACACAGCTGAATGAGTAACACGATTGTGCAGCAAATATAAAAGGCTACAGTGCGTTTTGGAGGAACAGGGGAAATGGAAAAGGAGCGGGTGCATGTGTTAAGTCTGATATAAAACCCATGCTATACTGGATCTAGTGATCTTAACAATTCTGAATGTTTAGCAAATGCTGGAACCCCTGGGGAAGAGAGACCATAATGTTATTACATACACCCCACTTACATACAACTCATACTCAAATACAGAGGCTGTTACAGTAATTTAAGCTGGCCATAGATGCAAAGATCCGATCGTTTGAATCCTCAAACGATCAGACTTCCCCATCTCCCGACCTGACACTAATCATCTCCGATCAAATAAAGTAGTAAAAGAACAGACCAGCCAATGCTCTGCCCTTAACAGCAGTAGTATGAAAGTTATGTCCAACATAAGCTGTTGACAGTCTCCCACTGAAAATCGTCCGATCAGCAATACGATCCAGGGACTAGTCCGATTGCCATTTTGGAGTCAGGAGGGAATTTTTTTCCCCCTCTGAGGCAAATTGGTGAGGCTTCAGATGGGTTTTTTTTTTTTTTGCCTTCCTCTGGATCAACTGGCAGTTAGGCAGATATAATAATAATAAAAAAAAAAAAAAGGTTGAACTTGATGGATGTGTCTTTTTTCAACCTTACTTACTATGTTACTAGAAAAAATAAAATACATGCAGAGAAATTATCGGCAGCCGACAGAAATCTTTCACCCGTCCAATCGACTGATATCCATGGGATGAAAATGTCGGGACTCTCCACGCGGTCCAAAAATCGCAAGAATCAAGGATTTGTATGATCGGATGTTTGCGTCTATGGACAGCTTTACTGTGCTTTGCCTTCATTAGCATTTAGCTTTAATAAACCACCTGCCCCAATCCCCTCTGCCATGTGTTATCTACTGCAGAGCACAGAAAGGTAAAAAAAAAAAAACATGCACAGAATGGTAAAAATAAACACTATGTTAAGAACATCTGTCTTGTTGCATTGAATAAGTAAATGTATATGTTTCAACTTACATACAAATTCAACTTAAGAACAAACATACAGACCTTATCTTGTATGTAACCCGGACACTGCCTGATACACTAGGCAACAAAAATTCTAAAGTTCTAAAATTCTAAAATTCAGGAAATCTTATTTTAGTTACTAAAGAGCATAGCTTGGGACATTGGAGATACATTTACATACATACACACACATATATATTTTCTTAAGTATATTATTAATTTTGTGTGTGTGTGTGTGTGTGTGTATACACACACACACATATATTTTCTTAAGTATATTATTAATTGTAAACAGATGCAGATTGAAAGTGTGGTGCCATTGTATTATAGAAATAATTTGGTTATAATACACAAGAGACATGAATATTCTGTAAATTATATCCTTACAAATGGTGCTTAGTGATGACATTGGTTATAATTGGAGCTTAGTAAAGTCATTTGTCAGGACTCACTGAAACCCATGTATTATAATAAACAAAGTACCCCCCCCCCCCCGTTTGCAAGATATGACAATATTAGAAGTCACCCAGAGTATTATGGGGAAGCTAGGGTAGACTGGGCAGTGGGATTAGTAAGGAAACATGAGAGGAGTGGGGGGGGGGGCATACAGTTAACTAAGGAAATCCCTCTGTTGAAAGGAAAACATGGTAATAGTAACTATCTCTCCATTACGTAATGTAAATGTCAGAGGGCAAAGTAGTAATCTCTATTGTATGCTGACAAATTCTTGGAATTTGTCAGGTAAAATAGGTGAGCTGGAATTAATTGAATTATGATATAATTGGTATCACTGAGACCTGGTGGGTTGAAACACGTGCCTGGGCTGTGAATAGAGAGAGAGAATGAAGCCCAGCTACTATTATGAATGAAGGAGGCTTCACAACTAGGTACATTTTTTATTTTGGGTGACTTAAATTATTCAGACATTGACTGGGATAATAGGGTTGTCAAGTCAGAAAAATCTAGCACGTTTGTAAATATGCTTTGTGACAACTTTTTATTTCAGCTCGTTCAAGAGCCTACTAGGGATGTCTTTAATAAATATCCATCTCTGTATATTCCCGTTGTAAGCAAGGAACATTGACACAAAGCAAAACCTTTATGGTTCGATAGAAGTGTTGGTGTTGAGGTTGGTTAGAAAAGACGTGCATTTAAGGCATACAAGTTAGCTGGGACAGCTGGAACATTTATCAGGTACAAGGAGATCAATAAATCATCAATAAAGCTATCAGACAATCTGAAAAAGGTTATTACAGAGAGGAGTAAAATTAATCCAAAATTATTTTTTAATTAAGTAAATAGTAAAAAAAAAAAAAAAAAAAAAAAAGCAGGAAGGAGGTGGGAGCGGGGTCAGTTGGTCAAAGTGAACAAGGAAAAATGGTTCTGAACGGTTATTTTTTTTTGTCTGTCTACACAACTGAGGAACAGCTAATGAAGGTTTCCTTCTTAATAGCCCCAATTCAAGTAATACAACTAATGATGAATGTTTCAGGCATGAGGAAATTCAAGAGAGGCTAGAACATGTAAAAGTTAACAAAGGTCCTGGACAAGATGGTATTCATCCCAGTGTAAATGAGCTTAGCTCTGTGATAGCCAAACCTCTTTAACAATTCGACAGTCTCTAAGCATCATGCCAGACCTCAATGAATCCTCAAAAATTAAGTAATTTTGTGCTGCTAATAAAAAGGGATCCCATTCTCAGCTTCAAAACGATAGGCCGGTTAGCCTGATGTTAAGTGGTAGGAAAGATTTTTGAGGGGTATTAAAAGACAAGATACTTGAGCTCATTGGAAATCACGATACTATGAGTTTGTGCCAGCATGATCTTGACAGACTAATTTAAGTAAAAATAAAATAAGAAAGACTACCTGCACATACTCACAACTTTGTTGTGCTTGTGTGCAAACAGGGAATGAACCAGGTGAATCAGGTACGTGCCAATCTAGTGCAGCGCTCCAACAATGTGGCACCAACAAAAGAGCAAAAGGCTGCACACATTCTTCAAAGTGAAAAGCAGTCATTTATTTGTTTATTAAAAACCGTGTGGCTGCTGTGGTTCAAAAGCCTGACGTATTTTCAGTGTCAACCTTTAATCATAGGCTAAACCCTAACCCATCCTCAACCCCCCCCTCACTGCCCTTTCTCCAAGCTCCGTCCTCACAACATCTATCTCATGTGTGCTGACCTGCCATAAATCGACAGAGTTGTGCATCAGATTTCAAAGGTATCGTCTTCCACAGTCACGTCTTCCACAGATCATCTCCTGTCAGTCGTCCTACAGGAATCCTGCAGAAGCACGAGCAGCAGAATCTGAATCAGGACATAGCTTCAATTGCGCATGCTCCTGCAAGATCTGTATCGAAATCTCCCCAGTTCAGGGAGACTGTCGTCCTGAAGAAGAGGAGATTTGTCACTGGGGCAACAAATCTCCCCGAATCTGCTCGTGTGGCCTGATCTTTAAAAGGACATTCGCTTGAGGGATGTAAACACAATTTTGCCCCTTTATAGGTCCCTGGTAAGGCCTCACCTTGAGTATGCAGTGCAGTTTTGGGCTCCAGTTATTAATAAGGATCTTAATGAGCTGGAGAGAATGCAGAGACATGTAACTTATCTGGGAAAGGAAAGGAAGAATTAAAATAGAAGGAAAGACGGTCAAGGTTGGGGTTGTTTTCTCTGGAGTAGAGCTGCTTGGAGGGTACATACCGTATATACTCGAGTATAAGCCGAGTTTTTCAGCACAAAAAATCTGCTGAAAAACTCTACCTCGGCTTATACTCGGGGCAGTGCCGCTTCCCCCTTTCCCGGCCAGATCCTCCCCTAGCTGCCCCATCCTCCGTCAGTGCCACTACCCGGTCCTGGACTGTCAGTGACTGTCACTCACCTTCCGAACTCAGGGGCAGAAAGGTCGCACCAGCTCGCAGAAAGAGAGTTGATTTTACCGGGCCAAGTTCTCCGCCTCCTCGCTGCAAAGTGCGGCCACCTGTGGAACAAATGAATCCTGCAGAGACTCGTGTACGGAGAGCAGACACGGCGCCATCCCAGGCATGAGCACCGGCAAAGGTTTCCTACTTCCTGTCACACGTCTGTAAGTTCCGGTTCACGCGCTGGAGCTCCGGTTCATGGCACAATAGGCGCACAAAGCAGCATGACAAGCACAGGAGCTGTACAGAATATGTAGCTTGTATGAGCTCCTCTGTCCTGTGCTTAGAGCTACTCACTCTGGAGCTGCTGCTTCTTCTTCGTCCTCTCTGACAATCAGCCCATCAGCCAGTGCGGGAGGTCACGACTTCTGCGTCTGTCATTGCCAGAGTTCTGTGGATAGGGTGTGGGCACAGCGCGAGGTTGGGCATTTATTGGTGAGTTGTACACATTTTGGAAAGCTTAAAAATGCAGTGCGTATTGGGCAGATTTGGGGGCAGCATTTTTTCAGAAGACGAGGGTGTGACTTTTGTGCAGTAGCAATAGTCTTAGATTAGGGTGTCATTAGTAGGTAGGGCTTTCAGCCCAGGTGAGTGTTGGGCTAATACTAGATGATGTTTTAATTTAACATATTTTTATTTATATAAACTTTACCTATTTAAAGCCCCATTGAAAGTCTGTTGTGGTTCATTATGCACCAGGTTGGTGGTATGTGCATGAATTATCAACAAAACAAATAACTGAGTAAAAGTACGGTATGCAATGGAAAAGGTTGATCTGTCATTTTTCACCCTAGGCTTATACACGAGTCAATAAGTTTTCCCAATTTTTGTAGGTAAAATTAGGTACCTCGGCTTATACTCGGGTCGGCTTATACACGAGTATATACGGTAATTACTTTCTAGGGACATAATTACTTTGTTGGAACACATTAGAGAACATTACAGACAAGATAGTGGAGAATCTTTTCTCCCTTAGAAAAAGAATGAGAGGCCGTCCCATTAAACTAAAGGAAATTAACTTTCATTTGAAGCAGCGTAGGTGGAATGCCGGGTAAAGTTGATTCTACCAATACCTTTAAGTCAAGTCAGACTTTACGGTCATCTGAACTATACAATGTACAACGAAATATTAAAAGTTTTAGGACCTACTTAAAGGACAATATGCAACAGCTATTACAAGAAACAATATACAGAAGTGCAATTCGACCGCAGTTCCAAGGAGCCGTGTACCAAACAGCAAAAAACAGTGTACAAAAAAAAAAAGCAATCCAATATTTTCAATTCTCAACATGATACCACAATCCAGTAAATATCAGATAAACATATTTTACTATATGTTACAAGAAAACCATATCTACTAAGAATTCCTCACCATGAACAGAGTCGAGGTGAGGAGGAGCTTGGATGGTGGTGTATACAACCCATGGCTATCTACAGTTACTTTATATACAGTGTGTGTATAGATTGGTCTGTTTATGTGTGTAATACATGTGAATTGGGGTTCATTTGGAGAGACTGAACTTGATGGACTTTTGACTTTCAAACCAAATTAACTATGTAACTATTGCACATCACTACCTGCCACAGATTTACTTCAATCTCCATTGGACAGCAAAACATATTAGCATTGGATGCAGGGTCGGATTGGGCTGGCAGGAGACTGGTAAAAAACCTAGTGAGCCCCAGAGCTGGTGGGCCCCTGCCGAACCAAGTCCGCTTCTTCATCTGGAAACATCATCCTATGGACACTGATCGTGGCACTCCCTTCCCCCTGTGCACATGATTACATTGTGTTTACGGTATGTGTGTGTGTGAGAGGTGGGGTGGGGTTGGTTTAACTAGAGATTAAGAGGTGGGGGGGGGGTTAGTGGCACTCGGACACCCCAGTCCGACACAGATTGGATGTGCAGGATAATTCAACCCAAACAGCACAACCAATACCTGTGCACAACGGAGTTCAAAGCAAGTTTGTGGCAGTAGTAATGTACTGAGCCTACCTTCCTCTTTGTTGTCTATGTGCCTGCATATTCCTAAGGGGGATTGATGGAAATGGAGGAGGAAAGGTCAACAAGGACAAACAGATAAGAGACAAACAAAAGGTTTTGAGACAAAAAAGGCTAGAAGCGAAAAAGCAGAAAATATGGAAAGGAAGAAGAATGTGGGAGCAGAGGAAGAGAGGTGTGAAAGGGAAACCATAAATAGCAAAAGGACATACAGCAGTACATGTATTTAAAAAAAAAAAAGTGTGAGAGGCTAATGAGACAACAGGGAAGAGAATGACAGATGTGGCACATTTCTGCTCCAATAAATGTTTTAAAAGGCAGGAGCCAAAGTATGGTGTGCTTCATTTCCCTCTTCTAAATAAATCGATTTGTTGAGCTCAGAAGCGGCCTGGGATCGAATGCACCCTATGAAAACAAGCGAGTGGTGTGCAGAAGATAAAATTGTTTTGGCGTATCCTTTGCTTCTCACTATATAGTGAGTTTGTGACACCAATGCTCACAGCTTCTCACTATATAATGTGCCAGTACCCCATTGCCTTTCGCTGCATATCATTTACAGTACAATTATATATTATAATTAATGTTCTTGGGTTCCTTTTGGCCATTGCCTATCAATATAAGTGTGCAAGTATCCACTGTGTCTCAATGTACTTTAGCAGCAACTACCATCTGCAACTGGCTGTATATAATATGCTGAGCGTCAGTGCCATTGCACTGTAAACAATGCACTTTGTGTGTCTCACTGTATATAATATGACTGGGGGGGAGGGGGACCAGTCATCCCAATTTACAACACCCTGAAAGCAATTGCTCATGTTCATTTGTTTGACACCCTTCCTCCCTTTTAACTGTGTTGTACATGTGTTGAAATCTGCATCCCAATGGAATATAACCCACGTAAAATGACAGTAATTGAAATATGCCAAATGACAGGCCATTTTTACTGTACAGAATCAGTTTGAACCCGGCTGGCATTCATTTTGCTCTATGTTGTTGACCTTTAAAAACACTGGTTTCCTATTTATAACATGAGAATTGCTGTGACGTCCCAATTTGAGACCACTTTCCATCGAAGGGCAACGCTAGGTCAGGCAGAAACACAGTTTCTCTTCGCTCACTGACGCCGACTATAAAAACAATGTAGCAGACCCCGGGCCTAAGCCAGCCAAGTCTACTATTCCCACAATGCACTCTTAAACCCAGTGAATCCACTTGAATTAAAGGCTCTAGATCCCAATGAGTGCCAGATAATTCAAATAGCAGTTAAGATAAACCCCAGCTATGGAATGTATTACACACCTGATTACACAATATTTATGAGGAAAAACAGCGCATTTGCCCTTGTGACTTAGGGCGCAACTATTTACCCAGCCCGTGGGGGTGGTGGGATTGGTGGATGTTGAAATTTCCTTTTTTTTTTTTTTTCGCGTTCGTAGGGAGTGCACGTTCTTTTATCCCTAACAATATGACTATAATAGGTAAAACATTGATGTTTTTTCTAATTAACGCAATTGTAAGAGCAATGACTAAATTAAACGGAATCCATTCTTAGAATTCAGCGTATTGCATTAAGGCAGGTTGGCAGAGAAGGCAGAGGAAGCACCTGCACGGTGCTAGGCGCCAGTATCTTCCTTCATTTGCCCTAACCTTTTTGCAAGGCCGTGCGCTTCCTCAGAACGTCAAGCCCACCAACAAAATGACAGCGCTTTAGTAGACACCCCCCTCATCCCTGCCTCACAGCGGCGTGTTACGTCACTGTCTCTTACGTCACGGCACGCCCTAGAACACGGTAGCGCTACACGTTCACTTGCCAAGCTTAGCGGCCGTCCTACAAACACTCACTTGTCCTCATTTGAAGCTTTGGTAGCGGATTCCGTGTCCGGCGGGGTAACTTTGCCGTTCTCATTTTCCGTAGCATCCTCGGATTTTGAAGTATACCTCCGAGCCTGTAGTGTACACGCGCGTGTCAGACAGTGTGCCTTCCAGCCGCCTACGCCTGCTCTCTCCCGAACACTGGGAAACCCAACCGCTGATGCAAGGCTACGAACAGACACCAAAGTGCTGGCCTTAGTCCTGCAGCGCATAGCGTTGAGGAGATCCCTAAGCATAACACTGCTCGCTAGACGAATCATGTTTCTTTAGCCTGCCGTCCTCGCACTACGTTGCCGCTATGTCTGATACAGAGATAGCTTTCACTAGTGCTCCCGAGAAGAGAAACCTTTCGCTGCAACTCATTGGTTGACTGTCAGATCTGTCACGATAAGAAAAAAAGACATTGGTTGAACCTGGTGGGCGGTTCTAATGACGTTTTCTATGCAAAGGGGCGCGGTTAGGCTGGAATAAAGTCTTAAAATCATTGTCCTGTGACGTGATCTAGTTTAATGGCTATAACGTACTTACAAACACAGCAGACGTAGGGGGCAAATAAAGTGCCAGGCGTATTGTTTAGTAATATGCAACGACATGAGAGAGATTTTTTTAAATACTCCTATGATAATATTTCGGTTTATGCATTTTGAACTTGATTTTTTGTGTTTTAAAAGTTATTTTTAAGACTATGGACACACAAGGTGTTTTCCCTCCTGCATTATAGATAGGCGGAGAGCCAAGCTGCTGCCTTCCAGGCCCTGTTCCTGTTCCCAGAGCTCTGACAGGGAAGGCCTCAGCCTGTCAGCAGATGAACACAGAGCAAATGTTGGCACAAAAATGCATTCTTTAGCTCTTCCATGCCAAATCCACTCTGCGTGTCTGCTGACAGTTTGAGTCTGTGCTACACACCCGCCCTTTCTCTGCCTGGTGGAAGCATTTAACTCTTTAAACCCTTACCTTCCATAGTTCCCCTCCCACACAGGTGTTAATACATAAATTCCCCTAAGGGCTCTTACAGACAAGCGTTTTTACCTGCGCTTCGTTTCTCTTCGTTCAGCCGCAGGGGAGCGCAGGGATAGACGCATTCCATTTTTTCCAATGGGGCTGTACTCACACAGGTGCGTGTAGGCCCCCGAACGCAGGAAAAATGCAGCAGGTTGCGTCTCAACCTGCGTTCGGTGCCTACACGCGCCTGTGTGAGTACAGCCCCATTGGAAAAAATGTAATGCGTCTATCCCCTGTGGCTGAACGCTGAGAAACGGAGCGCAGGTAAAAACGCTCGTCTGTAAGAGCCCTAAGTCTGTAATTACCCCTCGATGCAGAGTCAGCACAGCGGAGCTCACGGGCACCATCTTCACCTCTTCGGGAATCTTACTTACCAAAGACTCCAAAAGCAGTGAAGATGGCGCCCGTGAGCTCAAATGTGCTGACTCTGCATCGAGGGGTAATTACAGACTTAGGGGCATTTACAGGTATTAACACGTGGGGGGGGTAGGGGTTTTCATTAGTTTGCGGGTTTAGTTCTCCTTTAAGTGCCAGCAGAATTTGAATTTTTCGGTTACACAAAATGCCAGACGTTTTTGAAACATTTTGTGCTCTCTCACTATAGGGACATTTTCTGAGGGGAAGCCTTTAGTTTACCTAGGAAAACGATACATTGTTTTTTTCGGGAGAACCTGAGCTTTCTAAATCTGCGAGATTCCATGTATTTTCACCTCTGCAAAAAGATTTATTTATAGTGCTTAATATCAAAAAAATCCTATTTTTCATAATATATGAGTTTATACCAGAATTTTTTTTCATTTTACACATAAAAATCGAACTAATTTGGAAAGCCTCATGTCTCTTGAACGTGCCAATACCAGATATGTATAGTTTTAGGGAGATTTAGGACCTCTGTACAGCAAAAATTCCTGCCAGTATATTACCAAATTTTGAAAGCACTAAGGCAAAAAATGGTATACTTTAGATTCCAAGGCAAAAAAATCCTGAAACAGTAGGTTTACCCCAGAGAACCATATATTTTTGAAAAGTACACATTCTGCTGATTGGAAAATGGGTAACTATGTCTCTCTACTAACTACCAAACATCAAAGCTTGTCTGAACGTAGCAGTTTTTATAAAAATGTATTAAAATTCAGAAAAATCACTTCAAAGGTTTTATTTTGCTGCTCCACATATCCCACACTGTATTTGATACCAAGAAAAAGCACCCTGAATATGGGTCGACTGAACAGTTTGATGCCCATTATGCATAGGTTTACCAAAGTATCTGCCATTTAGAGACCCCAATATGAAGTTAGCGCATCAAAATTGCCTAGAACTTTACTTCAGCTACTGAAAAATCAACACAGAATCTAAAATGGGTACCCATTCCTTTCTGCTCCAAACTACTGAGTCCCAAAGCGTTCCCAAAATTGACAGTTTTGGTGAAATACCTGAAAATTGCCTCAAAGCTTCAAATTTCAAGCATCATATCGCCCATGTATCACTACATACCAAGAAAAAGCACCCTAAATATGATTGCCAGGGCTCCTCCAAACAGGTTGATGCTCATTGTGCATAGGTTTACCAAAGCATCTGGCATTTAGAGAACCCAAAATGAAGTTAGTGCATACAAATAGTCCTGTGGGTAACTTCAGCTAATGAAAAATCAACATATTGACTGCATTTTTTGTGGGGTAAAAACACAAATATATGTTTACCCCCAAAACCATATATTTTTGGAAAGTACACATTCTACCAAATCTAAAATGGGTACCCATGCCTTTCTGCTCCAAACTACTGAGTTGCAAGGCTTTCCCAAAATTGGCGGTTTTAGTGAAATACCTGAAAATTGCCTCTAAGCTTCAAATTTTTGTATTGTCGATGTATCATTACGTACCAAGAAAAAAACACACTAAATATGATTGCCTGGTGTCTTCCAAACAGTTTGATGCCCATTGTGCATAGGTTTACCAAAGTATCTGCCATATAGACCCCCAAATATCATGAAAAACATGAAAATCATTACAAAGCTTGCATTTTACTCCATTATATACCACACATTTCATAACTTACCAGCATAAAACATCCTAAATATGAAAGCTAGGGTCTACTGAATAGTTTGATGCTTGATATGCAAAGATTTACCAAGCCATATGACATACAGAGACCCCCAAATGAAAATAGTACATATGAATTTTCACGCATGACACACTGACTGCTTTAATATAAGCACCCAGCATCTGTATTATGCACCATAAGATCCCCTAACAGTATGGAGAACCTAGAAAACCATATATTTTCCAAAAGTACACATTCTGATCAATCTAAAGCAGGTAATCACATCTTTCTACTGTAAACTACCAAACTGCAAAGCTATGCTAAACATAATGTTTTTTGTGAAATTTCGGAAAATCATCACAAAGCTTGCATTTTACCACATTTATATTTGCCACATTTCATACCAAACTGCAAAGCTATGCTAAACATAATGCTTTTTATGAAATTTCTTAAAATAGTAACAAAGCTTGCTCCATTAAATATCCTACAAAAAGGTTTGCCGATACTGTTGGCTGTCACGTGTCTACTGTTTGGAGTTCGATGAGAAAGTCTCAGGAGCACTTCCATTGACAACTTCCACACCCAAATAAACACACAGAGCACAATAAATATCTATACATTATATCCTTTAATTATAAGAAATTAAATACATTAGTGTTTACAAAATAAAATATAAATGTAAAGAATATGTGAAATTATAAATGAGAAGGCTTTTTTTAATATACCACTTTACATAGAAATCCACAGTTAAATATACACCTAACCACATTTCTAATGTGCGAAGAGAAAGCTCTCCTGGGGCAGATTTACTTGCTAAATGACAGTTAAGATTACCCTGATCGTGTTTCATAGCGGCACTTACTAGTGATATTAATCATCTACTATTATCATTATATTATATTATAGTATGTCACAGGAATACAACTATTTTACTCTGATACACAGTGTATTTAGCACAGTCTTTGTGATTAGTATAATTCTCAACCTGATATCATGCATACAACAGATTTTTTATCATATTTTAGCTAGTTCAGCTAGATGGTTACTGACTCACCTTGCCAACCCAACCTCTTTGATGGCTTCAATCCTTAACAACCAAAGAGTTGTGTGTCTGATACAAAACATGCCATATACGAACACCTTATTTCAATAAGAGATACATTTGTATAGTTCAAATTTATTCTCCAAAATAAATAAATATATAGGTCCCCCTACAAACTAGCTCAAATGGATCTGTCTTCACAGTCTACTTGCCAAAAGTGTGTCAGCAACAACACAAAGCTTATTCATATGATTTACTGGTACCAAACAGAATACTTGAAAGAACACTTGACTCTCCCAGGAATATGTACCACAAATGTGTGGTTTAGTAGCATTACGCATAAGATCACTGTTATTCTAAGCCAAAAAGCTGATTATCATGAGATGGATAACAACCCGACCATCAAGTACTGATGCATGGATGTCTTTAATAAACAAATACCTGGTTTCAATCAAACTTGCCAATGATGCAAGAAGATGACCAAAAACATCTGAGAAAATTTGTTTAGACGGTAATCCAAATGTTGAAACAGTATAAGTTTATAGTGCTTTAGTAAAACTAGAATGATCCGGACCCTGAGCAACTCTATGGCAAAGCGAGAAAGTTTCTATATAATGAATATAACTTCTAGCAACATTGCAGTAATGTAGACCATTTTGTCCAAATATACTATTTGTTTTGTGCATTGGTTGATAACTGCTGTAAGACTCCCCTTAATGTATAACAATACCACCTTTTCTTTACCCTTTTATTATTAATAACGTATTTTTAGAGTGCCATTTACTTGGCACAAACTTGCTCACTTTGCCTTGTAATTATATTAAACAAATAGGAAGGATTATGGTAATAATTCTTCAAAATGCATGCACAATTTCTAAAAGATTTTTATAAGGAATGTCTATTGTCAAATGAATCAGCAGAACTGCATGAAGCTGTTTCTTAATTTGTAGAGAACAGAAATTAGAAATAATGTAGATCTGCTTAGGAATAATGCCTTAGTTTATTTCTCTGCCTAATGAAAAATACATGGAATATAAGGTTATCTTATACCATAGGGTCTATTTTTCTATTTAAAAAAGGCTGAATTGCAGTTTCACAAAGAACTAACTTGTTTTTACCATAATTCTTTCGCATGAAATAACTAAATGAAAGTGTTTTTTTTTTTCTTCTTTCTTTACTATCACACATTCAGTAAGAATCCAGGCTATGCTTATTTGCACAAAATCACATAATTAATATGTACTTTGTCAGAAAAGTTCAGCCTGCTTTGTAAAAAAATAAGAACTTGAATGCAGTACCACAGACCAACCGTTACACCAAAAGTAATGAACAATGTTTACACCCATACAATTTCGGCTCTTTCTTATCCCAAACATCATTACTATCTAATCTAATTTTAAATGATTTCAATGACCTTACTATGACTTTACGACTTGGAACACATATGGGACACTTGACTGCTTACAATGATTTAAGACTACAGTGCAGACAACACAGCTCACATTTCTATCCACTAAAAGCAAGACATACATGACTACTGTCATTAGAAATAGAACAGGTAAAGCAAGGCTGGTATCTGGCTAAATAGGTTTCATTTAAAGACATTTCGTAACTCAGTGTTTCTCAACAGAGCTTTGCAATTAGGAAATAGGTTAGAACCAATTATGCACCTGATTAAATACATACTATTTTTTACTGTAGGGAAGAACTTCACATTATTAAAGAAGACTCATGGAGACTTGATCTAAATTACATACATATAAATATTTAGAATCTATGGCTATCAACTCCTTCATCCATACAAGATACAGCAAGCACTCACAGATCCCACAAGCAGGTGCAGTAATATAAAAGAAAGCTTTTTTATAAATACTTATGAAGTGAGGCAATTTATTAGTACTTCATATGTATTTATAATAAAGTTTATTTTCCATTACAACATCTGATCATAGGACCTGTGATTGGCTGCTGTGTCTTCTGGTGTGGATTACCTCAAGCTGTAGGTCTGGGGCAAACCCCATATTGGTACTGGGGAGTTTTTAATTGTGTATTTTGTTTTTTCCCTTAAAATATCTACTCAATTATCCCTTAAACATAATGGGGAAGTAGAGCTAGGGGACATGTCACCCTAAGAAATAACGGCAAATCCTGTTTTTATCAGGTTAGTCTAGCCTAATAAACTTTACTTACACTATATAGATGTTCTAAACGTCAGTCTTGAAATTCAGAAACACATAAAGCAGGCATGTGCTATTTAGTAGACACTGTTATTAAGGCATCATCCCAAAATCTTGTTTATGCACCTGAATTGGGGTCCTAATGCCCATGCACTGGTCACACAACTATAGACAGTGATAAGAATGTGAGGAGTGTAGTGGCATCTAGTAAGTACAGATATGAAAGTGAAAATAACTGCTGTGCCTGAGATGGGCATAGAGATAGGACAGGCAATATATGACTGAAAGCTGATATTTTGAAATACATTTATAACAAGCATGGATGTTTCAATAAAAAATAATTTGGGTTTCATGTTTAATTTGAAATGGACTTTTATTATATAGCTTTGTATGTCTGGGTGACAGTTTCCCTTTAAGACATGGACAGTGGATTTACTTTATAAAAAAAAGGTGAAGCTACTTCTACAGTTTCAAAAGCAGTTCTGGGTAATAGCTTGCATGATTTTCAACTGTGTCATGAATGGCTGACAATCCATGTAACCGCTAGACAAACTACAATGCATTGGGGCAGACTGCCTTATTGGTTATCTGAAGGTCTGCGTCAAACCAAACAGAGTTTATGTTGGTATAAAGCAGATAAGATGTGACCTAGCTGTTGGTATAATGCAGATAAGATGTGACCTAGCTGTAAGATTAAGTATGCTGTACTAGCCAATCTAGAATAGAAATATAGATATATAGATATTTATGTTGTGTCCAAGTTAAGTGGATGATAACATTTACAGCAATAGGATATGTGCCCTTAAGATAATATGGCAAAGAAGCTACCCAAAATAATACTGAAAGCTTGCTTTATACAAGCACTTAACCAATACGGGAATTACGTTTATTATCAACGTGATTATTGCTGCTGCCATAGCTAATATGGCAAACGCAGTTACATCACTGTGTCGGTACAGCACAATCTCTGAGGGAAGTCAATATTCCTGTTTGGCCCAAATGGCTTTATAAGAAATGTACCACGAAAGGCTTGTGGAAAAGGCAGGCTATGCCTGAAACAATAGTTGGGCTATTTGTACATTTTTAATCAATGTACCCAACCATTTATTTATGTGTACACCACTCAGGAGACCGTTTTTTCCATAAAGTCTGTGCTTCTACATGAAATTTTGTGTTGGAATCTACCTCCCATTGACATGAATTGGTGGTTTTCATCACAAAAGTAAGTTACATGTGCTGTCCACTTGCCTCTAACTAACTGTGTAGGTTGGCTTTTGGCTCTAGAGATCGCATTAGTACTACTTGAACAGTTACCTGTGGCAAAAAAACCCAGCGCACATCAAAAAATCATTGGGACTTCTCCCATTGACTTATATTCAACCTCGACAGGTCTGAGATGCTGGATTTTCAGATTCAGACTTTTCCATCCTCGGGGTTTAATAAATTGGAAAAATTCAGATTTTATAAAAAAAAAAAATCACAATTTTTCGGGATTTTTACATTCGGAGTTTAGTAAATAACCCCCAGAATGTAATGGAAACGATCACCTTTGCACAGTGCTGGTAAATCTCTGAACTTACAATAGCAAATCAAACCATTAGAACAGGTGTTTATGGCAATCATAGGATCTGCCCATGACATTTACTATAGTTAAATGTTTAACACAATTTCTTTAAAAAGAAAACATAACCCTCTTTTGACAAGAGCCTATTTAGTTGAGCTTATGCAGAAAAGGTACATTAACACTTTCTGAACTTACAGATATAAATATAAATGTATTTTGTTTTTAAACAAACATACCTGATGCCACAGACTGAAAGGAAACCATGATAACATCTCTCTGTCCCATCCCCCTTAAGTTTACACAGTAATACAAACCCTCCCTCACGTGTTCCATCACCACAAGGTAATGGAGGAGTTGCATTACAGCATGTACGAATATCATGGTTTTCTTTCAATCTTTGGCATCAGGTATGTTCACGTATAAAATACAGTATATTTATTTCTGGAATTCAGATAGTGTTTATGTAAATTTTCCAACATGAGCATGTCGGGGGGGGAATATTTTTTCCTTTACGCATCATTCGCAGACACTGTAGACTCTACATGTATTATTCATGTTCCGCAAAGCTTTATAGAGATTATACATCATTCACAGTCCCTGCCCCAGTGGAGCTTACAATCTATGTCCCTATGACATTCATGCAGACTATGTTTAGTTTATCAGAAGCCACCTAACCTTCCTTTATGTAAGTAGCAAGGGGCTTGCCCAGGTGCAGATGTGCACTCAGGTCCCACTCCAGCCCCTCCCCCTACCATGGAATTGAACACCAGTGTGCTCGCCATAAAAAATCCGTCTGCCCTGCCAACCACAACATAACCCTTAGCTCTGCAAGGCCCAGGGGGGGGGGGGGTAGGGTAGTTATTGTGTATCTTGAAGTGTGAGAAGATACCTGAAGGAAACCCACAGACAAAGAGAGAACATACAAATTACTTTCAGATAGTGTCCTGGCTGGATTCAAACTTCAGACCCTCAGTTAGCAGTACCGATTCACCACTTTGCTGCCCTGCAGTTATAGTTCACCTTTTGATCTATTCTTTGTCACATGTCTACTGGCAACATGTGGCACGTACATGTAATGAAAAAGTTCATGGTTGCTCATGTGGGGCTCATTTATAAACACAGGGCAAGTTTGCACCCTTGGCAACCAATCAAGTGTTTGATTCCATTGTTCTACTTGCAGCTTTCTCAAAAAAGCTAATCACTGATTGGTTACTGTGGGTTACTGCGGGTTACTGCCCAGGTGCAATGGTTCTTAGTCTTTATAAATGAGCCTCTGTAGACAACTCAGGATTTTTAGATTGTTAGCTCTTTTGGGCAGATTATGCTTTACCTCTTGTATCAGTCATTGGTTCATAAGTTAATCATAAAAACTAATTTACATATGCAAATTAGGATTCGTTCGGCCAGGCACAAGGATTCGCCTAACCCTGCTGAAAAAGGCCGAATCCTGGTCGAATTCTGAACCGAATCCTGAATTCGGTGCATTCCGACTATATATATATATATATATATATATATATATATATATATATATATATATATATATATATATATATATATATATATATATATATATATATAGCCAAACGCTTGCACTCTGAGCCAGTCTTGTATTAATGTGGGTGCTAGGTCAAAACATTTTATAAAGTTCAAGAGGACCTGCACTCCAAAGTCAGTGAATCATCATCAAGGACAATGATAAAGACCCTAATGTGGGTGGAAGTTTGAACAATAAATAATTATGATTTCAATAAATCCACTATTTTTTTCCTAAACACATGAGAGAGAGAGATATGTGTGTGTGGGCACTTTAATGCAAGGAGAAAAAATGCCTTATATTGCTGCATAGGAAAAAATGTCAGAAAATTCAGATTCTAGTAAGTTTTACGTACATCTCATTTAAGGTTTTTAAGCATTACTTGCCCCTTTAAGTCTTTTAAAAATAAAATATATATTTTAATTAACATTATTGCGAGCTATTGATCATGCCAGACTATTTCTTTTCCTGTAATCCCAAGAATATGTTTTTTATCCTATGATAAGCAATATGGTTGTCTAAAACAGAAGTAATAAAACAGACATTAAAAATTTCAAGTAAAATGAACCGTATTCACATATATTAAATTGAATACATGTTCTAACACCTATGCGTTTCATACCTTACACAAACACATTTTGTAATCCTAAACAATGAAAGCCCACTTGTATTAGTTTGTGAGCTTTGCCATTTTTGTAAAAGGCATTAGAGGAATGTTTGTCCATCATAAAGACTATATCAGCAGTCCTGTTTCTCTCATTACCAATTGTATCAGTCTCTAAGCTTTGGCTTTATATGTATTGATGAGGCAACACTGGTAACAGTTTAAGGCTTGCTTGTGGTGGTGGTGGTGGTATTATTCATTTAAATTAGAAGATTGTCTTTTCAGCTATCTTGTATCTTCTGGTTCAAGCTTGATGATCTTCCTCTCTGTATTGTTTAAGGCTGTTTGTGAGTAATCCTTTAAGATTCCAATGCTATCTGTAGATATAAAAAAGAAAAAAAATTGTTTTAGTTTATAGATGTCTATAATTATTTTTTTCAAGGGGCCATTAACTCTTTCCCTGTAAGTGAGCAAACAGCCCGACACCCGCCAATGTAGAATCTAGGTTTCCTGAAAAATCCCAAGGCAGCACCAGGTACCCATGGCTTAATATACCCTTCCGACTAGAAGGCAAGATGGAGGTAAAAAGAAAATCTCTCCACTGGGGGTCCTCCTCTTCCCTGTATTAACCCCACCAGTTCTTTTTCATCCTGATTCCTGGAGTTAGGATTTTTGGGAACTCTGCTCCCTAACACTATTCATTTTATTTACATTTTCTCTTTAGGACTTTTTATGGGCATGCTCCAGCGCATCCTCCTATATTTCTTATCCTCATGGTGTAAGGAGACATGCTTAGCACTATCACTAGTGCATCAGCGTTACTATCCTGCCTTTCCCCTACTGCACCACCTTGTACTGAACATTTTTTCCACCATTAGCCCATTATGAGTTTATGACATGACTTTAATGCCTTTAACACTCTGCTTTGTATCAACTCCAATCAAGCCTCATTCCCAGCAGCCCATTACATGCTTTAATTCTGTCACGGGCTTCCTTCCTGATGCACCTGAAGCTCACGTCCCCACAAAACTTTTAAATCTTGTGCCTTGTTTCACAAATCCCCAGATGGTCATTTTACTTTTTACAGACTGTGCAGTTTTACCACAGCCAACAGCTGGAAGATCCATTCCTCCACACTCCACATTTAGTCCATTATATTTTTGGGAGTCAAATTCACAACACAGCATCTTTCTTACCAATACAAGACACTTTTTCGGAAATGGCTCAACAACTGCAACCTACGCCTCTTCTGCACAAGAACATGCACGCGTCTCCTTGGCCTAACACCATCCTCCAAGCCCGCATGACCTCTATGTACGACATATTTCGATACATTTTGTTTTACAAGACAGTCTTTACAAAGGCTTTGGACTATCAAGGTCCATTTATCTGTCTTTTCAGTGCTTTTCCCAAAAGCAACTGGCCATGTTAAGCATTTCTCCAAAAAGCCAACCACATCAGACCACTACCCTTTTGAGCCCTTATGCTCCATTGATCTCAAACTTCTCACATGGAAAGCAGCATTCCTAGTGGGCTTCTCATCAGCTAGTTGGGTTTTAGAAATCAGGGCAATCAGTCTCAAGTCCCATAGTAGCAGTACTAGAAGTTTCCGCCCACGGTCTTACTTTTTTTTTTCTTCTTCTGCAAGGTGTGCTAGTTGCAACTGGTGGAGATGGGTTTAATACATTGAAGAGTTATTCTTTTACTTCCATCCTGTCTCCTAGTTGGAAATGTGTATTATCACATCAATACCCTGTGCTGCCACTACTATTTTGAGAAAAAGATTCATCAGTGAGTATAAAAAAAAACCCTTTTCTGGGTCATACCTTAATCAATAGAAGCAATCAAATAGCATCGGGAGCTTAGAAAGATTAATGTGTGAGAGATTGGTGTAGGGAGGAGGGATTTGAGTTTTTTGAGAACTAGGCTGATTTTACTGCTACATGTTCTTTGCCAGGGAGGGGCTTCACTGAAATGATGATGGTGAAGCTGCTTTGGAGGGTTGGAGGATGTTTTAAACTAAGCATGTGGGGTGGGAGTAGGGTGTAGTGAGTAATTCTGTGGAAGGTAAATAAGAGAAGGGGTTGGGCATAGTAAAAATGAGAGAAAATGGGTGCCGTGATTTAGATGGGGGTCATGGTAAAGAAAGAACAGAAACTGTATTTCAGCAAGTTATAAACTGGTACCACCATTAAATATAAGTTTACAAATACCTGGCTGATAAAATGGGAGAGCTGGAGGTATTGGCACTGGAGGAGAAACACAATGTAACTAGCATAGATGAAAATGCCTATAATTTGTGTCTTTTTGTATAGCAAGAATTTTACTCTCAATATAAAGGAAAAAGTGAAGGTTAAAAATTAATGAGCTGAAACAATATGGGTTTAACTTTTCACATGGGTCAACTTTTGTCAGGCAAATTAATTGTATGGCTACGCTACAGCACACAGTGTTAAAAAGGAATTACAATATAATGTAGTCGCCCTGCACTGGTAAATCTGGTGGGTTTACTTCAGAAACACAACTATAGTTTATATAAACAAGCTGCTGTGTAGCTATGGGGGCAGCCCATTCAAGCACAGGATACACAGTAGATAACAGATACGTTTTGAAGAATATAATTGTATGCTACGGAGATTTTCTGTTAACCGCTGTGTATCCTGTGCCTTTTCCTTTTTCAGCTTTGAATGGCTACTCCCCATGGCTACATAGCTGTTTGTTTATATAAACTATAGTAGTCTTTCTGAAGCAAACCATACTCTTCCTGGTGTGCCATACTCTTCATGGTGTGTCACTCTCTTCATGGTGTGTCAAACTCCTCCTGCCCTATGCTGCCTGTGTGTTCCATTCTCTGCCTGAGAATGCCATACTCTGCCTGGATATGCCATACTCTACCTGCCCTACTCTGCCTGGGTATGCCATTTTCTGCCTGCCCTATGCTTCTTGTGCCTGCCCTACTCTGACTTTGGGAGGTGAACTTGGTGGTTGTTTGTCAGGAAAATGCTTGTTGGGGGGTCCCCAAAGTTTAATTTAATCATGTGCTGGGGGTTGTTGTGTTATCCACAGGGGAGGAGGAAGCATATGAATTTAAGGCTATGTTTTAATATGAATTAAAATTTTCACATATTAGTGATGAGTGATATCCCTGCAGTGAGCACCAACCATTTGTTTTTTGTGTGTTCTGCTACCATTAATGTGGGTATAGTCTTGACTTTTCTTGTGATAACATGGGTGTGGTTTAAAAAATGGGATTGGTCAACATTGGCTTCCATTATCAGCCCTTGGTACCACAAAAGTTGGACAGCACAGGAGCAGATTATTCAAGGACAATACTATCTAACATGACCAGGTACTATCATTCTAATGAAGTGATGAGGGATCTAGGTTAAGTGGAATGTGCACAAACAGTATGCTTCAGTTACCCCTAACAGCCACCCATTGGGTGCATCTACAATGCTAGCAGCTGCCAGCTTGATTATTTTTCTGCCAGCATAGAGATCGTGTTTTCTTGCTGGTTAAAGGCTTAACTGCATTCAATTCTGCAATAAAATTCTGCATTCTTACACTCACCTGAATACTGAGCATTGGTCTCAGAAATGGAATAATGTCCCCTAAGTTCATTGCACAGCTGCTTCCCTAAATGCTGTTCTCCATCTGACATAAGTTGCTGTAGCTGTTGACTCTGATGGTTTGATGTTCGAAGGTTCAGTGGCCGTTCAACTAGAATTAAAAATTAAATGCCACTATTCAAGAAAAATACTCCTTAAAAGATTCTTTTAAGAAATGAAGGCAATATTTTAGGCTTCCTTATTGAAATATAAGTGGCTGTTTTGACTAAACATTATCTGTATTAAAGACACTGGAATGTTTGCATTCAAATGTCAACTGCCAGCTTCGATAAACACAACAAAATGCTTTACAGTGCCCCTATATAAAACCACATACAGAAAGGAGATTTCTTACCAGTAAACTCAATATCCTGAGAGCTCAAAATAAAGGTATAATCACTGTGGGGGTTCTACAATGTTATCCCCCCAGTGATTGAAATCAGTTACCTGAGACAAGGGCCAGTGGTATCGGTAACTGAAAACTGCACTGGCCCAGGGTACTTATGTAAAAGCAGCACACTGCCATCATCTTCTTCGTTCTTGATGTTCTCTATGTTCCGGTCCGTGTACTCAATAGATTAAAAACTGAGAAGCAAAAAGGCAGTCCACACTACTGCGCATGTATACCTGGTCTGGGCCACAAAGAATATTGCAATGTGGTGCTCCTACATAAGTAGGGCTGATGCACTTTTCATCGAACAGTACCCTGACCAGGGATCTCAAGCAAGTGATTATTATGATGGCAGGGGGCTGGGGTGTCTAACATTTGCCAGTGTTTATACCTTCCGTTCACCCTTAAGATACAGTATGGTCATTAGAATTATCCATAAAAAACCCAAGTCCCAAGCATTCAGTTAATAGATCCCATAACTGTACATCCAACTTGTCTGAATGCAGTAACTTACAAGCAATATCCAAAAAACTCCATATTACTGGTCATCAACCACAAAGTCCATATTAAGCAAATAATTGAATTTTTTTAAAATGTTTTTTTTCTCTCTAATAAAGCAGTACCTTGTACTTTATGGTAACTTAATTGCATACATCCACATCTGTGACAAAACAATCCTAGTGAGAATACCCCACAATTTGTGTGCCCGCCTTCCAACTGTGAAACAATCAGTGTAAAGATCCAGTCCTATGGACACTGAAATTACAAAAAATGCAATCGCCAACCCACATGCAGGTTTCTTCAAAAGAAAACCACCTCCTCCAAATAAGATAACGCTCACCCGCATATTAATGGAGTCAGAGAACACACCTTTTATGAGGAAAAACAAACTAAACTACAATGATTTAATTAGGATATATGGTCTGAAATAATAAATTCACTAACTTTAGTTAATGAAGTTATTGCTAGTGACCACAGGACCCAGAACTTACAACAAATTCAAATCAAAATACAATTCATCAACCATGTAATCCAGACTCTGGATCTTCAGTTACAACTAGAAAAGGCCCATGACAATCTAAAATACAGATCCAGAATGAAAGACCTCAGACTCTGGGATATCCTTGACGAAATCCAAACACTGCATTTCAAGACCATTTACCAGGGGTGCGACTTCCCAATTGGCTGTGCACACCAAGCCCCAAGACCTAGACCAAATATCAACACCACTTCAGGATGTTTAATAACACAACTGTACATATTTATCCATTCAAAATGCAATCTCTAGACAACCTGGTATAAGCAGTTGGTATTTAGCCAGGGGTGTTTAGCCAATTCAGTGCCAATTAATTTACAAAATCAAAAATCTAATATAGGTGTACAGTAGCTTTCTCTATACGCTTACTTACTCTAATAAAGGACTTTAATACACATAATAGGACATAGGCAAGCACTGAGGAAACTCTTCAAAAACTCAATGTAACAACTAGTGTTTTGCAAAAAAGGTAAATGAAACATGATCCAAACTTTCAAACATGATTTCAAACTTCCAAACAATTTCCCAGCTGCCCCAAGTCGTGTGACTTGTGCTCTGATAAACTTCAATCACTCTTTACTGCTGTACTGCAAGTTAGAGTGATATCAACCCCTCCCTTTTCCCCCCAGCAGCCAAACAAAAGAACAATGGGAAGGTAACCCCAAGATAACAGCTGCCTGGTAGATCTAAGAACAGCACTCAATAGTAAAAACCCATGTCCCACTGAGACACATTCAGTTACTTTGAGAAGGAAAAACAGCAGCCTGCCAGAAAGCATTTCTCTCCTAAAGTGCAGGCACAAGTCACATGACTGGGGGCAGCTGGGAAATTGACAAAATGTCAGATTTCAAAATTGAATATAAAAAAAATCTGTTTGCTCTTTTGAGAAATGGATTTCAGTGCAGAATTCTGCTGGAGTAGCACTATTAACTGATGCGTTTTGAAAAAACAGGATCCCTTTAATTTAACAAAACAATATAAGAATAATAAACTAGAGAAGAGAAGCATCTACTGGATGCTGTATCTCATGAGTAAAATAGGCTATGTGCATTGATGGTTATTTGAATAAAATATTCAGACCAGAATAGCCAATCCCTTCTATATGTAGCAGAATTAAAATGGTCCAGGCTCTTTTTACTCCTGTATAGTTTCTTCAAGCTACTGTGCTGGCTCCTCTGCCTGCTGTTTCTGTGCTAGCTGAGAAACCTTTGTTACTGTTCTCTCTACTGTTCCTGCACCTGCAGAGGAGGATGTCCCATCCATATCACCCTGATCTCTGGGCCCAAGGACTATAATGCTCTTGCCATCAGGACTGCAGATTTGATTGCCCCAGCACCTGAGCTGGAGGATTATACTAGCCTAAGTGACTTGAGTGGGATAGATAAACCAACTTTATTTTAAAGCTTGAGTGATCATGAAAACTGGAATTGTTTCCAGTGCTTGTGTAACAAAATTGACAAATTATAAAAGGACAGGAAAGCTAAGTATGTGATAACAGTATTCTTTTTAGTAATTTTTTTCAACTTACCTTGACTCTCTGAGCTATCAGAAGCAATGGTTGTTGGACTACTGTCTTCGGAGTTTTTCAGGTAATGTCCAGTAGAATGACACCTTTCTGTATTCTGCAGTCTGTCATATTCTGAGTTGCGTAATATATCCATCTGCTTTGACAACATTTTTTCAAGTTTAGCCTACAAAACAGGGCATGGAAATCAATGAAAAATACAATTAACTATATCAGATATTGCAATTACTGGTTGATGGGGTAAACAAGGGAAAAATTGGCCTACATACCAGATTCATATTTATGTTGTGTTATTTTGTTAACTAATGCCACGTGGGGGATACAATGCTGTAAATGCAAGCTCTGAGGTGATTTTCAGATATTTTATCAAAGCTGTTAAGTGTGGCAAAGCCTTGTGCCTTTGTAGTTTGGCGTACTAAGACAGGGTTACCCATATTGGAATAGGGAGAATATGTACTTTCCAATATGGTTTTCTGGGGTAAACATCTTTGTGGATTTAGCACACATACAATGCATTAAAGGTGTTGATTTTGGAGTAGCTGAATTGACCTCCATATCAGTTTGAATGCACTATTTTGACTCTACATTCCATATGCTATGGTAATCCTATGCATAGTGGGCATGAAACTGAGCAGTGGACCCCTGGCATTCATATTTATGATGTTTTATATTGGTTCCTAATGTGAGAAATGCAATGCTGAAAACTAAAAGCTAAGTAAAGTGAAAAACTAAAAAGTGTAGTAAAAAAAAATATATTTACTCATTTTGGATTCACCCTGCATGCATGCATTTCATGTGTTGTAATACCCCCTTACAAAGGACTGAAGAAAATGGCATAGCGCTTTTTGTTATGAGCAAATAACTAAATTTTTGTCTCATCAATCCAAAACACTTTGTTCCAAAAGGACTGTGGCTTGTCTAAATGAGCTTTTGCATGCAACAATCAACTCTGTTTGTGGCGTGAGTACAGAAAGGGCTTCTTTCTCATCACCCTGCCATACTGATGTTCTTTGTGCAAATTGCGCTGAATTGTAGAACCATGTACAGATACACCATCTGCAGCAAGATGTTCTTTCAGGTCTGTGGAGTGATCTTTGGGTTGTCTGTAACCATTCTCACAATCCTCTGCATATTCCGCTCCAGTATTTTTCTTGGACTGCCAGACCTGGGTTTTACAGCAACAGTGCCTGTGGCCTTCCGTTTCCTGACTACATTCCTTCTTGACAGTTTAAACCTCTGAGATAGCTTTTTGTAGCCTACCCCTAAACCATGATACTGAACTATTTTTGTTTTCAGATCTTTTGAGAGTTGCTTTAAGGATCCATGATGTCACTCTTCAGAGGAGAGTCAAACAGATGCACAACTTGCAATTGGTCATACCACTGTTATCTTTTTTGCTGTGAGTGGAGTAAATTATTATGCAGGCTGAGAGGGGTTCCCAAACTTTTTCATACGACTGTACGTATTTCTATTTCAAAATACCAAATAGCAAGTATTCATATTTACAATGATTTACATTGGTACCTAATGGCTTGTGAGCTTTTGAGGGAATTTCAGAAAATTGCCTCAAAAGCCCACAAGCCATTATGTACCAACATAAATCATTGTAAATATGAATACTTTGATATCTAGTATGCATAGGATTATGAAAGTATTTGGCATGGAGAGACCCCAAAATGAAATAGTAAATACAAATTGTACTGACAGTTATTTTAGTTAAGGCAAAAATCAACATTTTATGTGGAGTAAAAAAAAAATTCAAACCAGAAAACCATATATTTGTGATAATTAAATATTCTTCTGAATCCAAAATTGGTAATATGTCTAAATATTAATCTGTCTACTACTGTCTAAACAACCAAACTTCAAAGCTATGCCTTAATGCTTGTATTTTCCAGGATCACATGCTCTACATATGCAAGGTTAAAACATTCTTAAATTTAATTGGATTCACCTTGACCACCTTGCCACCTGTTTGTTTTTGAACCAGAAAGTCTGATTTTCACACAGGCTTTCCGAACTAAAACTGCTTGTTTGGGTTTTAGCATTTAAATCAGCATTCAGAGTTCCAATCCCTGTCCACCATGTCATTGCCAAGCCCACTTACATCATCACCCAGCTGGCCATAAGCTTGCAGATATATCCTTATGTCTGACGAACAATCATTTGTTGCAATCTCCCGACCTACCACTAACCATTCAGATGAAATAAAGGCAATACATGCAGAGATATTATTGTTAGCCATCAGAAATCTCTAACCTGTCCAGGGCCAGACTGGGGGGCCCAGGTCCCACAGGGGCTGCTGCCTCAGCAACCCCCCTCCAATGAAGTGTCCCGCCGGCCCAGTCCGACCCTAAACCCGTCTGATTGACTAAACAACCAATCACCATGGTACGAAAAATGTTGGGACGATCCACACATGGTCCAAAGACCTCTACAGCCATGCAGCTCACTCAAAACTTCCAGTACAAGAGGCAGTGCAGAAAAGGGGAGTGCAGTCTTTTCAAACTTACAAAAAAACATGGGATCAGACCAAAAAAATTAGGCTCATCCTTGGTTAAGCTGAGGCTGAACCTGTGTGAATCACTGTTAACATCCTAGGTCCATTCACCAATAATTTAAAGCAGGACTTTGACAGGGACAACACTTTTATTTAATACAAACTTTCCCACCAGAAGACTTTAAAGACAAAAAAATGAAATCCCATGTTTACTTTCTTTAATGAAAAAGAAAACTATCTCCAATATACTTTAATTAAAAAATGTGTACTGTTTTTATAAGAAACCTGACTGTATGCAGTGAAATTCACCCTTCGTTTTACTTGCTCTGACAGTTGCAGTTAGGAAACTTCAGACAGTCCGTAACTGCTGTGCAGGGAAACGATCATACTTTCAAACAACGGGGGGAGCCGCACCTTACTTCCCAGAACTCGAGCAGCTTTGTTTGTTTCCCTGTAACAACTATGTAAATTTGTATCTACAGACCCAGCGCAGTCTGTATATTCTGATTATAAATCAATTTTGCTGTATCAGCTTCTGGCAGATATTATTTGACCTGTGCTGTTTTACTCATTTATGACGATCCCTAAGCTTAACCTCCCAACTGAAGCCCAGACCACACTGAGCATGTGCATAGTCTTAGTATTGCAAAGATGTTTAACAAAGTTACAAGAAGACAGCCCCCTGCGCCAACTTTAAAAGCATAGATCATTTGTTTAATTGGGCTTCTGGTGCAGTAAGTTCATGTTTATATTTAGTATACAAAATACCGCATTTTTAACAGTATTCTATTTTAGATTTTAGTTGCCTTCAAAGAGAGTAAAAGTCAATCATAAAATGTTTTGTTATTTTAACCTCCGAAAAGGCATGACAAAATGATATTCACAAGAATTAAATTTCATGATTCCAGGGCATTGAAGCTGTGACAGCTCCTAGGGTCTCCATGCCATATCTAGTACCAAAGTACTCTTACAAAGAAACTGCTTGCATATTAAATACTCTTAACCAACCTGTAAAGTGTGAGCTGCTGTTTCTTCTCCCTTAGCTTTTGCAACAGCCATCTGCTCCTTTAAAGATTCCATTTGCTGGTGAATTGTGATTAGTGTTTCCTGATAATCAGAGAAGTTTTCCTATGGCAAGAAGTTAATTAAAGGTTAATTACATTTTACTTTCAATCTACATTAATACTTCACGAAAAGGAACAGATTATTGCAGATATATTTCTGAAAGTTTAAAGAATAATAGAAAACATATGTAACGTTAAAACTGATAAACTCCCAGCTGGAAATCCACAAACAAACCTACTTAGCCAAAAGCTGTCCACAAAAGTTTGAGAAGATATGCAACCCTTTGCTTGAATCTCCAGCAACTATTATTACCTAAAATTACTCCTATGCACGCTCCAGCTTCCATCTCTGTACTTTCCCTTTGCTTTTTTGTCTGCCTATCCCTATTACCTATCAATAAATAAAAAGTTACCTATTAAAGGGGTTGTTCACTTTTTTCAGTTCAATTGTTTTCAGATTGTTCACCAGAAATACTTTTTTAAATCACTTTTTTATTTCTTACTGTTTTTCCAAAATCTTTTCTTAAAATCTAAAAGTTTGAAATTTAATGTCTCTTTCTCTGGTGTTTCAATCTGGAATCTCAGTGATTCAGGTGTTACAATTTTGCAACATTTAGTTGATACATTTTTCAGCATCATCTCTGGAGTATTAGCAACTATTGTATCAATTCTAACACCTGCCTGTAATGAAAACCTGGGATTCTGCTCAGCAGGGCCCAAAATAAGAAATGTATCAACTAAATTTATTAATTTAAAGCAGTTAGAGAGTTTACCTCCCAGAAGGTAAAAATTACACTTTACACTTCAATATTAGAAAAACAGTCATACATAGAAAATAGAAAGTAAATAAAAAAAAGTCTTCATCTCTGGTAAACTATCTGAAACCAACCGAACTGAAAAAAGTGTTGGAAGGTGAACAACCCCTTTAAAATAAACATATATAACATTGTAATACAAAGATGCAACATAAGAAGATATTTTTAACTAACCTGGAGAATGTCATGCCTTGATACTCTTCTGATTGAAAAATATACAGTACTTTTGCTAATGCACCAGAAAGCCTAAAGTGGGAAGTAATGGGGCACATGCTTTAAAGACAAAACTTGAAGACTAGAAAAAGTGAAGACTAGTCAATACAGTTTGACCTAATATGTTTTGGACTAATATAACAATATTTTCATATACATTTAAAGGGATACTGTCATGGGAAAAAAAAATTTTTTCCAAAATGAATCAGTTAATAGTGCTGCTCCAGCAGAATTCTGCACTGAAATCCATTTCTCAAAAGAGCAAACAGATTTTTTTATATTCAATTTTGAAATCTGACATGGGGCTAGACATATTGTCAATTTCCCAGCTGCCCCAAGTCATGTGACTTGTGCTCTGGTAAACTTCAATCACTCTTTACTGTCGTACTGCAAGTTGGAGTGATATCACCCCCTCCCTTCTCCCCCCCAGCAGCCAAACAAAAGAACAATGGGAAGGTAACCACATAGCAGCTCCCTAACACAAGATAACAGCTGCCAAGTAGATCTAAGAACAACACTCAATAGTAAAAACCCATGTCTCACTGAGATACATTCAGTTACATTGAGAAGGAAAAACAGCAGCCTGCCAGAAAGCATTTCTCTCCTAAAGTGCAGGCACAAGTCATATGATCAGGGGCAGCTGGGAAATTGACAAAATGCTGGAGTAGCACTATTAACTGATGTGTTTTGAAAAAAACATGTTTTCCAATGACAGGATCCCTTTAAATGTATATGAAAATATTGTTATATTAGTCCAAAACATATTAGGTCAAACTGTTTTGACTAGTCTTCACTTTTTCTAGTCTTCAAGTTTTGTCTTTAAAGCATGTGCCCCATGTGCCGTTCTGCAAGTTGAAGTGATATCACCCCCTCCCTTCCCCCCCCCAGCAGCCAAACAAAAGAACAATGGGAAGGTAACCACATAGCAGCTCCCTAACACAAGATAACAGCTGCCAAGTAGATCTAAGAACAACACTCAATAGTAAAAACCCATGTCTCACTGAGACACATTCAGTTACATTTAGAAGGAAAAACAGCAGCCTGCCAGAAAGCATTTCTCTCCTAGGGGCAAATTCACTCACTAAATTCGTTAATTCGCTAGCGTTTGGCATTTTCGTTACTGCGCAAATTCACTAACGAACGCTGGCGTAGTTTCGCTAGTGTTACTTCGCACCCTTACGCCAGGCGAATTTTCGCTAGCGATGTAACTACGCAAATTCACTAACTTGCGCAGTGTACTGAACGCTACCTTTTACGCTAGACTTCCTTCACCACCTCAGACCTGGCGAAGCGCAATAGAGTAGATAGGGATTGTTTCAAAAAAAGTCAAAATTTTTTCTAAGTCCCAAAAAACACTGGCGTGTTTTCTACATTATGGGTGATAGGCTGAAAAAGATCGAAAATATTTTGGGGCTCCCCTTCCTCCCCCCTACATTTCCTGACTCATGGCAACTTACCTAGACAGTGGGCACATGTGTAGGGCAAAATAAAAATTTTATTTGATGATTTGAAGGTTTTCTAGGCATCTGTAGTGCTGATACGTATTCCTCCATTAAATTTGAATTTCGCGCCGTATGCAAATTAGCCTTCGCTAGTGTAACTTCGCTTTACATAGCGAATCAACGCTAGCGCAACTTCGCAACCTTACGCTACCCCTGTGCGCAACTTCGGATTTTAGTGAATTTGCGGAGCGCTGGCGAAACTACGCCTGTCGAAGTGCGGCGAAGTTGCGCCTGGCGCAACTTCGCATCTTAGTGAATTTGCCCCCTAAAGTGCAGGCACAAGTCATTTTTTCAAGAAAAATCTAATTTTCAAAACCCTGTGAATAAAATCAACCTGAAAACTCGATCAAATTCAATTTGAGTTATAAAAACTCGATTTGAGGTTTTTTTCCGAAAAAAACTCAAATGTCAGGAAGGCTGCAAAGAACTCTAAATTGATCCCAAGATGTCTCCCATTGACTAAAACAGCTATGTGTCAGGTTTTATGTGGCGAATAGTCGACTTTGAGTTCTAAAAGGGCCAGAGTATGATAAATTTCAAAAATTTAATTAAATTTTTTAAAAAAACTCAAATTGAATTTTAACAATTCCCTAGTCGAATTTGAAAGTTTTGGCCTCAAAAATGAAAAATTTAATTTTCAATTCAACCCTTGATAAATCTGCCCATAAATGTCTGGTTACCTTTGACTTAATTATACCAAATACAATTACAATTGTTTATCTTCTTCTGTCTCTTTCCAGTGAAAAATTATTGCTGTGTCAGGCAACAATTTATGTTTATTGTCACTTTTTATTCATGCACTCTCCTATTTATATTTCATTCTCTCATTCGAACCACAGACTGGTTGCTGGAATAAACTGTACCCTAGGAACCAGATGCTAGAATTCCGAATTGGAAAGCCGCTGAAGAAATGCTAAATTAAAAAGAAAATTGCCTCAGAATATCACTATATACATTATACTAAAAATAGGAAAGGCGCAGCAGAAGGAGTCAAGAGACTGAAGTACATATTTAGAGAAGGTCGAATTGGCAAATTGATATGGCAGCAAATAACTGAGGAGTAATAACTAGATACAGGGAAGAGAAGCCTCCAACTTAAAAAGATGACAAGGGTTGAAGAAGGAGTAAAAATGTATAGTCTAGAAATAGTGAGTATGGTTTCCAGTTATTTGTTGTTATATAGATACAGATCAAAATGGTCTGTGAACTATTTGAATTGGCATAATGCCTGTCCACATTCTCTTGAATGATTGGGTAACTGTCACAGTACCTCTATTTTAATTCTTTTGGGGGACAGTTCTTCTCGGTCTTCACATTTAGACCTAGGATTTAAAGAAATACCCAAGTTAATGGATGCTATTACATCATAATAAACATACATGGGCAACATTATAAAATATTACAAATATAAACTAAAAACATTGTAAAATCATTTTGCTGAATCTTAGTTAGTAAGGCAGAAAAAAAAAACTTTGCTGATTTGTGGTAGGAGAGGATCATGTTTCCACTTTACAAGGCACTTATATCACTCACTCATTTTATAATTGACTCACTTGGTGGTTCTGTAAGTGTACTTATATGTGACTTCTCGGGATATCTGCCGTGCAAGTGTAAACAACTCATCTCTTCTGGTGAGCAGAGCAATATCCTTCATGCAAAGTTGAGCAGCAGCTTCGTTCACGGTGAGCTACAAAATCAAATGATAAACATAACAGGTTTGTATATTTATAGACTGCAGATGCCTTACATGCATATACAACTAGAAAACTATCCAGAAATTACTATAATGAATGGCACGTTTGTGTGCTCAGGCTTGTGCACAGAAAGTTGCTAGGAAAGCAGGGGGGCTGCTTTACCTACAAGCATCTGCAATGTTTTGAAAATGTCCATTACTGAACAGAAGATAAAGATCAATTACAGTAACTTTCTTATAAAGTTATTATTTTGTGGTAACCCATTTCCCTGCATAAACACTTGGAAATCAAACAATGGGCCAGATTCAATTCAGTGAGAAAAAAGTTCTCATGGTTTATCACAAGACAACTCAAGGACAAGGTTCAATTTGAGGTGAAAAAATGTTTCTCCTAATGCAGTTCCAGTTTTTTTCCCATAGACTTCCGTAGAGTATTCAAGTGATAAACAGTGAGATAAGTTTTCTGAATTGAATTGCATCTCAAATTGAATCTCGTCCATGAGTTTTTACGTGATAAACCTTTTTCTCACGGAATTGAATCTGGCCCGATGAGTGTAATGTACCTGTCAGCTATTCTTCTCAAGATCACTAATTCATTGTTTCTGAAACTCTCCTGTATTTCTTATACACTCCTTATCAGCCTCTCTCTTTTTTTTCTTTTTGGGGTAAAGACTGTAGTTGCCTGCAGGAAATCCCCTCTACCCAATGTCCAAAAATACCTTCCGCTCTGGATCCATTTGCCTTTTTTTTGCATTTCCACTCAATAATCTGGGATTGCCACACATAGGGGCACGTTTACTGTATTAAGGGTCAAATTTTTAGGGTCAAAACTCTCAAATTTGAATTGTGAATTATCCAAACTCAATTTGAGTTTTAATTCAAATTTGGATTTTGAGATTTATCACACTCTGGCCCAAGAACTCAAATTCGACTATTCGCTGCCTAAAACCTGCCGAGTTCATGTATAAGCTAATTGGAGAGGTCCAGGGACCAATTTAGACATGTTAGTAGCCTTCCTGACATTTGAGTTTTTTCACAGAAAAAACTCAAATCAAGTTTAGTCGAATTCGAATTGAGTTTTAGATGTTTATTTTTTTTATATAAATAACACCCAAGTCGAATTTCAAGTACAGGTATGGGACCTGTTATCCAGAATGCTCGGGACCTGGGGGTTTCCGGATAACGAATCTTTCCATAATTTGGGTCTTCATGCCTTAAGTCTACTAGAAATTCATTTGAACATTAAATAAACCCAATAGGCTGGTTTTGCTTCCAATAAGGATTAATGATAATGGATCAAGTACAAGCTACTGTTTTATTATTACAGAGAAAAAGGAAATCATTTTTAAAAATTTGGATTATTTGGATAAAATGGAGTCTACGGGAGACAGCCATTCCGTAATTCGGAGCTTTCTGGATATCGGGTTTCCGGATAAGGGATCCTATACCTGTATATTCAAATTTAATAATTTTTACCTATAATATAGAATGCTCGGAACCTGGGGTTTTCTGGATAATGGATCTTTTTGTAATTTGGATCTTCATACCTTACGTCTACTACAAATAGTTTAAACATGTTTGTTTTGCCTCCAATAAGGATTAATTATATCTTAGTTGGAATAACATACAAGTACTATTGTTATTATTATTACAGAAAAAATTTAATCGTTTTTTAAAAATTTTAATTATTTGTATAAAATGGAGTCTTGTAATTCTGAGCTTTCTGGATAATGAGTTTCTCAATAATGCATCCCATACCTGTACTGTAATATCATATCAGAACATTACAGAACTGTTTGGGCTTTTTGGGAAAAATCCAAAAAGTTTGGGCTTTTTGAGAAAAACCCAGAAAAAAAATTCTAGTGATTTGGGAAAAAACTCAGAAAAAAATCGTACGATTTGGGTTTCCGCTCGATTTTATTGATTTTTTGTCCGAACCAATTAAATCAAGCTTTTAAATAATAAATAAGGTAAATCAAGTATGGGCATGGTTTTTTAATTATAATAATGAGATAAATTCAGATTTTAGTAAATAACCATCTTAAACTTGAATTAGGTTTATCAAGAAAGAATCCTTAAATGGTGGAAACATAATAAAAGTACATTTTTGAAAAATTCCTGTTTCAATAAAGGTTTTTGTTTTGTCTTGCGTTATTTCTAAGGAGACTACACAGATATATATTTCTTTAGTAGCGTTTTAAAGACATTGCATTTATGCATTAAAGGGGACCCGTCACCCAAAAAAATGATTCAAAATCCTATTTTATCACATTAGTCAAGCAAAATGAACTTTAATTACACTATATAAATTATTTGAATCTTGCTTCCTTCAGTCTGGGATTTCAAAATTATAGCAAGCAGGCAGGAGCCATTTTGTGGACACTGTTATTAATACAAGCCTTGTATCATCTCAGAATCTTGTTTGTGCACCAGAATGGGGGACCCTATGTCCATCCCCAATGCCCTGGCTACACAATTACAGTAAATGGTAAAGAGAATGGGGGAATGTGGGGAGAGCAGTGACATCTAGGAAGTGCTGAACGGAAAGTGAAATCAATTGTCTGCCCCGACTCTATGCCACTGGCATAGAGGAGTGGTAGACAATATTTGATTGACAGCTGAGATTTTTAAATGAGCTTACAACAGCTATGAATGCTTTAATAAAAAATAGAAATTGGATTTCATGTTTAGTTTGAAAAGGACTTTTATTATACAGATGTTTGTGTCTGGGTGACAGGTCCACTTTAAGCCTGCTGCAAAAAACTGCAATCTGAGTGAAACTGCAGTAATAACATTTCATAAAAAAATAGTACACAATAATAACACATTTTGAAGAAAAATGCTACTGTAAAAGAATTATTAATAGAGTGACAGAAAAAAAAGATATGCTAGAAAGAAAAGACACATTGAAGTAAGATAAAAGATAGAAATACAGTTCACCATGTACAGAAATCCAGCATATGAATTTGCAAGTATTGTAAAAAAAAAAAAAAAATAGGAATTTTAAAGAATATATATATATATATATATATATATATATATATATATATATATATATATATATATATATATATAAAGAATCCTGAGGACTGCTAGAGTTTGATAGCCGAAACGTTGAGGAATAAAATCACAGCCCTTGTGGCTTTTTTTCATACAAAGTCCTGTGAGTGCGGTCTTTTTTCACTCAATATATATATATATATATATATATATATATATATATATAATTCAATGTAAGACACCTGCACTCTATCCTCTGTAGTTCCTTGCCGGGTGCTCGGTCAAAAGGATATGTAACAATTGAAGATGGACCAGCACTCCGTTTTCTTTATCAAAAGTGTTTATTCAATACACTGTGCATCCAACGTTTCGGCCCGCATTGGGGCCTTTATCAAGGCCCCAATGCGGGCCGAAACGTTGGATGCACAGTGTATTGAATAAACACTTTTGATAAAGAAAACGGAGTGCTGGTCCATCTTCAATTGTTATATATATATATATATATATATATATATATAGGCACAGCAGAAGCTCGCACTAACAGGTCTTATAAACGAGAAAAAAGTGTTTATTTAGACAAAAAGCAACCATCTTTTTGGCTAGATCCCTAGCCTATATATATATATATATATATATAATCCTCGAAAAAAATGGTGCACACCGGAATTTGTTAAAGAAAAGTTAAAAATCCATAATTTTATTCAATACATTAAAAAGTGGCCAATGTTTCGGTCTCCATCTAAGACCTTTATCAAATCAAGTATCCTGATAAAGGTCTCGGATAGAGAACTAAACGTTGGCCGCTTTTTAATGTATTAAATAAAATTATGGATTTTTAACTTTTCTATTTAACTTTTCTATTTTTCGAGGATTATATACCACTGCATTGTTTGGTAGCACCTGGGTCAATTGTGAATGGAGTGTGGAAGGTCAGTTACTTAGACCTGGCCATTTGTTTCCACACAACAGTGTAATATCACAGTTACTCTAGTCAAGCCACTGTGAAAAGGACTACAGCCAGTAACGTAACCGGGTCCCCCGCCCCCCTCCGCGCATGATTTTTAGGCCGGATTACAGTGGCGCGCGAGCTGCCAGGGGCCCTGAGGGGGTTCGGCCCTGGCCCGCTCGCACCCCCTGCTCCCCCGGTAGTTCCGCCACTGACTACAGCTTAAATAAACTGCATGACTCCAAAATTTTATCCTGACTTCTAAAACAGGCATATGTGTTCTGATAGGACAAGAGCATTCACAGTTACATATAGTTACATAGCTAATTTGAATTAAAAAAGGCAAAAGTCCAACTCTTTCAGATGAACCACAATGCATATTTTTACATATAGACATATACAGACATATATATACTCTCACAACTTGATACCATCAGCAAAAATAGAGACAGTACTTAACAATGTAAATCTTAAGGACAAAAATAAACAAATTAAAACACAAAGTGCCAAAGACGGACCCTTGTGGTACTCCACAGACATCACTGGTACAATTAATCCAAATGTTCCATTCACCATCACTTTTTGTAATCTATGCTTCAGCCAGTTCTCTATCCATGTACAATTATTATGATCCAGGTCAATATTTCTTAATGTAATCAATAACTTTCTGTGTGTTTTAGCAAAATCTAGTAGTAGGAACCTGGGGTTTTCTGGATAATGGATCTTTTTGTAATTTGGATCTTCATACCTTAAGTCTACTACAAATAGTTTAAACATGTTTGTTTTGCCTCCAATAAGGATTAATTATATCTTAGTTGGAATAACATACAAGTAGATCACATCCAATGCAAGATTTTGCATAGTATGCATAGTACTGTGATTTGCAATACATTCAAATACTTTATATCTTCAGTGGAGTAATTAACAGGGGAGCAGGGGGTTAAACTGTACCCAGGCCTGCCCCCCGCTAGGGCTGCTGGAGTCTCTGCAATGCACTACAGGAAGACCCAAAGGTAAGATCATGCATGCAGTGCCTGTCCTGGCAGGTTACTCAACTGTATACTTTATTATACTTTATTATACACTGTACTTTCCAAAAGCTTTGTTAACACTGTTCTACAACTGACAGGGCTAGAGTCTCCAGGCTGAGCATGGGATTCCTATGCCCCATGACAGATTTCAAAGAATCCTGGAACATTATGTCATGAGGTTTGGCAATCACAGAGCTAATCTCTTTCAGTACCCTAGAATGAATACCATCCAGTCCTGGACCTTTGTTTCCTTTCACATTTTGAAGAGACCCTGAGTCACTCATCCATCAACAGTTACATTATTATAATTAGGTCCATTAAAAAAGGAACCCTTCATTAACTGGTTCCACAGTTGTGTAAACAAGTAAAAAATAACAGTTCAAAATTTCTGCATTTCTTTTGCTCTCATAAACCAATTTATCTTCCTCTTGCTTAACTTTTTTACTGTTCACATATTTAAAAAAAACTGATTTTATACATGCTTTATTGGCCTCTTTGTACATAATTAAAGTCTTAGATATCCTGGCTAACTTGAACGTGTTAAAAGCATTTTATTTTTCTGTTACCAACCTCAGTGCTAACACTCCTAGCTAGGGAAATATACTGACAAGTTGTTAATGCAGGCAGAAAATCAGTCCCTCCACTGCCATCAGCCAAGAATCAGCTCTCTGCTGGCATCAGCCTTCTCTAGATTCTGCAACCAGAGCCACTGTGTCTGGCCCTGGTGCAGACACACAAAGCTGAAATGCAAGCTCATGCATTTTGGCACCAAAATCCAACCCATGTGCCTACACCTGGGCCGGCTCCAGGTGCAATCACAGGAGAAGGCTTATGTCAACGGCCTGTGTTAATCCGCAAGCAAAATATCAGTCCCGTGTGGCAATAGCCTTATGTCTGCTCTGTCTATGTTGCTTGATAATAGAACTGATAATATAACACATTTAGAGAAGTCTTCCATACAAGTCATGCAGCATTGCTAAAAGTGGCCATCCAGATTCACTTCTTTAATGAGGTTGTCAAAGAGCAATCATGGGCCCAATTTGCCCAATGATCAGATCATCCATTAGGGCCTACAAGACTTACTGAATGAAAACCACATCAGTGTGTCAGCGCACTCCTTGCAAACACTATTTTCAAACTTGCCCTATTGATGATATCTACCCAAGTACAGTCATGTCAATGCACATAAATATGGAGTGGAGGGGGCTGTTTACATATATAAAGAGCTTAACATGTGCTGCGAACTAATGTAGTAGCCAGTACTGCATTCACTAATGTTTGTGATATTTTATGTGTGTGTGTCAAAAAGTTTGTTGTTACAAGCTAGCAAGGCCTCAGGAAACATGGTGTCAGAAGCTGGCAGAAACTTTGGTTGTGATTAAGCCACTAAAGTTCCCAAAAAGGACAGCAAAGCTTATAATATGACTCAGCAACAAGCAGGCACTGGGAAAGAAAATGGCTGCAAACACTTTCCCTATCCCAAGTCCTATGGACTGCACAGGAGATCAGACAGTTAACTGGGAATTCTTCAGATCACAGTGGGAGGATTATGAGGTGGCTACAGAACTTGACAAAAAAGACCCCAAGGTAAGGATGGCTACCTTACGTTCTGTAATGGGGAGAGACTGTCTGCACATTTATCAGCACTTCACACTCTCTGATACTGACAAGCAGGATTTACAGAAAACTCTGGATCCATTACAGAGCCACTTCATGCCTGCTCGGAACATTATATATGAGAGATACATATTTAATAGCATGCACCAAGGCCAGGCAGAGACTATAGACCAATATGTCACTAAGCTGAGACAGTGAATATTGAACATGAGGTGCTAAGAGCAGTGCACACTAACACTCAAAAACTCAAAAGACAGTCCCTAACATATGAACAGATCACAAAATACTAGATCTCTTTCATGGACTCGGATGTCTACCAGGAGAATATCACTTAGAGGTTGATACAACAGTGCTCTCAGTACAACACCATCCATGGAAAGTACCAGCACCTCTTAAAACTGAACTAAAAGAGGAAATTATTCGATTAGAAAAAATGGGAGTTTTAAAAAAGGACACAAGTCCAACAGCATGGATAAACAGCATGGCTGCAGTCAAGAAACCAGGCAAATTACGAGTTTGTATTGATCCTACAAATCTGAATAAGGCACTAAAAAGATCACATTATCCAATGCCCACAATAGAGAAAATACTGCCAAGCTTGGCAAAGGCAAAAGTGTTTTCAGTGTTGGATGCGAAAGATGGATTTTAGCAAGTTAAACTAGATAAAAGCAGTAGCTATCTCACCACATTCTGGACCCCTTTTGGCCGCTACCGGTGGCTAAGTATGTTTTTTGGGATTGCCACTGCTCCAGAGGAGTACCAGCGTAGGCAGAGCAAAGCTGTAGAAGGTTATTGTGGATAACATCTTGGTGTATGGGTGTGGAGACACTGCAGAGGAAGCCACAGTGGACCATGACAAAATCTGATTTTGTCTCTTAGAAAGAGCCAGAAAGCTGAAACTAAAGTTAAACAAACAAAAGTTAAGACTGAGACTATCCTCAGTACCTTACATGGGGCATCTACTGATGGCAGAGTGTTTACACCCAGACCCGGATAAGGTAAAAGCCATTTTGGAGATGCCTCAGCCAGAGAATGTACAAGCAGTCCAAAGAATGCTAGGATTTGTAAACTACTTAGCTAAATTCTTATCACACTTGTCTGATGTATGGGAACCATTAAGAAGGCTGACAGACAAAGACAGTTTATGGGTCTGGCAATCCAGCCATGAGGAAGCTTTGGACCAAATAAAAAAACTTGTAACAGCACAACCAGTCTTAAGATACTATGCTGTATATGAGTAAGTGACAGTACAATGTGATGCCAGTGACTAGGAGCAACTTTATTGCAACAAGGCCAGCCAGTTGCCTTTGCATCACGCACACTGTCCCCAACAGAGCAAAGATACGCACAGATTGAAAAGGAATGTCTGGCTATTGTGTTTGGATGTCAGAAATTTGATCAGTATCTACATGGAAAAAACCTAATCAGCATCGAGTCTGACCACAAGCCACTGGAAAGTATATTCAAGAAACCTCTACTAAGAGCCCCAAAACGGTTACAGCGAATGATGCTGCAATTACAAAAGTACAACCTGAATGTGACTTACAAAAAAGGATCACAAAAGTATATTGCAGACTTTCTGTCAAGAGCACCTTTACCCAAAACCCAAGTGAAATCTGATACCCCAGAATATGAAATACCATATTCTCTACCTATGCCAAAGATGCCTTTTGGAAGGAGCTAGAACAGATCAATTTTGCTGAATATTTAAGAGTATCTGACATACGTTTACAACAAATACAACACCATACTGAACGAGATGAAGCCTTACAATCATTAAAGACAACAGTTCTATCTGGATGGCCTGATCAAATGATCAAAAAGAAAAGGTACCCTTTTATGTTAGGGACTACTGGGGTTTTAGAGATGAAATCACCATGCAGAATGAATGTATAAAGGACACAGAGTCATCATACACAAGACTCTGCACTCAGAGATGATAGCAAGAATACATTCAAGTCATCTGGGCATAGATTCATGCCTTCGCAAAGCCAAAGATGTGCTATTCTGGCCACATATGGGACAAGACATAATTGAGGAAATAAAGGACTGTAACACATGCAATGAATACCTCCGCAAGCAGACAAAGGAACCACTGATGACACCCAAACTGCCTACTCTACAATGGAGTAAATTAGGAATGGACCTCTTCTCATTACCAGGGCAGGATTACTTAATAATCGTTGATTATTATTCAGACTTTAGGGAGATAGATGCAATTTCAGAAACCACCTCCAAAACCATAACTGAATGCTGCAAAGTGCATTTTAGTCGACATGGGATACCTGATACTGTCATTACAGACAATGGACCACAATTTGTCAGCTCAGAGTTCACCCATTTTTTCAGAAATTGGGAATGTGAACATGTTACCTCATCCCCCTATCACAGTCAGTCCAATGGTGAAGCTGAAGCTGCTGTAAAGATAGCAAAAACATCATAAAGAAAGCTAAAAGAGATGGCAAAGATCTCTGGAAAGCCATACTTGACTGGAGGAATACTCCTACTGAAGATACCAGCAGCAGTCCTGTACAAAGACTTATGTCACGAAGAACTAGAACTCTCCTTCCCACTGCTCAAAAGCTTCTGTTTCCGAAGGTGATAGAAGGAATAGTTGATTAACTTACACAGAAGTGCCGGAAAGCAAACGCTTATTATGATAGAGGAGCCAAAGAACTTCCAGAGCTAGACATTGGTCAAACAGTGCATATACAACCATCAAAAAATGAAATCACCGCTAACCAAGGGAAGGAATCAACTTCCGGTTCTTAGTGCAGCCCTCCATGCCGGTCCGGTACGGCACTATAGCGAACAAAGCAGGCACTGAAAGTGGGAAGGAGGGTGGCGTCCGGGAGGTCATCAAAAGCGGTGGAGCCAGAAGTTAAGTTAAAACAAATGAACTTTAATGAAATCCTTAAAATCGACAATACAAGCAGGCAGGGTGAGTGTAGCTTGACGCGTTTCGTGACCAATATGTCACTTCATCAGAAGCTCAAGCACCTCCCCGTGAAACAACAACTTTATAGACAACACCAATAAAGGAATGAATTAACCAATTAAAAGATCACGTTATTGCATATAAGCCATGTATTATATATATATATGTTGTATTAAAAGTATATAACAATCATAGTAATGATAATGGTAATAATAATTATTAATTAATTGTGGGGAATGGTCCAGACATTAGAGTTTTGTTTGGCCAATAGAATCAATATGGGTGTGAAAAATGATATACTGAACTCAAATCCAAATTAGTACTAGAAGATTAGGTCCTGAACCATAAATTAATTAATTGTAAATTAAATTAAATTAGATCAAATCAATTTAAATCAATGCAGTTCATACAGGCCCTCCAAATCTAATAGTAATGATCATAATAATAATAATATAATAGTAATAAGTGCAAAGAGAGAGACATTAGCCGAATCTATGTTATATAATAAATAGGATCCTCAAAAAAGATAACAAAGTATACGTATTTGAAAATGTTGCAACTCCCAAGGAAATGTAGATATCTTATCAGTTGCTGATAACAAAATAGATACAAATATGAAAACCTAAGCAATTGAGCTAAAAATAAGGAACAAAAACGCAACAAAAGAAAAAAGCCAAGAAACAGATATGAACCACCAATGTAACATATATATAGAAGACTAGTAGCTATTACGGCAGGATGTTCTTGATAACGCATAAAAAAGATCAACACGAGCACAATTGAGTAAGGAACTCGAACAAAAATGTTTAGCCAAAAGTGACAATGATAGTCATGATGGTAATTAATTAGAAAAATAAATAAATAATTTGGGCAAATAGCTTAGTCCACAAAACAATTTAGTTCCCATTCTCTATTTAATCCTTTTGGTGCAACCGTGCATAATTTATAGATCCAGAAGGCCTCCTTCCTCAGAAGTGAGGTCTCCGTTTCTCCCTTACGGACCCCCGGAACAACTCTATCTATAACCTGAAAATGAAGGCATAAATTGCCATTATGATGTTCCAATAGGTGTTTAGCAACTGCAGAACTGTGATCACGACGTGATACACAACCCAAATGTTCAGAAATACGTTTCCGAATGGGTCTTATGGTTTTTCCTATATACTGCAAGCCACACTGACACGTAATGAGATAGATAACATTTTTGGTTCCACAATTTGCATAGAAATCTATTTTGAATCTGCGGGGGCCATTGTTACCTACAAAATCCTTAGATGTCTTCATATATGTACAAGCACCACAGCGAGTAACCCCACACCTGTAACAGCCCTTGACATCTAACCAGTGTGTGGGTTTCTGTAACCTTGGATCCACAAATAAACTGGGAGATAAAATAGAACCCAAACTGGAGCCTCTCTTATATGTGAATTGTGGCCGTGAAGGTAAAATATCCTTAAGAATGGGGTCCAATTTCAAAATTTTCCAATGTTTTTCAATTGTTCTGCGGACAAATGAACTATCATGTGAGTAGGAGGTAATTAAGCGAGGGAAACTATCAATTTCGCCTGATGCCTCATCTGGAGGTCTTTCAGGTCTCTGTTTTCTTCGAAAATGTCTATTGGATCTTGTTGTGTTATTTATAGTCAGAAGATCCTCGCGGCTTGTACCCACGGCCCTGTCATAAGCTCTCTTGATATCCCAAAAGGGGTAACCCCTCTGGACGAAACGATCCCACAGGAGCATAGCCTGATCATTAAATGAGTCCCATGAGGTACAGATCCTGCGAAGACGCAGGAACTGTCCTATAGGGACCCCCCGTATCACACTGGAAGGATGACAACTGGCCGCATGCAATAAAGTATTGCGTGTAATTGGTTTGCGGTATAAATCAGTGACTATCCTGCCATTGTCAATCGAAAAGGTAATATCTAAAAATGATATATACGCAGGATTTTGGTCACAAGTAAAGGAAATCCCGCAATTAGTACTATTGCAATATTTTGCAAAGGCCTCCACTGAAGAAACATCACCATCCCATACTATGATCAAATCGTCAATGTACCTGTAGTACTTAACTATTTGGGTACGGTAAGGGTTGCCTTCACCATAAATGAATAACCGTTCCCACCACCCCATGAAAAGATTCGCATACGAGGGGGCAAACCGAGCACCCATCGCAGCGCCTCTCCTCTGGAGGTAGTAGGAACCATTGAACATGAAATAGTTAGTATTCAGGAGATAGTGCAAAGAGCGCAAGAGAAAATCATTCTGTATTGTTGAGTACAGGTTCGTGTGATCTAGCCAAAAACGGACGGCTGATGTGCCCAATATGTGATCTATGGAGGAATAAAGTGCTGCCACATCCATCGTGACCCACAAAAAGGAAGATTTCCAAGTCATGTTACAAAATTTGTTAATACAATCAGTACTATCTTTTGTAACATGACTTGGAAATCTTCCTTTTTGTGGGTCACGATGGATGTGGCAGCACTTTATTCCTCCATAGATCACATATTGGGCACATCAGCCGTCCGTTTTTGGCTAGATCACACGAACCTGTACTCAACAATACAGAATGATTTTCTCTTGCGCTCTTTGCACTATCTCCTGAATACTAACTATTTCATGTTCAATGGTTCCTACTACCTCCAGAGGAGAGGCGCTGCGATGGGTGCTCGGTTTGCCCCCTCGTATGCGAATCTTTTCATGGGGTGGTGGGAACGGTTATTCATTTATGGTGAAGGCAACCCTTACCGTACCCAAATAGTTAAGTACTACAGGTACATTGACGATTTGATCATAGTATGGGATGGTGATGTTTCTTCAGTGGAGGCCTTTGCAAAATATTGCAATAGTACTAATTGCGGGATTTCCTTTACTTGTGACCAAAATCCTGCGTATATATCATTTTTAGATATTACCTTTTCGATTGACAATGGCAGGATAGTCACTGATTTATACCGCAAACCAATTACACGCAATACTTTATTGCATGCGGCCAGTTGTCATCCTTCCAGTGTGATACGGGGGGTCCCTATAGGACAGTTCCTGCGTCTTCGCAGGATCTGTACCTCATGGGACTCATTTAATGATCAGGCTATGCTCCTGTGGGATCGTTTCGTCCAGAGGGGTTACCCCTTTTGGGATATCAAGAGAGCTTATGACAGGGCCGTGGGTACAAGCCGCGAGGATCTTCTGACTATAAATAACACAACAAGATCCAATAGACATTTTCGAAGAAAACAGAGACCTGAAAGACCTCCAGATGAGGCATCAGGCGAAATTGATAGTTTCCCTCGCTTAATTACCTCCTACTCACATGATAGTTCATTTGTCCGCAGAACAATTGAAAAACATTGGAAAATTTTGAAATTGGACCCCATTCTTAAGGATATTTTACCTTCACGGCCACAATTCACATATAAGAGAGGCTCCAGTTTGGGTTCTATTTTATCTCCCAGTTTATTTGTGGATCCAAGGTTACAGAAACCCACACACTGGTTAGATGTCAAGGGCTGTTACAGGTGTGGGGTTACTCGCTGTGGTGCTTGTACATATATGAAGACATCTAAGGATTTTGTAGGTAACAATGGCCCCCGCAGATTCAAAATAGATTTCTATGCAAATTGTGGAACCAAAAATGTTATCTATCTCATTACGTGTCAGTGTGGCTTGCAGTATATAGGAAAAACCATAAGACCCATTCGGAAACGTATTTCTGAACATTTGGGTTGTGTATCACGTCGTGATCACAGTTCTGCAGTTGCTAAACACCTATTGGAACATCATAATGGCAATTTATGCCTTCATTTTCAGGTTATAGATAGAGTTGTTCCGGGGGTCCGTAAGGGAGAAACGGAGACCTCACTTCTGAGGAAGGAGGCCTTCTGGATCTATAAATTATGCACGGTTGCACCAAAAGGATTAAATAGAGAATGGGAACTAAATTGTTTTGTGGACTAAGCTATTTGCCCAAATTATTTATTTATTTTTCTAATTAATTACCATCATGACTATCATTGTCACTTTTGGCTAAACATTTTTGTTCGAGTTCCTTACTCAATTGTGCTCGTGTTGATCTTTTTTATGCGTTATCAAGAACATCCTGCCGTAATAGCTACTAGTCTTCTATATATATGTTACATTGGTGGTTCATATCTGTTTCTTGGCTTTTTTCTTTTGTTGCGTTTTTGTTCCTTATTTTTAGCTCAATTGCTTAGGTTTTCATATTTGTATCTATTTTGTTATCAGCAACTGATAAGATATCTACATTTCCTTGGGAGTTGCAACATTTTCAAATACGTATACTTTGTTATCTTTTTTGAGGATCCTATTTATTATATAACATAGATTCGGCTAATGTCTCTCTCTTTGCACTTATTACTATTATATTATTATTATTATGATCATTACTATTAGATTTGGAGGGCCTGTATGAACTGCATTGATTTAAATTGATTTGATCTAATTTAATTTAATTTACAATTAATTAATTTATGGTTCAGGACCTAATCTTCTAGTACTAATTTGGATTTGAGTTCAGTATATCATTTTTCACACCCATATTGATTCTATTGGCCAAACAAAACTCTAATGTCTGGACCATTCCCCACAATTAATTAATAATTATTATTACCATTATCATTACTATGATTGTTATATACTTTTAATACAACATATATATATATAATACATGGCTTATATGCAATAACGTGATCTTTTAATTGGTTAATTCATTCCTTTATTGGTGTTGTCTATAAAGTTGTTGTTTCACGGGGAGGTGCTTGAGCTTCTGATGAAGTGACATATTGGTCACGAAACGCGTCAAGCTACACTCACCCTGCCTGCTTGTATTGTCGATTTTAAGGATTTCATTAAAGTTCATTTGTTTTAACTTAACTTCTGGCTCCACCGCTTTTGATGACCTCCCGGACGCCACCCTCCTTCCCACTTTCAGTGCCTGCTTCATATACAACCATCCCCTGCTTCAGTAGATAGAAGGTGGCGCAAAGGAATTTGCTTGGAGAAGGTTGCTCCACACTCATATAGTGGAGGCTGATGGTCATCTGTACAGGAGAAATAGGACATTTCTCAGATGCACTAATGAAACAAGTGATGTTAACACTAGTGAGGAGACCACACCAATTACAGAGTCCTCTGAGGACATTACAGACCAGACGTCACCTATAAACCCAGAGGTGGAAGCAAATGTAGAGAATAGGGACACAACAGCTTCCCCACGTTGCACTCGCACTTGAGAAATCAGAACACCTGCAAGATACAAAGACTTTGTTCTGTAATTTAAGAAACTTTGATATGGACAGTTCTCCAGTGTTTAAGTAAAACATACTGAAGTTTGGTATGGTTGTTATATATACAAAAAAAAAAAAAAGAAGGGAGATGTTTACATATACATTTACCCGGTACTGCATTCACTAATGTTTGAGATATTGTCAGTGTGTGTCAATAAAGTTTGCTGTTACAAGCTAGCAAGGCCGCAGGAAATAGGCCAGCAGAGAAAAGCCGATCTGCTGACTTGCGCTCCCTGAATGTACAAGAACAGGATTAGCGCACCAGCGGACATACACAATGGAGTTTGGCGAGAACAAACAAAAATATACAATCTTTTCTTCCCAGGATTAAAAGCAATCCTATAACTGGAAAAAATGTCAGACAAGGTATATTTTCACCAGAGCAGAAAGGCACTGAAACAGCCCAAGCCAATCTCCACTGAGTATAATAGAAAGCTCCTGTCACTGCTGCTACAAAAATGTGAGTACCAGGAGTGACAGGTTGTTTCCATTATGCTCCCTGGGGCCCATGTGTTTCTGTGCCAGCACAGGAATAGACTTTTCTGACATAAGTCATAGAATGACTGTTTATGTAACTAAAAAAAAACTGGCTATATTATAAGTATTATAAATATTTTTTTTCAATGTACAACTGATTTTAACTGGATTTTTCTTTTTCATTAGTAAACAAGAAGTAGTGCAGCAGTTTCTCTGGTGACAAATCTCAATCCGATGGCTAATGATATCAAGCAATAACATTTAAACTATATATAGACCCTCTTTATAATAAATATTCCAAGGATGATTTTAGTTTTCACATGTAGATACCTCGTGAAGTGTCAGGTGTTTCCCATCCTTTCTTTTCGAGTCAAACCTGCCATAGATTGCACTGTACTTGCGGATTTCCTCTTCCCTGTGGGGGTCTTCATCTTCCATTTCAAATATGTGCCCAATCATCTTTGACAGCTTTTTGTTTGTCTTAAGCAATTCCCTGACCTCATTTACATCGCTTTTAGGTAAGGAAGGGAACATCCTCTCCACACATTCAGCAACTGAGAGAGCAGCTGAAGCGTCCAAGGTTTCAGTTGTATCTCTAGGGGATGCAGGAGAACCAAGATCAGCTGGGGACAAACTGTGTTCGCTCTCTGTAGTATGTTGACTTTGCCAGTGTCTTCCTTCACTGTTGTTCTGCAGAGGAGAATTCCCTACTCCATCTGATTTCCCTGGACCCAAACTTTGTACACAAGTTGTAGCTGCACATTTTGGGATCTTTAGGTGGGGCTCTCTTGCATTGCTGTTTCTTTCATAACTATTGGAGTTTATACCTAGTAAAGAAGAGGAGGATTCGGGTAGCTTGTAAATTGGAATGCTGCTAACTGGCAGGGATGTGAGTGGTTGATTAAAAATTCCTGGGTTTGTGACCCAGTCTCTGAGTGCCTTCTGTAGTCTTCTAACATGGAGTGGTTTACTGGCCATTCCAACCAGAGCCATTATCTCAAGAAATTCTTCTTCCCCTGCCTCACAGAGCTGCTGAACATCATCTCCTCCCTGCTGGATAAAGGCATCAAAGTAAGACAGGAGGTTAGCACGCTGTAGTATTCTGTACAGCTGAAGCTCACCAAGGGTTCTTGGCAGAGAGGATGCCATGGCAAATCAGCAGCTGGAATCAGAAAAGAACAAAAACTCTTAAAATTGACAAAACAAATATCTTGTACTATATCATGGACAGCATCACAAAATGATCAAAGATGTGAAGCTCTGTATGTAACAATGTGCAAAATATATCATCAATCTAAATCAAAGATTCGCAAGGTGTGGGTTTGCCACCCCCCCAAAAAAAAGTAGCAGATGCATCCTGAAGGAGGTTTTGAATGGCATATAAAAGCATATTGCATGCAGTACTTAATTTAAAGGCTAGTCATAGGTCTATCCATTTAGAAACAGTGCAAAGGCCTGCACAGTGTGCAAAGATTTGACATCAAAGCCATGCAACAAATTTTTGATGTAAGTATGGAGTGCAATTTTGGGCCCAGTCCTAAAGAAGAAGTACAAGAAATGGACATTGAATTATGAGGAAAGCCTATGAAAGTTACAGTTGCTTTCTCTGAAAAAAAGGCACTTGGAGTACATAAGAGGATATTATCTGTTTTTCAAATAGAAAAAGAACAAACAACAAAAGGTCACACTTATATTTACACTTGAAGCAAAACATATGGTTCTTCATGGTGAAAGCAGTGAGGTTGTAGAATGCTATGATAGGTTATATAAATTTGTCTCATATCAATACTAGAGATGCACTAAATCCACTTATTGGGATTCAGTTGAATCCCAAAATGAATTTAGGATTCAGTGCATTCCTAATCAACGCCTACATCATAATTACACCTAACATAAAAACTTCCCCTTTAAATAATAAATCAGCCTATTCTGTTAGCACAGGATCTTCATTAAAGGGATGAAAAAGAAAGAGAAAGAAATGACCCTTTACATTGCACCTTCCCATCCATATGTTGTGAACAAACAAATGAAGTAGTGATTAAAACTTAACTTTTAATATGACCAATAAAATTATGTCTAGATAACAACATTAAAATGTTGGTTAGGCAGGAGGCTGATTGACTGATAAGCCAGGGATAGGAGGGATAAGGTCACCTGAGAGTGACTGTCGGTTGGAGCGAACCACTCAGTCCTTGCGATTATTTGACGATTAATGCTATTGGAGAGATATCAATTCCCCACATGCCACCCCTTCTCCCACCTTAGGATCCCTCCCTTCAGGTCTACAAACACCCTGCAGGGTGATTGATATGTCGAGGCCTAAAAAGCAGTTCCGTGGGGCGAACATACTTGCTAATTACAATTTACAATCACTTGCCACTAAGGCTGCTTTTTAGGCCTCGACATATCAATCACCCTGCAGGGTGTTGGTAGACCTGAAGGGAGGGATCCTAAGGTGGGAGAAGGGGTGGCATGTGGGGAATTGATACCTCTCCAATAGCATTAATCGTCAAATAATCGCAAGGACTGAGTGGTTCGCTCCTATCCCTGGCTTATCAGTCAATCAGCCTCCTGCCTAACCAACATTTTAATGTTGTTATCTAGACATAATTTTATTGGTCATATTAAAAGTTAAGTTTTAATCACTACTTCATTTGTTTGTTCACAACATATGGATGGGAAGGTGCAATGTAAAGGGTCATTTCTTTCTCTTTCTTTTTCATTATTAACTATTATCTGACCCTGCACACCATCTTTCACTTTGGATGATTGGTGCTCCCCAACTCTCTACCTATTTCATATTTAGTTTTTTCCTCAATCTCTCTTGAAAATCCGGGTGTAGCACACGTCCCTTTGATCTTATTGGTTGTGTTAAAAACCATGGCAGCACCTTTTGTTAATATGCAATCCCGGTTTGAGAAATGGTCTACACAATTATCTGATGTTTTTCTAGTAGACACTGGGAATCAGAGTTCACAATCAGAAGGTAGTTGGAAACACCTGTTATCTGAATACCAGCAATATCAGATCAGATTGACCAAAGCGTGGTGGTCAGTGTCTACATATGATAAATACATAGAAGGGAATATCATTCCCAGGGGTTTGCGAATTAGAACACTCCCAACTTTTGACACTCGGGATGAGAATTTCAAAAAGAGATGGGAGGAGGTGCTACATAATTGCTCTATGCAATTGCTTAACCTGACTCGAGAACACGAGCAGTATGTGGTAACAGATCTAACAACCAAGATCAATGATATTGAAAAACAGTTGTCTGAATATACTCACAATGAATCGTACATATCACGCATGTCTAGAATTAATGTGGAGATAGACCGAGTTGCACAGGAAATTATTGATAGAAAAAAACAGAAATATTTCAGAGACACCACCGACTACGCCATGGGGACAGTTTATAGATGGGGGCGGAAGATGAATAATCGCAATATGTCACAGAGTGATCTCTCAAGATCTGAGAGATCAGACGATGAGACCAGCTCAAATCCTACCAAATCCAATACCGCTGCACCTTTTTTAGGTACAGACAACATAAGAGAATTAGAAGGGGGGGAAGAGAACTCAGAAACAGAGACAAATGGGCCTATCGGCGCCAGAATCACTGGGAATGGGGATGGCACAGGGGGAAGAGAACCCAGAGACGTTAAATATCATCAATCTCAGTGATCATATTCTCTCTGAGAGTCAAAGCTCTGTTTTAAAGAGAGGATTATCTTTTTCTCCCAGTCATGATTCAAAACCCTTCACTCTTTACAAAGATCTCTTCCTGTTTTGTAGAAAACTTCTACTTAGAAAACATTTTTGTAGTGAGTCTACCCACAATGACCAAGTGTTACTTAACCCCTTAATGGCCATGCCTGACCCAGCCAATCCACATGATCTGACATACCATGCATCTGACATTGGGACGGAACAAATAGCCTTCGATCAAGCAGTATCAGAGCTGACTGATTTGTTGGCTGAACAGAGTAATGTTCAGAGATCTTTGAAACCGAAAAGCAAATACATGCCCCCTAGAAATATAAGCTCAGCAGTGATCACTTTTGGTGAATTAGTCATGAGGGATTTTATGAATATACCCAGTCAGGGTTGTGATAACCTTAATCAGGAAGAAAGAGTGGCTATACACCAAATATCTACATGGCAGGATATAGTTATCAAACCCTCTGACAAGGGTGGCAATGTGGTCTTATGGCCACGAGTGATGTATTTGACGGAAGCACTTAAACAGCTCAATGACACGGCATGTTACCGCAAACTAACAGGTGACCCGACTGTGGGATTCAGAACTTTATATAACAATTTGATTTCGGATGGTGTACAGACTGGTCTCATTACTGCAACTGAATCAAAAGCATTACATAATATTGTATCTGTGACCCCAACCTTCTACATGCTCCCTAAAATACATAAAAGTCTAATAAAACCCCCTGGGCGTCCAATTGTATCAGGCAATGGCAATATGTGTGAAAAAGCGAGCCAATTCATTGATATGAAATTACTCCAATTTGTGATCACTCTTCCTTCCTATATCAGGGACACTGGGGATCTGCTACAGAAGCTAGTTGAAGTGAGGGCTGATAATGACACATATATAGTGAGTTGTGATGTAGAATCACTATATTCTTCCATCTCTCACAAACATGGTTTACAAGCAATACGTTATTTCATGGAAACAGAATCGGATTGGGATGGTCAATTTATTGATTTCATGGCAGACTTGACTGATTTCTGCCTTAATCACAACTTTTTTGTGTTTAACGATAAATTCTATTTACAAATAAGGGGTGTCGCCATGGGTGCGGCCTTTGCCCCCACATATGCCAATTTATTTATGGGATGGTGGGAGGCCAACAATGTATTCGGGGACCAGATGGCTCAATACACCCAACACATCTCTCATTGGTTTAGATACATCGATGACCTGATGTTCCTATGGACTGGTACCAGAGATGACTTGAGCGAATTCCTACAATGCCTAAATGATAACTATCTAAACATCAAACTCACTCATACCATCAGCAAGGAAAGCATTGACTTCCTTGATATTACCATCATGATTAAGGAGGATGGGACCATCGGTACTGACTTGTTTCGCAAAGCTACTGCGACAAACTCCATCCTTCATTTCCAGAGCCATCATCCAATGGCCACAAAAAGAGGAATCCCGGTGGGTGAATTCCTCAGGCTACGCCGTAACTGCTCTGACTTTGGTCTTTTTCGTCAAAGGGCAAGGGAATTAACGGCACGGTTGATGGATAGAGGATACTCAAAAAATGTTATACATAAAGCCTACACTAGAGCAGTTAAGACACCCAGAAATTCTCTACTGAGGTCACACAAACGTAATTTGCAAAACAACAGTCAACCTATTAGATTTATAGGTACTTTCTGTAAACAATGGCCCGCCATTGATTCAGTTCTAAAAAAACACTGGCACATTTTACACACTGATCCAGTCCTTTCGACAATAGTAGGACCACGACCTCTGACTTGCTGCAGACGAGCACCGAATCTCAGAGATCGACTAGTAAAGAGCCATTTCTCCAGACAATCCAAGATAATGGTGAATGGAACTTTCATATGTGGCAAATGCAAGGTCTGTAAACATATGCACAATCAGAATCCGGTGATTGACAGATTTGGCAAACGCCATAAGATTACTGATAATTTCACATGTAATACCGACAACATCGTTTACATGCTGACCTGCCCTTGTAATAAGATATACATTGGAAAAACCAATAGAGCTTTTAAAAAGAGACTGATGGAGCATATCCTTAGCATTGATAATGCATTGGATCTGATGAAAGCCCATAAAAAATTACCACCGGTAAGTCGCCATTTTCTTGAAACTCATAATCACTCAAGCTCCGGTCTAAGAGCAATGGGTCTCTCGAGAGTAACACTGGGCATAAGAGGTGGAGATCTCGAATCAGCTCTTTTATCCAGAGAGAGCGAGTGGATATTTCTGATGAATGCTCTTAGCCCCAACGGCCTTAATGAGAGCATCACAATGAATATATTTATCTAACTAATCCGGGAATTATTACCCAATAATACAGGGTTCACATCTTAAGATACAGACTATGCACTATAAGCTACATTATTGTCATAATTTGGTTTCAATGTAATGCCAATAACATATTACCTTTTATTCTATACCCATATGAACTGTCTAATACAGGACCGTTTAGGACAATAATATTAAGTAATAACTCTGAACAAACTTCCTCAAATAGTTAAATGTATCTATCTATTCTTGGGTACAGAGCTTTATACAATGTGTCTGATTTTGCGACTTAAACTATATGTGATACACTGTTGCACTCAGCCTGGGTGCCTGGGGAAGGATTTGATGTTCTGACATTATAGACAGAATTACTCTTGAGAGTATAGAATGTTTCCGGTTTTGGTATTCCAAACTACATTTTAAACTACATATGATACACTGTAGCGTTCCGTTTTTTGGTATTCCAAATTATATATGATACACTGTAGCGTTTAACCGGATGCCTGTGAAAAGAACTGATGATCTGACATTTCAGGCAGAACTGTCTTTGACAGCATCGAACAAACCCTTTGCCTATGACGCAAAATTCCCTTGCGACGCTTGTAAGCTCACTCGCTACTGAGACGTGACGCTAATTACGTCACTGCGCTCTCTGATTGGTCCATTTGAATCTGTACCGGCTGTCTCGCGGTTATAAATAGAAGTGCAATGACGGCTCTCCATAGATGCCTTTGACAAAGCCCGTGACTGAACGGGCGAAACGCGCGTCAGGCGCAATTTTAGTTTTTGGCTAGGCAGGCGTCGGATAGAGACAATGCTCATAGCTTGGGAATAACGGATCGGGAGGGTACGTCTTGAGGGTGAAGGGGTTGGTTATCGGATGATCCGTGGGGCGAACATACTTGCTAATTACAATTTACAATCACTTGCCACTAAGGCTGCTTTTTAGGCCTCGACATATCAATCACCCTGCAGGGTGTTTGTAGACCTGAAGGGAGGGATCCTAAGGTGGGAGAAGGGGTGGCATGTGGGGAATTGATACCTCTCCAATAGCATTAATCGTCAAATAATCGCAAGGACTGAGTGGTTCGCTCCAACCGACAGTCACTTTCAGGTGACCTTATCCCTCCTATCCCTGGCTTATCAGTCAATCAGCCTCCTGCCTAACCAACATTTTAATGTTGTTATCTAGACATAATTTTATTGGTCATATTAAAAGTTAAGTTTTAATCACTACTTCATTTGTTTGTTCACAACATATGGATGGGAAGGTGCAATGTAAAGGATCAATTCTTTCTCTTTCTTTTTCATTATTAACTATTATCTGACCCTGCACACCATCTTTCACTTTGGATGATTGGTGCTCCCCAACTCTCTACCTATTTCATCTTCATTAAAGGGATACTGTCATGGGAAAAAAAAAAATTTCAAAATGAATCAGTTAATAGTGCTGCTCCAGCAGAATTCTGCACTGAAATCCATTTCTCAAAGAGCAAACAGATTGTTTTATTTTCAATTTTTGAAATCTGACATGGGGCTAGACATATTGTCAATTTCCCAGCTGCCCCAGTCATGTGACTTGTGCTCTGATAAGCTTCAATCACTGATTACTGCTGTACTGCAAGTTGGAGTGATATCACCCCCTCCCTTTTTCCCCCAGCAGCCAAACAAAAGAACAATGGGAAAGTAACGAGATAACAGCAGCCTAACACAAGATAACAGCTGCCTGGTAGATCTAAGAACAACACTCAATAGTAAAAACCCATGTCCCACTGAGACACATTCAGTTACACTGAGAAGGAAAAATAGCATCCTGCCAGAAAGCATTTCTCTCCTAAAGTGCAGGCATAAGTCACATGACTGGGGGCAGCTGGGAAATTGACAAAATGTCTAGCCCCCTGTCAGATTTCAAAATTGAATATAAAAAAATCTGTTTGTTCTTTTGAGAAATGGATTTCAGTGCAGAATTCTGCTGGAGTAGCACTATTAACTGATGCGTTTTCCGATGACAGTATCCTTTTAAGAATAATCACTGGTTCAGGTTGCTTTCTTTTATTATGAAACCAGTTAACCATAACTTTCTGAATTCACTTCAAGATTGTAGAATGACCTACTGGGTGGTGTTTTTGGAAGGTCTATATAAACAACAGGAGGAGGAATGGCACAGGCAGGAAAGGCTATGGGCAGAATCATATTAGACATCAGAGTCATATTAAGATATATTAAACCATTATGAATACATTACAATGTGCATACCTCCCAACATTTTGGAAGTAAAAAGAGGGACAAATTTTTTTTTTCGCATGTAGCGCATCACATTTTTGACCACGCCCCTTTCTGTGGTCACACCCCCTAATTACCATGCTCAGTTTACAAAATTTGGCAGGATATGAAAGTTTGAAAATATTTCTCCTTATCTAAACTGTTTTTTTGTGTCTCAAAAGTATCTTATTTGCAACTGTTAGATGTTCTGTGCTCTCTGCTAAAAGCCAATTAAGTGAGAAACTTTGTTTCTTTTTCTGGCTGTTCAGTACAGAGAAAATAGGGACTTTCCAGTACAAATCAGGGACTGCGGGTTGAGCTGTCAAAAGAGGGACTGTCCCTCTAAAAAAAAGGGACAGTTGGGAGGTATGCAATGTGTTCTTTCCAAAAATATATGGTTTTCTGGAGTCAACTTACTGTTAAAGGTTCTTATGACACACAAAATACAGACTTTATGCTTGCTTTGCAGCAGCAAAATATCAGACATGAAAATGTGCATGCATTATAAGAATGTCAGCTGGAAATGGCACAGGTTTAAAGGCCACTAGATCTTCATTGTTTACTCAATTTGTATTGCCATATACGTTATGTGTCTGAGAGCCTTCTAAATTTGTAGGATTCTCCCTCTCTTTCTAGGAGTACTGCACAGGATTCTCTCTCTCCTCCCATAGGTACTGTGAAGAAACTATTACAGTACATTCTTCTCTTTCTTCACTGGGAATTGGAAAATTTTAACTGAAAGTGGCCACGTAAAATAGAGGCAGTTCAAGCTGTTATATGCTTAATTCTGCAGCCTAAGAGCACCTACGGTCTCCAAGCCTGTGTCAGCTTAGTTCAGGTCATGAAAGATGGTCAGGTGGATTATGGTTCTATTACATTTTAAGTACCCCTTTCATTGAGTTTGGCCTATTTAAAAACTCACGGACATATCGAGAGACATTCAAAATTAGGTAAGATCTAAACTCTTACTCAGCGTGGGAGCACACAGCAATTTAACACTCATTTTCTATTTTTGTCTGCTTTTCTACTTTAGTGGGGATATTAAAATTTTTAGACATATTTATACTGCTAGGCAGGCTTCATCTCAACTGAACCCTATGAAGGCCGAGAGTTCCCACTAACCTGTGTGTGTACTTTCTGTATTCAGGTAATCCTAGCTTCACTGATATCAGCTGAGCCAAAAGCCTGGTGTAAGTGATCTAATAATAGAAATAACTCAACATACCACTAAATATAAATTATAAATTGCAAAAGTATTCAGGTAAGTAAACAATAATTACATTTTTGGGTTTAGATCCCAGTTGGCAACATTATTTTAAAAGCACTAATGGAGAAATGTAATAAAAGTTGCATAGCAACCATTAAGACGTTTATTACATTACCAATTGAAATATATAAGCAAGGGGCAGCAGTTCCCATGAGTGGGGAGAATACTGCTAACAGATTCAGAACAGCTGCGTTTGACACAAAACGCCTGCAGCTGGTAAGTTTTAATAACTTATTATCTATTTCTTTTTTTTTCTTTTTTTTTTTAAAGGACCAGTGACACTGACATTTTTTTAGTATATATTATACTTTCACCCTGCAAAGCAATTATTGTACAGTGTATATAAATGTATCTGCTGTGTAGCTATGGGCATAGTGGAGTAGGCCAAAAAGGTTTATGTTTATAATGCAGATAACATATAAATTGTGTAGAATACAATTCTTTTAGCTCTTAGAAAAACAAGATGTTGGCTCAAATGTATTCAATACAAACTTCGTACAGCTGTAAAATTCCAGGAGTCTGTGTAACACTCCTAAAGTAATCAGGATAATTCTTGTAGAAAGAGGAATAAACAGCTTCAAGGCAGTGATTTCAAACTGCAAATATTCTTTTATTTAGCATTATAATACACTGTAATTTAATGTAATGTTTTAGCTCTTACACAGGAAGATAAACAAGAGGTCAAATGCCATCAACTGCTATTATGATAAATGAAAATTATTTGTTGCAAACAGGCCTGGATTTGATTTGTGTCAGTAGACTGGAGCACTTGCAAATGGGTGCTGAAGATTTTGACAGCTTTATTTTATCTCCTGCACGACAAGTCCCCAGTGGCGGGAAAGTAACATAAGAACAGATGGGGGGGGACGACATGTTGGGGTTGATCTGTCTCTGTGAGTTGGGGCTGGACTAGGGACACCAAGTTAGAAATCTGGCCCTTGGTGCAAAGATACAAGGGCTCACTTGTGTCTGCAAGTGCAGTGAATTTTGAGTGCCCTTGCCATGTTTTTTCCCCCACAGTGCAATGTTTTTTCACAGAATACCAGTATCCCTGTGGGTGCAAAGGGGCATTAAATCTGATGCAATAGCACCTCTCGCAACTGTGCCCGATTTGCCAAAATGAATGCAATTACGTGTGCACCTTTTCACAAATAGGATGCAGTGGTGCCGGATATTTTTGGGCTGTCTGACGTAATTTACAGAGTTCGGCGCACAAGTGACTTCTGGAGCAACTGTGCTGCAGCAATTGATGCAGGGCACTGTCAGAATCCTGGAGCAACGCTTAGTCAGGAGGTAGTGGTAGCTCCAGCGTGCCCTGCGTTAACAGGTGCAGCCGTGCCTCATTCGGAATAAAAGGTAAAACTCACTAAGTGAAAACATTATGTAGTGTGGAGAGAATACTTTGATGCAAGTACATTTTGCACCCAACTCACTGTGGGGAAATGTGTCCTATAGTATTGGCAGGAACTCTGAATAATTTTGACATTGTAATGACAAACTATTCTTCTACCAAAAAAAGAGAAAACAACAACTGGGTACACTTGCCTCTTGTGACCAAGTCAGAAATGTATAGGTTTGAAATAATCTCCCCAATACTTCATTGGAGCTTATTCCGATATTAATATGTTGGACAAACTTGGCCAAAAATTCTGCCATCTGACCAGACAAGCAGAAGTTTTCTGTAAAACCAGCTCAAGCTCATTTTTGTCTTCCAACAAGAAGTCTGGAGGCTCATATTCTGTCAGTTCAGAGGTGTACTCCAGTGTTGGACTGACCCACTGGGATACCAGGAAAACTCCTGGTGGGCCCAGGTGTCAGTGGGCCCTCCTGCCTTTAAACATTTGGCCTATTTCATGGTCATTCCCTATTTCTATGAGAACAAAGTGGCTAAATAGTTGGAATAATAGATTATATTATGTTAAGAAAAGAAACTAGGAGAATAGATGTTGAGTGAGAAAGGAAGAAAATAGTACTGAGGGTGGGCACCTGGTCTAAGGTTTTTTGGTGGGCCCCTGGTGCCCCAGTCCGACACTGGTGTACTCTAACATACTTGCTGACAAGGCCTGCTAAAGTGCGTCATAAATGGAACAATTTAGTAAAGACAATGCTCTTGTTTTTCTCATAGCCTGCACCTAGATACAATAAAGACTATGGTACTAAAGGCATTCCTCTCTACTGAGCTCCATAGCAAAGGGGTTGTTCACCATTGAGTTAATTTGTAGTATGATGTAGAGATTGATATTCTGAGACAATATGCAATTGGTTTTAATTTTTTATTATTTAAGGGTTTTGAGTTATTTAGCTTTGTATTCATCAGCTCTTCAATTTGCATTATAAACAATCTGGTAGCTAGGGTCCAAATTTCCCTAGCAACCATGCATTAATTAAGAGACTAGAATATAAATAGGAGAGGACCTTACTAGAAAGATGGGTAACACCATGTAGCAGTAATAATAAGTGTGTAGCCTTATAGAGCATTTGCTTTTTAGATGGGGTCAGCGACGCCTATCTGAAAGCTGGAAAGAGTCAGAAGAAAAAGTTAAATAATTATAAAACTATATATAAAAAAAAAAATAATAAAAACCAATGGAAAAGTTGCTTAGAATTGACCATTCTATTAAGGGCTCTTACACATGAGCGTTCTGACCTGCGCTCCCCTGCGTTCCGTTTTTTGGCGTTCAGCCGCAGGGGAGCGCAGGAATAGACGCAAGTCATTATTTGAAATGGGGCTGTACTCACTCAGGCGCGTGTAGGCGCCAAACGCAGGAAAAATGCAGCATGTTGCGTCTGAACCTGCGTTCGGCGCCTACACGCGCCTGAGTGAGTACAGCCCCATTTCAAATAATGACTTGCGTCTATTCCTGCGCTCCCCTGCGGCTGAACGCCAAAAAACGGAACGCAGGGGAGCGCAGGTCAGAACGCTCATGTGTAAGAGCCCTAAATACTAAAAGTTTACTTAAAGGTGAACCACCCCTTTAGGTATAATGGCTACATATAGCTGATATGTATTAACCCCGTGGCAACATAACCTATTGGTCATAGTGTCATTCATGACAATTGGGACTGGGCAATTAAAGGGAATAAAAGGCAGGTATAAACAGGGATATTGGCACTATATGACCAATCCGCTATGTGCCAAATGCTCATATATTGTTTAATATGGCCACATGGATGGTCAAACAGCATTTGTTTGTCCAGCTGCAGAAATAAGCATATCTGAATGGAAATTGTGTCAGGAGCTGTTTAAAAAGATCATTTAGGTATGCTGACATATTGCATATTATCTAACTGCCGACACACTATGTAGTCTTGTGCATTAGCAGAAAAAGATGAAAAGCCACACCTTCCTACAATTCCAATTAACTGGACTGTCTGCTTAAAGTGATACTGACACTAAACATTTTCTTTTAAAAATATTAATCTACATTAAAAGTTGCCTATGGGTCATCTTGATAGTTTTTTGCCGATAGTTCTGTTTTTGTAAGTAATTGATAATTGAAGTTCCAAAACCTGACTATTTTGCTAACCTGACTGATTCTCAGCTTGTCATTTAGGGTTTCTAATGCTAACAGACTCCTGCTGCACAAATATGGCAGCCCACTCATACAGGAACATGGGGGTAAGAAAGGTAATGTAAAAGCATCACACAAATACTTTTATGGCAAAATTATAAATACCATTCAAAAACAATGTTAAGACAAATACAAAAAAAGGTAAATTTTCTGGTGTCAGTATCTCTTTAAATGAACAGAACAACAGAAGGTGGTCACTGTATGTGGATAGCCTCTAGTGTGATCTATTTGTTTAGTTTGTGGGCAGATCAGTATAGTGGAGTATCAGTCAGTAATGATATGCAGGTCTACTTGATGGCAGGACAGATTTTTTTAAAGTATTTTGCCACTTTAGAAAAATCCCCAGGTATATCCCACCCACTCAAGTGATGTCTCTACCAATGTCAACCCTACTTCTGACATAACTAGAGGGGACAGGTGGGTATAAAGGGGGGATCAAACATTGGGATTAGGTCGATGTGGGTACAGAAAAGGTGGGTTTGGGTGGAGGTGAGTCAGGAAATGTCAAACCCAAGCATCGCCCATCAGTCATTGTATGGCACTCAACATTCATTAGGTTCAACGAATCATGCTGGCCAAGTTATGTTCAATTTCCTTAAGCTATGAACATTATTCTAGGAATAGAAAAGTAGAATACAGTGGGGAGTGCCAATAGGAACCCTTAGACCTCAGCTTAGGCTACGATACCTGTGTGCACTGTGCTGGCATCTTCTGGCACATACAAGAGGTCCATTGCAACAGCTCAGCTCATGAGCCGTATAGCAAAATCAGAAACCTTACTATCTCTCCAACCTATTTTGCAGTGTTTTGTGAAACAGCAGAGGGATATAAAGTGCTCAGAAATGAATATAATCCGAAACACGGGGTTGGTAGATCATGTATATTAAATAAAACAACATTTAAACAAGCCTAGCAATTCAGTTTCCCTGTAAAATCAACACATTCCTCCAATCAACCAAAAATGGTTGGATTGGGATGAGTTCCATGTCATTCTCCTTCCAAGCAACACAGAGGTGTAGAACACACAGGTTCCAGGCAGAGATGGCATTGCTGGCATGATGGACCCCACCAGGAATAACCCCAATTACATACAAAACACAAAAGCCATGTTGCATATTGTTTTCTATTGAGTATGACCTTGATGCACTGAGCTCTGCAAGGATTCCCTGTACCCACACACAGTCACACACCCACAGTGACATGCACACATACACCCACACACACACACACCCACGGACACACACCCACAGTGACACGCACACACAGTCACACACCCACAGTGACATGCACACACAGTCTCACTCACACACACACAGTCACACAATCACCTGGAGAACTTTGTGTGTGGCGCTTGCTCTCTATCCCCACACACTGCAAGTACAGCGCTGGACTGTTCCACTGACATTTCCACACATGTCCATATTCCTACCTCCTTCTAAACTTTTAGTTGCAATTGACTGCCCACATGTAACTTATTCATGGTACTGACAAGGACAAGCGCGTCAATAAATATATGCCTTAACTTTTGAGCCTGACTTCCAGCTATATTGGCAGTGTTGCAAGAAATAGTGCTGCTCCATTCACACGGAACCTGCGTCGGCTCCATAATAATAAGACTATACTTACCGTGCAGCCCCAGCTTCTGGACCCCAGTAAAAACACTACGGGGGACGCTTGTACTTTCTTTGGCAGTAAAGGCACGTGAGGCCCGTGCAGTCACCCCACAGCCACCCCCTCTATGTGACTGGGATATTCCGCTCTTGTGAACTGCTCAGTTTTCTCGGTCTCTCTGCCTGCCTCCCACACGAGCCCCGTGACGCAGATCCTGGCGTGGGAGGCGGCCGGGGCGTGGGTGGCTGCTGCTGCTGCTTGCCTGCTGACTGGAATACCAAACATCAAATCTCACACCGAGGGAAAAGTAACAAAACTGTCACAGAGAAGAAGAGAAAGGGAACGTTTAAGCAATAACGGGGAAAACAATCTCTTGGGTAGTCTGTTTTAAGAACTCTGCCCATTTTGGTTGGGAAGTCATTTAATTTGTAGTGTCCCGCGTTATTTCATATCTCTATACTTATAGCGACCATTTAGTCGCTGTCCGCGACATACATCTGCTGCATTACTTCTCCCTGTTCTGGCCTTCAACTGTAGCAGTTTGTATAGGAAGCAAAGCAAGGTGTGGCAGGTACATGGAGCAGGGAGGGAATTACTATTTAATTACACTCTGGAGCTGGTGTTGTGAAATCTCAGGGGAGATACAGAAGGCAAGAGGTTTTTGATGGTGCAAGGAGAATAATTTTGAGGGAGGTGGGGAAGGGCTGATAGAGGAGGCCTCACAACTATAATGCTGGACTGACTTTGGAGTAGAATGACACAGGGAGATGGAGGAGGCCGACTACTAATGCTGGACTGACTTTGGAGTACGTTGGCAGTTGGCACAGAAGGATGGAGAAGGCTTGGCTACTCTGATGCTGGACTGACTTTGGAGTAGGTTGGCATAGAGGGATGGAGGAGGCCTGACTACTGATGCTGGACTGAGTAGAGAGTAGGTTGGCATAGAGGGATGGAGGAGGCCTGACTACTGATGCTGGACTGACTTGGGAGTAGGCACAGAAGGATGGAGGAGACCTGATTACTCAGATGCTGGACTGAGTAGGGAGTAGGATGGCACAATGAGATGGAGAAGGCTTGCTACAAGGCATTGCCAAATGCCAGCAGAGCAAGCCAGTGACAGGAGGGAGAGCACATGGAGGATTGGAATATCTATAAATCCCTGATCAATTAGAGGACGGAGAACTGAGGGAAGGAAGACACACATTGGGGGTCCTAAAACGGACGCACTAACTTAAGGCTATAAAAAAGTAACAAGTGCATGGCACTTTTACAAAAACATTTTTATGTGGGTAGCATAATATCGTGTAGTTAGTTTCAACCATCTAGTTACCACCTCTGTTGAATAAATTACTCAAAAAAAACAAAAATATGTGCAACATTGAAACTTTCCCTAGAAGTAAATTCTGTCTCCATGCATTGATGGTAAATTTGCCTACAAATGCTGCAAACGTGTACCACATAACAGCACATGATGAAGAAGCAAAATGTATTTAGTATCGGACTGGTCCAATTGCCATCTGGGAGTCAAGAATGAATTTTTTCCCCCTCAGGCAAATTGGAGAGGCTTCCAATTGGCTTTTCTTTTGCCTTCCTCTGGATCAACTAGCAGTTAGGCAGGTTAAAATATAGTTAAAAGGTTGAACGTGATGGATGTGTGTCCTTTTTTCAACCTAACTTACTGTTACTATGTTATTTTATTCAAAAATACATCATCCCTGAAATGAGGGCTACTTATAGCATATAGGTAGCCATGAAACATATAAGGCACATCAGCCAATTCCCAATGCTTTTTGCACTTACGCTGTAGTTCCTTGTTGGAGGATAGTGTTCTGGTATTGATTTGGCATGTACACCATTGATGTACTGATTACAATGTACGTATAAAATCACACACACCATATTATTGCTAATGAAATTGTGTTTAATTCCACAAACAAACAATAATCAAACCAACCCACATGCTCAGTTCCGAATAACACTTTTGCTCTAATGCCACACACAAAATGGCACTCTTAAATCTGAAAGGGGTGGTTCACCTTTGAGTTCACTATTAGTATGACGTAGAGATTGATATTCTGAGACAATTTGCAATTGGTTTTCATTGTATATTATTTGTGGTTTTTGAGTTATTTTGCTTTTTATTCAGCAGCTCTCCAGTTTCCAATTTCAGAGATCTGGTTGATAGGGTTCAAATTACCCTAGCAACCATGCACTGATTTAAATAAAAGACTGGAATATGAATAGCAGAGAGCCTGAATAAAACTATTAAGAATATTAAAAAGGAGGAATAACAATACATTGGGGTCAGTGACCTCCATTTGAAAGCTGGAAAGAGTCAGAAGAAATGGCCAAATAATAACAAAAAAACTAAACAAAATTAATAATGAAGACCAGTTGAAAGGATACTTAAAATTAGCCATTCTATAACATATTAAAAGTTAACTTAAAGGTGGGAATAGGACACCAACCACTAATGTAACAATACACTTAAATTAAAAAACAGTATTACACTTATTAGACTTACCATACTGTATATAAACTGTATGTAAACAGGCATTATTAATTGATACAGATCTTAGCAATGACAAAATGTATACAAATAACTTCAATACAAAGTTTTACATAAAAGCAAACAAAAAAAGTTAGAATTTATTGTAGCCTAATAACTAAAAACTAAAATAACTAAAAATAATCAAAAGGCGGCGAGATCCAGATTGACATTCAATTAACGGGACAGCAAACTATTCACACTGAAAATCTAAAAGGTTTCCAATACATTGATCACCTTGTTTAGATTAGGAGATAACACCAAAAAACACTGTGCTCTGGGGGTTTCTGGGTTGTTAGTTTGCCATTCTTTATAATGTCTGGGGTGACTATGTTTAGTTCCATTCAGGGACGGACTGGGCCAGTGGGACACCGGGACAAAACCCGAAGGGCCCCAAGATCCAGACCTTCTCCCTGTGCAAAGCCTACTGCAGCTTTCAAATTTCATGGTCCCCCCCTCGCACCTGCTAGAAAAAGAAGGTAGGTGCGTGGGTGCCGGAGGGGGGGTTGCGGCTGGGGCCTGGGGTTGCAGGGGGACCCCGAGGCAGCAGCCTTGGTGGGCCTCGGGCCCACCAGTCTGATTCTGGTCCTATTGGTCCCAGTATTACAGGTGTGTTCCCCTATCCTTTTCTCATTTGCTGGCTTTGAAACCCCACTAACATATTCTTTACATTTTTGGCTTCTCTAAAACATGCTCTCAGTTTATTTCCAACCTCTTACTACAGGATCCTCCAGCACCGAATTCCAATTTATTTGTTTTATTTATCTTACCAATGTCATTGTATCTAATGCAATTGTGACAACTCGCCCTGGTGGTCTAGTGGAGGTGCAACAGGGACGCCCACTGCGTTTCGCTCACTTCGGCGATGTCTTCTTGAATGCGCCTCTTCTTCCGGGTTCGCACCACTCATGTAGGCTCAGCTTTATCCTGAAAGTGACAAACATGACGTCATCGATTGACATGAAATTTTACATTTTTAAGGGATCCTTTCTCACTGTTCATTGCCCAACGTAAAATTTTATTCGTAGTTCCTCGGTTCAATTTATGTTTACTTCTGAGTTGTCCCTGCCTGATCTTGACTAAGTTCTGTAAGCTGCCTGTCCCAACCTCTGCCTGTACCTTGTACCGGATTCTGTCTAGTCGCTATATATTTGGTATTCTGACCCGGCCTGTGATCCCTACGCTCTTGTCTCCCGTTACTGCACCACTTTGTCCACCTGGTATTCTGACCCTGCCTGTGACCCCGACTATGCTTTGTCTCTTGATATTGTACTACGCCGTGCGTTTGGTGTTGACCTGGCCATTGATTCCGACTACGCTTCCTGTTCTCCAATTCCGTACCACGAGCGGTTCCCTTGCCTGGCCAGAAATTTCTCCCTGGTCCTCTCACGATAAGGCCTGGCAGCACCTGAGTAGCAGAGGGCTTCTCCTGAAGTGAAAAGGTGGCTGATAAAGGCGAAAGACTGAGCCGGGACCTTGAGGGTTTGTTCTGGGTTTGGGACCAATCGTAAAGGCAATAACCTGAAATCCAACCCCTCTGACGTACCTTTTCACTTAATACAATAACAGTACAATAATAATGTCCTATTCAGGGGCGATCCTGGCCCCTCTGCCGCCTGTGGCAACATTCATAAAAGGAACATCTGATCAATCTTTCTTAACGGGGTAGTTCACCTTAAAATTAACTTTTAGTATGATGCAGACAGTAATTTTCTAAGTCAATTTGCAGTTGGCCTCAATATTTATTTTTTGTTTTGAATTTTCTAGGTTTTTGGTCTGCAAGAAAAGGCCATTTTATTACATACTGTACTAAAATTTAACCTAAAGGCAGTCCACCCATTAACCTATTTGGATCCATTTCCTTTCCCTAAAAACCCAAATTCTAATTGTGCACATACATTATTAAAATCCATTTTTTTAAACAACACCTTTTAGCCCACATACACAATCAAGAAAATCAAGTTATTATCATATCTAAGAGACTATTTCTTAGATATGGTTATAATGTGATTTTTTCATACCCACATATGGCATGTAAACATCTATATCACTGGATTAATTTAAATTTTCCATAATCTGCAAATAACCTTAACATTTAAATAATTTATGCTCAAGGGATCCAGCAAAGCTGTACATTTTCAGTTGATTCAGGCTGCTGTGGGATCCTTGTAGTTACAGTCAATGTCGGAAGTAGGAGCCACATTCACCAATTATTGCAGGTGCTTAACCCATTTATTAAAGGAGAAACAAACCCTCGAACCGGAAAACGAAGCGTCACGTGTGTCATAACGCAGGCGACTCTCATTACAGCCAGCGCAGGAGAAGAGGAAGTGGTTCAGGGAGATTAGTCACCTCAAAGAAGATGCGATTAGTCGTCAGTAGGGATGTAGTGAACTGCCGATTTGGTGTTCGCGAACGCCGTTCGCAAACACCGGCAAAAAATGCGAACGTTCGCGAACAGTTCGCGAACTTCGAACACCCGCTAAAATCGTTCGATTCGAACGATCGAAGGATTTTAATCGTTCGATTGAACGATTTTCATTCGAATCGAACGATCGAAGCATTCGATCGAATGCTTTTCATTCGATCGAATGCTTACAATCGTTCGAACGAATGGAAATCGTTCGATTTTTAGCGGTCGAAGGAATTCGAATGGTCGAACGATTTGTATTCGAATCGAACGCGAGCTCAAAATGCGAACGTCGCGCGACGTTCGCGAACATTCGGCGGACGCGAACGGTCGAAGTTCGCCGGCGAACAGTTCGCTACATCCCTAGTCGTCAGGCGCTAAATCTCCCCGAATCCCTGGTGTGGACTAAGCCTAACAGTCAATAAATATCAGGTGCTGAGAGAGGTTCACTTTTAGGGGCCCATTTATTAAACCACAATTTTTTTTTCTGGTTGAGGTTTTTTGGGGTAAAACTATTTTTTTGTGGAAAAAATCAATAAAGTCGAGTTTTCGGAACGTCAATTATACAATACGACTTGACGCTCAAGAAAAAGAAAGAAGAGGCGATCAGTCGTCAGGGCGCTAAATCTCCCCGAATCGCCTGGTGTGGACTAAGCCTTAGATCCAATATATCTTATAGGGGGGCTCTTTTTGCCTAGAAGATGTATTAGAGCTCATTCTATTAAAATCACCAGATATCCTGTCATTCTACATGCAGGATTTGGCAAAAGGCAGTTATTTTGTTAGATTTAGTTTGTACTAGAATCAGTTATTTGAGTGAACTCTAATACATTTTGTTTGTACTAGAATAAGTTATTTGAGTGAGCTCTAATACATCTGCTAGGAAAGGAAGCCCCCCCCCCCCTATAAGACACATTGGATCATTCATCTGACTCCCAAATGCTGCATGAAGACAGAATGAAGAGAAAAAAATGCTGAGAAATAGTAAATATGCACTTGATTATTTCAGGAGAGATGCAGAATATTTAATTGATTGTATTGAGAAAGTTTCTTATTTCAGTATGCGGAAGCTTATATAAAATTCTCATTTTCACGATACTTCCCCTTTAAGTTATGCATCAGGATAAAAAGTAGTCACATTCTCAGAGATAACCAAATATCCCAGATGGTATCAAATTTGTTGGGGCAGCTTCTGTCAGTTTATGCTAGTTTCTTATACTGTAGTGAGTCATCACAAGTTTTTGTTTGGGATTTAATAAGTTCCTCATTTTCTATTTTTGCCTTCCATATTGCTGCTTTACAACACTTGTAGTATTTATAGGTACTAAAAGAAATGCCTTTTTTTTCATTCCTGTTAACTTATTTACATTTGAGTTAAGATGGTACGGTGGTCTTTAATGCTTTTACATTACTTCTTGATGCAATACAGTTTTAAATGACAATAACTTTGTTTTTAACTGGAAACCCCGTCCCAATCACCCACTGAAGTAAGGGTTTTAGGTTGTTAAAGTTTGCTTTCCTGAAATTTCAAACATTTGTTGCAATAAGAAATTTTCTTTTTTTTATTCCTGAGTTTTAGGAAATCGGGGACGTACCTTTGCATATCTTGTAAGCATGTGCATATCATCCTTATAGGGGCAGATTTATTAAAATGTGAATTTATATTTTGATAAATAAAAACGTACCCACGTTCAATTCATTCCTATGGAATTTTTGGAAGTGTATTTATCAAACGGTGAGTTCTAACTGTCACCCATTGATAAACATGCTTCCAAAAAAAACAAAATGAGTTTATCTTTATTAAAATATAAACTCACATTTTGATAAATCTGCCTCATAGTTTAAAGCAATTTAATATTCTGGTTTAATACAACTGCCTTGACATTTTATGTTGGCAAGTTGATTCAGTGTGTGAAGGATTTGATTACATAACATAAATCAACTATTAAATGTGGCTATGCACCACTTTCCAAACATTTTCAATTAATTGGCCTTTCTCGGTTACAACGGAGACTTCACGTTTTTAAAGACACTCCTATTCCATCTAGGGGTGGTGGTAGGGTACTGCTATATAATGGAACGCAGTGTCAGAATCAGTATCTGTATCAATAGCAAACGAACAAAGAACAAATCACCCAGTGAATAAATGAGGTGAAAATGAACCACTGCTTCCAATAAAAAACAAAAATTTAATAGAAGATAAATCAATTACAGCAAAATTTTTAAATACAGAGCATGTTCTTATCTTCGTGCTTTCATTCAATGTAATCAAAATAGATAATTTCTCTTTAAAGGAATGTCTGCATTTCAAATTACATGTTTTCATTCTAATGCCTTCTTGCCAACTCAACTGAATTAGGAAAACTAGACAGGGTTGTCTTTTTTTTCAACATGTAAAAAAATAAAGCTTTCGTAATGGCTGCCATGAATACAACTAGAATATGAAGCATATGCTTCAGAATGTTTCAGTAATATTACTTTTATGTAATAGGGCAACATGGGTAACAATGTTATCTTTGATTTCAGCCTGTGGTTCAAGAATCTCTCAACTTCAAACATTTTCCAGCCACAAAAGTAAACTTCCATTAACAGGATCTAGTAAGTCATTTAATAGTTTGAACCCTATTCCTTTAGGACACGTGAATGGAGAGAGAGAGGAACTTGTGGGTTCAAAGTGGAATGATTAGAAGGTTTCAGTTAAAGTTTGGCTGTCATATACAGTATACACTTTGCAAGTGATTAAAACCATGGCATGTAAAAAGTATTGCCCTGTATTTCCATACAAAATCAACCAATAGGTAAGAGGTAAAGAGGGGCATTTTAAATGGACTGTAGCTTTAATTAGAATGTACTTTGTGTAGTTACAAGAGTTAACCTTTGTAACTTGTTCCTCGCATATTTTTGGTTATATTATAAACACTCTCCAAGCCCTCCAAGTCATGCACTTGTGTGACCAAAAATCTAAGATCACAACCCCATTTCTTCAAACATCGCCATCATTTCAATTCAATTAATTTCCTGCATGTGTTTTCATCAGAAACAATCCTCCTCGCCCTTAGCAACTGACTCTAGGTAAGACATGAAAACTGAAGCGGTTCCTCTTAGTCTATGTAAGAAATAAATGTGTACTTTGTACATTCCCTTGCTTTTTAATTAATATATCCAAGAAGCGTATCTTCTCATCATAACCTAAAGTAAATTCCAAGGTGGAATGTAAGTAGTTCATATTTGTCTCACGTTAACTTGCCCCTGTTTGTCACCATGCTAAGTGACAAGAATATGTCATCCACAGATCTATAATTTTTATGTACATGTATATCTACTTAATATAGATATTGCAATATATTGGAATGACTGGGTGATTGGCAGCTGTGCTCTCAATCTCAGCAGGGCACCCCCCCTCCAGGTGTAGGAAATGAAGTCAATTAACGAGAGCTGAGAGAAAAGCAAACAAAGAGGCAGAACTTGCTGCTAGGTGCTCTTTATTGCACACCATAGTGTGCAATAAAGAGCACCTAGAAGCAAGTTCTGCCTCTTCATTTGCTTTTCTCTCAGCTCTCTTGTTAATAGATATTGCAATAAAAGTGATAAACAGTCGGGGACAACATTGCTGCCCATTCTTATCCCTTGACTCTGTAGGTAAATGGTTTCACCAAAACAAAAAAGTCATATTAATTCAACAAGAACAAGTGTTCTAGGGCATCCTCCCAACTTCTGTGGGCAGAAAACAAGTAGAAAGAGACTGAATGTCAACTGTGCTTCAAAGCATTCACCCCAACATAAAGTACATTCAATCTTAGGGCTCTTACACACGGCTGTTTTTTCCTGCGCTCCCCTGCATTGCGTTTTCTTCCATTCAGCTGCAGGGGAGTGCAGGAGCGCCAAATGCAGGTTGGGACGCAGCATGTTGCATTTCATCTGCGTTCGGCGCATACATGCATCTGTATGAGTACAGCCTCCTTCAAAATAATTGAGTGCGTCTACTCCTGTGCTCCCCCTGCGGCTCAACACAATAAAGCGCAACGCAGGGGAGCGCAGGCAAAAACGGCCGTGTGTAAGAGCCCTTAAAAAGTCTGTTGTGTTCTTTAGACAGCACTTTATCTCCATTATCAAAGTTTGTCAGTTGTTTTTATTAGTGTGGCTTCTGTCACACAGGAAAGTGACCCATAAGTACTTGCAGTCTCCTCTTGTTGTTGACCTAGTTCTTTCCTGTTTCTTGATGCTGTTTGATAGTGTAAGCACTGAGTAAAGGGTATCTTGCATTCATTATAAGAGATTGATTTTTTTTTACAGAATTTTACATTTGGATGTCATTGAGATTCCGGAGTATCTGAGAGAGTGAGTGCCTCTAAGAAGGTGCATAACTACAGCGGAAGCAGACCCTGCAGCTGCAGGAGGGCGCAGGAGGTATAGGCGGGACCCATGCGGCCGTAATTAATGAGCAATACATATATTGGTAAAACAGGACAACCTCTGGATATGTTGGGGGCCCTAAAAATAATTTGCTGTGGGGGCCAGTATAATCTAGTTACACTACTGCCTCTAAGAGCCTTTATCAAGAGCTATAAATTGGCAAAGCTTTCAAAGCTTTTAGTGTTCAAATGAATAAAGGCAGGTGCACAGAAAAGGTCAACCATTTAGGTGAACATAGATACAAAGGAAGTGCTAGCATTAAAGTAAGGGCAAATACGTGTTACTTGTTGTATGTGCCTAGTTTCATGTATCAAATTAAAGTTCATTCCTTATTAAATTTACATTGATTAGAATAAACATCACAAGCATATCTTAATTTACATATATAGTACATGTTCCTAACTTCCATTATGAAGGGCAAGGACTGACGTTCTATAAAAAATACTAGGATGTTCTAGGATGGTCTGTTTTCTTAAATTGTTGCCTCTCACTATTAACAATCATGTGCTGAATCAAGAATCAATATTCACTGTTATTTCTAAAGAGGCACTCAAACTTGTTTACAAAGATAGCGCAATGTATGCAGCTGCTTCCCTTTGGCTTATTACACTCAAGAGTTTTTCTTCTTTTCACAAAGACACACAAAAAACCTCCCCACACACTTGGAATGTAGACTTCTTTTTATGCAACAATATTTGATTTTTCCCAAAGTTTGAGTTTTATCTCAATATGGATTTTAAGGGCTTTTCTATGTTTTTTGTGCATTGCACTTTAGAAATAGCACAATATTTATTAAAAACACAATATAAAATATATTGTCTTGGAGTTTTTTTTTAAGAATCTGTTTTAAAAAACTACTTTAAAGGAGAACTAAACACTAAAAATGAATAGAGCTAGAAATACTAAATTGTATATAATGAACATATCAGCTTAAAGGTTCAGGTTCCCTATAGTAGTAATGAACCAGGCCTTCAAAGTTGTCACATAAGCACCTCATCTTGGATTTTGGCATGACACTGCACAGAGCTACTACATACTAATAATCTAATCATTCTCATATTGAGACATTTATACATACAAACATATAAACATATAAACTATATATTGAGAATTGGCCCCTAAGCTCAGGTAACTAATGGCAAGACAGAGCATGTGCAGTGAATCAGCAGAAAAAAAATGGGTTGCTACAAGGGCATTTTCATGGGCACAGATCTTAACTGCTAAAGGGTTGTAGTTGCCTTGGGCTGGTACAGAAGCCCAAAACATAATGTACACCATTTCTGCCCTACTTTTTTAGTTAAGCTTTAGTTCTTATTTAATGCATTAAGAAATGAAAAATCACAAAAAGAAAAATTGCATTTAAAAACAGGAATAAAACAGAACAGACATTTACGTGTATACCTTCATAACAAAGACACACAGCACTGATTGTTTTTTTGCATTTATCAAGCTTCATATTGCAAATTAAATGGAAGAATGCCTTTAAATAGCAGGTAATATTCCTGTGCCCAAAACAGGAATATATGCTCATTAAAGGAGAACTAAACCCCCCGTTAATCAAAAATCCCCATCCCCTTTCGTCCATTGGTCCCCCTCACTGCTTTCTCCCTCCTTAGTAACTAAGTGGAAAAAGTATCCCTGTCAAGTACCTTGGCATAATTATGCAGAGTAGCACAGCGGAGCTCTTCGGCGCCATCTTCTGTATCTTCGGATACTCTTCTTTTCCTTCTGCAATCTTTGGAGCCTTCAATGCATGCGCAGTAGGCACGAATACCAGAATGGTCCCAACTGCGCATGCGTGAAAAAGCTCTGTGCTGGCGCTCACTTCCGAGAGGAACCAGAAGGTACAGAAAAGGGTGCCGGAGAACTCCGCTGCGTTACTCTGCATAATTATGTTAAGGTACATATTTTTCCATTGAGTTACTAAGGAGGGAGAACGCAGTGAGAGGGGCCAATGGATGGAAGGGGATATTTGATTAACGGGGGGGGGGGGTTAGTTCTCCTTTAAAGAGAACACCTGGGCAAAAAGATACAAGTGTGACTTGCTCAGCCCTCGAGTGTTACCTGTCGACGAGAGCTCTACTGCCAAAAAAATAAAACAGAGAAAGCTTAAAATCCAGAGGAGGTAAAATTGGGGTTCTACTGTATTAAGTTACAGTAAATCTCACAACTGTAGTTTGGGTAAAAATGGAGGTGAAAACGGGACATACCCAGGATAAAACAAAAAAAGATATGAACAAGTCCTTTCCCAACTGCTTTATCCGGTATTGCTACATTTAAATTCAGTTCATTGTTTGGTGCTTAGCAAATAAACAACAACGGGAATAATTTTCCACAAAACATTAACTTAAATATGGTTCTCGTAACCAGTCGAGACATTATATTAACTTTAATCTTTTCCTGCAAGGCCCACAATATATTATAATAAAATATATATATATATATATATATATATATATATATATATATATATATATATATATTTTTTAATGCTCTGTATCTTCTGTTGGAGACATTAGAGCATTGCTGCATGGAAGGTTTGAATCTATTTCAGTTGGATTTTCATTCCTTTCTGGGCAAGGTGGTTTAACGTGTTCTTGAATATCAGCAGGACCTGTAGCATACGGCTGGACAGCAGACTCTTCATTTCTGACCAGTTTTGGAGATTGTATTATTTGACGATAATTAGGGTTCATGTTATCTTCCTAAACAGAACAGCACAAGGAAAATATTAATGAATATATTTAAATCTCGCCAACTAAATGTCAAACTGTGCAATGTTATGTTTATGCATGACTACATGTAAGATGGGTTACCTTATCACTTGTAATCAATAATTTGATATAGAAATTGTTTACATACAACCAACTCACCACTGTAAAATAGGTCTTCACCACAGCAAAAAAATGAATGCAATCGTTTGTATATGATGAATTGCCGCCCTGGCCTAGACTTTGGAGCAATAAGTTAGCAGCACAAAAATACACAAAAGAAAAAAAAAATACTCATATATCTTCTATCATATTATATCATATTATATAAGTCATAAATTACAATGGCCCATGGTATATATATTTTAAACAAAGTCCCACCACTTATAATACCTTAAATTACTTGGTATTTTAAAGAGCATTTTAAAGTTGTACCGTCCAGCTTCTTAATCTACACAGTAACATGATATGTAAAGGGGTTAACTTTTAGTATGTTATAGAATGAGTAATTCTAAGCAACTTTGCAATTGGTCTCCATTTTTTCTTTTTTATAGTTTTTATAGTTTTTTAATTATTTACTACCTTTCAAATCTTAAAAACAAATGCTCTGCAAGGCTACACATTTGTTGTTATTGCAACTCTTTATTACTCATATTTCTATTCAGGCCTCTCCTATTCATATTCCAGTCTCTCATCCAAATCAGTGCATGGTTGCTAGGGTAATTTGGACCCTACCAACAAGATTGCTGAAATTGCAAACTGAAGTGCTGCTGAATAAAAAAAAGCTAAATAACTCAAAAACCACATAATAAAAAAAATAAAAACATTTGCAAATTGTCTCAAAATAACACTCTACAGCATACTAAAAGTTAATTTAAAGGGCAAGGGCAATTGGACTGTTCCCCCTAATCAATCTATGACATGTGTTTTTACTATTGTTGTTGTTATTATCTTGCTGCTGTAATCATGGAATGGGCCGCATTTGTACAAAGACTGTAATCAACAGACAAAGCCGCTGTATTAAGAGTACCTACCTATTTTTCTCTCTCTATTTTATATGACCTTCTCTTGTTTTTTGTTATGTTAAAAACAATAAAACATTATTTTTAACCACATACATATTAAGAGTGTCTGCATAAAATCTGTATATACAGTTATTGGCTAATATATAGAAATATAGCTGTAGAAGGACAGCAGAAAACATCAAAGACACTTAATAAGGCAAGCCATACAACTGAACAAAAATACTTTTGTGTGGACAGCAAATAATAGTGCAGAGGGGATTATTATTCATTTGTTTGCAGCTTCATCGTGCTTGCTTTATTTTAAGAAAAGCTATATTTCCTGCCAGTTATTTATAGAAAGCTCATTTAACCTATGTTATGAACTAAAGGTAAGATATTACCAGCTCCAAATTTTACGGTGATGTCCTGTGAAATTAGTTCAATATTTGTAGAAATACTTTAATAAAAACAATAAAAATTCTCAGTTTTAAAATCTGAAAGGATAAGACTTATTTTAAAATCCCTAAAAAGACCCTAAACAGTCCCTAAAATGACTTACCTCTCTCTACATTGAGTCGATTCATGAGAACCTTCTAATTATTATTAGGATGTTTTATCCTTGTATGATATGATATGGATGTTGAGCAGCTTCAGTATATCTAACTATAAAGGTAGCGATACATAGATACTTCATTTTCTTATCTTTGCCAGCCAGGAGGCCTCCCACCCACATTTTAGTAATCTTACTCATTTCAGGGAGGCACAAGCAATGCTCACTAGTGCTTCCTTTCCTCAGGGTCGGACTGGGAGGCCCGGGGCCCACCGGGGCTGCTGCCGGGTGTGTGCTCATGCGCCGGGTGTGTGCGCATGCGCCAGTGTGCCGCAAGTTCGCACAATGTTTTTATCATTAAGAAGCTTTTGTCGCAAATGTGGGTGCAGATCTGGGCCGGCGGGGCCCACAATAGCTGGAGGCCCACCAGGTTTTTTTCCCGGTGTCCCGCTGGCCCAGTCCGACCCTGCCTTTTCCAGTCATTGATTGATTAGCTAAATCAAGCCAGCCAATCAGATCTTGGAAATGTGAATCAAAGGGGAACGATATGTGCAATAGAGATTAATACCTGCTCTTTCTCTGCTCTGCTGGTCTCAGATATACCCTGATTTATTAAAAATGTTCCTTTTGATTTCAAATTTAACCACATTGCAAATAATTTTTAAATTGGCCGTAATATATTTATTTTCAAAAACTGTTAAATAGCTGAACATAACTTTTAAAAGGTTAATATTTACTGTAAATGTTGGAGGTATTAGCAAGATGTTAAGTTGTTAATGTGATTTTAATGCCTAACTATTTATTACAAAGCATACACTTCCTCGGCAAAACTACACATTTTGCTCTAGTGTACTGCTAAAACAGCCATTGTATATATGAAAATTTTGTACCTGTAGATGCTGGTTTTCAGGAATCTTTTTGTCTTTGCTAAGTGCCACCATTTCTTTGATTTGATAGAAAACAAATACAAGGACAACCCAAGGAGAGGAACTTATGCCCCATGCAGGCCTACTGACATCCTCTTGCTCCTCTTGGTGCTTTGTTTTCTTGGGAGGAAGTTTGGGTTGGATAACAGGCATTATATCCTCACTCTGCTGTGGGACCAGGTCAATAGTTGCTATTGGAACTGGACTGGAAGGAACGGGAATCCTTTCGGCCAGCATGGATGCATCTAGAGCATAAAACACAAAGGTAGAAAAAAAGTATCTTAGCAATTGAAATTTTACGTGTGTATATCCTTCCTGCTCTCTACGTTTTTGTACAAATGTCCCTCCTGCAGAGTCCGTTTTTAATGGGTCTATGTCCCTCCCATTGTGTGCCTTTTTAAGAGTGTACAAAACTTGAGCTGTGAGCATTTTACAAGTGTACAGTATATTTTTAATTAAAGAATGAGCATTTTACTGCTTGTCTGTTTATATTTCTCCTACTGGCATTTTATCGTTTTCTTAAAGTCACACTATCATAAAATTTAATATAAGCTTCACCTCATGAAAATTTCACCTCATGAAACTTTCTAAATATGATCACTTTAAAAAGCTGTCCCATTAATAATGGTAATAATCGAGATACACTTTTTGTACCTTCCTTTCAGTAATACGTCTCTCTACATTCTCTCTGATAAAGATTGACAGAGGGGTCCCCACTTTCAAAATAGTGTGTAAAAAGGTGTGTGTTAAAACAGCCAGCCCTCTCTCTCAAACTTTTTGGCTTTTGGCGATTCCAATTGGCAGTAACAAGAGGATGTAGTGGCGGGCAGAGATTTCTGGCTATTAAAGGAGAAGGAAAGTCATTAACCACTTGTGGGTGCCAAATGTTAGGCACCCCCAAGTGAATGTAAAGCCCGATCCGGGCCGGTGCAGTTTTCTGCTGATAGGAGCACCGGCCAGGATCGATCCTCTTTCTTCAAATTTCCCACGGCAGACACATGCGCAGTAGAAGTTTTAGTTAAAGTTCGGCTTTTCACTCTAAAGCGCATGCGCAGCCGCGAGAAGAAAAAAGAAGCCGGAAGAGGATCGGCTTTGCGGTGGTCACCAGAAGAACCCGGGCCGGTACAGTTTTCTGCTGATAGGAGAACTGGTCCGGGGTTTCAGGTAAGTAAATACATTCACTTGGGGGTGCCTAACATTTGGCACCCCCAAGTGGTTAACGACTTTCCTTCTCCTTTAACCTGGGAATCTCTATGCACTGCATACATGTCCTGTAATTTACTGGTGCATATAAGCCAATAACCGTATACAAAAGTATCTGTTCTGGCAGGACTCCTTTGGACTTATATCAAGTGCAATGTATTTTTTTCAATGAATGTGAATATCAATGTAAAGTACTCTATGATTATTTGGCTTCACTATTAGTGTGGCCAAAGTCAATGGAATGTTCTCCCTACCCATCCCTTTACATGTGGCAATAAGGCAAGGCCCGCTGCCCCCTGTCTTATTTGCACTTGCAAAAGATCCATTAGCTGCTTAGCAGATCAGCAATTCAAAATATATTTGAGAATTATAAATGCAGTCAGACCCTAAAGTGTTACTTGTATCCCTTCTTAAAATGATTGAAGTTTTTGGGAAATAGTCAGAACTTCAGGTCAATTGGGATAAGTTATTTTTGGCTTTAGTTGAGGCTTAAAGGAGAACTAAACCCTAAAAATTAATATGGTTAAAAATGCCATATTTTACATACTACGCTTATTGCACCAGCCTAAAGCATCTCAATAGCAGCAATGATCCAGGACTTCAAACTTGTCACAGAGTTCAACCATCTTGGAAAGTGTCTGCGACACTCACATGCTCAGTGGGCTCTGAGCAGCTGTTGAGAAGCTAAGCTTATGGGTCGTTGCAAATTTACAAGCAGAAAATTATGTTTGTAATATAAACTGATGCTACAAGGCTTATTATTAAATTCTGATGCTAGTTGCACTGGTTTCTGAGCTGCCACCTATGTATTAATTACTAAACAGCCGTAAACTGTGACATTTCTATTCTATGTGTACTGTGTATTGTGAGTCAGTCCCTAAGCTCAGTAAGTGACAGCAGCACAGAGCATGTGCAGTGAATCAGCAGAAAAGAAGATGGGGAGCTACTGGGGCATCTCTGGAGGCACAGATCTTCCCTGCAAAAGGGCTGTGGTTGCCTTAGGCTAGTAAAGAAGCCCAAAACATAATGTACAACATTTTTAGCCTAATTCTTTAGTTGGGCTTTAGTTCTCCCTTAATAGACACCAAACATGCTAATTAAAATGGTTTAACCTCCTTTATCTTTGTATAACCATCCACTTCACCATGTCCTAGTGATATCCTCTCCAGCAGCAAATTTAATACAATAGATTAAACTCCCACTTTCAGTATGGGGCCATATTTATTAAATCAAACTCATACATGTGCATCATTGTCTTCTAGCTTTAAAAAAATCTCCTAACCTCAGAGATTGCTTAGGAACACTAAACTAACGCCTGCACCATATGTGGCATAGTAGGGGCCATTTTCTTTTTATATGTTATGGTCCTTGACTGTATAATAAATAAGCTGTATAATAATAAAAGTCCTTTTTAGATTAAACATGAAACTTAAATATTTTTTTTTAATTAAAACATCCATACCTGTTACAAACGTATTAAAAAGTCTCACCTGTCAATCATATATTGCCTTAGGCATAAAGTAGGGGCAAGAAATTACTTTCACTTTCCATTCTGCACTTACTAGAAGTCAAATGTGTCTTTAAAGAGTTATTATAGTGTAATTATTTTACACATATCTTTGTGTGTGGTTTATTTTTTGTAACACAAACCATATAAAGGTACCTTCTTGCTTTTGAGATACAACTAGCCATTGTATCAAAGCAAAGAGCAAAAGAATAACCAGACATGCCATTCCTATCCCTCGAAACGTTTCAGCAGCACCTAGGGAATAAAAGAAAACAATTCAAAGAGATACCACATGGACTATATATTGTGACGGTTTCAAATGCTTATTTTCTATGCTAATTTTACAGAGGATAAAATAATATATAATCACATTTAGTGATGGGCAAATCTGACCCGTTTCATTTAACCATAAAAATGAGCAAAACGGCAAAATTCACCAAAATGCATTAAGTCTATGGGTGCCAAATTTTTTGACGCTACAAATTTTTGACACACAAAATTTTTTGTACCCATTACAGTCCATGCACGTAATTTTCGCGGCAAAACTTGTCGCTCATCATAGTCACATTCAGTGGCAGATTTATCAAAGGTTGAGGTGAATTTTCTAATGAAAAAAATTTGAATTTGGAGCTATTTTTTGTGTACTAGGGAATAGTCCAAATTCGATTCGAATTTGAAAAAAATTTAAATTTATTATGTACTGTCTCTTTAAAAATTTTGGCTTCGACCATTCGCCATCTAAAACCTGCTGAATTGCTGTTTTAGCCTATGGGGGACCGCCTAGAACCTATTTGGAATCATTTGGTGGACTTTGAAAAAATCTAGGGGGGAAACTTTGAATCGAATTCGATCGAATATGCTATTCCTTCAATTCGAATTCAATCGAAAACGGACCTATTCGATCGAAAAACAAACCTATTTGGCCATAAAAAATCTTCGACTTCATTTCGGTTGGTCTTTCTGAATTCGAATTTCGAAGTTTTTTCAATTCGAAATTCGACTCTTGATAAATATGCCCCTCAATGTAATATCATACATCATGTCATGCAAATTCAGCTTAAAACAATTTACACTATTATGTTAAGCATATAATAAAACAGTATCTTACATACTTACATAAAGAACATGCTTTTTAAAATGAGCAATGCTAAGATATCTGCAGCCTGATTTTGAGGTGTTGCTTGGACTATTACTATTAAAAGATAGAAACACAACATATGGGGCGCACCATGCACTTTAACAGGCAACAAAGTAGAATCTATCTGGATGACAAAATATTAAAAGAGTGCCAGCATTCATTCATTTAAATGGAAAACATCTTTTTGCAGTGCAGCATGGCAGTGATACATTTATAACATTTAAATGGATGGTAAGTATGTATATGCAGTCAAAGCCTAAAAAGCTACTTATATGTAAAATTCCTGAAACATAATCAAACACTAAAGGGGAATCTCTGCAACAAATAGGCTTTCTTTCTAAAGGTTTTTATTTTATTCATGAATAAAACAAAACAAAATACAAACATGGTACAGTTAAGATATAAGAAGTTTGCAAGCATTGGAATGACATAGAACATGTTTCAAGGAGACTTGAGTCAGTCAGTCATTTCATATTCCAGTTACCTTACACAACTATATATTTGTCAAGTTATACCCTCTATCAGGTATAATTTTGAAAAAATGCACTGGCTATCCCAATCTGGTTAGCACCAGATTTTTTTTCTTTGACCATTTTAAAGGGGAACTATCGCGAAAATAAAAATTTAATATAAGCATTATTGTGCTAAAATAAGAAATTTTCTAAATATAATCAATTACCAATTTCTGAAATAATCAAGTTAATATTTGCTCTCCCCATTTCAGCATCTGTCTCTCTTCATGCAGGAGTTGGAAGTCTGATTTTGAATGACAGTTGGGTCCAATGCAGCGTTTGGGGGGCTCCTTTTGCCTAGAAGATGTATTAGAGCTCGCCATTTTAAAATCACCGGAAATCTGGTCTCTCTACATGCTCGATTTGTGCCAAAGTCGGGTTTTTTTTCAGATTTTGTTTATGCTCGAGTCAGTTATCTGAGTAAAATCGAACACATCTGCTAAAATAGGGAGCCCCACTAAAATATATATATTGGATCGAACGGTCAATGAAAATCTGACACCCAACTCCTGCAAGAAGACAGAATGAAAAGAAACAGATGCTGAAAGTAAGGATGTGAAGATAAGCTTGATTATTTCAGAAACGGTACACAATTTTTAATTGATTATATTTAGTACATTTCTTATTTTAGTGCGATGAAGCTTATATTCAATTTAAATTTTGTGATAGCTCCCCTTTAATACAAGTATACAGTGGAAAGACATGCAGCTAAATACAGCAGCAGCTTCGAGGGGTTACCCCCCCCCTTTCCTGACTGGCCCATGCACAAAGACTGCCCTGTACATGGACTGGGAACAGTCAGGGAAAAAGCCTGAGGTGAGCAAGAATATAGCACTGACTGTAGCCTCTTCATGCTGAAAATCAAATATGTAAATAGAGCAATAAGTGAATAAAAATTGGGCACATATTTGCCTCTTAGTAGTAACTGCTTATCTTGAGTTTCTAGCAGTTTTCTATTCAGAAACGATATTATTTTGTATTATATCTCTGTAAAAGGCAAAGAAACACATTTTTTATGACTTACCGAAGAAATTTACCATAACACCTCCTATCATGGCACCACAACCCCTTCCAAGTCCTAAATGGAGGCCCTGGAGGATTCCTTGTGCAGAGGTTCGAAGTTCAGACGGGACAGCAGCACTTAGATATGAAATGCAAGCTGCCCATATTGCTGCATGAGTCACGCCTGCAAAAAGGCAAAAGATATAAAATTAAATATTTCCATTCAGATACAGATACTTAGATTCTGAGTATATTAGATCATATTCCCCACACTAAACAATCTCAGATTTGCTACTGGCACAGCCATGCAGAACTGAAGGTTCCTATTGCTGAATATATCTCCACCATTTATTTATTTGCATAATGAAAGAAAATCCATTTCTAAGCAACTTTCCAACACATCATAATTCAACACTTTTACCTTTTTTGCTTTTACAAAACATTTTAAATGGTTTAAAAATTGTTGTCTCATGAAAACATTGGAAAAAGCCAACTTATTAACATACCAGGCTGGAGCTTGCCTCTGCTACACTAGATCAAGAATCAGAACCAGTAAAGGACAAAAAATTGTCTATATTTATTTTCTTGAACAAAATATTTGGTTGAAGAAAATAAACCTGTAATGAAAAACTGTCATTTATATATGAGTAGTATTATAGCCAGGGCATATTGCAGCAAATTGCCCAATCACCCAGGAGCCAAAGTGAGACACAACACCTAAGGTGGCCATAGAAGCAAAGATCCGCTCGTTTGGCGACATCGAATAACGAGCCGATCTTTCCCCGATATGCCACTAACGGGCATGGCTATATCGGGGGTAATCTGAACGTTCGGCCCTATGGCCGAACGATCGGATTACGATGAGAGTGCAATGGGCTCCGGCGTGACAGTTGGGACAAAATCAAACCTGTCCGATCTCCGCTGGGCGAAAAATGTCGGTCCGAAAATCGTACGAATCTAGGATCTTTGCGTCACCTCTATTCTTGTTGTTATCATCCAACCTTTAGAGGAATCTGAGTGCCAAAACTGGAAATCACAACACATCTGCCTTATTAGATTGTTATTTAAGTCTGGTGAGTTAAGGTGGCCATAGACGTAACAATTACGATCTTTCTTGGAAAAGATCTTTCCAAGAAAGATTGTTCCTTTCAATACACACGTGTAGAGCTGAATTGTCAGATATACAGGTAGTAACAATAGAATTCTACCTGTATCTGACATTTCAGCACTAATAATTGGCCGATGTTTGGGTACCTTCAAAGGCACCCAATCAAAATTGAGCCGACCGATATCCAAGTCTTCTGCCAATATCGGTTGTTTCTTTTCCCACCATACACGCACCGAATATCGTACAAATATTAGTTTTGTGCGATATTATCGGTGCGTCTATGACTTGTGAGTCATTTGTTATCAGGAGATATCAAGGCTATCCTACAGCTCTGCTCTCTTTTGAGACCCTTGTGGATCTTGCATATATATATTGGGACAGTAGAAGTGTTGGAAAGAAGTTTCACGGACAATCATTCACCCATGTTGTCCTGGACTGCTGGAATATATTTCACAAGTAAAGGTAGTAGAGGTGACCCCCTACATTGTTAGTGGGAGGACACTGATCCTGAACTGGCTCTACCAGTTTTACCAATCACCCAGAATAATTTTGCTCAGTTAAGGCAGTGTCGGACTGGCCCACCGGGATACCAGGAAAACTCCCGATGGGCCCAGGTGTCATTGGGCCCTCATGCTGCTAAATTTGGCCTATTTCATGGCCATTCCCTATTCTTTGAGAACAAAGAGGCTAAATAGAAAGAATAATTGATTATTGTATTAAAGAAAACAAACTAGGAGAATAGAGGTTGATTGAGGAGATGAAGAATATTCGTACTGAGAGTGGGCCCCTGATCTAAGGTTTTATGGTGGGCCCCTGGTCTAAGGTTTTTGGGTGGGCCCCTGGTGTCCCAGTCCGACACTGAGTTAAGGTATCCCATGTTAAAAGGATTGTAAGATCTTTTAGACTGGGCCCTCTTCACCTATTGTATCAGTTACTGGTGGCTATGTATGTAAATCTGTACGTTCAATTTATACACCCATTTATTGTACAAAGCTGCAGAATATTTTGGCACTTTATAAATACTTGTTAATAATAAATATAATGATAAGTAGAGTTCTACAACAGATAAAGGTTCTATGTGGAATATCCCAGGATTAGGGAGCTGACAAAACTGCCCCCCCCCTTTAGTATAGTAAGTAAAAATAAGGTCTTATTTCAGGTGTTTGTGCTGATTAGCCTCACCCATAATTAAAGAGGCATGGTCAAGCAGTTATCTGTATCAGACTTGGGAGTGGGCTGTGTAACTAGGGCTGCTTGGAGAGCTAGGAAGACTGTGTGTATGCTTGTAATGTTTATTTTGTTGGATTGAACTTTGTTCTAATGGTGGGTGTGGATCCTTTCAACAAGCACAGGATTGCCAGTTAGTTCCCCGTTTTCATGTTAGTAGGATTGCCAGTTGTTTTTTCCACAAAGGATTTAGTAAATCAACATGTGTTTTGTATGATTCTGCTGTGTGATAAAACAAAATGAATGAACTTGAATGAACCCCACCTTTACTGGAGGGGAATCAAATTTTTTCCACCTAGTGGGAGTCAGGAGCTTAGCAGGGTTAAGCAGGTGGCATTCAAGTGCTTTGCCCAGTACATGATGTTCAGTGTCTGTGTCTCAAATGTAATATATGGGCCTAAGGCAGGGTATGGCCAAATATATCATCACATTTCATGAATACCTTATGACAGTATGGTTGGATAACATGACATTTCAGAAAATGTGCAGAAGGGTACCAGCTTCTTTCATCTTTCTCCAACAGACCTTACTGCTTGAGTTTATGTAGAGGGTAATAACAATACCACCTTGTCAATATTCTGTGATCAAGTTCTTTTTTCGGCTAATTGGTTTATCAGCAGCGTAAACAAAATAAAAGAAGGTTATGATTTCTTTAGAAGCCACAGATGGGTTAATAATTAGGAAGTGTTCTAGTAATTATATAAATATATATGTGTATATATTTAAAAATAAATAATTTTAGATTTGTTTTATTTTTGCAACAACAACCATTTTATTTTCAATTTTAGCATTCCTGTTTTTTGCATGCTTTGACCAATGGCACCTGGAACTAGAAATGATAGAGCCAAACATGGCAGTCACCAACCCTGCTGCAAAGCTATGCATTTTGTCAGCAGGTACAGTATGTGGAAACTGTTATTTTGGAGGGGGCACAAGGGCTGTGCAGGGGTATGTTAAAAAAAATGATGGAAGTGTTACTTCCCTTTGTCTGAGGCAGCTCCTGCAATGCTGCCCCCCCCCGCGCGAGCATACCTTTTCTGCGCAGGAAGGGGTCCGGGGGGACATATTTGTAGTGCGGAGATGCAGCTCTTAAAATTGCAAGTTTTTCAACTTTCCTCATTGGTGCAGCGCCCCTGTCCCTTTTAAAGGGGTTGTTCACTGTTAAATTAACTTTTAGCATGATGTAGAGAGTGGTATTCTGAATCAATTTGCAATTGGTTTTCATTTTTTATTATTGGTGGTTATTTAGCTATTTATTCAGCAGCTCTCCAATTTGCAATTTCAGCAATCTGGTTGCTAGTAGGGATGCACCGAATCCGGGATTCGTCCAGGATTCAGCCTTTTTCAGCAGGATTCAGATTCAGCCTTGTGCCTGGCCGAACCGAATCTTAATTTGCATATGCAAATTAGGCGCGGGGAGGGAAATCGCTTGACTTTTGTCACAAAACAAGGAATTAAAAAATGTTTTTCCCTTCCCACCCCTAATTTGCATATGCAAATTAGGGTTCGGATTCGGTATTCGGCCGAATCTTTCGCAAAGGATTCGGGGGTTTGGCCGAATCCAAAATAGTGGATTCAGTGCATCCTTAGTTGCTAGGGTCCAAATTTCCCTAGTAGCCAGGCATTGATATGCATAAGAGACTGGAATATGAATAGGACAGACCATAAATAAAAAGAAAAGTAACAAAAAGTAACAAAAAGTAACAATAACAATAAATTTGTAGCCTTACAAAACATTTGTTTTTTAGATGGGGTCCGTGACCCCCATTTGAAAGCTACAAATAGTCAGAAGAAGAAGGCAAATAATTCAAAAAACAATAAAAAATTAAGGCCAACTGAAAAGTTGCTTATACATTCTAAAACATATTAAACATTCATTTTAAGGTTACCCACCCCTCTAAAGTGATTCTATAAATAGGCTTTACTCCGCCATTGAGATTGTAGATTTACAAAACCTACTCCTTCAAACAAGGAATAAACAGATGCTGTGCTTTCAGCCACAAATCATTACTAGCAGATAGAACCTCAGGAATTGGTAAAGGGTCCTGACAGACAAGGCGCTTCGTTGCACAAAAATGCCTCTTCTGGGCAATTACCAGGATCACCTTATTTAATGTATTTTACATGTGTCGATTTAAACAAATTCAAAGGGGAAGGTATTGTCGGGTGCTTCATCATTGTTATTAATTTTGTGAGCCTGTCAATAAATGCACACAGGCAGTTATTTAATTTAACTGCTCTGCACATAAATAGAAGAAGAATAGAAAATGCGCAGAGTGGATCTTAGAACATGTGAGTAGTGCCCAGCCAGCTTCGTTTAGAAGTGCATTATCTGACTAACCCTAATAAGTTTTCAGCAATAAAAATGAATTAGTCACATCCTTGGCAACTTCCTTGTTCATCTGTATTTTTCTTACCTTGTAGCACCTCCATAGGTAAAATGGTCCAGGCATTTTCAATGTATGAGATATACAGGTAACGAGCTGTATTACAAGCAAGCCCAATGTAAAGTACCCTAAAAAAGAAAAAAAAAAAATATGAACATGTAGATCAAAGTTTATATTTAAGAATTCATTATTTAAATATGGAATTGATGGTCAGCTTCCTGGCTTTATAAATCTGTTTCTAGGTCTAGCATTCAGTAAATGACATTTTTGAGCTGCTGAAAACATGAACTGCAACATAAACCAGCAGATGCCTTTAAGTCATTTATTGCAGAAATGTGGCACGAACTTTTGGGGAAAAACCCCTTCTTTAGGTGCAATACACACCTAGAGGTTCATTTTAGTGGTATTAGAGCTTTTTAAATCCATGATTGAACTCTATTTCTCTAAAGTCACAAATGCCATGAAAGTTCTTAAAAGATCCGAATATAGTAAAAATGGAGAAGTGCAGAAACAATACAAAAATCTCTAAAACCTCTAAAATTTGAATTTTTCAGATAATTACTAGCAGGAAAAAAATCCGAAAACCTCAGTCTGAATGACTAAAAAAAAATCCAATAGGATCAGAGCAGCTCTCATTGACTTTTAAATGACTTTGCTTTTACGTGGAGAAGTTTTTTATTAAAGTTTTTCATGGGTTTTTACACTTACATCTCATATTTTTAGGGTTTTAGAGAAATTCTTTTAAAAACTCAAATTTCAATATAGAAAGCGGTAGGAGCCAAATTCAATTAAGAAAGAATTGGAGGACTCCCGCAGGTTTGAAAAAGACTATGCAAAGAACAAAAAAAGAGAATGTTGTGATGTAGGGAGTTGCAGTTCCGCAGTAGTCGGACAGCAATCCCCCACCCACTAGCAAACCAGTTCGGGCTGGTTTGCTAATGGGTGGTGGATTACTGTCCGACTACTGCGGAACTGCAACTCCCTACATCACAAGATTCTCTTTTTTGTTCTTTGCAAAAGCTCAAATTTCTAAAGTTAAATATACTATTCATGAAAAAAAAAGGAAATCCAAAAGCTAGCAAATAGTATCCATAGTGAACCAAATTAGATTAAACACCCTGCATATCATGTGATGCTAAAATGTGACTCATTTAACCCCATCTTGGTCATGTTATCAACAATAGTCCAATACAACCACTGCACACACCAGATATATGATATTCTAAGAAAAATCCAAGTTCATCGTAGCATCTATAATTGATTACCTGTAAATATGTAACAATATATAAAGTATCACATTAAAACTACAATTAATACATTATATTTACAACAAAAAATATAGATATAAATATAAAGTGCACCTTGTGGGAAAAGAAAATCAAATTTTTTTTATCCATGCGGTTTCACTATTCACACAATAGCGGTTGGCTTAATTTAGCACCCCTAGGTATATTGATCTGTTCCATTATTGTCCACCTAACTTAAGTAATAGTATGTTTGTTACAATAAAAATGTTTAGCCACCGATAACTCTGATATATGTTTCTTTGTATTTCTCTGGTGTATAATTTTGTATATTACATTTATGTTCATTTAAAATCTACTGAAGTGCATGCCATTCAGATCTTCCACTTTCTTTTCGTACTGTGGCCATCATTTGCAGACAACCTTCAACAGCCTCCTCTGCCACCTTCCTGACTGACAAGGAAACATGGTGTTCTTTCTTTTGTATTGCTGACTGGGAGATCGGCAATCGCCGTCAATTTTGGTGCATGCGCTTTTGTCGCAAATTGCTCCAAGCGCGCATGTGCCGACATATCTCCCAGTCAGTTTACAGAGGACCCAGAAGATGGATGCCGTAAAGTCCGCTGCCAGAATCTGCGACGAGGGGTAAGTATAGAGTATGGGGCATTTCCTGGGGGGGGGGGTCTACGGGGTTTTTTTCTACAGGGTTTTATAATATCTCTTTCTGAAGTTAACATTCCCCCTTCTTACTATAATCTTATTGCATCTTACACTCTCCTACCTTATCTACATGTCTTAATCAATACATGTGCTATTAACCTCTTTGTCCTGAGCTCAAATCCAGTCTCTCCTCCCTTAGAGATTCATTTGATCCAAATACTCTGGTCAGTAACTATAACCAGATGTTCTCCTTTACCACTGACTCAGGTGCCTTACCTGTGTTGCTGCAGCCCTCTTTGCTCCTTTTTGAGCCAAAAGTGAGGATAGGGCTACCGGTGCCTCCTAAAGCTGCTTTCTAATCCTTGTGCCAGATTTAAAGACAGACTCCAGTTTACCTGTAAAGCACTCTAGTACTTGCCCCCAGGGTATAGTAAATGACACCTGTAAAAGGGCAGTATAAATATGTCCTATTTGAAATACTCTTTAATAGGTCACTTCATTCAGAACATTATAGTTTTTAATTATGCCTAATACAAGGCAATGAATCCAGAATACTGTACAAGACAGGTAAAAAGTTCTGTACAGTCTAACAGTAACTAAGGTTACAATCAACTTGCCATCAGTCCAGTCCATAAACTTGGATTTATTATGTGCCTCTAATTTTATAAAAAGTATGTTAATATTTTCAATAAACATATGGGGTTGTCCTTGCTTGCATTTTCTGGCTCTTGGTTGTATTCATCTGGCTATGCAACAATATTTTCAGACCACACCCATATGCTGTGTTGGCAACTCTGCTATACCACACAGGACTATCTGTTCCATAGCTCCGGTAATTCCAAGCAGTGAAGTGTTGGTAAAACATGCGCAGAACAGTTACTGAAACACCACGGTTCCGCACTTCCGGAAAACTCTGCTCACACGCAAGTAGGATACCGGAAGCAATGATACAGGGTGTTGCGGCAATGCAGCGGGTAGGGTGTTAGGAAGGGAGGGTTTGGGCACTTTGCTCTAATAACTTTATTGCATCTAAGCAATTTGACATTAGAAACTCATTAATGGCACGATATTGATTACAAGGCTTTCAGCACCAATAGGAGTTCAACAACAACTTAAAGGCAGCATAATTACAGATCTCCACATGGGTAACTTTGTGTGCACAGGATCCCAGACCTCTTTCTGTGTCCCTCTATCAGAGCTCCTTGAGAGACTGATCAGCCTAAGGACCACTGATTAGCCACCTGAGGTTACTTACACCCTGCTGGTCACCTTGTAGCACCTCACTCTGCTACACCTATCCACTGCAAAAACGACTTTTCTTCTACAGTCAACTCCACTCTCCTGTGAAAAGAGTGTCAGCTTTTCTCCAACTGGCACCTCCCCTAAATTAAACAATTGTTTTTTTCTCCCCACTCCTACCTGCCCCACATGAAACAATGTCTGCACTGCTTACATGGAATCCTCCTCTCTGTTAGAATGGCAGCTCCAGTGTTACAACCACTTCACATATACAAAATCTCACATCATCCCTATGAAACAATATTAGCTCTACACTCTTGCTGCTATCCCATAAAACAATGTGCGAGTCCTTCTCCTACTGTTCTCTCACTGTCAACTTACTTCTGCAATTTAATATTTGTAAACTGGGCTAGATGTAAAAGAATTATAGCTCTGCTTCTGTTAACAAGGCACATCTGCAAAATGTAATCATCAGTTTCAATCAAATGTTTAGCTTTTCATGCCCTTATTGTCTTCTCCATTTCTCCCATTGTCACCTCAATTCATTCAGTGCCAGCTTTTCAAATACTGCCTCACCCTTCTTTAAACAGAGTCTTGGCTTTTCTACCATTGACTCATACAGTTAGTGAAATATTATTGACTTTTCTCTTACTGCCTCATCCATTTGTTAAAGGAGAAGTAACACAAAAAAGTGCTTATATATTTTTTTTTATGGTGTTAGCAGTCCTTTTAAAATAGTGTTAGCTCATCCCCCACAGCCCCATCTCCTTTTTAAAAGTGAAAATTAGTTGTAGAGGACTACTAATACACTAGGTATGATCAAGAACAAACAGGGGTTATAGTATCCTAAAAACAGAGCTCAAAAATGTTTAACAGAGGGCTGCCAGCAGGCTGAAATTAATGAAGTTAATGAAGAACTGGTAAGAATACTCTAACTTTTATTCTGTGATATGTTTATCTCTCAACTGTAAGTTAGTATCTATCTATCTATCTATCTATCTATATATATAAAAGAAAAAATGAAACCGCACTCCTAGGGCTTTAGTGAAAAACACGTGGTAGGTTTATTTCAACGTTTCGGCTACTACACTCGAGCCGTCTTCAGGAAGACGGCTCGAATGTAGTAGCCGAAACGTTGAAATAAACCTACCACGTGTTTTTCACTAAAGCACTAGGAGTGCGGTTTCATTTTTTCTTTTGTATGCTGTATATAACCAGCACCATCTATATATATATCTATATCTATATATATCTATATATCTATAGCTATATATCTATATATATACCAATTAGAAAATAAAGGTGCACACTGGGATTTGTAATGATATTAAAAATTCATCTTTTATTATTTACATTAAAAAGGAACTGGTCGACGTTTCGGTCTCTGCCTTTCTCAAGACGGTTCCTTTTTAATGTAAATAATTAGAGAGAGTGCCTGAACAGAAATGTTCTAGCTGAAGTACCGTACATTGTCCATAAAATGTAATACTACATCTTTAAAGTAATACAATCATTTAAAAAAAAAAGCTCTCTGCATTCCAAACATTTGCGATACTGAGTATTTCTCCATTGTTAATGAATGCCACGATCAAGCAACAATGCACTGCTGATTAGCTCTCTCATAGAAAGGAATGGCATGGCATGTTAACTGATGTTTTGTTAAACTTGTTCATACCCTAAGGAATGCTGAAATCTGATTGGTCAGATAAAATGGATGTTCATACCCTAAGGCAGGGATCCCCAACCTTTTGAACCCGTGAGCAACATTCAGAAGTAAAAGGAGTTGGGGAGCAACACTACCATGAAAAATGTTCTTGGGGTGCCAAATAAGTGGCCATTTAGTAGCCCCTATGTGGATTGTCAACCAACATTGAGACTCTGTATGGCAGTGAACCTAGTTTTTATGCAACCAAAAGTTTCCTCCAAGCCTGGAATTCAAAAATAAGCACCTTCTTTGAGGCCACTGGGAGCAACATCCAAGGGGTTGGAGAGCAACATGTTGCTCACGAGCTACTGGTTGGGGACCACTGTGTGTGTATTTTGCAAACAAAATTAAGTCATTGTCCTTCTCCTGGATGAGAGGATGGTCCCTGAACAGCTCTGTTGCATTCTGTAACCAAATGAGTTGCAAAGCCAATGCATGTTTTTTTTACACCAAGGTACCTGTTGATGTCCTTGTGGATAACAGCATGGTTCCCGATTTTTTTTTTTTGCATTTTTTTTACATGTTGCATTTTTTTTTACATGTTGCATTAGGTCATACAAAATCCAAACACATAAAGAACCTTCAAAACAGACTTTCTTCTTAAATATATTAATTTTGTTGGTGTGGCATATACAAAATAATCTGAACTGTGCTACATTTCTCCCTCCTCCTGAGATCCAAATGTTGATATGTCTGCTTTTAGCATGATATATACATTGTCATTCTAAGATAATTGACCCTCTTCAATTCATCTTCCTGTCGGACTGGTTGCCATGATAAAAAGGACCCTAGCAAACAGAAAAAAGTCCAAAGCAGAACAGAATTTAAAAGGGAACTATTGCAAAAATAACAATTTAATATAAGCATCACCATACTGAAGTAAGACATTTTCTAAAGATAATCAATAAAAAATCTATAATATTTCTGAAATAATCAAGTTACTCTTTACTATCTCCCTCTCAACAATCTGTCTTTAGGAAGGAGTCATGAGTCAGATTTTGACAGCTGGGTCCAATTTAGCCTTTTGTGGGTGCTCCTTTTGTCTAGATGATGTATTAGAGCTCGCTCTTTCAAAATTACCAGATCGCCTGTTTCTCTACATGCAAGTAGGATTGCCAATTATCTGCCAAAGCTTGGGCTGGTATTAAAAATGTACCAGCAATGTAGTTGCCGATTAATTTGTAATACCCTTAAGTTCAACTCCTGCATGAAGAAATAATAAAGAGAGACAGATGTTTATTTATATTTATATACATACAGTGGTTTCTTACCTTATATGACCAACTATTTCAATCAACTTGTGGCTGAAGAAATAAGCAGTAAGTTCAGATACGTGACTCAAGACGGAGCAGATTCCAAACAATGTTGTGGTCCCATTAAGGTCTTGTAGGTGCCAAAAAAGAAATGTGAAAACATATCCATAACCAAAACCCATAAACCAAGCCACAAAAAGAACGGAGCCATACTGCACTGTGCAAAAAATTTTGATCAAGTCCCGAAATCTGAATCTTTGATTTGTTTCCCTCTGCTGACTTTCATTCTGATTTACTGAAGATTCAGTCAGAGAACATGGTTCTATTGTTGAGCTCTCCAAGTCTTCTCTTCTGTCGTCTTCTTGTTTTAAGTGATGGTAGTAAAAGTGGAATTGTGTAGAAACAATTAGAGCCACTGTCATCAGGACACCAAATACAATAAATGCAATGCGGTAATTTTTATAATCTGGATCCAAACAACCAATGCCATCGATGATCACATCAATATGGGTGTTATCAATGCCTATACCAACAGACAACATAGCCAAGCCCCATCCAAGGGACCCCCACATTCTCTGCAGTCCATACCGATCTCTATGTTTGCCCAAATATTGTAGTGTCACTGTATCCACTATAGTGACAGCCGGGGCACTGAAAAACTCTCCTATAATAACCACTAGCAAGAGTAACAGGAAAATGGTTTCTACATCTTCTTTGTTATACTCTAAAGAAAACTGATCAGCAGTGGGAGACTTAGTTTCAGGCAATGCAACTGAAGTAGTTGTGGTAATTAAAATGGTAGAGGTTGTACTCTGTGTTGTAAAATTAATAGCACTGTCATTATTGATATCTCGAGCGCTACGGTATAGAAGAAGGTAATTTCCATCAAAACCAGAGTATTCCAATATTTCCCTTTTCCTCTTGTTTTGTGTGGAGTTTGAAATAATTCCAGTGATTGCAGAAATGGGCAGTGAGCTGGAGTTGGTAGGATTTACAGGCTCGAGATTACTGCTCACACAAGTCAGTGCTGCTGGTTTCACAAATCCAATTCCCAAATTAAATAAAACCCAACAAAGAACTGAAAACAGGAGGACCATCTTGCCTTTCTTAAAGCGATCTGCAATTACTCCCCAGAAAGGGGCACTGCAGAACTCAATAAAATACCGAATTCCTACAAGTAGCCCACTCTGAGTAGGATTCATACCCAGTTGTTTGTAGTAAACAGGTAACAGCGGATAGAGGGATCCATATGCAGCGTAAAAAAAGAAGTAGAAGACTTTAGAAATAAGAAGATCATTGTTAATTTTGATACAGTGTCTTTCTAGCCAGTCCATGTCCTGTTCAGCAGTAGACATTGTCTCAGCAGCTTGCGGGGGTTCAGTGGATCCAGCATGGTTATGGTCATGGTCATTTGAGATGCCGTTAAAAGGATCAGCAAGTACATACTTCCTTTTTTGGTCCTCCTCATCTTCAGATAATATTGCAACTTTATCTCCTGTCGCCATTGTTCTACAGGACCGCTAATAGCAACAGGATCCGAAATTGGAATGTGAAACAAACCTGAAAATTAAAAAAGCAAATGTTCAAAAATAGTAGTTTGCAAAAATCATGCACTGACTTAACTTAGCAAACGCCATCAAACAAGGATTGTATCTTAGAATAAACTCTAAACTTGCCCATACACTTGTGCATCTTTGTCCATCTGGCCACCCTTACTATGGGCCAAAGAAACCCATCAGTGAGGACTGCATTAATATGTTAGTATGATATAGGTATTCATATTTTGTCAGACTGCAACTGTTTTTTCAATTACATTTCTATTTATGATTAATAAAATATGGGTGCTGAAAACACACCAGAGTCCAGAGTTAATGACAGGGAAAGATCCATTCCAGTCAGCCACTCCAGGCAGACTGGTTTCCCAGTGAAGTAGCTGCCTGGAAATGAGACTACAGCTGTGCCAAAGGCAGAAAAGTAACCGATGCATCTTGGCTCAGCTGAGAAGGAATTAGAGGGAATGTTGGTGCCTTTCGTGTCGGACTGGGCCACCGGGGCTCTGGCCCTTGTGGGCCCAGCCACTCCAGACCTGCTGCTTGCCCTGTAGCGAGATTCAATTGAGGCCTCCACATGTAAGAGGAAGTACTGGGCTCTACTTGGAGGTACCTTGGATGGATTTGCACTGGTGTGGGGGCCTCCGAGTTTTGTGGTGGCAGCCCCGGTGGGCCCAGACATGTAAGTCCGACACTGGGTTCCCTTCTTGGATAATTTGGAGGATTTTGTATGCATCTCAATGGAGTGGGTAAGTAAGGATTTGGTTAAAAAATACTGACGTGTGTGATTGACCTGTAACTGCGTATGACCTGGCAAGACCTGATGCCTGCAAAATGCAGTGAGTTGATATATTTGCAGAACTATGTCTCTATTTTGGGTGCCTGTGAGTGTCACAATCTACCCAATCCACCGCTACCTGAAATTGCTACAATATACATATCAAACACCATATAGTTGCAAAATGTTTTATCCTCCTTAAACTCCATAAGATTTTGGTTAGTCCATCGGGACAACCCACCGTATGGGGAACTGGTAATTTACAATGCAGGATGTTTTGTGCAAATTGAAGAAAAAGATGGCAAACGGAAATTCTTTGCACTTTCCAATCTGTGTCCTGCTTTGTACAACTTGCTGAAGGCCCCTTGGATCAATTGCTGACTGCCAAGAGGGGCAGGAGGGTGTAGACGCGTAGGTGGGCCCCCAGCCGTGTTGGCAGTGCTGATCAGAACTGCATATGCAACTTCTCTGTAAAAGGGCAGATACACAAGCTTCTGTGTGAGCAGTAACTTGGTTGCTTTAAAGAACTCAGAATAAACACTTAAAGGAGAAGGAAAGGTTAAAACTAAGTAAGCCTTATCAGAAAGGTCCATCTAAATATACCAGTAAACCCCCAAAGTAGTGCTGTTTTGAGTCCCCTGTCAAAAGAAACACTGCATTTCTTTACTTCTATTGTGTACTCATGGGCTTCTGTATCAGACTTCCTGCCTTCAGCTTAAACCTCATTGCCCTGGGCAAGAGCATGCTCAGTTTGCTCCTCTTCCTCCCCCCCCTCCCTTCTCTACTGTAATCTGAGCCCAGAGCAGGGAGAGACTCAGGCAGGAAGTGATGTCACACCATGTTAATACTGCAGCTCCTATCCTAAACAAACAGTAAGTTTCTAGAGCTTTTTACTCAGATATGGTAAAACATTCTACAGAATAAATATAGCATTCCAGCTTGCACTATTGCAGCTAATAAATGGCAATAAAATGCCTCTGTAGCTTTCCTTCTCCTTTAAGCATAACATGTCTACAACTTTTATATTAAGAGAACACACGGGAAGATGAAAAACCACACAGGGTTACAGGTCAAACATGAAATTACGTTGCTAAGCAACAATAGACCCTTCCTGCAGTAAGTAATGTTTTGATGCACTGGAACAATCTCTGCCCCCTAACTTTAGCAACATTCAGACTAGCAAATTAGGGAGTGTCAGGAGGTGGAGCCAGGGCGGCACCTTGCTTCAGGTGGCAGTGAGTAGCCAGTAACCCAGGGTGACAAAAAGTTGCCTCTGGTAATTTTAAGAGCCAAATTTCTGTTTTTTAAAATTAAAATTCGTCTCTCCTACTGCAGAGAGTGCAATCACCCCTGAGTGTACCCCTTATTAGGAACCTGTCTTCTTGATACTGCTCTCACTTAAGCCCCCTACAAACATCATGTGTTTTAGGATTTATAAACGTTCCTTACACCTAATAGAAAGTTAAAGGGAAACTATGCAGCTAAACCAGGGGCAGACTGGCCCACCTGTAATCCCACTCCACAATCTCCTCTTGAAAAAAAGAGGGGGGGTGTTTTTTGTTGCACTGTGGAATGCCTAGCCATCCTTTTAAGAGGAATTTCAGCTAGGCAGAGAGAGACAAGCAGCATTGGGAACAGAAGAAAACTTTGCTGTATTCTGCTTGGGTAAGGAGATGCTGTTTAGCTATCAATTTCTGCCGGAATCTTCCTGGCGTGTCTGGGGTTAATGGAGTGCTTATTTTTTGTTGTTGCCTGTAATAGTAGCCCCATAATACAGTCTCATGTGTGTCAATTATTTTCTGGTATACAAACCTACACCCATATACATGCAACATAAAACATCCAAACAAAATATTAATATAATAAATATTAATAAACGGGTACTCAAAATTGATGTAGTCCTTCATAATTTTGCTACAGTCAAAGCATTACAAACATATCAATAAGGCATATAGGGTAACTGATGTCCTTTTTATGCTCTAAGCAGTTACTTAGTAATTTTGGAGCAGAAAAAATAGTTTATTGCTGATGGCGACTATACAGTGGCTCAAAAAAGCTCAAAATGCTGTGTGCCATTGGCATAAAAAGGGAACTTAAGCCCAGACAAAAACTGTAATATAAATACTTTACCTTATATTTCAAATTACTGTATCAGCCCAGATGAACATGCATGATTCTAATAGTTCCCTATCTTTCTCCAAAGCTGGTCATAGACGCAAAGATACTATCGTACGAAACAAAGGTTTGTACGATTTTCGGACCATGTGTGGAGTGTCCAGACATTTTTCATACCATGGCGATCAGTCATTCAGTCATTTGGACAGGTTAAAAGATTTATATCAGCTACCAATAAGATCTTTGCATGTAATGCCTATCTGATGAGATCAATGGGAGTTTGTTACTACTATTTGTCGGACATAACTTTAATTTTTGCTGCCTGTCAATTAATGGCCTGAGCATCGTGTGGTTTGTTCTCTTTACCACTTTATATTCATCTGAATGGGTAAGTTGCAGGTTGGCAAAACTGTAACGGTCGTTTGTTCATCCAATATAGCCTAATAATCTGCACATCTATTGTCAGCTTTACACTGATGCAAAACACGTCTTTTCTGTCCTGGCTGCTGTCAGTTAGCTCACTAAAGCAGAGATCAAAAGACCTACCAAATTAACTATAAAGCATGACCCATTATTCATTATTCTGCGGAGACCTGTCTTCAGCATACTTCTAAGCCGATCACTAATTAGCAAACCACCAGTTCATAACAAGAAAACCAAATCACAATTTTAAACATCTTTTTCCCCATCTTAAATGGTAAGTGCCCTCTTTAAAAAAGGGATTGTAAAAGAAAAAGCCAGACAATTAATTTTTCTCCTATGCTTTGTGGAAGCAAACTATGCAGCCATGAACAGTTTTAAAAATCATGAAAATGCAAACACCTGGGTTTGTAACACAAAACAAACAATGAGATGTTTGCCTTTAAAAGTTCACTGATCATATTGCCAAGAAGGAAGGCATTCTTTCACCCTTTGAGGCAAATTGCCAGAGGTTTTAGTTGGGGGTTTACTGCCTTCTTTTGTATGAATAAGCAGTTAGGCAGGTTTTATACAGACATAAAAGGTTAACTTAATGGAAATCAACTGTTTTCAACTTCAGTAAGTTACTAGTTAAAGGAGACATACTATGTTAAAGGAGACATACTATAGATGTTCACTGGGCCCTGTCTGTGTTTCAAATGAAGGGTGGGTGCGTCCTAATGGTCCCTGCCAGAAGCACAGTAGGACAACCAATCACAGTCCTGCAGTCAAACAAGCAAAGATAGGCTTAAGTTCCCTATCAGGTCAGCCTAGCTGCTGATTGGTTCCTATCCTACAGTGCAGTGTTCTGAGTGCCACTGGCTCCCCTGCACAGCCTGGGAAAGGAGGCAGCAGGAAGTGGAACAGATGACTAGTAGGGTTTTTGCAGAAACCTTTAATCATAAACAAAACATTTTAAAGCACATTTCTTCTATATCAAAAAGAGTTGAATGCACTGGCAACTGATCTTTTGCAAACTTTTGCGGATTTCATTACATTATTCTATTGCATTACCCTATCAATAGATTTAGGCACCCCATGCACTGCTGCTTTTTCCATTTAGCAGTGAAAAAAATCAGGCAGTACAAATTAGAGGGCAAGCTCATCCCTTTAAATTGATACTGACAGGAATTGTATCAGTGTATCAAAAATGAGGGCAACTACTATATTGTTTTTTTTTAATTTTTTTATTAGGAATGCTAAAAATACTAAATCCGTTAACGAAATATTTGGTCAAATACGGAGGACTTCTCCAGTACTACTATTGTCAGAGATATTACCCATTATTAATAAGTAGCTAAGAGATGGGAGTTGGAAGGCTTTGGGTGATTTCTCCATCAGCTTCAGGCCCTTGGCAGGGATGTGTTACACCTCTATAATGATGGTGCAGCTGTTTTGGGGAAAGGATGGCTAGAAGGTTGGAGGAGATTTTAAACTAGACATTGGTAAGAAGCAGTAAGAAATTCAATGAAATACAGGTTGAATGAGGATCTAGGCATAGCAGGAGACACTGTAGGTGAAAGCCGGGGTGGATATGTGGATAGAAATATCATAAGTAAGTGGACTAAAAGTCATATTTATATAACATAAATGCTGGGCCACTATTAAAGGGGGGGTTCACCTTCCAACATTTTTTTCAGGTCATTTGGTTTCAGATAGTTCACTGGAAATACTTTTTTCAATTACTTTCAATTTTGTATTTCTGACCGTTGTTCTGATATCGAAATGTAAAGTTTAGTTTTTCATCTTTCTATGTCTTTCTAACGCAGCTCTGGGAGGGGGGTCGCAGACTCTGTAAACGGTTCTAAACTGATACATTTAGTTGATACATTTCTTATCTTGGGCCCTGCTGAGCAGAATCCCTGAATTTCCTTAAAGGGATACTGTCATGGGAAAAAAATTTTTTTTCAAAATGAATCAGTTAATAGTGCTGCTCCAGCAGAATTCTGCACTGAAATCCATTTCTCAAAAGAGCAAACAGATTTTTTTATATTCAATTTTGAAATCTGACATGGGGCTAGACATTTTGTCAATTTCCCAGCAGCCCCTGGTCATGTGACTTGTGCTCTGATAAACTTCAATCACTCTTTACTGCTGTACTGCAAGTTGGAGTGATATCACCCCCTCCCTTTTCCCCCCCAGCAGCCAAACAAAAGCACAATGGGAAGGTAACCAGATAACAGCTCCCTAACACAAGATAACAGCTGCCTGGTAGATCTAAGAACAACACTCAATAGTAAAAACCCATGTCCCACTGGGACACATTCAGTTACATTGAGAAGGAAAAACAGCAGCCTGCCAGAAAGCATTTCTCTCCTGAAGTGCAGGCACAAGTCACATGACATGGGGCAGCTGGGAAATTGACAAAATGTCTAGCCCCATGTCAGATTTCAAAATTGAATATAAAAAAATCTGTTTGCTCTTTTGAGAAATGGATTTCAGTGCAGAATTCTGCTGGAGCAGCACTATTAACTGATTCATTTTGAAAAAAATTTTTTTTCCCATGACAGTATCCCTTTAAGGCAGCTGTTCTATTTCATATTTCTATTGCTAAGATGCCAAAGATACTGCACCTGGATTTCTGAGCTGCCAGACTAAAACACCAGACACAGGAACAAGAAACTTTTGAATGATTTTGGAAAAATGGTAAAAAATAAGACGGAAAGCAATCTGAAAACAATCAAAACTCAAAAAAGTGTTTGGAAGATGAACAACCCTTTATAGTAATGCAGGAAGTGTGGCTGGGAAAGGGAGACGGTTAGTTAATTGCACTGGATGATGAATATGATGTAATTGCCATTTCTGAAACATGGCTAAATGAGTCACAGAAGTGAGCTGTAAATATACACTATTTATAGAGACAGCAGAAACAGTAAAGGTGGAGGGGTATATCTATATGATTTGAAACCCAGTTTAAAGAAAGACATTGTGGTATAAAATGAGATGGATTAAGCCTTGTTTATGAAAATGTTAACATATTGTAATGCACTAAGTTACTTGTAGGAGTATGCTACAGACCCCTCATGTATGTGAAGAGGCTCAACTATATAAGATAAGGCTGTAAGCAGAGTGGGGCCAGGCGTTGACTGATCACACATGTACAAACTGGCGCTCACACGAATGCGTAGAAGCTCAAAGATGCGGAGAAAGCACAGAGAATCGGTGAGACAGAGGACCAGAATGGGGGTAAGCGACAGAGAAGATATGTGCCTGCCCCCCCCCCAGTTTTCTGCCCTAAGTGCATACCTACTCTGCCTATCCCTAGTTCCGGCCCTGGCTGTTAGTTTGTTAAAGCAATTTATTCTTCAAATACTAAAAAGATAAAAAGGGGGTCTGTTTTACTTTGAAATACAGGGATGGGATCTGTTATCTGGAAACCCATTATCCATAAAACTACGAATAACAAGAAGGACATCTCCCCTAGACTCCATTTAAATCAAATAATGCATTTTTTTAAAATTAATTTGTTTTTCTCTGTAATAGTAAAAAGTACCTTGTTCTTGATCCCAACTATATAAGTAATCCTAATGGGTATTGTTTAAATTATTTTTTAGCAGACTTAAGTTATGGAGACAAAGATTCCTTATCAGAAAACCCCCAGGTCCTGAGCATTCTGGATAACAGCTTTCATAACTGTATAATATTTACTGTGTTTATGACAAGGGTTAATCATTGCATCATTAATGTTACACTAAGGGGGTCACATGCAAGACCTTACTGTCCCATCTGATGAACAACCTAAATACGTGATTTGTGCAAGTAAATGACATTACTCTTGGAAATTTGGGAAATTGCGAGAGTAGGCAATTTCCTCCGATAAGCCAAATCGCCATGTGTAATGTAATTTACTTGCAAGTTTATTGAAGGCATTTTCGGGGACAATCGTTGCCCACAGTAGAGAATTTTTAACGCAGGCAACAATGTGCCTATGTCATTGACCTTAAGGTTAGTCCACACATGGAGATTCGGGAAGATTTATTATAAGGAGATAATCGCCTCTTCTTCTGGGCGACAATGTCCTTGAACTGTCTTCGCATGTCTTCCCATCCGCTATAATGAAAAGTTGCCTGCGCTAAAGCACAAGCGGCGCTTCATTTTCCGAAATCGCCCAAAGTTGCCTCACAAGGTAATTTGTTCAGAGCTCCTTATCTCTCTGTACAAACAATCACCTCTCAACACTAGAGGCAGCAGCTATCGATCACCTAAATTATTAGAGGACTTCTACCGGTAAGTGGACTGGTAAATTGTACTCTGTATAACCAGGAAGGGAAAGTTCTAAAATAACACTCATATCATTTTCTTGTTTAGTGCACAAAATAACAGAACCCCTACATATTTCTTACTAAGCAAAAGGTATGTTCAGAACAAACCCTATTCATTGAGCTCATGTAGAAAAAGGGGTATACTGTCTTTTTAAGGACCACTATATAACTTGATTTAGATGTAAAGAAGTCAATAGGAAGAAACTACAAGTTAGAGGGTCAGAAACTTCTTTGAGAGCACATAAAAACTATAACAAGAGTAGATTATTTTGGTATGGATGTATTAAATGAAACTCAAGAATTCTTTGAAAATGAACATGTGGCCTTAGAACTGGAATCATTTTTATTATAATAGGGCACAGGAGTTGCCTCAATGTGTTCTGAGTGATACATAAAACACATTTCCACATGTCCTTAACCTCTGCTCTCATGAAAAGCCTGCATAAAAACCAGGCCCTGTCAGATAACAAATAAATGAATTAGAGAACAGCTTTTCCTTGCAGAGGTCTGGCCAAAAAGTTAAATGATGCTTAAAGGGAACCCACTGATTTTTCTGAAATCAGCAACTTAAACTTTCAGCATTAGTAAATACCATATGAAGGGTACATTATTCTGTATAGTACCCCTGGCGGAGGGCTGTGGAAAAAAATATTCTAACATCAGTTGCCCATTCGGAATGGAGAGCTGGAAATCGAACTTTGCTTAGATGGGGTTGTAAAAATGTTACGGATGGTTTGAGGGGCTGATAGGGAAGATTAAAGCTATACGGGAAAAGATGCTTGGGGGAGGTGAGGGCTGCTGGGTAATGAGTGCATCTGTATTGTGCACTGGTGAAAGAAGTGAATTCAATTTATGAACAAATTAACTTTATTGATATGGACAGGATTGCTGGAGGAGTGCCCAGTGAAATGGACAGAACTGTGGGGAAGCACACTGTGATATAGACAGAACTGCTGGGAAGCACTGTTATATAAAGAACTACTGGGGGTGTACAAGGTGAGGAGGAGACTTGTAATTCCAATAAGGATTAATTATATCTTAGTTTGGATCAAGTTCTTACTGTTTTATTATTACAGAGAAAAATGAATGGATTATTTGGATAAAATGGAGTCTATGGGAGACGGCCTTTACTGTAATTCAGAGCATTCAGGATAACGGGTTTCCGGATAATGGATTCCATACCTGTAGTACAATTATATAATAATGCGAAGGGCTGCACCATGGGTTAAGCTGTTCAGGGGCCTAGGACTAAAATAATATAGCTGGGGACGAGGCACAATGTCATAAAAATAACTAACATCACAACTTTGTTAGCGGTTTTAAAGGGAATGGAATGGCAGACATTCTCAATGCTTTTTCTAATTTAGTGCGCAATTAAACATGCATATTTTCAGCATGTTCACCCTCACTTCTTCTAAGCTGCAGTTCTTGGTGTGCTCCAACAACCGCCGAACAAATTGCTCAGAAGCATTTGCTGCTGCTCGGAACACCGTCCAATAGGAAGGCGTACATGTCATTGTTGATATTTCCTTAACTGCTGTACTATTTGCTAGCAGGTTGATGATATTTCCCTACTGTTTCCATTCTGACTGCAATGGGAAAGGTAACAATATTGTTACCGCTTGGTGAAAATTGCTGACATTTCATAAACCAGCTTTTCATTGCCAAGGATACTGGTCATTTGACTGTTTCTCTTTTAAACATATCTAAAGCGGTGCATTTAATCCTGTATAATGAGGTTAGACACAGAAGGGCAATTTGGGTGAGAATTCTCTACACAATTCTGTGACAAATATTCCCAAGACCGATTACCTTATTTAGCTTTGTGGGGAACATGTTTAAGAATGATATGGAGAATGTTATTTTCAGAATGTTATCAATGTGTCTCTGTATGTTCAGTTGCTGCTTTACTGATATAAAAAATATGCAGGTGGTTAGCGGATATATTTTATATACAGTGTATGTGCTGGTAACGTGAATTGACTTTATTAGTACAGCGACTTCAGGATCATTAAAGCAGGCATGTTCAAAATCACCTACGTGATTCCTTGTTTAAATGAGTAAAATGATGTTAATGGTTCAAAGAATGTCAGGCTGAATGGTCGGCCCCCACACATTTTCATTTCACCAAATCTGGCCCTCGTTGAAAAAAGTTTGGACACCCCTGCATCAAAGGTTCACCTTTACATTAACTTTTAGTATCTTATAGAATGGTCTTTTTTCTTATTTTATAGTTTTTAAATAATTGAATTCTTCTTTCCAGCTTTGAAATAGGGGTCACTGACCCCATCTAAAAACAACTGCTCTGTAAGTCTACAAATGTATTGTTATTGCTACTTTTTATTATTCATCTTTTTATTCAGGCCATCTCCTATTCATATTCTAGTCTCTCATTCAAATCAGTGCATGGTTGCTAAGGTAATTTGGACCCTAGCAACCAGATTGCTAATATTGAAAACTGGAAGCTGCTGAATAAAAAGCTTAATAACTCAAAAACTAAAATGCTATAGAATGATTAATTCTAAGCAACTCTTCAGTTTTTCTTATTTTATAGTTTTTAAATAATTGCCTTCTTCTTTTGACTCTTTCCAGCTTTGAAATATGGGTCACTGACCCCATCTAAAAACAACTGCTCAGTTCCTATGGTAATTTGGACCCTAACAACCAGATTGCTAATATTGAAAACTGGAAAGCTGCTGAATAAAAAGCTTAATCACAAAACCCCTAATTAATAAAGGAAATGAAAACCAATTGCAAATTGTCTCAGAATATCACTCTCTACATCATACTAAAAGTTAAGTTAAAGGTAAACAACCCCTTTAAATGGCAAAGACACATGGTCAGATTTGGCAAGATTAGTTCCCCGTTGACAAGTATCCTCTTCTTCTGGGCGACTAATCTCCCAGAACTGCCTTCCTGCCGGCTAGAATGGAAATCTCCGGTGGGATGGCACTCAGAGGGCTTGGTCGTCCAGAAGAAGAGGAGATTTGTCGCCTGGTAACTAATCTCCCTGAATCGGACTGACACACTTGATAAAGGGCCCTGCCCAAAACATGTAGTGTGCCTGCACTGCTAATAAAAACACATTGCAGTTTAAAAATACTGTCTGGAGTTGTTTGAATCTGCAGCCATAAGGAATCGAAAACCGGTGCCGGAACCAAGAACTTGTTTAGTATTGAGTAATATTTTCAGACCATTTCCAATTGGTCTTAATTTTGTATTATTTGTGTTTTCTTAATTATTTTACTTTTTTTTTGTCCAGCAACTCTCCAGTTTGGCATTTCAGTAGTTATCTGGTTGCTAGGGTTCAAATTACCTTAGCAACCAGGGAGTGGTTTGAAACCGAGGCTGGTGTATTACTAGGAGAGGGCTTGAATGGAAAACCATAAAATTCTAGCCTCACAGAGCAACAGTTTTTTTTTTTTTGGCTGTTGGAGTCAGTGGGGGATAATTTATCAACACTGGGCAAATTTGCAGTCAGATTGCTGCATTCATTGTTCTACTTGCAGCTGGATTTATAAAGCTGATTGGTTGCTATAGGTAACTGCTCATGGGGCAAATTTGCCCAGTGTTGATAAATGAGCCCCAGTGACTCCCATTTGAAAGCTGGAGAGAGAACAGGAAGGAGAAGGCACATACGTCAAAAACTATATTGAAAAAAATGAAGACCAATTGAATAGCTGCTAAGAATTGTCCATTCTATAACATACGAAAAAGCAAACTAAAGGGGAACCACTCCTGTCCTCTTTCAGTAACATTTCCAGCATATCATTCCCAACTGCCTTTTGACACCTTACTACAATACATTGAGGGAGAATTTTCAGTAGCCTGTGACACTTACAGTGTAGCCATGTCAGCACTACTTTCCCTCAGTAGCAACACATTATTCACACAAAATACAGTACAGTCCTGTCACACTGCGCTACTCTTCCCCTCAGAACTGGCTGCCCCTATTCTCCGGTTATACTGTACCTTGTTGTTGGCAGCAGCTTTGTATAAATGGCAGCAGCAGCAGGCATGAATCGGGTCTGAGTGACCAGCTGCGCTTATTGGCTGAATCAGGCCAATTTACGTTTGCGGAAGTGTCAGCAGTGGTGATGCATCAACAGGTAGTCCTGCACTATTAACAGCATCCATTACTTCTGCCGCTTCACTACAACAGCTTCCCATATTAGAGTTGAACAATTAAATATGGAGTAAACATTATAATTACTACTAATAACATTGGGGCATATGTAGGAGAAGTGCGCGCCTTCCAGCTGTTGTTGAATGAATGATATGATATCGTCTCCCCCTGCTGCTGAGAGTTGTCGCTTGACTTTGTGCACTCATCTAGTCGTCTGCAAACGATTGCAGCTGCCTGCTGCTACAGGACACGCATGCCAACAGATGGGCAGCTATACACAGCGATCGCTCAGGATACTCACATGTAGAACAAGTGGAAATGTTAAAGTCGCTATTCCAGGCTAACGTGGTGCCACCGCTGCTTCATTTCATCAGTCGTCAGTTCTATTACACACCGCCTCCCCACACTCTCAGCTGCAAACAGTAACAAAGTTGCACATCATACTAAGCAAAGGTGTACTACCGGTTGGACCAGTCACCCCTCCCTCTATTCAGAGGCTTGGGCTCGGCAGCAGGTAGAACCGCCCCCTCATTTCTGACGTCAGCGTGTCCCTTGTACTTGCCCCTCCCATTCTCTCTGTGGGAGAGTCGCGTCATAGCCGCTCTCCTACTGGCGTCTCACAGTCATCGGCTCCGTGTGCAAATCAGCCGCTACTGTCACAACACAGCGAGACTGGGCCCGAGGGTGGGGCTTTCTGTCTTGTTTGGCGTTTCATTGGCAGGAAATCTGTCACTTTGCGCAGGAAGTCATCTGTTGAGGAGCAGACACTACGCGGCAGAGCTTCTTACCATTCAGTCAGGTACGGAAATGCAACTAGTCTTTATTATAGGACATTTAGCAGCTGTCCGATACATAGCTTTTTATTTTATTTACGTTTTTTCACAAGCCAACATGAAACAAATGTTGACGCTGACTAATACTTTTTTCATTGGTAAGACTTTTGCCGGCTGGTAATCGCTTATATACTGGCTACTTATCGACGGGGGAGGTTTATATGTGGCGCTTTCTCCCATGAGAATGAAATCGTCAGGACTGTATAATGGCTGCCATAGGAAAGTGACGTTTTCCATTGCGGTGTGAAGTTTGTGCAGGGAACCGAACCACTTGGATCTCTAGCATGAGATTCTCGCTTGTTTAAAGGGGAACTCCGCCTTCCAAACCAAAATTAGATAAAGAGGCCCACATAACACAGAAACCCCTAATATACCCATCACACTTACCTGTTTCTTCAAAAAGTATGAATAAATGCCATTTTCTAGGCTAAAATCCCGCTGGTTAACAGTTCTTCTCCTTCTGCATCATTTTAAATCCTGTCAGGGAAGGACAGCATGCAGGAACTACATAACCCACAATGCTTTGCACTGTGATGTTCCTTTCCTTATTGAAATCACATACGGAACGCATTTTAGGACATCCTGCAGCGAAATACATCTCCTTCGTGCAATGTCCTACTTCTTCGGAGTGGCGCATTGGTTGCTTTTACCATCAGTCATCGTTCAAATCTGCAGTCACACCTCCGTCCTCTACCCTCCCTTCTCAGCCGTCAGTCATACGAACTCCGCCTTCAGCCTTCAGCCTTCCGCCCTCCATCCTCTGCCCTCAGTCCTCTGCCTTCCACCCTCAGTCCTCTTACTGACGCCCTCTTCCCTCCACCCTCGCTGCTCAGCTCTCCCCCCTCAGATCTCTCTTTTCAGCTGACAGTCATATCCATAACTTTCTAAAGTGGTGAGCAAGGGCGGAAGGAAGAGGACTGAGAGCAGAAGGCGGAGGATGGCGGTCTGAGGGCGGAAGGCTGAGGGCAGAGTTCGTATGACTGACAGCTGAGAAGGGAAGGTAAAGGACAGAGGTGTGATTGCAGATTTGAACGATGACTAACGGTAAAAGCAACCGATGTGCCATTCCAAAGGCATACAACATCGCATGAAGGAGATGTATTTCACTGCAGGATGTCCTAAAATGCGTTCCGTAATCACATGTGCAGGGCATTGTGGGGTTTGGAGGATGCAGGCTGAGGACAGATGGCTGTTGATACAAAGTAACAGTAGTCAGCCAGCTCAGCAAAGTAGTCAGAGAGATTAGCAGGAGAGCAGGGGGCTAGGCTTAAAGAACTGTACCAAACCATTAAAAATCATGAAAAGTCTGCATATTTTTTAATTTATGTATATTGCAAAGTTGCTTGAAATTGTTTACTTTTCATAAAGTTCCCCTTTAAGCTTTAGGCCAAGGCCAACGCCTTCTATTCCTGCAGCATTGGATCAGATGTTAAATGAAATGCTTAAATGACACCAAAAAATGAAAGCGTTTTAAAGTAACTAAAATATAATATACTGTTAGCATGCACTGGTAAAAGCTTTGTGTTTGCTTCAGAAAGACTACTATAGTTTATATAAACAAGCTGCTGTGTAGCCATGGTGGCATTTATTCAGGCTGGGAAAAAAAAGGCACAGGTTGCATAACACATAAAGCCCTGTCCAATACAATGATGTTTTAGCCGTTCTGCTTTGTAACCTGTGCCTTTTCTCCTTTTATCAGCTTTAATGGCTGACATCTGACATCTCAGTGCGGGCAGCCATGTTTAGTGTCGCTCATGCACATAATGAGAACTTCTTCCGCCAAGTGCCTAATGCGCACCCATGTGACGTTACATACATGTGCTTAATGAGCAAAAGGTGTGCCATTATTATTAGTGCCACAACATGGGCTCGCAAACCAGGAGTCGGAGGGCAAAACTATTGTTTCCTCCAACCAGAGTGTGGGCTCTATTAGCTGCACTCTCCTGTTCTTCTGCTATAAGAAAGCTGCCTGTTTTTAAATTTATGAGCTAATTAGAACTAATACAGAGTTTACAAAATTAGGTTATATGTCCGCTGTAAGTGCTTTTCAATGGGAAAAAAGACAAAATAACTTTGTCATAAAATTTATTTAAAATAGGTTTTGGTGATGAGAAAGCCACTTCTGCATAGATAATATTAAGCAGCATCTTTGCCAACTATTGCTCCTACTACTTTCCAGGTTTAATCTTCCTCCTGACCCTGTCTGCTTTATTTAACTCATTACCTAAGATCCCAGCCTTTCAACAGATAGTAGGTGCAAATTAAAAAACAACAACAATTTTGTTTAGGAAGATTTTATTTTAATAAAGTACCATAGGTCTCAGTTCATGTTACATTATATTTATGTGATTAACTCATTTGTGACAGGTGCATGTTAAACTATTAATGAATATATAGCGAATAATGTACATGCTGTTGTAAAATATAAGAATATTGTGAGTCACCAAGGAGTTCCATGACCATATAAAAGCACAAGACTGAAAGCTGAGTGGTTTTATACAGGTCATGGAACACTGAGATTACTTCTAATATAACAAAGCAAAAATTACATGACTAAGCACCAATTATAATGGATGACATCACAAAGCACTGTTTTATTATTAAAGATATAATTACAGGATATTAATGGCTCTTGCGTATTACAGAATTTTATTGGGGCTATGTCATTGTTTGATTATATATGCTTATGATTTTCAAGCAGAAAATGTTGGAGATCCTGCAAGAGTTGCTGCGTGCTTCAGAGAAAGCTGCCTGCATTGCACGTGCATGTAGGCAGGAGGAATCCCTTTTTCAGCTTTTAATAGAAGAAAAGAAAGAAGGAGAGAAAAATAAAAAGTTTCTCACGGATTTCAAAACATTAGCTGATGTCTTAGTCCAGGAAGTTATAAGACATGACATTGGAAAAAAGGTAAGGAGCTTGAATAAATAGGGGAAAAAATACTTTATATTATTTGTCGTCCATGTGATGAAGCTAAGTTAGTGCTGATTGTTTTATCACATTTCTTATCTATAGATATTCTTGAACTCTTAAACAGCTGCAGGAACAGAGCCCTTTGTACTACATAGGTCATAAACCAATGGGACCACATTGACTCTGTAAAGGCATATGAAACTTAATATGCAACACTCCACCTGCATTTTGTGCTTCATGGTGGTCTTATCAGTACTGTCCCTATAGCATAGTATGGGGTCTGTATTCTCATGTGCTGAAACACAAAAGCCACTGCATGGGAGCTCTTGTGAAAAAGCCCAGATATATGAGGACAAGCACTTTGGTGCTCCTTCTTGGGCCTGAGAGTGAGAAGACACTACTCTGGAGTTGCCAGAGAATACAGAGAGACACTCTCTGGGGGAATTCACAAATATGTAGTAAACAGAAATTATTGGAGAATATACACCATTTTGTGACTACTGTGGTTTTGTTGTTCTAGAATACTACATGAATGTGGACAAACCTGAAATACAATATGCTTTTGGAGTCATATTCATATTGTAATGTGAAATTCTGGCAACTGCCAAAAATTCCTTTAACACAGCTTTCACAAAAAAAAAAATAGTCATTCAGATTATTGTCAAACCAGATTTGTTTTCACTTCACTTTAGTGAATTGCCCACCCTGTCTGGAGCAAGCTAGTGAGCTGAGGGCTGCAACAACTTGTAACAGTAGCATAAATAGGCTTTTGTTTACTTTGTTTTTGAAATACAGTTAGTTTAGTTTTTGCCTAAAGGGTTATGATTAATTTTCAATGTTGTATGGTGTGCACATGTATATAGCAAGCAATTAAAACTACATATCCATGGGCAATGGGAATTTCTGTTGACATTTAGTGCAGTTAGCTCCATAAATATTTGGACAGTGACACCGTTATATAATTTTGGCTCTGTGGGTTTGGAATGAAACCGTTAAAATGGGAATAAGGTACAGACGTTAAACTTTAATTCAAGAAGTTAAAAAAAAAAAAAGAATTGTCGTTTAGGAAGTAGAGACACCGCCCATATTCAGGAGCTCAAGTAACTGAACAAACTAACACTTATAAATATAATGTAAATTGTCAGTACTTTGTTGAAAATCCTTTGCCAATAACGACTGCCTGTAAACCATGGACATAACCAAATGTTTTATCCTCTCAGAGGCAAACGGGAGAGACTTCAGAACGAATCGAGTAAACCAATTGCTGTGATCTGGCTTAATCTCAGGAAAATGCCTCCCTTTGCATTTTTCGACAATTAAGCCAGATTGACACTAAGTGTTACTTGCAGAGATTTTAATGTTATCCTATGGCACGTAATTTTTTTGCCCATGTTAGCGAAGATTTAACCGTGGGTGACAACGCTTCCATGTGCTATCACCATTATGGAAAGATTTACAGCATTGTTTAGCGTATGTTTTAGAAAAAAACAAGTATTGTGTTCTGGTTCTGTACACATTTAAAATGAACAAATATAATGTTATAAATATATCTGCCCACTCTCACGGTTTTTGAACAGTTATGTTTACACTCCCTCCCTTATAAAGGGGCTATTTCTCGGATTTGCAAAGTATTAGTCCACCAAATACCCCTGAATGAACTGAATTACTTTAGACAGTGGGGACAAGATCTACATGTATGTTTAGACGAAAACATCTGGCTTGATATTTTCCATTATATGATTAAATGTTCCCCAAGTATTTTTATACAGAAAATGTCACAGAAGGTCATGACTAGATTGTACCTAGTACCTCAGAGGTTATCAAAATGGTACCCATTTACTCACTCAACATGCTTCAGGGTTTGTGGTCAGGCAGATTATTTTATGCATATATGGAGGCATTCTCCCAAAAGCAGCTAGATTTTGGTCTAGAATTGATATAATGATTATGAGTGTTACTGGGCTAATACTAAAGTAATCCCCTTCAGAAGCCTTACTTCATGGCAGTGGGAATAAATATTTAAGAACACCAATTAGACACATATTCTCAGCAGCAAAGCAAACCATAGCGAAGGCCTGGAAAACATATTCACTTGACCTAGAACAGGTCAAAACCAGGCTAGATAACTATCTGGTGGTGGGGAGACTCACTAATATAGCCAAGGGTAAATTAGATACCTTTAAAAAGATATGGAATCCTTGGATCCAATATGGAGGGTTGACCTGGGAATAACATATTAGTTATCAGGCCTGATAATCACTAGTCTGCCCTCACCCACGAAGGTTTATCAACAGATATAATCCGTATCAAACTCACACAGTCCCATGGATACAAATACAGTTTATTTGTAATTGTATTGTTTAGGTTTGTCATGATTATAGTACTTCCAAGGTGTGGCTATCAGGGAACACTAACTCAGTCTCTCACCCACCTTGCGCACAGGTTAGAACACACCAGCAGCCAAACAGCAACCAACACCCACAAAACTCATGCAAAACTTGCTGCCACCACTTTCATACTTCTCCCACTGGTGATGAAAGATGCCAAGCACTTTAGTAGGTAAGGGTTAAGATAATTGGAACACTCTTCCTACCAGCAAACAAAGGGTTAACTAGCATACACACAAACTAGCATTTGCATTCAGCATGCAGAGGGCTAAGATTTACATGGTACACACTTTTGGGCTAGGGTCGTTTAGAGTATCAAAGACAAACTTATTACATTTTATGTTTAATATTATAAAAGGTGTAACAGTGCAAATTAAAGGGGAGGTTCACCTTTTGGACTATAGAGCTAATTTCACAGCCCATGTCATAAATTTGTTTGTAGGTAATTTATCTTTATTAGCTAAAATGTTTGCTTTCAGAGATACATACCACAGAAGCTATGGATCATCTCTGCAAAAACTCTCTCAATTCTCTCTCTGTTTTGGGATCGCCGACACACTGTGTAAGAGATGCAGGCTGCCGAATAAGAAAGTTATGGGCTGAATCTGCACTACGCATGCTCTCTCTCTCCTGCTTCCATTGGCTGGAAAGATTCAGCCAATCAGATCAAAGATATGCAAATGAAGCAGGAGAGAAAGCATGCTCAGTGCAGATTCAGTCGTGGACTTCCTTATTCGGCAGCCTGCATCTCTAACACAGAGTGTGTCCCCCAATCACTTAACAGAGGAGAGCACTGAGAGAGTTTTTGCAGAGATGATCCACAGCTTCTATGGTATGTATCTCTGAAAGGAAATAGTAATAAAGATAAATTACAAAAATGTGTTTTTATGACATGGGCTGTTTAATTAGCTTTATTGTCCAAAAGGTGAACCTCCCCTTTAACAAAAAGATGTTAAAAAAAGAAATACATTAAAATATACAGTCACAATCAGTTGTAAAATAAAAAGGGATAAATATAGAAACCTATACTTTTACCAAGATATAGAAGTCCTGGAGGCAAGGGGAAACAAACGGGATTAACTTCCAATCGAAATGGGTCTTCCAAAGTAAACTCAAGCACTGAGTCAGAAGAGCTGACTATTAAGAGTTTTCCAGGCATCAGGTAACTGGTCACTCCCCCACCCTCAAAAATGCAGAAGGGCGTCACCATTAGCAGGACACAATGTTTTTTATGACCTCCTGAGTGTATGGACGGATCAACAATATAATGACCATAACTCCTTATAGGAACATAGGAGAGAAATTATATTATATTCAGTGGCACTAGATTATTTTACTGATTTCATAGAGACCAATCATCACTGCTGTCAGATATTCCCATCTAATAAACCGAGTGCCCAAAGCTCATCATGTTGACAGGGAATTTTAAATTAAACCCAAACACAGCTTCTGATACCTCTAGTATAACAGGTATGGGCTCTAGGAGGATAAATTTATTTGAGGTTATGTTATAGAGCAGGGGTCTCCAACCTGCGGCCCAGCTTAAAGAAGAGAGAAAAGGAAGAGAAGGGAAAAAAGAAAGAAATTAAAAAATAAATGTATGGAAATACAGAGAAAACGAGAAATAACACTTTGTGCTTTCTAAGTCCAGACACATTAACCACCTCAGCCTGTCGTCTTGTTAGGAACAGGCTTATAATGGCAGGTTGTAACAATGTGGTGACCTATGGAGTAGGGAGTAGGGGGGACTCTAGCCATTGCGCAGTTAGTAATAATATAATAATAAGTCTATTTAACATCCAGGTGTCCCAAATAGCTCCATCTGGGTATCCAACTGGTATTGTAGTTCTTTTCTGTGTATTTTCTTTACTTTTACAAATCAAAAGTGTTTGTGTATTTCATGTGTGGCCCCAGACAATTTTTTTTTTCCAATGTGGCCCAGAGAAGCCAAAAGTTTGGACACCCCTGTTATAGAGTGTGCCCCTATGAGGGGCCTTAATGTGAATTCTAAGTACCCCCCTCCTTGGGCTTTCACTCCCCACCTGGAATGGAGTTATCAGCCAGTCGTAGAGCAGGGCACAGGTTGTGACCCCCCTTTACACATGGGCAGTTCCAGACCTTCTTGAAAATAAATATCTGTTTCTGGTACTTGCATAATGATTTTCTGGAATACCTTGGCTGGATTATTTACTAATACAGGCCTGTATCATATCAATGTTAGTTTCCTTCCCTTTCTTGTTCTTGGTGTTCTACAACATTCCTAGCCTTTTTTTTAAAAAAATTCACTTGTTACAATTAATCAGTTTCCAGGTCTGGAAAAAAACATTGCTGGAGAAGAATCAAATACTTTTACGAATGAACTGGGTAAGTTATTGATTGACACATACTTTCTTGCAAAGCCAGTTTTTAGAAGAGCAAGTCACTGGGGATTGTGTGCATGCAGGTAGAGTTGGGCAGTCTTATTGGTTCACCACAGGGCACAGGTTGCAAGTTTTCAGGGATAACTGTTATAGACATTTTATATAGAAGTGCACCTCTAATAATGAACATAATAAAGCAGGTTACATTTTGAGGTTCCCAAAACTTCAGCATGCTCCTATAAAAACCTCAATAAATAGTCAGCATTAATTTAAGCAAAAAAATCTGGCATTCAGTTGTCTATGAATATATTTAGGTCAAAGAGAAGGGACAGTTGTGCTGCACTACAGGAAAAGGAACGTTAAGTATGGATCCGTTTTTTTCTCTTACGTCTCCAAGGCAGCACAAGATATGTAAAGCAGTAGATTTGGAGGAGTGGGGGGGGGGGCAAGATGAAACGTAATGAAAGCTAAACTGAAACTGCCCTAAACATTTAATTTTCCATTAGAAAGAAGTCAATAGATGTCTATGGATTTAAAGATCAGTCAAAGACCAGAAAGCAAGATGTTGAAAGAAGTCCTAAGAACACCAGAATTTGATTATATAGGTAGCTCTTACCACTAATGCTGTCAGAAAGCATGACTTTCATTAGAAAGAAGCTGCACAAATTAGATCTAGAAACCTTTGCTGTACAGAAAGAACATCAGGGCAAGACTAAATGTCTATGAAAACCTAGGCAAAACATGGACTTCTGGAACAATGTGTTCTGGCCACAACGACAGAATACTTGTTTAGCAAAAACCGAAGATAGCATTTCACCCAGAAAACCAAATTAGGGTTCGAATTTACTTTGGTATTCGCCAAAATCCTTCATGAAAGATTCGGGATTTAGAGCATTTGGTGCATCCTTAGTTTGGCACCGCTTTACTTCATCTGGGCTTGGGGAGCTCACCATTATATAATCCAATATGAATTATTTATTGTACCAGAGAGTGCTTAAGGATAGTGTAAATCCATCTGTCAGAAAATTGACCTTGCAAAATAACAATTACCTTAAACAGTCCAGTAAATCCACCAAGGATTAACTGAATTTTTTTTATGTTACCACACCTTTAACTTTATACATTGAATGAAGATCAAATATTGTTATGTCTACTGGACGTTCTCACTATTTAACTTGGCAGTATCTCTACGAAATAAGCCATAGTCATATCATTAGTATAATGAGATAATTGGAGAAAAAAAACAACTTATCTGGCACCACAACAGCATTTATGATACCCATAGAATTTATGAGAAGCAGAGGTGAAGGAATCAACTAGGAAGGGGACACATTGCAAGATTCCTGATCAGAAACTTCCCGATTGGAGTTTTCATTTGGGTTTGCAGGGATTGAACTGACTGAGCCTTTACTGCTGTCTGTTGGGAGAGAGTGGTAAGGATTTGTGCATTTTTAGCAGACTCCTTTAAAAAGGTCAGCGAAAATCTGTTATGCTTCAAGAATATATCTGGCTACTAGAACTGTAAGACAATTACCCTAGTAATGTGTGTATAACTCTGCCTCCGATAGTTGCAGAAGGTACAAGAGAAAAATCAGTAAAGCAGTGGTGCAAGTGCAAATCAACACTAACCACTAGTGGGCGGTAACAGGCTGGCAAAAGGGGAGACCACCATTAGGCTTTTTGGCAGACTTTAAAGTGACTTCACAGATGAGTGATGCAGAGATAGCACAGGAATCATTGGCCGAGAGAAGCTAAATATGGTCAGGAAGGTTGGGTCTATCAGGAGTATAAGTGTGCTGAGGGGAAACAACAATATAAGGAACATAATTGAACAGATTTGCAGTATCGGGCAACTACAAAGAAGGAAACCAAAGACAAATCCTTTCTAAATGAATGAGAGCTTGACAGTCCTGTTTTATATATGTTTTTTTAATTGTTTTTACGATGTACTGTATGCAGTATAAATGAAAAGGGATTACAAATAGGTAGAAATTATTCAAAAATGCAACCTGTACTTTCTTAGATCGTAATTCAACTTAAGTTGTGAAGTGGTGTCTATTTACTTTACTTTATTTATTCCTTCCATAATTTGCTTGGCTTGATCATAATACCTTATTCTTTCTACCTAGGAGAAAAAATTGTAGTTCAGATTTGCCAGACAGAGGAAGAAACTGCCAAGCTCCTACAGACTGTTCTTGATAATAATGAGGCTGCAGCTAAGGCACTGGCAAGAGCTGCCCATCAAGATGTGGAGCTGTCAGTACCTACAGTAGATAATGTCATTCTGAACATTCCTCATAGTAAGATTGGCATGTGGGTGGACCCTATAGGTAAGTTGACACATTTGACAGTAAATTTTGAATTGTATTGCATGTTTTTTAAGGAATTTTAAGGCTCATTACACACACAACTGCAAATTTTTATGGGTCCCAGAATTCACTAACTGGGGGGGGGGTGCCTAACAACAGACCTTTTTTTTAGGGCTGTTATCCTTTCGTTCATTGGTGATCATTTATTATGGAGATAAATATCTGGAGAGATTTCTGAAGATGTTGCCCATATCAACCAATCAGATCGTTGCTTTTGTTTTCTTACTTAGAGGTGGCTGTTTTAATCTAGTTGCTGATTGGTTGCCATGGGCCACATCTCAGAAATCTCTCCAGATATTTATCTCCAATGTTAGTAAACATGCCTTGTCCTGGGAATGCCAAGTTGCACAACAAATATCACAACTGCCAAATATTCCTTCAGGATGTATCGCAGAACGCACAGGATATGTTCCAATGTAAAGAATAAACATGGAAGTTTATATTGTCAGCCTTTAGTCTTTGCAGCTAAATAGGAATTTCCTGCCCATTCCTGTCTGAATTTTCAGTATTTATAGACCCCCACATCCACTCATCCAGTCTGGTGATGTCAGAGATTGGGAGCGATTCAGTTCAGTTTGTCACCAGTTGGGAAGGAACATGCAGCCCGTAACCCACCAGTGAGCCGCTCTGAGTGATGCTTTGTCGGGCAGTATTTGCCTGGCCCACACATAAACCTGTGTATCACTATAAGTCACTGCATTGCAAATGGCTTTCTAGTACACTGAAGTTTATGGACAGACTGTCGTGCAATTGATTCCATGAAAAAAGAGACTAAAGTGAACTAGATAACTTTGTCACAAAACTGAAGCCCGCATCAAGCGCTCACCAACATAACCGCGGAGTCGCTAATGTTAATAACAATGCAGCTTTATTAAAATACACAATGTAATAATAATTTGGCAGTGAGTGTGCAAACTCGTACGCGTTTCGTGCCTCTATACTCCGCACTTCCACTGAGGGTCTGAAGAAGTGCTGAGTATAAAGGCACAAAACTCAGGTTTTTTGTCATTGGTTGTTTTCTGAAATAATGGCACCAATCATGTGAGACATACCCTCTTTATTCCAAAATGTAAATATTTTAAATGAAAGTAATGAATTCACTGCTAAATTTAAATGCTAGGGACTGAAACTAGCTTTTTGCATATATTTTTAGTTGCAGGAATATGAAAGGCACTTTAGATGTGCCTGAATTGGAATTAGTCATATTAGTATTTTATTGTGATACGGTAATCTTTGAAACCTGCTGTAAATATTGCCTGTAACCTTGTTTGATATTTTATTTTTTTTCCCAGATTCAACTTACCAATACATAAAAGGGTCAGCAGATATAAAAGCATGTAATGGAATTTACTCTAAGGGACTTCAGTGTGTGACAATATTGATTGGAGTGTTTCTGACTGATACAGGACTGCCAATTATGGGTGTAATTAATCAGCCTTTTGCCACAAGGGACAAAGATACCCTCAGGTAATCAAACATTTTTGTTAACACCTAGGGGCAGATTTATTAAGGATCAAGTTGTGTTTTCCATGAAAATTTTATGTTTTCAAGGTTATTTTTTTGGACAAAAATCAATTTTTCGGGTTAAAAAAAAATTTTGCGAGTTTTTTTTTTTTTTTTTTTAAACTAAAATTTTTCGAGATTTATTATATCCGACACTGGAAATAGCTCGAATCCGAAAATACACAATCTAAAACCTGTTGAGGTCATGTAGGGAGTCAATGCAGAGGTCCCTTGAACCATTTGAAGATGTTAAGTCTTCATGATCAAGTTTTTTTGTTTTTTTTTTTTGAGGGTTTTGCCTGAATTCGATTACATTTTTTTTTTCCGCAGGAAACCTGATCAATTTGAGTTCTTGGTTGTTAACCCCGAATCGCTGATTCAAGTTTTTTTCCATTAGAATTTTTTTATGTCGTCCATAATAAGAGAGACAGAGGTATGGGAACTGCTATCCATTATAAGAGAGAGAGGGATATGGGACCTGTTATCCATAATAAGAGAGAGAGAGAGGGGTATGGGACCTGCTATCCATTATAAGAGCGAGAGGGATATGAGACCTGTTATCCATTATGAGAGCGAGGCATGGGACCTGTTATCCATAATAAGAGAGAGGCATTGGACCTGTTATCCATAATAAGATAGAGAGAAGTATGAGACCTGTTATCCATAATGAGAGGTAAGGGACCTTTTATCCATAATGAGAGAGAGAGAGGTGTGGGATCTCTTATCCATAATAAGAGCGATAGAGGTTTGGGATCTCTTTTCCATAATAAGAGAGAGAGAGAGAGGTATGGAATCTGTTATCCATGATAAGAGCGATAGAGAAGGGGTATGGAACCTGTTATCCATAATAGCAGAGAGAGGGTATGGAACCTGTTAGCCATAACGGAGAGGTATGGGACCTTTTATCCATAATAAGAGAGAGAGGTATGGGACCTGTTATCCATAATAAGAGAGACCGGTATGGTATCTGTTATCCATAGTAAGAGAAAGAGGAATGGGGTCTGTTATTCATAATAACAGAGAGAGGTATGGGGACGTTTATCCATAATGAGAGAGCGGTATGGGACCTGTTATCCATAATAAGAAAGAGAGACAGGTATGGCATCTGTTATACATAATAAGAGAGATAGAGAGAGGGGTATGGGACCTGTCATCCATAATGCTTAGGACCTGGGGATTCCTGGAGGAGTTCAGAAACCGTATAACAATGAAGACTGACTGTGTGATCCTATCTTTTTCAGCGTTGCTTAGGCTAAGGCCACACTAGGCGATAGCGCCGCGATTTGACTCGCGGCGACTTTTCGCCGCGACTTTTAAGCCGCAATCGCTGGGGAAACTTTTGCGCTGGCGTCTATGGGGAATCGCGTAAAATCGCCAGCGTAAAAACACACGCGGCGATCTTTTTTCTATTGTCGCTCGAAATCGCCTAGCGAGGCAATTTCGAGCGACAGTAGAGAAAAGATCGCCGCGTGTGTTTTTACGCTGGCGATTTTACGCGATTCCCCATAGACGCCAGCGCAAAAGTTTCCCCAGCGATTGCTTAAAAGTCGAGGCGAAAAGTCGCCGCGAGTCAAATCGCGGCGCTATCGCCTAGTGTGGCCTTAGCCTAAAGCCATTTGAGTATTTCAGTATTGCAGTTAAAAAAACTGAATGTATATTTTATGTTTGTTCTTCTGCCTACGTTAAGAATATGACATGGGTCCTCTAACAGCTGTATGACCAATTGTTTTTCTGTTGTCAGATGGAAAAGCCATTTATATTGGGGATTGTCTTACATGGATATCAACATCTGCTCACTAGATGTTTCAGCCAGTGGAGGGATAAAAGACAAGACAAACTGTTCTTCAGAAAATGGTGGTGCCGCAAAGAATTCTTACTCGGCTGTCACAAGTTCTGCTGAAACTAAAGATATACTGAGCTCTCTGTCCACAGTATGTGGCGACAACCTACATTTTGCAGCTGGAGCTGGTTACAAATGTCTTTGTGTAATCCTGGGTTTAGTGGATTTCTATGTGTTTTCTGAAGACACCACTTTCAAGTGGGACTGTTGTGCTCCTCATGCCATCCTGAAATCCCTTGGTGGGGGTATTTTGGACCTTTCCAAGTATATGGAATCTATAAGGAAGAGGAAAATATTTTCAGAGAGGCCTCATCTTGTGTACAATGTGCCTGTAGATGGAGCTGTGGGAGCAGATATGTGGGCTAACGTAGGTGGACTTGTGGCCTACAGATCTGATAAACATCTAGAACATTTTATGGATTTATTTTTTAAAAAACTGCCTCTGCAAAGTGAGCTACATTGAAAGAATAAATTATATTTCTCATTTTTACAGTATTAACTGTATATTCCATACCTGCTCTGTATTTAAGACTTTTGATTGCATTATACAAATAAGGGACTAAAAGCTAAAAAGTAGGTAGATATTTCCCTGGTGTTTTGGGTGTTTTAATTGGGCCTCTGTTTAGGGCTGCCTTTGCGAAATAATGTAAAAATGAGAATATGATGTATTATTTCACTGTTACATAATTGTATATTCCATACTTACTATGTATTACATAATCATTGTTACATTATACAAAAAAAAAGGAACATTGCAGAAAAGTCATCAGAAAGCGCCCAAGTGTTGAACCTGATACATCGGCTGCATTGAATAGATCCTGTTTAGATCGAGGGTGTTGTATAGGACTCATGGAAACTCCTATAGAAAGAGAACATGGACCTGTTTGAAATTAATGCAGTTTTGTTATGTGGTCTATGAAGGTTATTCATTAACATCAAAATGAAAAATTGCCTCACTGAACATGGGCACCTTACTAAGAATTTTGTTTAGTCTTCTACTTAATATCTTTTTTCCCCAAAAAAATCTAATCGGACATTAGAAATAATGTCTTAAGACTCAAAATAATATATAAGGATATATTTACTTAAGTACCTTTTTCTATCTAATGTTTGTATCTCTCTTTTTTTTTTATTGTTTTTATTTATAATTACTGTATAAATCAAATTAAATACAGCAACATAATATTCTGTGTATATGCAAAAGTTAAAATAAAGTGATACCATCGCTGAAGCTGTAGTTTAGACATACCTCGATATCTGTATGATTGCTGCTTGAATATCCACCAAGAATGAAAATAATCCCAGTGATTCATACAATTTCAGAAACAAGCAGGTGTGTAGGTAGGGGAGAAGGTATGTTTCTGTACTAGGGATGCAACAAATACAGGATTTGGTTTGGGATTCAGCCAGGATTCACAGAATCCTTAAAACCACTTGATTTTTCGTCAGAGGAATAAGAAGGTTGAACATTTTAAAGGGATACTGTCATGGGGAAAAAATGTTTTTTTCAAAACGTATCAGTTAATAGTGCTGCTTCAGCAGAATTCTGTACTGAAATCCATTTCTCAAAAGAGCACACATTTTTTTTTTTATATTTAATTTTGAAATCTGACACAGGGCTAGACATATTGTCAGTTTCCTAGCTGTCCCCAGTCATGTGACTTGTGCTCTGATAAACTTCAGTCACTCTTTACCACTGTATTGCAAGTTAGAGTATCACCCCCCCCCCAGCAGCCTAGCAATAGAACAATGGGAAGGTAACCTGATAACAGCTCCCTGGTAGATCTAAGAACAGCACTCCAGGTCCCACTGCGACACATTCAGTTACATTGATTAGTGGTTTATTTTTTATTTCTAAATTACACTGTTTTCATTGCAAATAATTCACTCTACTGTTTAAAATGTTATCCTTGAACCAGCAAATGTATTTTTTTAGATGTAATATTGGTGTGTAGGCAGCTATCTCAGTGCATTGTGCCTGATTCTGAGCTTTGAGAAGGAGCCAGCACTTCACAAAGGAACTGCTTTGAGACAGCTATTGTTTCTCCCTACCCATTGCATTTAACAACCTAGGTTGTGGTGCTATTCTCATGTCTACCACTAGGTGGGAGCAATGCAAACAAATCCTTCAGCAGAGGTGTCGGATTAGTGAAAATCATATCATACTTACCGAGATTTTCCTTTCTTGGACTGGAGCACGGCAGTGGGCAACACTGGGTTAATCTCCCACCGTGCAATGGGACAGGAAATATCAACATAAAAAATTCAGCCATCTTTGAACTCCTTGAGTTTCCCCCAAATGAGGGTGGGAAGCTGTGCCCACTGCTGTGTTCCAGTCCAGGAAAGGAAAATCTCTGTAAGTATGACATAATTTTTACTATTCCTGCTCCTTCCACACGGCAGTGGGCAACAATGGGATGTATGAAAGAAACACAAAAAAAAGAGGGAGAAGTTAGGATTTAATTAGGATTTAATGCAGAATTCAGAAACTGTAGTTCCTTTATTTACCTTTAATCCACTCATGATTATTCATGAAGGGAGGATTGTGTGGCTATTTAACACTGTTGTTAATGGGCTGTTGTACACCTGATGAAGGGCCAGGCAAATGAAACGTTGTTGATCCTCTATATGACAGTATACAGAAGGGATACTTTTTAAATTAAAGGAGACATATAGGATAAGTGAACACTCCCCTTCCCTTTAGCATATAATAAATAAAATATGGTACTGGTTTCACTTTGGCCTAAAAAATATTATCTTTAAAAATGGCCACTATATTGGAGCTCCCTATACATCTGCTATGGTCCCTATCTGAATTTCAAATAAGGGGTGGGCGTGTCCTCATGGTCCCTGCCTGAAGCAGTACAGTAGGAGGGAGACAGCCAATCACAGCCCTGCAGTCACACAGGCTTCTGTTCCCTATCAGGTCAGCCTAGCTGCAGATATGTTCCTATCAGTGTGCCACATGCCACCAGCTTACCTGCATGGCCTGGAAAAGGAGGCATCATGAAGTTGAACAGATGGGTGTGATTTAAAGTTTTTTTTGAAGATATTATCAATAAATAAACCAAAATTTCCAGACACACAAGTTTTGAAAGTACATTTAAAGGGGTGGTTCACCTTTAAAGGGCATGTAAAGGCAAAAAAATAAAATCCCATTTTTACTTTCTTTAATGAAAAAGAAAACTATCTCCAATATACTTTAAATAAAAAATGTGTACTGTTTTTTTATAAGAAACCTGACTGTATGCAGTGAAATTCTCCCTTTATTTACTGCTGTGGATAGGAATTGTCAGATGGTCCCTAACTGCTGAGCAGGGAAACAATCATACTTATGAACAGCAGGGGGAGCCCCGCCTTACTTCCCAGCCGTGCAGAACTCAAGGCAGCTTTGTTTATGACGATCCCTAAGCAGCCCAGACCACACTGAGCATGTGCACAGTCTTAGTTTTGCAAAGATGTTTAACAAAGTTACAAGATGGTGACCCCCTGTAGCCAACTTTGAAAGCATAAATCATTTGTTTGATTAGGCTTGTGGTGCAGTAAGTTCATGTTTATATTTAGTATACAAAATACAGCATTTCTAGCCTTATTCTATTTTAGACTTTACATGCCCTTTAAGTTAACATTTAGGGGCAGATTTACTAAGGTTCGAGTGAATTTTCGAAGTACAAAAAGTATGTAATTTTTTGGATACTTCAACCATCGAATAGGATACTACGACTTCGAATTTACTTCGATTCGAAGTAAAAATCGTTCGAATATTTGTCCATTCGATAATGGAAGTACTGTCTCTTTAAAAAAACTTCGACTTCAATACTTCGCCAAAGTAAACCTGCCGAATTGCTATGTTAGCCTATGGGGACCTTCTACAAACTTTTTTAAAGTCTTTACACATCGAATAAAAATCCTTCGATCGTACGCTAAAATCGTTCAAATTGTTAGATTCGAACGATTTAATCTTTCGACCAAACGATTTTTATTCGATCGTACAATTGCCAAATTCGGTGAAAAAACTTGGAATTCAAAGTTTTTCAATTCGAAGGTCGAATTTCGAAGTTTTTTGTACTTCGAAATTCGACCCTTGATAAATCTGCCCCTTAGTATGTTATAGAATGGCTAATTCTATGCAACTTTTCAATTGGCCTTCATTTTTTAAAAATTATTTTCCCTTCTCTTCTGACTCTTTACAGCTTTCAAAAGGGGGTCACTGACCCCATCTAAAAAACAAATGTGCTGTAAGGCTACAAATGTATTGTTTTTGCTACTTTTTATTACTTTCTATTCAGGCCTCTCCTATTCATATTCCAGTCTCTTATTCAAATCAATGCATGGTTGCTAGAGTAATTTAAACCCTAGCAACTGGATTACTGAAATTGCAAACTGGAGAACTGAATAAAAAGCTAAATAGCTCAAAAACGACAAATAAAAAATAAAACCCAATTGCAAATGGTCTCAGTATATCATATCATCTCTCTCTACATCACACTAAAAGTTAGTTTAAAGGCCAACAACCCCTGTAATAAAGTCAAATGCACCGGCACATTCTTGTTTTTAACACAAAAGTCTCACATATTGTTAATCGATATAAATAAGAGTGAAACAAATTGTGCTGTATAGACGGATGCGAAGTAGCAAAATGAAAACATGACAAATAGAAAGAATATTATCATTTTTGTGCACGTGAATGCGGAGGGACAACAAGGGGGATAATGTAATGTACAAGTGGAAGTGATGAAGGAACTTCCCAAACGAACTAGTCACTGGGCGTGGAGAGCGCCGTACGGTTACAGTTCTAGACACGCCCCTACGTGACGTCCTCCCTCTCCACCAAACCTTAGTCACATGGATTTGACGTCACGACCTGCTCAATGTCACTCCATTGTAACGTGTGCTAGCAAACTAGGACTCATTCAGCACACAGGCACCTTCTGTTAGTACTAATATGAGTTTTGGACGTCTAGAATCGCAGTTCAGGTAGGTTGGATAACGCATTTTCATGAATCCAGAAAAGTATTTTAATGCGAGTGTTACTGAATGATAAAGACATTATAGAAAAGTAAATATATTCCATGTATAATGTTAGTAAAACGAATATTATGTTGACTTAATTTTTTCATCTTAGTCAGTATGCCCCCCACTAGCACTGTTGACATTACAATGTGGCACCTGTCATGCCACCCTACCCCAGCAGCCCTGCCTTTGTTATCATCCTTTCTACAGCAGCCCTGCCACTGTCACACCCCCTCCTGTAGTAGCCCTGCCCCTGTCACACCCTCTTCTGCAGAAGCCCTGCCCCATCACGCCCTCTCCTGCAGCAGCCCTGCCCCTGTTACGTCAACCTCTTGCAGCAGCCCTGCCCCGTCACACCCTCTCCTGCAGTAGCCCTGTCATGCTTACTTCCTGCAGCAGCCCTGCCTCATCACACCCCCTCCTGCAGTAGCCCTGCCCCTGTCATGCTTACCTCCTGCAGCAGCCCTGCCCCATCACACCCCCTCCTGCAGTAGCCCTGCCCCTGTCATGCTAACCTCCTGCAGCAGCCCTGCCCCATCACACCCCCTCCTGCAGTAGCCCTGCCCCTGTCATGCTTACCTCCTGCAGTAGCCCCGCCCCTGTCATGCTTACCTCCTGCAGCAGCCCTGCCCCATCACATCCCCTCCTGTAGTAGCCCTGCCCCTGTCATGCTAACCTCCTGCAGCAGCCCTGCCCCTGTCATGCTAACCTCCTGCAGCAGCCCTGCCCCTGTCACCACTCTCCTGCAGCATCCTTGCCCCTGTCACGCCAACCTCCTGCAGCGGCCTTGCTCCTGTCACGCCACCCTCAATGCAGCAGCCCTACCCCTGTTAAGCCCCCTCGTGCAGTAGCCCTGCCCCTGTCACAGAACCCTCCTGCAGCAACTCCGCCCCTGTCACACCACCCTCCTGCAGCAACTCCGCCCCTATCACACTATCCTCCTGCAGCCACTCTGCCGCTGTCACACCATCTTCTTACAGCAGCCCTTTCAAAGAGTTTATAAAATTCCATTTGTGAAATGATGGGTCACCATCTTATTGGCGTAAAATCAGAACATTTGCTTTAAGTGTATGGTATATGTAGGAGTCAACTAGAAGTCATGTGGCAGATCTTAGTAGCAGTGGAAAATCCAGCTCTATGGCTTCAAAATTCATAACTTCTTGTCAGAATTTCTGCACATTAGTGCTTTTCCAAATAAGCACAGAAATTTAGCAGTATCTTGGGCAGTCGGCAGAATATTTTCTCCCCATGGAATGTCATTTCTGAGGTGTGAGTTTGGCAAATAATTTTGTATTATATTTTCTGGTGCCTATTAAGGGTTGGTACAGGTTGTTTATAATCTCATCCCAGTCATTGGGATCCTGATTGCGTCTGCTGGCCACTATTACTTTACCCAAGGCCGTTGGTCATATCTTTTTGTATTAAATGTTTATAGGTGTTTGAGATATAGCCTGAGCTAAAATGTATTATAAGTGTGTGTGTTGGATTTGTGGAGTAGTAGTTCAGGAGTGTGAACACTTCTAGTTTATCGGTGTGTGTCTAAACTTTAACAGTTCAGGCAAAGGAATTAATCATCCGCAATTAACACTGTGTTACTAGTCAAGTGTGTCATAGCATCCCATGCCATTTTGGTGGCATCTAAACCATTAATAATGGACTAATGCCATTTTTAGCTTCTGTACAGGGCATGGGGGTAATTATTCAATGAAAGTGAAGAATAAGACTTTTGGGGTTGAGACTGGGGTTTCTGTGTCAAACAACTTCTAGTTCTAGTTGAGAGGCCAGGTTGTATGTTTTATATTTGGTTAATGCTAGTCCTAATTGGTCCTGCAGGACATTGAGAGTAGCCCTGAAAACTGTGGGGGTCTTAATTCCCCAACAAATCCAGATGTTCATCTGTGCATCTCTTGAAGACGTGACTTACTTTTGTGACAGGCTGGTTTCTAAACACACCTTTCTGCTTTAAAAATGTGCATTTTAGGCACATTGTATGGACTGTACTATTTGGTATTCCTTCAGAGCACCTTCTGTGGCACACAGAAAACATTAGTCTCCTTCTCTGAGGACATTTTAGGAGCCTTCTCTCCTTGCAACTCTCTGCAATGCTCACTTTCCCAGTCTTTGTGGAACTGCAGCCACCAATCACCATCTCCCAGCTCCTACATAAAGACAGCACTTGAAGCATATTGTCACAGTCTCTTAAAGGCATTACCAGGTTCACCAGCCTTTTAAGCAGGTGTATGTGTCTTTAAGAGGATTGCCCACATTCAAACACCATGTTTAGGAGTCTGTTTCAACTGTTTGGTAGAGTTAACGCAGACAGGGATATATTCATCTTCCTATTTTCTGCTGCCAGAGAACCATCCTCTCTTATACACCAGTGCACACATCCCCACTCTGGCCCCTTGGCTCTATTTCTGACTTCAGTAGCCTCTCACACAGTACTAATGACCAGACCCATGTATCAGATGCCCAAAAGTGTTGGAGCTCTCCAGTTTGCAATTTTTGCAATCTGGTTACTAGCGTCCAAATTACCCTAGCAACCATGCATTGCTTTGAATAAGAGACTGGAATATGAAAAGGACCCGAATAGAAAGGTGAGAAATAAAAAGTTGCAATAACAATAAGTTTGAAGTCTTACAGAGCATTTGTTTTTTAGATGGGGCCAGTGACCCCCATTGAAAGCTGGGTAGACTCAGAAGAAGAAGGCATATAATTGAATTAAAAATAATTCATTCACAAAAATGCTCCTGCCTGCAGTGCCGGCAGAGGAGAGGACATAAAGATTTGAGGAACACCATTGTGTATCTTGGGAAGTCTCAGTCTCTGATGAGTGGCAGTCATGTTGGGGAAGCTATGAGATGGTAGGTTATGTCCAACCAATGCTTTTGACCATGGACCCTTTAGATCACCAAAGAAAAGAGGTTGAAGAGGTGCTATTAGGTAAAGAATCAATGTGATGTATGTTTTTGATAAGCAGTGTGTGTTTGTTTTCCAGGCTGAAGGTCTTTGGCAGACTGCAAGTAATTCGGCAACATTTGGTAAGTACAGGAGTCCACCTTGTATATTTAAGAAATAAGTATCTGAGGATGGTTCTTTTTTGTATAGTCATTATTGTAAAATAAAATAGACTTTGACTATCACACACGTATCTAGCAGCTTTATTTGAGGCTCAAATGATATAAAATAGCAAAGGTGAATAGGGGAGACAGGTAGGGGGAACTTTAGAAAGGCAAAAGCTTACCTTAAAATAAGGATGGAGCACATGTCATAACAAGGTTGAATACTACATTATCTCTGGAATAACAGTATCTTTTCTGTAACTATTGTTTTGTTTGAGCGAACCTTTATACCAGAATTAATAATTTGGTTCCCTTGTTAAAGGGGATTGTCAAGAGACAATGAAAATTGTTTGTTATAGCATAGTATTAGCGATATCTATAAACAGCAGGCTGTCCTGGTTATGATCAGTCCTTGCAGCTTTACTCCTTCCATCTACATCCATCTTACCATCGTTCCTTTATAAACAGGGCAATTTGTTCAATGCTTCATATCTAACTTTGAACAAACAAACCATGATTTCTTGGTAAAACTGTCCCTGGGTAATACCCCCCTTCCTCACTGACTGTCACAAATAGTCCCTGTGCAGTGTGTTCCTTAGGCTAGGTACACACGGGGGGGGGGGGGTGGAACTGCCCTACCGTGGCCAGTAGCCTCCCCTCTCTTCTGTATTGAATCGGCTCAGAGTGATCAGACTTGGCAGGTTTCAGTGAAGAACTACGAGTCTCTTCGTTTTGAGCTGAAATCCGCTAAAGTCTGTTCTCGACTAGCCAATGCAATGTGGAAGAGAGAGAAGGCTACTGCCTGCGGTAGGGCAGAAATCAGCTAATGGATTTCAGCTAGTGGTTTTTGTGACCCTAGAAGAAGGAGAGATATACCATTTCTAAAGAAGATTTTCCAACATTTTCTGCCTGGGTGCAATATTAGAATGATACGTATAACATATGAATATTGGAAAAGAAATTGCGAGATTCACCCTCTCTGGGCACATATGCAACAAAAGGATTGAGATTTTTAAGATAAGAGGAAAAAATCTCTCTCAATGACCTTTAGTGATATTAGTAGTTAAGTAGTTTAGTGTGGTTTAAATGTGAAATGGTGAAAATGTGCACATGACCTATACAAGTGGTTTTTTTTTTTTTTTTTTTGCTTTTGTGCGCAACACACCCAGTGTGTCCCTGGATATTATTCTGGCTACAACCAACAGATCTTTTTTGCTGCTATATTGCAAACATGTGACTTAGCTCCAAAACGGTTGATTAATTGCACTGTATTATATTTCTTAATTTTCACTTAGCTGTATATCACAAGCTTGTGGTTTGTAGAAATCTAATAATTTACCCCCCCCCCAAAGTACTGCTGTCTAATGGGATAATCTGCTTTCAGTTTGCAATCTACCAAACTATCTTAGATCATTTTATCATTGCACTCAACTAACTTCATAAGATCCTTCACTTTTTAAAACCTACTGCCTACAATATGGTGAAATTACAGGAAACCTTTCATTGTGTCATTTTATTGTCTCAAGAAATATGTATGGCTGATTTGGAAAAATATATCCTAATAACCTATACATTGCCTTGCTGGAGAGTATTGTCCCCATTAAGCCTAAGCGTTTTCATCTGTCCACTAATTTGTACTTAATAAGACTTACCTTGAAATATTACATACTGTACATTCTTGAATTTCATTCTAATATATTTTTTAGAGAATGTCTAATCACACAGTGAAAGATGGAGGTTGTCTGCTTACAAAGGCTGGATGTGCAGGAGTAATTACTTTGAACAGACCTAAGGCACTTAATGCCCTAAACCTTGGCATGATCAGACAGATTTATCCTCAGTTGAAGGTAAGTTTTAATTTGTAAACATGATGACACCATTTCTTTTTTGTTCTCTATTATGTGTTCTTAAAGGGGTTTTCAACCCAAAAAATGAATTGACGTAAACTTACTCAGGGTGCTTGTTTAATCACTTTTGCAATTTAGATTAATTTGCTATTTGTAGTGATTTTTGCAATTTTATACTATTTATACCATTGTATTTTGGCCCAACTCAGCGTGAACAACCCAAGGGTCAAAGATACCAACCTCATATGTAAAATGCCAGTTCTGCAACTATTTGGCTTCTGCAGTTTCTCCACTCAAGCAAGACACTTAGGGGGTTATTTATCAAGGTCAAATGTTATTTATACCTTGAATGAACCCACAACTCTAATGGTTTCTTATTTAAGAAAAAACTTGAATGGAAAAAAAACTAAATTCAGTGAGTTCGAGTTACGAAAACCCAAAACTCGAATTAATCACGTAATCGCTCTAATTGTTGAGTTTTTTTTTCATGGAGGCACTGACATCTTCAAATGGTTCAAGGAACCTCTGCCATTGACTCCTACATGACTTTGACAGGTTTTAGATGGTGTATTGACATCACAAAACATAAGGGAGATTGGATAATGACACAAGAAAAAATGTCTAGCATTTTGATGGATACATGATGGATTTTTGAACATTTGGACACAATGGTTAATATACAGATATGGGACTGACAACCCCATTGCACTTTTTAGTATTTAATCAATACTGTAACCAGTCTAGATATCAGTTACAGTAGAAAAGATTGTAGCTAGAAAAGTACTTCAGTTTATATGGGCCAAGACGCCTCCTAGAGTACGCCATACGATTTTAATATGTCCAAGAAATAGAGGCGGCCTTTGCCACATTGGGTATTTTACTATAAAGTAGCCCAGATTTCTCATATTTTAACCTTACACTCCAGAATAGATATCCCTCTATCTCTAGAAACTGCATACACACAACCCTACTCTCCAGCTGCATTGATATGGTGTTTCCCTCAACAGAGACCATTATCAGGTAGTGTTTTGGCGTACTCTAGGAGGCATCTTGGTCCATATAAACTGAAGTACTTTAGTGTCGCTTAATTCATCATGTTTCAATATGCAATAATGGTATACAGGTCACTCACCGCTCCTAGTCTCTGGTACGGGTACGACACCTCGAACCCGCAGCTTTGGGAGGCTTTCACAATCCATACGACACCCTTGCAGTGTGCACTCAACAGATCAGTAGACAGCGGTGAAGTTAATCAGTTTTATTAACCGGATAATCTTCCTAACGCGTTTTGTGTGATCCCACCTATGAGTACGTGTTAGGAAGATTGTTTGGTAAATAAACTACTGATCAGTTGAGTGCATGCCGCAAGGGTAACGTATCAATAGTTTTTTTTTTATATCATATTAAGTGGCATATTAAAGAATCTTATCAAACTGGAATATATATTTAAACACAGACCATCACAAAATGGAGGTTCAAGGAAAGAGATTTAAAAGGGCAATATTTGCTTAAATATATATACCAGTTTGGTAAGATTCTTTAATATACCACTTCATTTGATATAAACTATTAAAAATAAATTTTGGGGGTATAGTTTTCCTTTATTTAAATATTGCCATTTTACCTCTTTTACTTTGAACTGCCATTTCGTGATGGTCTGTGTGCTGCCTCAGAGATCACCTGACCAGAAATAGTGCAGAAACAGGAAGAAGTGTGTATGGTTTATTTGGTTTGGTTGTGTGCACCATGAATCCTAGGATCCCAGGGGGTGGCTCTTAGTTCTTGAAATGCCACATACTACTAAAAAATGTTATTATTATGAAAATTGTTTATTCAGCAGGGTTTTACACATGTATATACATAACAAAAAAGAAACAAGTGATATCATTTGGGGGAAAAAAGCTCCATCCAATCTTAATGCCACAATCCTAATTTATGGTACCAGCCAAAGTCAGACGGTTGCAGTCCGTGCCCACCAGGACTGCAGCATCTTGGTACAACTCCCTGCCCCCCAGCCCTTAACCCTTTCCACAACACCCCTCCACCCCCCCCCCCGCCAACATCTACCTTTTCTCTCTGCTCGTCACGATCAGGGCAGGGGGGGAGGATGGAGGTCAGGGTGTGCACTAATAGATTACGCCCATGGGTCTGGCCTGGGCCCACTGGGTTTCCAAAGGTTGGCTATAACCAACCTATAATGGCCGTATAGTATATATCCTGGGACAGCTAGAACAGCTTTTCAGCAGCTTTGGTGGCAACATTAAAATACCTTACCGACAATTCACAGAACCATAGAAATCAGAATTAATCTCGCTGCATTGCCTGCATCACAGCTGCACTGAACAAAGTACCTAGCAGAACAAGAGAAAATCCCCAAAAAATGTGTATAATAATGCCTTCCCTCTTGTGGAGCTACCAGGGAGAGGCAGGGCTTCCAGACCCACAGAAAGCAGAATAAAGTACATTACATTTCGTTCAACCCATCGGTACCCAACACAGTTCCACCTAAGTACACATACAGCCAGAGAGCCCCAAATCAGACTAAATACATTGTTTCTAGCTGCAAGGTCCCATCTGTATCCCCAGGCTGTTGTTGAATTACAATATTTTTGGGTTATAGGGTGACAGTTTCAGCACCTAATATAAATCTGTTTAAAAATATATTGCCATTACTCAACCAATTAAAGACAGTGCCCTACACAATATCTTTCAGCTGTGGGAAGAAGATCCTGAGACCTATCTGGTAATTATTAAAGGAGCTGGTGGCAAAGCATTTTGTGCGGGTGGGGACATCAGAGGTAAGGATATCTTTTACATTTAATGGATGCTAGCATGAGTGTGTTTGTGAGCCATTTAAGCCTCCAGTATTACCATCACGCTGAGTTAAAGAATAGGTATTTGGCTTATGATGGAACCTAACTGACAAGGTTATCCTGCCTCTGAAACCACAAGAAAATATCTTAACCATAAAATGCTCTTACCTAAACCCCATTATAGCATCAACTGCAAATTGCTTAGGAAAATTCATAAATCCATCAGATATAAATGGAAATGTTAGGCCAAGAGAGTGGTATATGACATCAATGTAAAGTGATACAGGAAAAAAGAGCTTAAAGTAGACCTGTCAACGAAACATAAAAAGCTGTATAATGAAAGTCCTTTGCAAGTTAAACATTAAAACCTGTATTCAGTTTTGGGAGTGTGAGTAACATGTAGGTCCCCATAGGACAGGACAGCAGGTGAGGCAGTGTCTGTAAATTAAATAAATCGCCTAGCGAGGCAATTTCGAGCGACAGTAGAGAAAAGATCGCCGCGTGTGTTTTTACGCTGGCGATTTTTCGCGATTCCCCATAGACGCCAGCGCAAAAGTTTCCCCAGCGATTGCGGCTTAAAAGTCGCGGCGAAAAGTCGCCGCGAGTCAAATCGCGGCGCTATCGCCTAGTGTGGCCTTAGCCTTAAAGAGGAAAGAAACACAGCAACAGGTGCAGGTTGCTTTCTTTGTTTTCCAGCTTTCAGAGTCGGTCAGAGAGCAAACCTGATTGGCCTGTGTTTGGTAGCCTTATTTTAGGGGCCTGTAAGACCTATAATGAAATAAAAATTCATTGCTGCTGCTCTTCTTCACTTACCCATCTGGCAATGCACCACACACACACTGACACTGATGTATTGGCAGATGATATTTTTAAACCTGCTCAAACCCACTGATACCCATAGTACATGGATATTGGTTGAGATCAATGAGCACGATTTGGAGTTTTTTTACTATGATTAAGGGGTTTGTAGAGAATGTTTAAATGTATAACTTTTTTACCCATCATTTCAGCTGTTACAGATGCAGGAAAAGTTGGAGACAGACTTGCACAAGATTTTTTCAGAGAAGAATATATTCTAAACAATGCTATTGGTAAGAAAAAAAAAATGTATATACATATTTATGATCCACTGATCAGCTAGAATCAGTGTTCGTTGAACCAAAACAGACAAGTTATAAAAAACTAAACATTTTTATTTTCTCACTGTCATTTTATTGAAGGGAAGTTGATGTAATGCCAATTTGTCAAAAGGGATTACAATCTCTGCCTGGCAGTTATAGACCCATGTATTTGACATCTGTGGTATGCAAGTTAATTGAAGGCTTGTTAAGAGATAAAATTCAAGATTATGTTCTGGAGAATGACATTATGAGCAGTAATCAGTATGACTTTATGAAGGATAGACAACAGAAAACGGGAATTCCCATTTCATGAAGGATTCGGGATTTGGCTGACTCCCCAAATTCAGTGTATCCCTAGAACTGGTAAATATTTTTTGTAACTATGCAACAAATATTGTAATATTCAGAAGTGATTTTCATTACAGAGAAACAACCACATTAAAATGGTGTTCTTTAGGCTTAAGAAGGTAGAACTACCCTGCAATATAAATAGATAAAATCAATGAAATGTGAAGAACCTGAATGATTCACTCAAATCTAGAAATTATAGTTCAAAGAAATTTCCAGAATGTTGATGTTGTAAGTTGTAGTTAAATGGTCGCAGGTGCATCAGTGGTGAATCAAGTCATACAACATCTAAAAAGCAAGAACAAAGCGGGACGTGCTCCTATAGTGTAAACCAGTAGTATAAATGTATTAATGAAATACAGTTGCACTTACAGGAGTGACGTGTACTGTATCTCAGATCATTCATCAGTGCAACATAAGTTGCTATGTATATTCAAATACTGTACATGTATAGTTCAGAAAGGGGCATCTACCTGTGTGCCATTACCCTAAATAAATTAAAAAAAAACCTCAATGAACTGTTTCTATTATGTACAGGCAATGTGAATTAAAATGTATTGATAGTAAAAACATACACATAAAATACCAAGCACACCTGTAAGCTTACAAGGCTTCAATAACAGCAATATTTAACTTGTTAGAGAGAAACGCCAATGTCAGCATACACTTATGTCTTAATACTGTACCAAAACACAGGCAAATATATATTGTATGAAGAGCTCAGTGGAGTTGGCTCTGTCCTTAGTGCCATGCATTGCTCCCTGGCCCTCTAAGAAATGTCTCCTCTTGGCATCTCTTATTTGGATTATACACACAATAGAAGCACTATGAAAGGTAGTATGATCTTTTAGCCAGTCTGCAGTAGTGCTAAGCCAGTAATTACCTTTACAAATCATCAGAGAACCAAAGCAAACAAATGCTAAATATTCAGCAAACCCAAAGGAAACATGAGAATTGAAGGTATACTGACCCTTTAAAGTTGAATAGGTACTGTTTTATTACTATGGAGAATGTCGCCAAACGAGCGGATCTTTGCTTCTATGGCCACCTTTAGTTTTGAGTACAATTAAGTGAATTTATAGTAGAATTAAGGTATGAAGATTCAAATTACAGAAAGATCCCGTATCCAGAAAACCCCAGGTCCCGAGCATTCTCGATAACAGGTCCCATACCTGTACTTATAATGACATGTAAACGACCTAATGTGTCTCTTCTATAGGTACCTGCAAGAAACCTTATGTTGCAGTTATCGATGGCATTACAATGGGAGGTGTAAGTAAACAATTTTATAATAAATGTATATTTGTCCACTACATATTACATTTGCATATCAATGCAGAGTATGCAAGCAAGAGAAAGTGACATGCCGGGGGTGTGAGATTTGGTGCGATCAGTGACATAACAAAAATCCCATCCAGCTATCCTTCAGGACCCTGAAATAGGGATATGCAGATAGAAGAGTTATGTGCCTAGTGCCCCCCCCCCTCCTAGGTGCATTACTCACTTGCGGTTTGGCGATAGTCTACATAACAGATGACTGATACTATAGCTATTATTAATAACATTGGGATCAACCATCATTTTTACAGGCCGGTAAAATACCGGCCAGGTGGCAACACTAACTACAGCAAAGTGTGGAATGTCATGTGCATTCTCTGCTTGTAAGAAATGGTGATTGTTGGTCAGTACGGGTGTGGGATATGTAACCCTTTTATTCAAAAAATCCACATGCTGGCAGTGCCTTTTATAATAATATACTCTTTTTATTTTCTCTCTAATAGTAAGACTGCTTTGTACTTGATAGGTAATTAACATGAATCTAAGTAAAAGGAAAAACAACTGTTTTTGTATTCTAGTGTCCCATATCCGTTCACTAACTGAGCAAAATTAGTGCCTGAAAAAGTATTTTAAGAAGTTTTGGTCCGGTTTAGGAGACCTTTTTCAGAATTAAAATATCAACTACTATAAATCTGCCTGTCCAGCAAAAGTCTTAGGAGAGTATCTTATTTAAGGTAAGCACCCAGGTTATGCTTCAAAGACTGGAAACAGATAAATAGACATACTAAGACACACACAAATACATACACAAACCTGTCTGTTTATGCATATGTATTTGTAGAACTGGGCAAGATGCCTGGGGTTAGTGGTAGGAAAATCTGACCTGAGAGGTAATTTAGAATTGGATAGAATCAAAGGGTAATTGAAAAAAAGAAGCAAAATTAATTAGATTCTCTCTGAGAATTAAACTACTATTTATAGCCTTTTTTCGGCAGGATCCTATATTTTTGTTAAATATTTTTTCCCGATTCTGTGCTCCTGTGATTCAGGCAAAATTGTCGACACAAATAAGAATGTTATGTATTACAGGTAGCACTTCAGGCTAAGCTTATGTAAAAGCATTAGTATCTTGACAAAAGTTGTGGTAGCCTGAAATAATGCTGGTGAATTGGAAGACAGGCTAAAATATAGGCTTTTTACAGGGGTTGTGCAAGTTCAGTTCAGGTGTTTTTAGATACATAGTACATCAGAAATAAAGAATCATTTTGATTGCTTTCTATTTTTGTTCTAAAATTATAGTTTAAAATGTATTGTTCTTTTCTCTGGTTTTCAGTCTAGTGTCTCAATAATCCAGATGTAGGCAGATGCAGATGAACTGTTACAGTTTGCTACATTAGTTGATACATTTCTCAGCAGCATCATGTCAACAATATAACTGCTGCCTTCAATGGGAAAATTCACATTTGAATTAACTTTTACTATGACATTTAGACAATTTGCAATCGGTTTTCAATTTATTTATTTTTTTGTGTTTTGTTCAAGTTATATAGCTTTAATTCAAAAGCTCTCCAGTTTGGCATTTCAGTGGATATCTGGTTGCTAGGGTATTGTTTACCATGGCAACCAGGCATTGGTTTGAACGAGAGACTGGAATATGTATGGGAGATGAACTGGATAGAAAGATAAAGAAAAAAAGTAACAATCAGTAAAGTAAATTAAAAAGTCAGTAGGAATAGGACATTCTGTAACATAATTAACGTTAACTTAAATGCGAACCACCACGTTAATGAGATTATTTTCAGCAGTTCTAAAGATAAGACCCTTTGGAGGGCCTGAAGAGAGAGAGATTGCAGTGGGACCCAACAGCACCCACTCTGACTCTGTTCTCCTCTGCCCCACCCACTTGATCATCTCTGTTGTTGTTCTTCATGGTGCCATGTATTTTATAAAATGTACTATTCCCATTTACACTCCACTGCATGATGTGCCAACCCATAAGATTTACAGCTGGCATGATATTCTTCAACTTAAAAGCCTCGTAGTTTTTTCTCCATACATAGCGATGATCATTTTGGCCAAACAGTTCTATTTTTGTTTCATCTGACCAGAGAACCCTGCTCCAAAAGTTTAGGTCTTTGTCCTGGTGATCACCATAAAGTAATATGTATATATATTACCTCTACTTATATGCTACTTTTTCTCTTTATAGGGGGTGGGTCTGTCAGTCCATGGACATTTCAGAGTAGCATCTGAGAAGACTCTCTTTGCAATGCCTGAGACAGCAATAGGTTCGTTGTTACTTTAATTTGTTTAAATTTGTTTTTTTTAAGTTTCATAATTTTTTTTAATAATATTAGGGATTATAATGTATAGGAATAAGTCACCTACATAAGTAGGTTTTTTCCATCAATTCTAATGCCTTCTATGTCATAATTATTAAGAGAAGAGTTTCCTTGGTGGCCCATTGTCAAGACGTTACAATCACGGGTGATTATGGGCATCCCTGTCTTGTTATAGGGATGCAAATTAGGGCCAGGAAGAGCAAAAGAGAACTACACACTGGGCTTTTCCTTGTTTGTGTCATGAAAAGTTATGTGATTTTAAGGATTTGGATTTGGTTTGCCAGACATTGGATCCGCCGAATCCTGCTGAAAAAAGTTGAATTCTGGTGGATTCATGCATCCCTCTTCCTAATACAGTATAACCCCCAATTTACGTCCCTGGATTTAATGTTTTCCCGCCTTTTACACCATTTTATTGGGGTCCAGCCAATTTTAATGTATTTCTATGGGCTCCTTTGCCGGGTTTTTTTTCCATCTCCCGCATTTTGCGCTGTTTTTCTGAAGCAAATCGCTTAATTTTCAGCTCAAAATACCTCTTGCTTCAGCAATTAAAAGTTCCCCCGTATCTTGCGATCGTAGACACCATATTGGGAACATCAGTTGCGCCATTATCGCCTACATATTTTGTAAGCCTACAAAACAATGTAAGAGTTGCGCAAGCAGCAGATTCTCTGTGGTCTGTGTGAAATTCTTGTGTTAATTAAATCTAGTTCCCAAAAATACATGTTTTATACGGTTAACATAAAGTATAGAGTTATGACCAATAAAACTCAGGCATTGTGCTATGCTACAAACAACTGAGTATCCCATAAACATTTTCAGGTGTAATGACTTACAAATTCAGGCATTAATATTCTTTAGAAGATATATAAACTTTTAAAAAATGAATGTAAAATTGCTCAGGGGGCTCACTTCTAAGCCCATTTGCAATGTACAGTATTCATTTTTGTTTTGCTTTAAAAGCTATTAATCACTATCATGCCTATATGTTACCTTAACTCATGGGATTTGCGTATGAAAAGTTACATAATTAATTTGATTCAAAAGACATTGCGATAATAGATCAATAGAGGTACAATAATAGAATACAAATTAATACACAATGCATTTAAATTCAGAATTACGTGCCAGATGTTGAGACAAGAGGAAGGAAGTCCCTGCTCTGTAGTGCTACACCCTCATACATTTCTTTCATTATTTCTTACATCCTTACAATGAAGAACTGATGGTTTAATATACATTTGTGCATGTTGTCTGTTTATCTATATTCAATGTTATGCTCTTTGCATACATATTACATAACCTACTTTTGCTATCTGATATTATCACAGTATATCATTTTGTTACACAGGGCTCTTTCCTGATGTTGGTGGAGGATATTTTTTGCCTCGACTTACTGGGAAGCTCGGCTTGTATCTTGCGCTTACTGGATTCCGATTAAAGGGAAGTGATGTACAGAAGGCAGGAATAGCAACCCACTTTGTTGAATCAGAAAAGGTATGTATCTAGGTTGTTTGAAAGTATTTAAAATAATGAATAAAGTTATATATATATATATATATATATATATATATATATATATATATATATATATATATATATATAGTCAACTACAAGAGGTCCTCTGCACTCAACCCATTATCAATATATTTAAGACAGAGACATTTTGTGCATACTGCTACTAAAAAATGCCTTACCCTTTAAACAAAACAGGGATGTTTGTCCATATATTGCAATATATTTAAGCTGGCCAACTACGTCAAAGTCATCCCATATCTGGCCAGTCCTACGCTTAATTTTCATCTGATTCATTAAGAATTCAATTGCTTATACATTTTGCAAAGGGACTAAGTTTTACCTGCAACTTACTAGCTGCTTTCAAAGTAAAACTCCCAAACTTGGCTGCCCTTTTATTAGACACCAGTGGGATCACCTGACTATAGCTGGGAGGGGTGGGAGCTACAACATAGAGCTGGTCACTGCTCCTGTATAAACTATAACAAACAAGGGAAAGTTGTGCTCACCACTATTTTTTAAAATAGTATTTATATATATATATATATATATATATATATATACATACACAACCTTCATGCCCAGAACATACATTTTTATAAGACTGAGAAATAGTTTGTGGTTTTACACTTTCTATATTTTATGGGAGGAATATCATAAAAGTCATAAGTGTAAAACATTTACAAAAAATTGTATTTTGCAAAGTAACCTTGTACATTAAATTCTTGAAATGATGATAAACAGCACATAGCACAAGTTGGTATGGTATTTTGCTGCATAATACCTTTTCCAATACAATGTTTTATAATATTCACTTTAGTCACAAACAAGATAAGGGAGCACCACCCATCAATTGAGAAATCCAGCGGATGGTGTGCAGGGTTAAGGAGATAAATATTGAGAAAAAGGAAAAGAAAAAGTTAACCCTTAAAGTTGCACCACCCCATCCAGGAGCCCAGACATCCACAGAACAATATTAAAACTTAACTTTTACTACTAATTAATTAAAAAAAAAAATTTTTTTTGTATTGGTCCAGAGAAGTATTTAAAACCAGGTTAGACACAGGGAGACCATGAACTCCGATCAGGTAAGGCGAAATTCACCAGTCCTGGGTCAAATATGACACTAATGTATAGAGTCTGTAGCAAGCCACTCTAGTTTACACTGAGTAGCTGTAATGGCGTGGTGTAATACACAACTACGGTGCTTGCCAAAAGCAAAAACAAAACAAGGGTCTCACAACCTGTGAGCAATATAAACGACCTGTCAATTATCCCCTTGTAACATCCACCACCCAATAATTCATGGTCTTGAACAGGTCCGTCACCTATTCACCATCCACCATACCCCCCGTTGTCAGTGAGGAATTGCTACGTCTAGGTGGCATCAAAAGTTGACCCACTGATTAATACTACAGAGTCTATGGCTGTAATTTGTCGGCGTCCATTTAAGCTACCCAGGCAGCGGTTCTGTAGATCGCCCACCCCTTCACCCACAGAGATTCCCTCCCATTCGTGGAGCAAAGCGATAACCTGCAAAATTGTTGATGATTCAGTCACCCTGCCTAACCAAACTAAAATGCGCCTGACGCGCGTTTCACCCGCAATACGCAGGCTTTGTCAAATATTCACTTTACCCTAGTTCAAGTTTAAAAAAACAAGCACAAGTCCTGGTCACTTAACCATATGATTTCTATCAATTCTAAATGAATATTGATAGCTTGTGGACTCCAATAGTAAAGCAAATGGAAATATACTTTCAACAATTCAAGTTTCCATTAGTTAAATCCATAGGAAAAAGCTATAGTGTTTCTACCGTGGTTTTAAAGAACTTTCCCCACTTTACCACAATCATAAACAATATACATCGAACCTGATTCGGTGGATTTATATATATATAATATATATATATATATATATATATATATATATATATATATATCTCAAACATATAATTACAAAAATGCAGCTGGCTTACTTAAAGAGATGCTGTCACCAGAGATTAAATTCTTTTTTACATCTCTCATACTATTGCCTTTGAAAGCTACTTATAACTTTGCCATAAATTATTTGTCCAATACTTTTACATTACCAAACTGACTCACTATGATCCAAGGAGAAGAAAAAAACACAGCGGAGCAGCGAAGGAGTCCAGTAGAAGTATTATAAAATGAAATTTTTTATTTACGATACATATAAAAGCAGATTACAGCAGCAGTGAACCTTGGCTGCCCGCTTAACGCGTTTTGTGGTGTCCTGCCACTTCATCAGAAGCTTCTGAAACTGTCAGGTTTAGGAACTTCAACTAACAATAACTTACAAAAAACAACTCTCAGCAAAAAACGATTTGATCGATTTGATCACCTCAGATTTTCACAAAGCACCATAGTATATTCAGACATGTACCCTTAAGTTTGTTAGGTGCTTTTTTAGCATACACAAATTTATATATTTTGAAATCCTTTCTTTTATTTTCATAAGCTTTCATCCCTTGAACAAGATCTTGTTGCCATGAAGTCCCCTTCAAAAGAGAATGTTGCTGATGTGCTGGATTCGTATCAAAAAAAGGTATTTGTTTATAACATAACTTACAAACTTACAAAGCAGTCTTTTTTTTAATGCTAGCTATAATTTTAGAATAAAGATAAGGACTAAAGTTAAACTAATATTGGTTTAAAGCATGCAATTTTTTTTTTGTATTTCGTCTGTGTAACTTGAAATTTGACAATACACAAGTTCTGTTACCTTCTGGCCTTCAGTGTTAAATCTAGTCCAAGTTGTTGAGAAATATCAGTGTTCTTCCTGCTATTATATTGCATGTCTTTTTTCATACTGATGCACCGAATCCAGGATTCAGTTCGGGATTTGGCCTTTTTCAGCCTGGCCGATATTTGCATATGCAAATTAGAGGCAGGAGGGAAATTGCATGACTTTTTGTCACAAAACAAGGAAGTAAAAAATGTTTTCCCTTCCCACCCCTAATTTGCATATTCAGATCAAGCATGGTTGCTAGGGTAATTTGGACCATAGCAACCAGTTTGCTGAACTTGCATCTGGAGAGCTGCTGAATAAAAAGCTTAATAACTTGCCCCAGAATATCACTCTCTACAGAGTCTACACCATGCTAAAAGTTAATTTAATGGTCAACAACCCCTTTAAGGATGGGTACTCACACACTCCACTTTTGATAATAGTTTTTCAAAAATTATATTAACGTACAATGATGATTGTTATCCACATGCTTTACATTGAAGTAATACAGATAATACATAGAAGACAAGACAATACAGATGCAGCCATAATAGTGACCATAATGATGTAATTTAATGTTTGTTGCAAAAAGCAAACATACAGTTTTGAGAAAAATTTGAGAGACGTTTGAGAAAGGAGTACATTATTCATTATGGCCTGTAGTAATGCATGTATGTATTTTAAGTCAAATCAACTGAGAGCTTACTCCTTTAGCTGAAGAAGAACGTGTGCTGCAAATTTGACATAGGTACTTATTTAGTGATAATTGCTTATATTAGGTTTTTTAGAATAGCGGCAGGCTGTGTCCATTGGAAGAGAGTTCTCGAAGGGATCATCATAAAAAAATAATGCCGGGAATGACTGTGGCAGGCAGAGAGTTAACAGACAACCATTTGATTATTATAGAGATTCCTCAGGGCACTGCTCCTGTTAGAAGACTCTGAAGTCATCTGATGAGAAACTGTGTCCTTAGTCACAAAAATAAACAATTTCATCTTTGCCAGCGTTAATCTTACACCATTTCTTTTACAGAGTTATGCTGCTCAGGACAAGCCATTTGTACTTGCAGAAAACATGGACAAGATAAACAGGTAGAAGCCAGCAAAATTTCTGATGACTATGATGCAGTCAAAGCTGTTGTATAATTATTTATTTTGCACAGGCAACAAAACATCCCATCTGCCATTACCCTAAGTCAGCCTTTCACTTTATATTACTACACAAAAGGAGAGTGAGTTCTTTAACTTTAAAATATCACATAATTGGATAGGTTGTTTATCCTAGCTGGAACTATATAAAATCCACTATATTGGTGTATACAGAGGGCCAGCCAGCCAATATTTTATACATGTATTTGGTGGTTGATAGTTAATCAATGATTTCTATTGAGAGACTTGTTGGTATACTTTAAAAGCAAAACTGGCAAACAGAAGCCGAGCTGACAGTCAATGGAGAGACTGAGCCAAAACATAATAGACTTTATGGGAAGTGATATGTGAACAATAAAAGCAACAGAATAAATACAGATTTGCTGAGACTGGTATGTGGTGGTACCTTGGTGTAGCAGCCACAGGAGCTATGCTCCCACTAAGTGTTGGTTTTAAACAGGTGCGCCGGGCAAATGAGACAAGTTGAAAAACTCACCTCAGATAGCAGCACCAAACTAGTTACCAGGAGCAGCAAAAAAGCAGAATTTCCAGTTTTTAAACTGGAGATCACTGACCCCATCTAAAAAGCATATGATCTGTATGGCTACAAATGTATTGTTATTGCTATTTTTTAAAATATCTCAAAATATCACTCTCTACATCAAGCTAAAAGTTAACTCAAAGGTGAACAACCCATTTAAGTGTACATTTCCCTTGCCTGCCCAGAACTGTCACCTTGGTTCACTCACTTTAAGACCTGGTGGCAGTGGAGGGCGCCTCCTGAAGCGAAAGGCGGTTGTTATAGGCGGTAGTATGAGCCGTGACCGGAATCTTGATGTCTGTTCTGGGTTTGGGAAACCAGACATGACATTTTGTTTCTGTTGATTAAAAGGAACAGTACTGTAGAAAGAATAGCAACTAAGTTAATAATGCCAGTCAGCATCAGGAAGAGCCAGCAAGATACTGTCATGTTTTACATACATACATAGTAACATACAGATGAAGATTGAAATCACCAGACATCATGTCTCTCTACATGCAGAATTTGTGCAAAAGGCTGTTATTTTGTTAGATTTTGTTTATACTGGAATCAGTTATTTGAGTGAGCTCTAATACATCTGCTAGGAAAGGCAGCCCCCCTAAAATATATATTGGATCATTCATCTGACACCCAACTGCTACATAAAGACAGAATGAAGAGAAATTAATTTTATGGGTAAGAGTCTGTTTTTAACTTCATTTACTATGTATTACTATTTTCTAGGAGTTAATAATTCCGGTGTGAGCAGCACTTTTATCAGCATGGGGATATCATGTCCTGTATCCAGCCTTGCATGATTTGTTTATAAAATGTTGTGCTTCGTGAAGCACACAAATAGAAATCTGTCTTTATCTGGCAGTTAAAGAATCAGCTGTCTTTACATGCTATCTCAGTACGCGGGAAATACTGTGACCGTGTCTTTGTGTACTACAGATCAGTTATTCGATTTGTACACAATCCATTATAGTCAGTAAGATATCAATTACTGTTATTTTGTAGAAACCTGCTTTTTGTTCAGCTTTTCTGATCAGGCTGTCTCTAATAGACTCCTTTTTATCCAGATTATCCAAATTTTAATAAAGGATTTCCTTTTTCTCTGATAATAAAACAGTATTGTGTAAACTAAGATATAATTAATTCTTATTGGAGGCAAAACCAGCCTATTGGGTTTATTTAATGTTTACATGATTTACAAGTAGAAATAATGTATGAAGATACAAATTATGGAAGGATCAGTTATCCAGAAAACCCAAGTCCTGAGCATTTTGGATAACAGGTCCTATACCTGTATTTATATAGTTTTATTTTAAATATTTAGCTTTTTGTTCAGCAGCTATCAATCCACCAACCAGGCAGTGTTTTGAGAGACTAGAATAGGGGTAGGAATGGGCCTGAATAGAAAGATAAATCGTAACAATAACATTGCACAATACCTCAGACTGTTAAGATGGCCATAGACGCACAGAACCTATTGTATGTATTGTCCGATTTTCGGATCGTGTGTGGAGAGTGCCGATGTCTTTTGTCTGGCGGAGATCGGTCGTTTGGTCGATCGGACAGGTTTGATTTTGACTGGACCGATCCCGCCGGAGCCCATCGTAATCTGATCGTCAGCCATAAGGCCGAACGTTCAGATTACCCCCTATATAGCCATATATTGGGGAAAGATCCGCTTGTTTGGCGATGTCGCCAATGAGCGGATCTTTGCGTCTATGGCCACCTTTAGATTCTTTTTGTCTGCTGGGTTTAGCGACCCCCATTGGAAAGATGCAGAGCAATGCAGCAAATATACAAATGAAGACTAGTTTGAAGTTTCTAAGAATAGTACATTCTGTTATAAGGTGAACAGTGTCTTGTACAATGAACTGTCTGCAACTGCGGAAGGGAAATATTGTCACACTCTTGACACTTATTTTTCTTTCCGTCATAGCGTGGTCCCATTGCTTTTCATAGACAAAGAAACTGCAAATAACTTTCTATGCACATAAATATAAATATAAAACTCCTTAAATGCAGCATAAGTGGGAAAAATGTGGAAAAAAGCATTTGCCGAATGTAAAATTGTGCATGCAGCAAGTCCAGTTCCTTTACCCATCACCCTTAAGACATGCATCAAAAAATAATAAATGTAAAACAAAGTAGTTGTCTATCTTCAAATTGTTAAGCAATGCTGTTATATTAATTCATATTTCTCTTTAGCTTATTCTCTGGCAACACTGTAGAAGAAATCATGGAAAATCTGAAAGGTGACGGCTCTTCTTTTGCAATGAAACAGCTCCAGGTAATAATACAGCTATTAAAATGTTTCTGCTATGGTTAAAATATATTTGTGACTTAGAGAAACAGATAACACCAACACCATCTTTTCACTCAGAATCTGTCCTAGACCTGCAGAACATTAAGAATTTTAAGAATTAAATTAAGAATTTTAATGGGTTTTGGCTGCTATATTTTTCATGACAGATAACATGGAATTTTACCAACAACAAAATGATCACGAAAGGCCCCTATTGCTGTCTATGCACATTGTGTGAAAATACCTGCACAGACAATTTCACACAATTGCTTTATACAATTATGCTGCATTATTTAGCATTTATTTAGAAGAGAATGAGGTACAGCCACAATACGCATTTTGTAGTGCATTTCAAGGGCAATGTATGTAAACAGTGGCGTAACTAGATATTACTGGGCCCCACAGCAAATTATTTTTCAGGCCCCCAAAATGTTTAGAGGTTGACTTGTTTCTCCAATATTTATTGAAATTGTATATGAAATAGTGCCTCGTGGGGCCCCTATACCTCCTGGGCCCCCCTGCAGCCGCAGGGTCTGCTTCCTCTATAGTTACGCCCCTGTATGTAAATTCCTCAATTCAAAAGTTTGTTTCCTGCTTGGAGCCAACATAATGTTTTCATCTGTTTTCAGTAGCAATCGAACCCGGGCCTGCACCCCCTTGGGGCCTGCCAAAGCCGAAATAGACAATTATTGCAGGTGGATTTTTTTGTTTTGCAGGTGTTGCCCTGCATCTAGGCTCTACTCTGTCTAAATTTACCTGGTTCCTCCTGATACAACTGCATAGATGCCAGGGTAATTTAACTTTAACAACCACATAGCAGTTTAAATGCTGGGAGCTGCAGAACAAAACAAATCCTAATTGTAAGGTGAATTTAACACTCCCCTGTGTGTGTCTGCCCTATGCTCCCTGTGTGTTGCATATTCTTGTCTGCCCTATGCTGCCTGTGTGTGCCTTACTCTGCCTGCCCTATGGTCCCTGTGTGTGCCATACTCTGCCTGCCCTATGCTGCCTGTGGGACATGAGCCTAGTAGGGGCTTGTTCTGGGGATTTGTTAGCATTTGAAAATGTTTACTCATGTGTTGGAAGGGGTGCTATGTTATTCACAGGGGAGGAGGAAGCATATGGATTTAAGGGTATGTTTTAATTTGACTTTAATTTTTCACATGAGTGAAGTGATGAGTGATATCCCTGCAGTGAGCACTAACCATTTGGGTTTTTTTTGGTTCTACCACCATTAATGTGGACATGCTCTTAAAAGTTCTTGTGGTAACGTGGGCTGCAGCCTTTGTTAGGCTTATCAATCAGTAGCAGCTGATAATACAGAGGGTTTTTCATTGAACTGATACATTTCCATAATTTGCACATTAAATGTTAGAAACATAGATATTTCTTAAACAAAACAAACAGTATACTCATCACAAGCGGAATTTATAATTAAAGCTGAAAATAAGAGGCAGTTGCCCTTAGCACTGCACATAGTGGGTCACCAAATTGCAAGAAGTGTTGGAAGTCTAGAGAATAGCAAATCGAGAAGGGTAACTTGGCAATTATGGGGCAAGATGTTGACAATAAATCTTTATGGAATTGTGACCCAACTTTTGGGCCTGCAGGTGTTGAACTAGTACTGTAACAGCTGAAAGCATTTGTGGTACTGTGAGTTCTGTGGCCATAGGTTTTAGAGCTCCCGTTTATGTGAATAAAAGGGTCCCGCCAAGTTTGTTTTGCCCAGAGCCATAATACAACTGAAGGCAGTCCTGGATTGTATGACAAATGCAATAGGTTATGTGAGTTAAAATTTGTTTTCTTTGAGTCTTTGCAAATATGTAATGTATCTTTCCTCTGTTACAGACGCTTTCCACAATGTCACCAACATCCTTAAAAATAACATTCCGGCAGCTCAAGGAAGGTGCTTCCATGTCATTACAAGAAGTACTTACTATGGAGTATCGCCTCAGCCAGGCCTGCATGGTAAAAAATCCTCTTTTTTTTTTAAATAAATTATGTTTCAATTTGAGATCCGCATAAAGAACACGTTTATAAAATATAAAGCTGTGGTCAGGTTCTATGGCCCCAGCAAGAGACTTTTCAAAAGTAACAACAGGGCCTAAATTGTGTTTTACTGAGCAACCATCTTTGCAAAAATGAATAGATTCCTGCACAGTGACTTAATTCCCAGGGAAATATCCAATACAAGTAGATGTAATTTAAAAGGTTGACAGTTCCTCCCTTGTACCATGAGGTAATGACCAAAACTATTTCATATATACTGTAAGTACCTTTTAAAGCGCTAGCCTTATTCCATGTTGTTTGATCAAAACCTTAACCCAAACCTCTTTACATGACTAGTTGGCGGGCTACCTTCCATTTTGTTTTCTTACTAGCATGACTACATTTCTTTGCACCAAAGAAGACAAATGCTTTTTATTTTATGATCTGGGCATTTTAACAAGAATCTGAGTAGCTGCTGTATATTTGTAGCTCCTCAAAGTTTAGTTCAAATGGGGGGGGGTCACAAAACTGGCATTGAGATCATTTTGGTCATAATTATTTTTTTTTATTCTTGAAAATTCGAATTCACAAGTGTCTGAATGCCAGTTTTTTATTTACTTCACCATACCCCAAAATGTGTTCTTCATTTTCCAAAAGGTTGGGGTAAACCAGATTCCCCGGTTTTACCCACTTTATGAATTCCACATTGCAAATGCAAGTGAAATATTGCACCAAAAAACTTGGCTACATTTAAATTGTCATGGGTTGTACTCCATACAGTCATTTGGTACTCTAAATTCATTAAATTGGCATCCATAATCACAGTTTATGCCAAACCTTACAAGTTCAAGATTTTGTAAATTTTACATTTTTTTTAACCCCAATTTAAAAGTAAATATTTCTTGCTCCAGTTTCATTTGACCCCCACAAATATGAATCCCTCCTTAAGTTATTGGAGAAGTAAATGTTTATTGTTACCATATTCACTGCATTTCTGATGATCAAAGGAAGCATATTTCGACGAGAAACAGAATTAGCTGTATGCAGTAACTTGTATATGTAAGTGAACCACATATTTATGCTACACTGTGCAAATAAATAGTGATTAATACTGAAACAGCATATTTTATGTTTGTGTTTATAGAACGGACATGATTTTTATGAAGGTGTAAGAGCTGGTAAGTAAATCCAGATAATATTTTTTACTGCTGATTGATGTATGTTGTGTGAAATAGGACAAGGTATTGTTTCCTTTAAAATTTATATTAATAAATAATAAAGGAAATATACATATATATCACTAATTTGCAAGTGACAGTTCAACCAAATGACAGTATATTTTTGGAACATCAACATGTCAAATTTAGACAACATATGAAATATCAAAAGGAAGCATAAATGGTAATTTTTAGAGTAACATGATGAATAGTAAACTACAAAGCAAATACTAGATGCAACACGTGAAGATACTGTAAAGCTGACTCTCTAATTTCCATAGTGGGTGGCACCTGAAGACCTGCAATCCATCACTTCATAATGGAAAAGGTGCTGGAGGGGTTGCAATTTAATGTTACTAATTACTGCAAGCACATGCAGGTTTTCAAGGTTTCCTACAATCTGTGGATTTGTTAAAGGGATACTGTCATGGGAAAAAACATTTTTTTCAAAATGAATCAGTTAAATCTGTTTGCTCTTTTGAGAAATGGATTTCAGTGTAAATTTCTGCAGGAGTAGCACTATTAACTGATGTGTTTTGAAAAAAAACATGTTTTCCCATGACAGGATCCCTTTAAAAACAAACATTTCCAACATATTTTTGGAAGTTCAAACAGTGTTTATGTACTTTTTTTTGTACATAGCCCCAACTGAATGAGCTCATGTCAAATAAACTAAGTAAGCTTTATCAGAAAGGTCTATACAAATACACCAGTAAACCCTCAAAGTAATGCTGCTCTGAGTCCCCTGTCAAAAGAAACACGCATTTGTTTCCTTCTATTGTGTACATACAATATCAGACTTCCTTGTTTCAGCTTAAAGCTCCAGGGCATGGCATAAGCACGCTCAGTTTGCTACTCCCCTCCCTGCTGTAATCTGAGCCCAGGGCTATGAGTGAGCCAGGAGAGACTCAGGCAGGAAGTGATGTCACACCAAGCTAATATGGCAGCTGCTCTCATAAACAACCAGATAGAGCTTCTAGAGCTGTTTACTCAGGTATGGTAAAGCATCCTACAGAATAAATATAGTGTTCTAGCTTGCACTATTGTGGCTAATCTATTGGTAATAATCTGTCTCAGTAGCTTTCCTTCTTCTGTAAGTACCAAGTGTTTCTCTGCTTGGCCATGTGAGATGCTCAGGAACTGTGCATTTGTCAAGAGATCCCAGTAAAGTAGGCAAACAACAAATATATAGAAGAAAGCATAACTCACCCAATCCTACATATTGGGAAGCAATAGAGAATTTGACAGACAAGAAGGAGTGTTACAGAGAATCATAAATTGGGGAGATTAAAAGTAAGAAGGGTCATCAAATGGAAAGGGAGTTAAAGGAGAAATCAACCTGTTGTGAAAAAAACCCTACCCCCCACCCAAGGTAGACCCCCCTCCCTCCTCCTCCCAGGCTAACAAACCCCCCCCCCGGGGAGATGCCCCATACTCCATACTTACCCCTCGCCGCAGATTCTTCCAGCGAAGTTCCACGTGTCCGTCTTCTGCATCCTCTGTAAACTGACTGCGAGATCTCTCAGTCAGCTTAACGAGGACGCAGAAGAATGACGCGTGGAACTTCGCTGGAAGAATCTGCGGTGAGGGGTAAGTATAAAGTATGGGGCATTTCCCCTGGGGGTAGTTAGCCTGGGGGGAGGAGGGTCTACCTGGGTGGGGGGGGTACAGGTTTTTTTCACAACAGGTTGATTTCTCCTTTAAAGACAAGGTCCAGTGAAGTGGGAGTTTGGAGATGGGACATTTGAGGCAAATGAGATAGACAGGTTTGTCCAGTTATAAGAGGAATTAGGGTATGGAAAGGCTGATTCACAGCTAATACACATATAAACAGATTTGCCATTTTGGGTGAAGATGTTGAGAAAACAGCTCTGAACTGGCATGTATGGCATATTTATCAAGGGTCGAATTGAAAAAACTTCGAAATTCTAATTCAGAAAGACCAACTGAAATTAATTCAAAGTTTTTTTGGTCTAATAGGTCAGTTTTGATCGAATAGGTCCGTATTCGGCCGAATTTGAATCTAAGGAATATAGCATTTCCCAAAAAAAACCTTTGATTTTCAAAGTCCACCAATTGACTCCAAATAGGCTCTAGGAGGTCCCCCATAGACTAAAACAGCAATTCAGCATGTTTTAGATGGCGAATGGTCGAAGCCGAATTTTTAAAGAGACAATACAAATATTCAAATTTTTGCATTTTTTTCAAATTCAAATCTAATTTGGATTATTCCCTAGTCGAAGTACACAAAAAATAGCTCGAAATTCAATTTTTTTTCATTTGAAAATTCACTCTGCCCCTTAGAGTACCCTGGGCAACAATTGCTCTTGTATAGGCGGGGGGAGAAGTTCTAGGAAGAAAAAGCAGGTTGTATGAAAAGGGTATGGAAAATATGCAGTCTGAGAGCAGCGCTTGGCCTAAGTCTTATACCAAGGAGTCTGGCATGGCACTGACAAATACTGTGCTGATCCTTTGTCACTTTGTGCAGGTTCCCTTTATAGCCAACAAAATAATAGCTTCCTCCATACTAATGTGTTGCTGTTAATCACTGAGACTTGAATGCTCTCCCCTGGTAAAGCATGTACAAGAGATACACGTCAAAGTTAGATGTATCATTCCACAATTACTTTTTCCATATTGCAGGAGACACGCCTTTGTGTTTCTCAGACCAGGCAAGTTTCCGAGCTGCTACGTGACCCTTTAACCCTGTCACTTCTGCACTGATTCAGTTGTGCTTTGTTATGTGGCACACTCATTCTTCCATTACGCAGGCTACTTGTCCTTTTATACTTCTCATCTGACCTTAAACTTACTCTGTTAGACCTTTTATGTTTAGAGTTCTCCCCAGTCTAATGTTTTCAGCCTCACATCGTCCTTGAAATGAATATATAAGTACTGGGAACCCAGTGTTGTGCACAGATACATTGCCTTTTAAAGGGGTAGTTCACCTTTCAATTAACCTTTAGTATGATGTAGACATTGATATTTTAGAACAATTTGCAGTTGGTTTTCGTTATTTTGTTTTCAGTTATTTACAGTAGCTTTTCTTTAGCAAGCTCTCCAGTTTAGTATTTCAGAAGCTATCTGGTTACTAGGATCTTATTTACCCTAGCAACCAGGCAGTTGTTTGGTTTTGGCTGCTGAGGTCAGTGACCCCTTTAGACCAGAGGAAAAGAACTTTCATTTGAAGCAGTGTAGGTGGTTCTTCACATTGAGGACAGTGAGGTTGAGGAATGCTCTGTCGGATGATGTCGGGATGGCTGATCCTATTAATGCTTTTAAAGAAGGAAAGCTACAGAGGCCATTTATTGCTAATAGATTAGCCACAATAATGCAAGCTAAAACACTATATTTATTCTGCAGGATGCTTTACCATACCTGAGTAAACAGCTCTAGAAGCTCTCTGTTTGTTTAGGATAGCAGCTGCCATATTAGCTTGGTATGACATCACTTCCTGCCTGAGTCTCTCCCTGCTCACGTATAGCTCAGCAGGAAGGGGGGAAAGGGAGGGAGAGAGGAGCAAATTGAGCATGCTCATGCCGTGCCCTGGAGGTTTAAGCTGAAAACAGGGAGTCTGATACAGAAGGTGTTTCTTTTGACAGAGGACTCAGAACAGCATTACTTTGAGGGTTTACTGGTGTATTTATATAGACCTTTCTGATAAAGATTACTTCATTTTAGCCTTTCCTTCTCCTTTAAGAGGGGCTTGGATGATTTCTTGGACAGACAAATTATCCAAGGCTATTGTGACTTGGAGTAAAGTGAACTAACCCTTTTAAGTAGTACAGGTATAGGATCCCTTATCCGGAAACCTGATATCCAGAAAGCTCCGAATTAACGGAATGGCTGTCTCCCATAGACTCCATTTTATCCAAATAATCCACATTTGTAAAAATGATTTCCTTTTTCTCTGTAACAATAAACCAGTACCTTGTACTTGATCCCAACTAAGATATAATTAATCCTTATTGGAAGCAAAACCAGCCTTTTGGGTTTATTTAATATTTAAATGAATTTCTAGTACATTTTCCTGCATTATTCAACGTTTATTTGCAGTCCCATGCTCGGTTAGTTTTTCCCAGATTTTATGTTCTACTGTATATCCCAGAGATTATGGAACATCCAGGGAGGGACATTAAAGATAATTATTAAATTAGCCTGTTGTGATGTTTCCAATGAGAATATCAGTGAACTGGCTTTGTTTCTCCTGAATATTTTTAGTGACTTAATAGGCAATTTATTTTCATTGTCTCATGTAACTAGATGTCTATAAATGTATTCTCCATAGCACTTCTTACATACAGAACCCCACAAAAACCAAAGGAATCCTAAATTAGCATGGCCAATGTAAGAGCAATGAAAATGTTATCAAATGCAGACATAGAAAAGGGAGACAATAATAAGGAACTTTTAGGGGCAGATTTATCATGGGTCGAATTTTGAGGTGATGGGAGGTTTTTTTCGATTCGAATTCGGATCGTATTCGATCAAAGTATTTTCCAAAAAAAAAAACGTTTTCAAAGTCCATTAAATGACTCCATATAGGTTCTAGGGGGTCCTCCATAGGCTAAAACAAAAACAGCAATTCGGCAAGGTTTTAGATGGCGAATAGTCGAAGCCGAATTTTTAAAGAGACATTACATGATAAATTTCGATATTCGAATTTTAAATTTCTTTTCAAATTCGATTCGAATTTGGGCTATTGCCTGGTCGAAATTCGAATTTAAAAATTCTGATTTTCACTTCAACCCTTGATAAACCTGCCCCTTAAACTGTGAAATATGATAATATCTAGACAATGTAAGTATATATAGTATGAGAATAACAGAAGCCATTGAAAAGTGTCTGTGTTAAAGTAGTTGTTCGCTTTTGAGTTAACTTTTAATATGATTTAGTGAATGATATTCTGAAACAATTTGCAATTGGTTTTTATGATTTGTGGTTTTTAAGTTAGCATTTTATTCAGCAGCTCTCCAGTTTGCAATCTGGTTGCTAGGGTGCAAATTGTCCTAGCAACTGTGCATTGATTTGAATAAGACTGGAATATGAATAGGGTCTGACTAGAAAGAGGAGTAATAAAAAGTAGCAATAACAATACATTTGTAGCCTTACAGAGCATTTGTTTTTTTAGATGGGGTCAGTGACCCCTATTTGAAATCTGGAAAGAGTTAGGAGAAGGCAAATAATTTAAAAGGTATAAAAAATAAATAATGAAGACCAATTGAAAAGTTGCTTAGAAATGGCCATTGTATAACATACTAAAAGTTAACTTAAACGTGAACCACCCCTTGAACATAAAGCAAAGTATGTGGCGAAGCAAAGTGAATATGAGATGATCATATTTTGAGTCAGAGTAAAACCAGAATAGAAGTATTTGATGTAGTCAAGTTGTGTGAGATGCGTGGTCTATAATGTACTATATTATATACAATATAATCGTCCCTGACATTACAGAGTGACTCATTTTAGGATGCACTTTATAGTTCTCCATTATATTATGTGTGCTTGTGTGTTATCTAACAAATTACAGGACAAATGAGGATTGCGTAAAGATTTTTGTTTTGTCCATGATAAAAATGTGCAATAATAATATAGAATAAAAGAAGTTATTTAGAAATATCAGACCTATCAATTTAATTTTTTTTTTTTTGCAGTTTTGATTGACAAGGACCAGAAAGCCAAGTGGAAGCCTGAGTCATTAGAAGAAGTGACAGAGGATTATATAGATAGCTGTTTCACATCCCTTGGAAGTCGAGACCTCAAGCTGTAATCACATTTTCCATTTTCTTTGTAAGAAGCCTTTATGTGGGAGTAGACGTAGATATAAAACCTTTCACAATAAATTTGCTAATTTAATATTGTCAAATAAGTGTCTGTCCTTGAATAACATGATTTGTGGTAACTGCACACTGCATTGTATCTCATTGCAATTTTGTATCTTTAGGTTATTTCTCTGTGTGTCATGTCAGTCTTGGCTTCTTTTGTATGTTCTTTTTTGACATTTTACCTTATGTCAGTGCTTCCAACTTCTGTGGTACTGAGGACCGGAATTTTTCTGGCCTCCATGGTGGACGGCTGATAATAGAAGCCAGTGTTGACCACTCCCTGGTTTTAAACCACACCCACTTTAAACCACACCCATGTTACCACAAGACCATGTCCACATTAATGATGGTAGCACACCAAATAGTTGGTGCTCACTGCAAGGATATCGCTCTTCTAAGTTAAGTGATGTTAAGACATACCCTTGAATCCATATACCTCCTCCTCCCATGTGGATAACACAGCAATCCTCAGCACATGACACCTTAAGGGCCCCTAACAATAATTTTCAAATGCTAACAAACCCCCATAATAAATACCAGGCTTATGTTCCACAGGCAAAGCAGGGCACACACAGGCAGTGTATAGCACACACACGGAGCATAGGACAGGCAGAATATGGCACAGGGAGCATAGAGCAGGCAGAGTATGGCACACACAGGGAGCATAGGACAGGCAGAGTATGGCACACACGGAGCATAGAGCAGGCAGAGTATGGCACACACAGGGAGCATAGGACAGGCAGAGTATGGCACACACAGGGAGCATAGAGCAGGCAAAGTATGGCACACACAGGCAAAGCATGGCACACAGGGAGCATAAGGAAGGCAGAACAGAGCAGGAGGGAGGGAAACCTATCAGGACCAGTCTAAAATGTACTATATACAATGACACAGTGCTGGTGCCCCTCAAGCAGTTTGTATGAATGTGAACAGGTGAACAATATGGGCAGCTTCAGTCTGGGTCTCAGGTGTGAACAGTACAGGGTTTTAGGGTGTGAACAACAGAGGTGTTACAAGTGTGAACAATGCAGGGGGATTACATGTGTGAACAATACAGGGGATTACAGTCTGAATCTGGCTCTGAATCTTCATCTATGTACCTTTGACTCCCCTTATTGTACCAATTATTGGTGCGCATGGTATTTTCTCTGCTGGAAAAACCACTGATCTGCATTGCTCCCTGTCTCGTTTTACTTCTTTCTATCGGCTCTGCTACCTGCCATATTCCTACTACCTCTTCAAAGTCAGTGGATGAGGGTTCACTGTGCCTCTGTTAACACAAGCATTTTATTTTAATTGAAGGTCATTGCATGCCCAGCAGAACTACACCAAGGGGCAAATATTCTCAGCTTCTACATTAAGAATCAGATAACCCTAGTACAGCCCGTACTGGCCCTGTGCAGACTTGCCAAATTAAAGTCTTTTAAAGAAACTGTCAATCTTCAGACACTATGCAAACCTTTCTTAGCCCAAGCCATTCCCTGACTAGACATAGACAGAAGATTCCGCTGGTATAACCCTTGTCGCTGTGTCTAATAAGAAAGCAGCTGGAAAATCTTTGCATAGCAAAAAATGTTCAATAGAGTTACAAGCATGAATGTGCCATGTTGATTCAGTGGTAGTATGTGGCAAAGCCCGAGAGATGCAAGATCTTGAACAGAAAGATGTGTGGTTCTGCAGACCAAATCCTGCAATGTAAATATAGATTTAAGATCAGTTATCACGAAATTTCTGAATTATGGAAAACAATCTCCCATAGACTCCATTTTAATCACGATTCACATTTTTCAAAATGATTTCAGTTTTCTCTGTAATAACAAAACAGTAACTTGTACTTGACCCCAATTAAGGTTTAATTAATTCTTATCGGAGACAAAACCATCCTATAGGGTTTATTTAATGCTTATATGCTTTTTTAGTAGACTATGGTGATCCAAATTACAGAAAGACCCCTTATCCTGAAAACCTCAGGCCCGAGCATTCTGCATAATAGATAAATAGGCCCTTCAAGACTTGTTAAGGGACTTGTTTGAAAACACATGCATCACAAAGTATTGTACTCAGAACATCAGGACAGGTTCAGGACTGGAGGTTGGAACCTTCTTTATTTTAATCTGAATGGGTGACCTTGCATACACTGGAAGGATCTGCTGGTGAATAAAGATTTAGATGGTCCTCTTGTATATTAATAAATGTATAAAGGACCAGTAACACCACACAATGAATGTGCTCCAATTGAGGCCTTTTTTGCACTTTGCTCACTGCATGCAGGTATTGTGGATGAGCCCTATAGATTTTAATATATTTTATTTATATATTTATAAGTGCTTAATCAACAGATGCAAGTTTTAAATGAACAAAAATATATTTTCACTTTTTGACATTATTGGTACAATGCCAAATTGACCATCCTATCCCTATTACTGAGACAGTCCATAGATTTTATCACCTTGGTTGCTTTTCTTTGGGCTTTCTCTATTTCATTAATATCCTTTTTGAGTACTGGAGCCCAAAACTGCACTGTTTATTCTAGGTGGGGCCTTACCGGTAGCCATCTATGAGGGGCTGAGTAGAAACCTTAGCACAGGGTCGGACTGGGCCAATGGGACATCTGGAAAAAACCTGGTGGGCCCCACCAGCCCCGACCTGCTCCCGGTACTGCCGCTTACCTCCCTGACCCCTGTTGCGAAATGTAGCAAAAGGAGCGCACACGCGCAGGGGGGGAGGGTGCAGTTTGTGGCTGTGATGGGGGCTGGGGCTGCAGGTCTGGTGGGCTCTGGGTCCCCCAGTACGACGCTGGAAACCTATACTCTGGGATGGCACTAAACGTGATCTACTGTACATATAAGCCTACTGATTAAATTAAAGAATAATACCCTGGAACATAATATTTGTACTGATAGAGAACTGGCTGAAGGATAGATTACAAAGAGTGGTGGTAAATTGAACATTTTTTAATTAGACCAGTTCTGTCTTTTGCTTTTTAACTTGTTTGTTAATGACCTGGAGGTGGACATTGTAAGCACTGTCTCTATATTTGCTGATAATACGAAAACTGTGCAAATCTATAAATTCCGTACAGGATGTCGCCACTTTGCAGGGTGTTTTAACTAAATTAGAGAACTGGGTAGCAAAATGGAAAATGAGGTAAAATGTTAAGTGCAAGGTTATGCACTTTGGTAAATATTACATATGCAAATTATATTCGAAATGGTAGTGTGTTAGGGAATTATCCTTACTTGAGGGGGATCTGGGGATTTTTGTGGATAACAAGCTATGTCATTATAGGAAGTGTCATTCAGTGGCTGCTAAATAAAATAAAGTATTTTTTTGAATAAAAAGGGCATTAACTTAAGGGGTGAAAACATATTTTTGATTCTTTATAGGTCCCTGGTAAGGCCTCGCCTTGAGTATGCAGTGCAGTTTTGGACTCCAGGATCTTAATGAACTGGAGAGAGCAGAGAGGTGCAACTGGACTAGTAAAAGATATGGAAGAATTAAAATATTAGGAAACACTGTCAAGTTTAGAGTTGTTTTCTCTGGAGCAAAGGCAGGTACAAGGGAAAATGATTACTTTTTTCAAGTCCTTTAGAGGATGTTATAGACAGATTGTAGGAGATGTTTTATCCCTCAAACAATGAAAGGTCACCCCTTAAGACTTGGGGAGATGATCCTTCATTTAAAGCAGGTGGTTCTTGACAATGAGGGCAGTGATGTTGTGATGGCAGATTCTATTAATGCCTTTATGAGTGGCTTGGATGACTTCTAGAACAAGCAAAATATCCAAGACTATAGTTGTCCTAAAGGAGAACTCTCACCCCCACTCCCCTCCCCACAGAGTCTATAACACTCAAAAGAGTCCCTTTGTGAGCCTGACTTAAAAATTCAGAGTTGCACAGTGAAGTTCAAAAGTCTCATCTTCTGCCTGTCTGGATCCTCTTCTGTAAGTTTGTCAACACAGAGCCTGCAGAAGCATGCACAGCTAAAACTAGGTCTGGGATCAGCTTCAACTGTGCATGCTCCTACTGGCTTAGTGTTTAATGTGCAGTTAATGAAGAGAATCCAAAGATTGTATATGAACTGCACTTTGCAAGTCAGCATTCTTATAGCAGGCTCGCAAAAAGAGATAATAAACTCTACAAGGTGGGAAAGGGGGAGGGGTTGATTGAGTGGGACTGGTGTTTGGGAGGGGTTTGCATTTTTCTTTACGACCTACAGTTGGGGCCTATTTATCATGTAAAATTGTCATAGAGCACATTTATAAACTTGTTTCCATTAACAGTGCTGGTAATACCCCTTCTCCGTTTTTATTTCCCCAACTCATCTAAAACAAAGAATTACCTTCTATATTCACCGAAATTCAACCATGTTTAATCAATGCCAATAACGTCATGCTTCTCATTTAGTACAACTACCTCCAGTTCTCTCATTTTACTAGCTCAGCTTCTTGCATTAATAAACATAAAGTTAAGATTGGTACCAGTTTTTATATTTTGTGTATAAAACATATTTTCTTCCCTGTCATACATATCACATCCCCTTATTATGCCCAAATCCTCATCTACCCTATCTTATCTCACAGTCACTTCCCCCATAACTTGTTAAAATCTCCTCCAACCCTCTAGCCATCCTCTTCTCCCAAAGGAGCTCAACCATACTCATTAAGGTGCAGTCCATCCCTGGCAAAAAGCCAGTTCTCCAAAAACTTAAATCCCACCTGCCTACACCAATCTCTTAGCCACACATTAGTCTACCTAAGCTTCTGCTTCCTTCTTAATGTTGTATGTTGCCCAGGGAATCTGTGATATAAGTACCCAGGAAGTCCACTCCTTCAACATTTTGCCCAGTTTTCTGAAGTCATCCTTTAAGGGGCTACCCTCCCCCTTTCTCATATTTGTTATTGGCACCAATGTGTACCACATTCATGCCAACATCCAATATTCTTTGTGGAGGTTTTGTCTAAACTGACCGTATTGTACTATGCCCCTCTTCTGTCTCCGGTAGCCTGTATTTATAGTTATGCACCTGATCTACCTCACCCCCTTTATGACATCAGACATGGGCGCATGTTTATAAATAGAGGTGACCCACCAGGCTGGGCATGGGTTGGAAGTGGAAGGGCTAAGGCCAGATGTGGGGTTGACTTTTTGTTGACCTACACATCACTAGAAAGTATAATCAAATACTACCATGAAACTCTCAACACCAGCACATTGTGCCTAGGAATGGCAGTGTGTGGGGGTGGGAAATACTCTGAGAAAGCCTCTGCCCTAAAATCCTTCCATCAGGAAATGATTCCATGATAAAAAGAGAATCATCCTTTTATTTACATTTCCATCCCAACTGTCCATGGTTCTCTGATAATCGATAAAGCATGTCAGCTGGTTAATGCAAATCATCTGGAATCCATTATTTCTCCATAATATTGCTACTTATAGCTCTGACATCATGTAACCATTGCACTGCCACAAACACAGAAGCACGAGACAAGGTGCCAAACATGATCTACAGGAGACAATCCTTAAACTGATTATGCTTTAGCATTGTACAGTGCTTGGAAACAATTGTATTTCATGCATCTCCTTCTCCATTTCCTGCAGTGACTGTGCTATTAACGTTGAGCACTGGCAGAAAATTGAGGAAAAACCATTTATTATTTAATAGCATGCAATTAGATATTTAAATCATTTGTAGATGCTATTTACCTTGAATTGTGTTCTTTCCTATCATCAGTCAACGTAACAATTTTTTAAAAATTCCTGTTGGCTGAGAAAAGATCACTGACACATTTTTATTATATCCAAAATAACATGCGGATCCTATGTTAAATGCAGACTTAGAATGTTGACACAATGGTAACAATAGCTTTTACTGTATGCTCTTTAGTAAGTGCTGATTCTCTATACCCTGGAGCAGTGATCCCCAACCAGTAGCTCGTGAGCAACATGTTGCTCTCCAACCCCTTGGATGTTGCTCCCAGTGGCCTCAAAGTAGGTGCTTATTTTTGGATTCCAGTCTTAGAGACAAGTTTTGGTTGTATAAAAACCACGAATACTGCCAAACAGAGCCTCGATGTAGGTTTACAATCCTCATAGGGGCTACCAAATGGCCAATCACAGCACTTATTTGGCACCCCAGGAACATTTTTCATGCTAGTGTTGCTCCCCAACTCCTTTTACTTCTGAATGTTGCTCATGGGTTCAAAAGGTTGGGTATCCCTGCTCTGGAGAGTAATATAGTGCTAACAAATACAGAGCAAAGGTTTTCAGATGATTTTAGTGTTTACTTTATGCTAGTTAATAAATTACTTTAGTTCCCCTTGTTTTTTGGCACTTCCCCCTTCACTGATAACACAGATCACTATATTTCCCTTTTTGTCCTATATAAAGCAATCTACTCTATTACTTGTGGCTGGTACAGTGGAATTTATCAGACATATTTATAGCAAGCAACAAGTTAATCAACATTGAACAACAAAGTAGCAGGCGCTCACAGATGCCACAGACAGGTGTGGTAAAATAACAGTAGATTTTGTTTTAAACAAATGTAGAACATTCAATAGCCTTACACATTTCAAATACACAGCACTTAATCATAAGCCATACAAACTGACAAAATACAGGGTATATAAATGCACAGCCCTCCCATGGGTGAACCCCATCAATTGGTGATGGATCTCACAGATCTGTGAGTGCAAGCTACTATCTCGGGCCTCATGTATTTTTTTTCCGATAAGAACCCCCCCAATACTACTAAGGTAGACACCACCTATTTTAAACCTATTCATTGTTTTCATTGGTTGGCCATCCTACATGATATGCCTAACTCTAATAATCTTGATGCAAAGCATTTTTTTGTCCAACATCCCCTACCTACATATGCTTGATCTCAGCATATAAATAATAGTATGGGAGCTCATCTCTCTTCACTCATTGCTTATTCTTATTCTAACCCAGCCTCTGACCCTGTAATTTATATGCAAAACGGCTTGCCCAGGGATCTGCTTAACAGGAAAAAAATGCATCGTGGAGAAACATATGGTTTTAGAGGGAATTAGCTGCTAGTCATAAAATCGTTATACAATAAAAATGTATTTATTCTGACAATGATCACGATAAGTCACTGCAGAACAGAGAACTGCAGGTAGGCCTCCAAAAAAACCCCATCTTTCTATAGCAAGGATTACAAAAAGTATAACGTGTAGTGTATAAGTGTAAAGGGGGTGTCTGGGATTCCCGCTAGTGATAATGTTGCCCCGTTGCTGGTGAAGCAGTTGTAGCTTGTAAACAATTTCCCCAGAAACTCTACAAGGTGGGCTGCAAAAGGGGCGTCAGACAAGATGCACAGTACTATTGTGCAAAGTGATCTTACAACCCTGGGTTACGTTTCATGCGGTGTTTTGGAATTTATCCAAACAGTGTTGTGTTAACCAGATTTGTAATAAACACTGGTTTTAAGCTTTATACAAACTATGGGTAGTATATTCTTCAAATATGTTTGCAGGCATGTATTTAATTTGGGGTTTTTTGCCTGGAATTTGCAAATTGCATAATCTGCTAAACACATTTAGAGGGTTTATTTATCAAAGTCCGATTTTATCTCAACATTTTCTGCAACAAACTCCAATCAAATCCGCTTGGGTTGATTATGCTTATTTATTACATTTTCCCAGAAAATTTGCTTTGCGGGAAAAAAATCTGATTTTCTGCAATTTTTTTTTGGATTTTATCGCCTGCTTTTTTGCCCGAAAACTCCGGGGAATTGCACGAAACTCAGCGCACATCAAAAAACCATTGGGACTTTTCCCCTCTGATTTATATGTAACCTTGACAGGTCTGAGATGCCAGATTTTCTAATTCAGACTTTTCAATCCTCGGGGGTTTAATAAATTCCAAAAAATTCGTGATTTTTTAAAAATTGGATTTTATAAAAAAAAAAAACACACACATTTTCGTGATTTTTGCTGACAGAGTTTAGTAAATAACCCCCTACGCATGTCTTAGGTTATGGAATAGCAATTGTGCTGGGGCCATAACTGATTGAGGTGTTAGATGAGCAACGGGGCCCCTGTTTGTGGTGCATGAGTACTCCATGAGATGATTTTCTCTCTCCTGCTGATGCTGAGGTTTTTCTGGCACCTCAAAAGGTCACCGTTCAGTGCAGTTACTGAGGCTATCTATATTATTTATGTAGGTTTCAGATTTTTTTGTGAAGTGCACGTTCAGGATTTTTGTGCGTAGGCTTGCAAAAAGTGTAAGGCTTTTCTAGCAGATTGGGGCCGTTTGCATTTGGTTTAGGCCAGTTGCAGTATTTCAATAAATATTGATGGCACTCGGTTTTGTGCTGGAGGCATAGATGACTAACAGGACAAATGATCAGTCTTTTGTGGTGAATCCATGAGATAATTTATTCTCTCCTGCTGATGCCACAGGCTTTTTTGTGTGCACACTTTAGATACATTGCAGAGACTATCTGTATACCTGTACTACATTTTTTAATTACTTTTTTTACCGTATAAATGCATAGTGGCAAACACCTTCATTATTGTGAAGGTTTTTAATTTGTTACAGTTTAGGAAAAAAAATAAAAATGCCCTAGGTCTTTCCGGGTCTCTTATTCCATTCTCCTCTGGACGTTTTGCTAAATAAATCAGAATTCCCAAAAAGTGCCAGCACTTATAGTTTAGGAAAATGTAAAAAATAAAAACAGTGTTGCCTCAGGATACACAATGAAAAACAATGAAATTTGCCTTTTCATATTTGGCTTGGATTAAACAGTATTTTTAAATTAAAAAAAAAAAATGCTACATTTATACCAGGAACTATGCTACATCTAAAACCTGGAGGTATGTACCAAACTAATGGGGTATTTTTAGTACAACATAGTTAGTTACTTATGCCACATTAACCAATAGATGTGCTTATCCATATGGTTTTACTGTAAAATCCTACAAAAACGGTATTATTTTTGGGGTGTCTCCTGGACAAGCAAACCACATATTTGGTATCTATATATTCAGAAGAAACAAACGTAAACATTTTTCTTGGATAAAAAAACACAAAATATTTATACAATAAAACATATAATAATATATATTTTTTGCCTAAATTTGTGTTACATGTCAAATTACAAAACTGAATGCAATATCCCAGTTTGTTCTGATGATATATAATTAGTCTTGGAGGTTTACCTGTGGAAAAACATAATCAACTGTAAAATGAGCAAAAATTGCTTGGCAGTAGATGTATATGAACGTGAAAAATCAGCAGGCAGTGAAAGGGTCAAACAACAATGCCAACCACTAGAGCAGTCAGCTGCATTCCAGAGGATTATGGGAAAGAATATTTTTTAAAAAATGCCTCTATAGGAACTGCTGTTTATGAGCCCATAAAATCTACTATTAATCTGTATCCATCTGTTATAGTTCTTTTTGTTTGTACTATGCAACTGACATGATTATGTAGACGCCATCTGTTAAGGGAGGGGGGGGTTACAATTTTGTCCTTCGGAGTTGCTTTTATACCTTCAATATGTTTATGACTATATCCTGTCTGATTAGAACGATTTTAAATATAATGGGGAAAAGACAGAGAATATCTTTTTCTCTCCTTATACGAATTGGATACATGTAAGAACTATGAATTCACAAATTTAAAGATCTAGTTAATCCGCTGGCTGCCAAAGAACCTTTCTTCTTTCACTGTAAAAAATGTGAATTCCAGCTTTTTTTTATGCCAGACTACTCCTTTACATGCCCTTGACACGTGAATCTGTTTTAAGTGTCATTGAACTTTCATTTATTTTCCTTTACACGGTGCTTTACAGAGATTGCTCATCATTCACATCAGTCCCTGTCCCAGTGGAGCTTACAGTCTACGGCCCTATTGCATTTGCACAGACTAGAATCAGTTGTATCAGAATCCAATTAACTTGCCATCATGTTTTCGTGTAAACCCAGGCAAAGGGAGAACACTCAAACTCCTTGCATTATAACATCACAGTTGTTTAAAATGAAATCATTTCAACTAGATGCTTCAGTGTAATGAACTGAAATTTATTTCCCATCAGCTACCTAAGGATTTCGTATTGTATTCTTCTGGTTAATTGAGACAGCCCAAACATGAACTGCTATGAACTGCTTTGCATAGTTCAAGAGGACAGCAAGAGGACTAATTCAGTTAACCATGTTAGCCATATCTTCATGTCTCACTGTTAAACTGGGGTTCTTTTACATTTGGAACATTCCAAGGAGTATATTATAAAATCCATTTGAATTGTCTTTAACAATTTTCCTACTAAACAAATTAGTTGCAAACCCATTGATGGCGAAGAAAAATGTGAGTGTCTCATTTATATGACAGTTCATATTGCATCGCTCTCTATATATGGAATATCACTGTACTTGCTGTCCACTTCTGCCCACTGTCTCACAGCCTTGTTTACAATATCTTCTGATAGCCGGTGGGCATACTCCAACAGTAGGGGACTAGCAGAGCATGAACACAGTTTACTGTCTTCCTGGTTAGCTTGGACCAAACCAACCAACTCTTTATTGTGCATCTCATCCTTCTCCTGGTTTCTCGTCAATTGAATAGTTTTGTGCACAGTACAATCTTGCTTGGATTTTATGCATCCCATAATAATATAACAGATAATTTTAACTGCAGGTTGCTCCTTGACTGTCACTCTTTAAGCAAATTTTGTTTTTGACACTGAAATTGCTGAAAGGGTCTCCTCTCATATGAATCTGACCTGCAAAAAAAATATATTAGTTGTAAAGTACAAAAATTACAGTAAATGTATTCGCACTATGCACAAAATAATCCTATATGTCCAATAACTGACTTCTGGCTTACGATGTGAAGCGTGCACGTAGGATAAAGCGGAGTGCATGACGCCATATTGCCCTATTTCTGAAGTGTGTAGGTTGACATATCTTTTTATACAAAGAACAATATTGTTAGCCTCTGAAAACTTTTGCCTTTTATAAAACCAAAGTTCTCTGGAGGGCTAAAACTATAATACAAATGTAGGTAGGGATTGTGCTAGCCTATGAACAACTATGAGCAAATATTATGGGAATTTAGTGATAAATTGTGACATTTTATGAAAATAAACATGAAATGTCTGTAGTTATTATGCGTAAACTGTCAAACAAGAACTGATCAAAGAGGAATAACAACAACATGGGATGTGGTCACTGCAGCTTCTGAAGGCCAGAAATAACAGAAGGCCCTTACTGATGAGGACTCTCATGATATATATATATATATATATATATATATATATATATATATATATATATATATATATATATATATATATATATATATATATATATATATATAGTCACATTGAGTATCAGCACTCACCCAATATTCAGCCAAATCCCGGGTGCAGTTCCCAGAGTATACAATAATTGTAGGAGGTGGAGGCACTCAAGGGTTTTAATATTGATGAATTTATTAGAACTTTCACATATTTCCCCACATCAATGCGTTTCGGTTTGATGTGGCAAAATATTTCAGTCAGGGCATATATGTATATTTATTAACTGATTATCTTTCTAAAATATTAAGGAGCCATAAAATGTTTTAGCTGTAGGGCCCAGTGAGTCCCAGTTACTCCACTAATCATTCTTATTGTGGATCTCCATGGAAGCCATTTCACATTTCATCACATTACAAAATGGTGAATGAAAGGTTTATTCAGAACAGGAATGATGTTGAGTGCATTGAGCAGCAGTGAAATATTATCTACTCTTCATTAAGCAATTTGCTCCAGCATGAGACACATGTTGATGTGAAAGCATTCTTGCTTATCCCAGCACATTTTAAAGTACACAATGAATCTGGCCACAACAGCATTATCAGTCCCTTGTTTCATGCATTATTAATGCAAATACCCTCAAAATCACCCACTGGCTTTGAGTATACAGAAGTATAGAACAATATGTAGTATTTCTCATGCCCTTCCCTCTGAAAAAACATTTAGCATAAGCTCTAACCCTTTGTTGAATCCTAAATAAGGGCAAAACATTCTACTTATAAACTACTCTAACTTTAAACAGAAGTGGACTAGTGTTAATAATACAGTGTATAATGATTGCTATTTTGCTATAGAATCATATAATCCTTGCATAAACTTGATTCCTATATCAGTTATTTGTATAGCATTGGAATATTCCAAAACCTTGTACAGAGATTATACATCTTTTACCACTCCAGTAGAGCTTGCAATCTAAGGTCCCTTATCCACACACACTAGGGCCAATTTATTAGGAGCTAATTACCTTTCCTGCATGTAAGTGTTGGATTAAACCAGAGTACCTTATACTACAAACCATTCCAGACACGGGGAGGACATACAGAAAGAGTTTAAAGGGGATGTAATGGCAAAAAAAAAAAATCCCATTTTTACCTTCTTTAATTAAAAAGAACCCTATCTCCCATATACTTAAAAAACGTGTACTGTTTTTATAAGAAACCTGACTGTATGAAATTCCCCTTTCATTTACTTGCTCTGACTGCCGAGGATAGGAAACTTCAGATGGTCTCTAACTGGTCTGCAGGGAAACGACCATACTTTCAAACAGAGCCCCACCCACCTTACTTCCCAGAATTCGAGCAGCTTTGTTTGTTTTCATGTAGAGCAGCCGGCGTGTAGAGATTCGTATACATAGACCCAGTGCAGTCTGTATATTCTGATTATTAATCAGTCTTGCTGTATTGGCTTCTATGGCAGATATTTTTTTGACTTGTGCTCTTTGGATAATGTATGATGATCCCTAAGCTTAGCCTCCCAACTGAAGCCCAGACCACACTGAGCATGTATGTGGTCTTGCAAAGATGTATAACAAAGTTACATGCTGATGACCCCCCGAGGCCAACTTTGAAAGCATAAATCATTTCTTTAATTAGGCTTCTGTTGCAGTTCATGTTTATGTTTAGTATACAAAATACAGCATTTCTAGCATTTTTCTATTTTAGACTTTAGTTCCCCTTTAAGTTAGAATCAAACTTGGGACCCCAGGTTTCTTCTACTTGGAAAGTATACCCTTCTGTTCTTTTGGAAAAGAAACTAAATTAAAGGCTAATTTTCTAATATAAACAAAGTGGAGAGTATTTCTAGGTAATTGATATCCTTTTATCCGCTATTTAGCTGCTTGTGCCTCATTCAGACATGGAAGTTAGGGAGTGGCAGACATCACAGGACACAACAGGACCTTGTCCTATACACCTGCCAGCAACATACAATTCCACTTAAACATTTTCCACTGATGTCACTGGATCACACGTTCCCACCTACCTGAATCAGGTCAATGGAACCATTGTGACTGGATGTTACTGACTATATTACCTGTATTAATAAGGGTTTTTCAAATGCCAGGAACTTCCTACCACTGAGTCGAGCTGCTTGGATGAGTAAAATGCTTTCAGGTCTAGTTCTTTTAGACATCACTATTAGATACAACATATCATGACCTGGGATAATAAAAACTGTCATACATCAACTACAAGGAAGCGCAAACTAAACTTCTCACAGGGTAGTATGTTTCCAAAGTAACTTAAAACCGTCATATAAGTAACAACACCCTGCAGCTTGCCACAAGTTATATCCCTTGTACTCATCAAAGGGAACATTCACACTGCTAAGACTCAAAAGAAAGGTTATAAAGGTCTGTTTTCTGGAAATCCATATAGCTCTGAATTATAAGAACATCACCTATAGAGTCTATTTTTAACAAATATTTAAATGTTTTAAAAATGATTTCCTCTTTCTCTTTAGTAATAAAATAGTGCCTTTTACTTGATCCCACCTTAGTTAGCATAAACTCATATTGGTAGCAAACTAATGGTAGACTAAGGGGTGGATTTATTAAGGTTCAAGTTGTGTTTTCCACGAAAATTCAAGTTATATTTTTTGGTCAAAATTTACGTTTTTGGGTTAAAAAAAACTTGAATCTTTCGAGATTTATTATATGTCGACCCTGGAAATAGCTAAAATCTGAAAATACACCATCTAGAGTTAATGTTAAAAGCCTTCATGATGTTAGAGTTTTTTTGGAGTGATTTAACTGAAAACTTTGAGTGATTCGACTTTCATTCGAGTTTTTGGGTTTCACAACTCGAACTCGCAGAATCACGTTCTTTCCATTTGAGTTTTTTCTTAAATAAATTCGAGTTGTAAGTTAATTCAAGTTAATTTAAGGTATAAAAAACTCAAACATCAACCTCTGATAAATAGCCCTCTAAGTAGAATAAGGGGCTGATTTATCAAAATTTGAGTTAATGTAAAAAAAAATTTTTCTTTTTTTTCTTGAGCACTACCTTATTTAAGAAAAAAAACATGTCAGAATCGCGTTGTTCCATTCAGGCTGAAAAACTCAAATGTTTTAATAAACTAATTCATAGAGAATATTCCCATTAATTTCTGTACAACCTCAACAGCTTTACTAGTTTTTTTCATTACCGTATTACCAATCCTTGTCTAATCAAAGCCTTAACTCACCTATTTAATCTTTCGCTCTCAACTGGACTGTTTCCTTCTCAACTAAAACATGCTCTTGTCACCCCCATTCTAAAAAAACCCTCTCTTGATCCCTCCAATCTTGACAACCTCCGACCTATCTCTCTGCTACCTTTCATCTCTAAACTACTTGAGCGCCTAGTCTACAACCGACTTACCTCATTCCTCTCTGACAATAACCTGCTGGACCCCCTACAATCTGGTTTTAAGCCACAACACTCCACGGAAACTGCCCTGACTCGACTAACTAATGACCTTTTAACCGCTAAAGCCAACAATCATTTCTCACTACTAATACTGCTTGACCTCTCAGCCGCATTTGACACTGTAGATCACCCTCTCCTCCTCCAGTCCCTCCAGTCGCTTGGCCTTCGTGACACAGCCCTGTCCTGGTTCTCTTCTTACATCACCAATCGTTCCTTCAGTGTCTCCTACAATGGAGTATCATCTTCTCCCCTACCTCTTTCTGTTGGAGTTCCTCAAGGCTCTGTCCTGGGACCATTACTATTCTCCCTCTATACTTCCTCCTTTGGCAAATTAATAAATTCGTATGGTTTCCACTACCACCTCTATGCTGACGATACTCAAATCTATCTCTCATCTCCTGATCTCAACCAAGAACTCCTAACTCGCGTCTCCTCCTGCCTGTCCGCTATCTCTACCTGGATGTCGCAACGCTACCTTAAATTAAACCTCTCTAAAACTGAAATGGTTCTCTTTCCTCCAAGAAACACCAGTAGCATCCCCGAAGTATCCATCATAGTTAACAATTCCACTATCACCCCCTCTCCCCAGGCCCGGTGCCTTGGGGTTATCCTAGATTCTGCCCTGTCATTCACTCCTCATATCCAGTCACTTATTAAATCATGTCACTTCCACCTAAGGAACATATCCAAAATACGATCATTTATCACCCAAGACGCTGCCAAAATTCTTATTCACTCTCTCATCATATCGCGTCTAGACTACTGTAACTCTCTTTTAATTGGCCTCCCCCTCCAGAGACTGTCACCTCTCCAGTCCATAATGAACATTGCTGCGAGGCTCATACACCTCAGCAACCGCTCATCCTCTGCCTCGCCATTCTGTCAATCCCTGCACTGGCTTCCGTTACCTTTCAGAATCAAATTCAAATTAATGACACTGACTTTCAAAGCACTTCACAACTCTGCTCCACCCTACATCTCTGAACTCATCTCTATATACTCACCCACTCGCTTACTTCGCTCCTCTACTGACCTGCTACTCAACTCTTCTCTCATTACCTCCTCACATGCTCGCATTCAAGACTTTGGAAGGGCTGCACCCCTCCTCTGGAACGCTCTCCCACGATCTGTCCGACTTTCTCCCAACCTTTCTGCTTTCAAAAAATCTCTGAAAACGCACTTCTTTCGAGAAGCCTACCCTCACTCTGCTTAACTACCAAACGCAACACCACATACAACACCACATTTCTCACCCACTTACTTCGATCTTGCCCACTCCCACACCTTGTGTATTACTCCCTTCCCTTTAGACTGTATGCCAATGCATAGGGCCTTCCTCACCTCTTTGTACATGTATTGATTGTGATGTTTGTTACTCCATATATTCTATGTATGTAATTCATGTGATGTAGTTGTATAATCACAGTTACTTTACAGTGCTACGCAATATGTTGGCGCTATATAAATACATGTTAATAATAATTAATAAATGGCAATTATTCAAGGTTTTATACATTTTTTCTGCCAACACGATTTTTAATAAATCAGCCCCTTAGGGTATTCAAAAAAAACTTTTATGCAGAATATCCAAGGTCCCAAGCATTCTAGATAATAGTTTCCATACCTATATTTACATTCCATACCTCCCAACATTTTGGAAAAAAATATTTTGAACACGCCCATTTTATGGCCACACCCCCTAATTACCATGTTCATTTTACAAAATTTGGCAGGTTATGGGATTTTAAACATATTTCTGTGTTTTTTTTTGTTCCAGTTATTACAGTTTTGCTAATGAAGGTGAATTGCCCTTTAAGCTGTGAGTCTAACTTCTCCCAAGGGATCTGTTATCTTATATTGTTACAATTACTTATTTGCTTATCTCAAAATTGTTACAGAAGTATCTTATCTTGCACTGTGGTTGTTCTGGGCTCTCTGCCAAAATCTTTTTCTGGATGTTCAGTGCCAGTACAAACGAGGGACTGCGGGTTGAGCTGTAAAAAGAGGGACCATCCCTCTGAAAACAGGACAGTTGGGAGGTATCACATTCCACAACCCCTGTTTGAGATGTATCTTAAAAAAAATGGGTCACTGACTTGGGAACTAACTAATTAAAGATGGATATAAGATATTTAATTGTAAGAGATTTTATAGAAAGAAAATGTAGAGATTCACATTGACATCCATGAAATTGCATTTTTGGACATTTTGTCACCTGTGACATTTACCGTGGGTGACAAAACGTGGCATCTGCTGTCACCCCATGACATATGATGGATACAGTAATTAATGGCAGGATGCAGAATACTATTGCTTCTGCACTCCACTATATGGCTTTAAAGGAAAATTAGATGCTAATCTTATATGATTAAATGATTGATTATCTGTGGGATGAGTGGCATTTATGTTTTGAATAATTATAAAGGGGAAAGGGTCCTCTCCAGTTTAATGTTAGTGTTCCAACCTAGCCTCTTTAAAGACAGCCCTGCAGATAAAAATAGTTTCCTTGTAAAATATTATGCCATAGAAAGAGAAATGCACGTATGGTCTTTCTCCCCCATGGCACAAAAGAAGAGTGGCATAAATGTCATACCTGGCTATCTATACTATAACTATACTAACTATAGAGGAATATTATAAAGTAAGCGTCCAGGACTCTGAGGTTCCTACTTTAGGCTGCATTTTTCTTCTTTCACTTATTTAGGCATTACATAAGGACACTGCCTTGAACTTACCTATAACCAAAGGTGTCTCTTTTTCCCTAAATGCAGACATTTTGTGGGGCAGTGATACTTGGGCATTCACTGTACAGTTAAACTTGGTGGAGAGATGTATTTTTCAAACCTAATTAAATAAGTAACGTTCCTGGAGCAGACCAGTAACTTTCAAACCTAATTAACTAAGTAACATTCCTGGAGCAGACCAGTTACTCCCCAGAAATTAAAGAATCAGAGCTGAGCCGGGTGGTAAGAGTTTCCAAGGTCTTAAAACAAACCTCATCCCCAACAGCCCCTCTACGCGCACAGGCTCGTTGGAAGGAACCCAATGCTGGACCAACTGACTTCCCCATCTCACCACTACTTGTGTCAGACCCTCTACAGTGATCAAGAGTGCTCGGTGTAGAGAAGGATGAGCAGGAAGCAGTAGGAACTCTACAAACCCCCATAATGTGCCCTATGCACCCCTAGTTCTGGCCTTGTAAAGAATAATGTGAATAGATGTTCCGGATAAGGGAAATGTATATAAAATTCTGCGTGAAAGAATAATTTTTCTCAGCTGCATCCTGAGGCATATCAGAAGTCTTACTTTTTAGTTTATACTTTTTATCCATATTTAAGGTGACAGGACAAAAGAAGTTGACCAACATTCATTCCCAAATATGTAAATTCTAAACTGATAGATACCTCCACTGGGGTCCTTCTCCTCACCTCTGCCATCCATAATATAGTCACTCTACTTTCTCTCCGGACTTGCCAAATTCTCCAATTACAAGTGCCCAGAGTCCTTTGCATGTCCATATAATTTGCATCCAGTTGTGCTTTTTAATGGTTTTAATGGTTTGAGTACCACTACTATTAACAGTCACAAGGATAGCCAACCACCACAACACTGTTAAATAACTGCAGTTATGTGATTGTGGACCCATCATATATAAGCACTAGTGATGTGCGGGTTTACCCAAAACCAGTGTTCACTGATTGGAAGGGTGTGCGTTGAAATCTGGCCAACCATTGCAGGTACAGGTTGAGTGCAGGTCAGACAGGGAAAGTACTCTCCTCCAATACACCTGATGATTCCCTGTCTTGGAACCAGAGGCACTCACAGAAGTAATGTACAGAGAAAGAAGACTAGGCATGGGTTGGATGTGGGTCCAACAATGGCAACATATTGTGGGTTAGTGTTGGGTGCAGATGATTTTTTTCCTGACCCGCACATCACTAATAAGCACCCTGTCTTGTGTAGAGAACATTATGAAGGCCCTAAAGGATGTACAAAATATTAAAATACATGTGCAAAACACCTCAGCATCCAATGGCTTTGGGGTTGGAGACCCTAAAAATATTTTATTGTAGTAAATGCCAATTATTCAATAGTCCCTGTATTTTAGAAGACAAGTCTATAGCACAACTAGTGATGGGCGAATAAATTCACCAGACACAAATTTGCTGTGAATTTGCAAGTTTCCCCGCTAGCAAATTAATTTGCAAAACTGCACAGATAAAAATCCGCTGTGTCAAAAACAAATGGCCGCGCGTCAAATTTATTTGGACGCCCATTGACTTTAATGCATTTGGACCAAATAGTCGTGCGTATAAAAACTGTTGCTCGTGTTAAAATTATTCTGACGCCCATTGACGTAAATGCCTTTTGCAAATTTTTCCGCTGTTTCGCTAATTTCACGGTAACAGCACAGATTAGCCCATCACTACAAGTCACCTAAAATAATGTCTAGTCAAAGCATTCACCCAGCTGGCCAGAAAAATGACACAACCAGATTCAGGATAGCACCTAGGCTAGCCACCTGGCCGGTGTTTTACCAGCTTGGCCGGTAAAAATGATGGTTGATCCTAATGTTACTACTAGGAAAATATGATAAATATATAGGAAGGCCGGCAACCCTAATAGCACCTGACAACAAAACAGTGAGCCAAAATGCATCGCACTTTAGCTGGACCTTACAATGCAGCAGCAGTGGCAATTGGTACCAGATCACATCTAATCTGGAAGTTGTACAGCTTGAGAACATTCTGTCCCAGATTAACCCAAACTTTTCAGGCCAGTGAAGGCTTTTATGAAGTGCCACTATCTCTGCTGACACGAGCGAGCACGAGAATAATAAGCACAGTTTCATTAGTATTCTGGAATTCACTAAACAGCAATTTTCTTATCCACTTCATTGGTAATGCTGCAACAAAGTGAAGTGATAGCTGGAGCTGAGCCATAAAAACCCATCGAGTGGCTACAGGTACAGTAACATTATTTCTATAAAACACATGTCATACATACCTAACAAAAACAGCTAATTAGCAAAGGATATTTGCAGCACACACTAACAGGAGGCACCTCTCCTCTCTTACACAACATGCTTATTTCTGTATCCCTCTTTAACATCCTTACCATCAGAGCAGGGATGGAGCACTTTCTGGGCATCACGTGACAATTACTATTTTCCTCTAATCAGTTGGTCAGTGTCAGATTCTTTTTCTACAGTAAAAACTTCCCAGGAGAAATGATTGGTGAAAACAGTGACAACAGTTATATAGCACAGGCAGTACTCACTGTTGATGGTTATGGTCATTAAAATGTCCAGTGATTTTGGAGGCAGTGACGCCACAGGCCACGACACAGCATGGGGGTGGCAATATGTGGCACAGTCTTTGTGGTAGCGGCTACTGCGCCTGCGCACTCTACATCTAAACTTGCCCACAGCGTTAAAGTCTCTTACCCGCCGCGTACTCTGAACAATAAAAGCGATCTCAAGCTCTTCTGTCGCATCAGCAGAGTTTTCTTAGAAACATGGATGAAACGTAAGCTCCACAGTCGGTACAATCACAACATAATCAACACAAACAGCAGAAATGCTGTTTCAGTCAGACAAGCAGCGGCTGTTTAGTGAGGGTGGTGGCTGGTTGAGTAGGTAGCCAAACTTAAGCTGCTAGAGCGGATTTTCGGGTCTTCTTTACACAAGGGCAACTCTTCTTCCAGCTCTGCCACCTGCCGTTTGCCTCAGTCTGTATCCTGTTTGGCATCATGGCTAATTGGCTAAGCAAACAATAGCGTCGTGTTCACTCGATTACCTTCAGAGATGGGACAACATAAAGTGTGTTCTCTGTTTTGCCAAACCTGATATTATAGCTACTGATTCTTTTCATTCCCCACCCAAAATAACACGATCTTTGTACGCACTTTATTTTGATTAACAACCTTTTCCCTGAAATTCTGGCGCCATCTGCTGAATACTTGTATCACCTCAGCTATTGTTAAACTCACCCACATGTCGGTGCGGAGCGGGCCTAATCTAAAGGTTTATAATGGAGAGATATTGTCTGTTCTTTAATTATTCATAGTATATTCAGCTAGAAAATAAATATATTTGAATTCAAACTTTTTCTGAGGTAAATCCTGCCTAATACACTAGCTGAGGAAGTTGGATAAACACAAGGTGAAGCCATGTCCATTTTGCCTCAGGTCACTAACCATTGCTTACATAGTGCTGACATATCCCACCGTCCTTTTGTAGGAAATAGGGATTATATACCATTATATACCATGCACATCAATCTCTGCCTCAATGGTGACCTCACCAAACGAGTGGATCTCTCCCCCAATATGCCCACCTTGAGGTGGGTGATATCTAGGGTTGCCACCTTTTCTGGGAAAATAATACTGGCCTTCCTATATATTTATCTTTTTTCCCTATTTATAAAATTGGGATCAACCATAATTTTGCCGGCCATTCTGATAAAATACCAGCTAAAGATTTTATTTTATAAAAAAGATAAATATATAGGAAGGCCAGTATTTTTAATCCAGAAAAGGTGGCAACCCTAGTGGCAGGCCAGGTGCCTACTGGTTTGGGCCGGTACTGGGGGAAACACAAATTCTTTGTGGTTATCGTGGCTGGAGTCAAACCTAGGATCTCTCGTTTGGTGCCCACTTTTTCACGCGTTATTCGCATCTTTGGTGGTATATGTTTGGATTGTGGCGTATCCACTTGATGACCTTGTGCTTTTATGGATTTGTAATTGTTCAACTCCCAACCCCTGTTTTATACAGTTTTCACATAGTAATCAAGTTGTTTTTCAGTTGCTTTTTTATTTTTTTATAACATTAATGTTCCTTTTTCTAGTGTTTTAGTCTGGCAGCTCAGTAATCCAGGTGCAGACTCTGAACTGTAACAATTTGCTACATTAGTTGATACAATTTTTAATAGCATCTGTGGGATATTAGCAACCATTGTATTAAATATATCAGCTGGCAATTAAAAATATATAAGCCGCTTAAACCCTTAATGGGACTGAGTCAGGCAAATTATTGATGAAGAATGACCTATGTGTTCACTCGATTACTCTATATTAGCAACCATTGTATTAAATATATCAGCTGGCAATTAAAAATATGTAAGCCGATTAAACCCTAATGGGACTGAGTCAGGCAAATTATTGAGCAGAGCATTTGTTTTTTTGATGGGATCAGTGACGTAAAGATGAACCACCCCTTTAAATAAACTGAATTGAGTCTATTAAAAAGATTTTGTTTCATAGCTGTGTAAACAGAAGAAATTAAACATTGTGTAATTTTTCTCTACTTTCAGACACCAATATATCTCCTTATGGAGGACTGAGCACTAAGGAACCACTAAGAAAATATGCACATGCAGGAGGGTGGGGGGGGCGCCGGAGGACGCTGGAAATCCCCACGTGCATACCATATTAAGATGGGACCTCCTTTTTTTCTGATTTGAATGTATGTCATATTCCCCCACATCAACATGTTTTGGTTAACCTCGATTGTCTTAGTGACGACGGTTCAAGAAGAAGAAAAAAAAATGATGCTGGAATTCTGGGAAAAGCGGTTGTGGAGAAAAAACATGGCAAATTGCATATAAACTGCAACTTCATTATGCAGATTTACCAAAATGTCAGAGAGTTTACCACAGAAAAATTCACCCACTTTCTATTCGTTCCTATGGGATTTTTAGAAGTGTATATATCAATGGGTGAAAGTTAGAGTTCACCATTATATACTCTTCTAAAAATCCCATAGGAATGAATAAAAAGTGGGTGAATTTTTAAGTGGTGCAATCCAGCTACCAGTCTTCAGACAGACCAGCAGGGGGTGCAAGAATCCCATAATTAAAGCATGTAAACACAAAGCTTTTTATTGTTTCAGTATATACTAAAAATCCCTTCCCCGTGATTATGAAGCGGAATCATATATTTGCCATTATTTTATTTAACATCCCCAATGCTTAATGTAACACATTTGCAGCCAGAAACATACTGTATCCTAATTCTGTATGTCCACTTTTGGTTTCCAAAAACATTTAAAAAAAATCAGGCATGACATTAGTATAAAAGCAATAATGTTTACAATACATTTTGCAATCACTACATCTTAATGCAGTGGCTGAAAGAAATGCAATTGGAGAGGAAAAATGTTACTTGCTAGTTTGAACTTAAAAACAGTCAATTAACCATTTATGTGGCAAGTATTTTGTTTCAGTGGTGTGTTGTCAGTAAACACATAGTGTGACATAGCTCAATAGGAAACCCGGAAATGTAAAATCTTATATATTTGTACTTTTTTTTTTTTTTGGCGAGGTCATCCATTCCGATTAGTAGAAAAGAGGTTCAGCCTAAATATTCGGAAGGGTTTTTTTTTTTACAGTGAGAGCTGTGAAGATGTGGAATTCTCTCCCTGAATCAGTTGTACAGGCTGATACATTAGTTAGCTTTAAGAAGGGGCTGGATGGCTTTTTAGCAAGAGAGGGAACACAGGGTTATGGAAGATAGCTCATAGATCCAGGGACTAGTCCGAAAATTGGAGAGGCTACAAATGGGGTTATTTGCCTTCCTCTGGATCAACTAGCAGTTAAGCAGGTTAAAATAGAGTTAAAGGGTTGAACTCGATGGACGTGTATCTTTTTTCAACCTAACTTACTATGCCTTTCTGTAATTTGGCACTTTCTGGATAACAGATTTCCTGATAACAGATCTCATACCTGTATTATAGAAATGGGAGTAAAGAGCTGTTTGTATTTATTTGCAAAAAGCAAAAGCTACAGTGATCATTTCAGGTTACTGGGATTCTTTCCTGGCTCATAACAATGGATCAATGACATGTAAGTGTATACTCCATTTGTCAATACATAAATTTTGATGTGAATACATTATATGTGTGATATACAGCAGAAAAGCCTTTTAATGTGAAAGATTCTTCCATATACATCCCCATAATTGTTGTTACCATTAAGTGAGGAAAAAGTACACAAAAGAATCACAGTGAATTCATAGATGATGGAAACCTTTTTACTTTACACCAAAATTAACATTGGAGAAACAGAATGGCTTCTCAATTGTACTTGGAAACAAGTGATTGAAGCAGCTTAAAGGGATACTGTCATGGGAAAACATGTTTTTCCCCCAAAATGCATCAGTTAATAGTGCTACTCCAACAGAAATTTGCACTGAAATTCATTTTTTCAAAAGAGCAAACAGATTTTTTTATATTCAATTTTGAAATCTGACATGGGGCTAGACATATTGTCAGTTTCCCAGCTGCCCCCAGTCATGCGACTTGTGCTCTGATAAACTTCATTCGCACTTTACTGCTGTACTGCAAGTTTGAGTGATATCAACCCCCTCCCCCGCGCCCAGCAGCCTAACAAAAGAACAATGGGAAGGTAACCAGATAGCAGCTCCCTAACAGAAGATAACAGCTCCCTGGTACATCTAAGAACAACACTCAATAGTAAAAGCCAAGTCCCGCTGAGACTGATTCAGTTACATTAAATAGGAGAAATAGCCTGCCAGAAAGTAGTTCCATCCTTAAGTGCAGGCACAAGTCACATGACTGGGGCAGCTGGGAAACTGACAATATGTCTAGCCCCATGTCAAATTGAATATAAAAAAATTGAATTGAATTTCAGTGCAGAATTCTGCTGGAGTAGCACTATTAACTGATGCGTTTTGAAAAAAAACATGTTTTCCCATGACAGTATCCCTTTAATTGAAGCAATTCTGGCTAATGGAGTATACTCACATCCCCATTTAATTCAAATGGATTAGTGGCCCAGGCCAGGGACCAAGGTTAGCAATTGTATTTACTGTGGAGTGAATAACACTTTACTTTTAATCAGAAATTTAAAAATCTCAAACAAATAAAACAGATTCCTTCAATAAAAAAAAAACCCCCACATACCCTGTAATGTTGGTGCAGTCTTCAAATCTGATTCTGGTCATCAGATAATGTTTTTAGTAAAAATGTAGCTGGATAGACTGTACATTTATACAATTATTATGTGGATCTAACAAAATATTTCAGATCATCTGCTTTTATTTTCATTATTACCGAATACAAATTGAAAACAATATTTACGTATATTTACACAATACTTGTATTTAGAATTATGAGTTCCTGGATTGCATTTAATTGCCTTTCTTGTGAGACTGGGGGTCTGTATTCTGCTAGCTGGATGCATTGTCTGTGGGACAGCCAATCACTGGCTCCGATGACACAAGAGAAACTCAAGTTGGGCTATAAAAGTTCACTTGGAAAAAACAGTATTTATCATGGAAAGGTCTTTTCTGCTTGGCTTTTTATTTCTGTAACTGTTGGTTTTACCAGCTGAAGAAATAGCAAATTAGAGGACTATATGAGAACATGAATAGGTTACGTGCATGGGGTTGCATTTATCTGTGTTTGCTGGTAGCATTTAGTCCAGTGGATCTGACCAACAGCAATAAAGCAACAGACAAAGATACATTGTGCAGCGCCTGTACCTGGAGACAGAACAGCAAATCTTCAAGGCTGGAAGCTATCAAACTTCAGATCCTTAGCAAACTTCGATTGGAGCAGGCACCTAATATCAGTAAGGATTCTATAAAATATCTTTTACCCAAAGCGCCTCCGTTAGAAGAATTAATCGACCAGTACGACCTCCAAAGCGATGACAGCAGTGAGGGGTCTTTGGAAGAAGATGATTACCATGCCACCACTGAAACAATCATTACGATGCCGACAGAATGTAAGTAAAACGTGCCAGTAACTGTATAAAGCAGCTATCTAGTTTCTCATTCAGGGCACAAGTTTAAATGGGTTTTTTTCCTCCTTTCCTCTTTCCTACTAGCACACAGTTGGCTATTATGCAGAAGGGTGGGGAATACAGTGACATTTTCCAATCATACTGACAGTGTTTGAATACATGTAATTAAATGTAATATATATATATATATATATATATATATATATATATATATATATATATATACGTTTGTCCTTGAGAAAGGTTCCTGTGTGGAACCGAAACGTCGGTTTAATAAACCATCATCTTTATTTATCAGATAACCTTTTTCCTCCCTTTTTGTGCAAATCCTGTGAGTGCTAGTACTTGAGACTCTATATATATACACACAGTAGAACCCCCATTTTACATCCCCTGATTTTACGTTTTCCCTCATTTTACATTGTTGTTTTGTGGTCCCACCTATAGATATATATATATATAACACATTTCCCTGATTTTACATTTTCCTGGATTTTACCCGATTTGGAGGTTCTACTGTATATATATATATATATATATATATATATATATATATATATATATATATATATATTTATATATATATATATATATATTCTTTTTTTATTAACTATAGTTTTTATTGAAAGTATTAGTCTTCATGTAATTTTAAATAAAAAACCAAAGCTGTTAGTGAAATGTTTTGATATTATACAGTACTGGAGATTAGATACACTTTGGGGCAGATTTATCAAGGGTCGAATTTCGAAGTGGAAAATACTTCAAAATTCGACCATCGAATAGAATTCTCCGACATTTGAATTCGAAGTCGGAGGATTATATGCATTGTACGATTTTATCGTACGATCGTATGATTTTCCTTCGAAACCCAAAAATTTTGAAATATGCTCTGGCAGGTCCCCATAGGCTAACATAGCACTTCGGCAGGTTTAAGTCAGCGAAGTATTGAAGTCAAAGTTTTTTTAAAGAGACAGTACTTCGATTATCAAATGGTCGAATAGTCGAACGAAGTAAATTTGAAGTCGTAGTATACTATTCGATGGTCGAAGTATCCAAAAAATTACTTTGAATTTCGTATTTTTATACTTCGAAAATTCCCTCGAATTCACTTCGACCCTTGATAAATCTGCTCCTTTGTGTATATGTTGAAGGCTAATTTTAGGTTGCAGTTGGTTCAGTTGGGGGCAGAAATGCCATGATCTTATTGCTTTTCAGTATGTATGCATGTAAACATAGGTGCAACAGCTCTAACACAGTCAGTATTATTAGTAAGTGTTAATATATGTTTCAGTGCTGTAGAAGAAGAGTAAGAAAATATGCAAAAGTACATGCAAATTACTTACAAATAAGACCCAAATGCAAAAAAAAAAAAAAATACACCTTAGAGCTTACAGTAGTATATATATTACAGGTATGGGATCCGTTATCCAGAAAGTTCAGAATTATGGAAAGGCTGTCTCCCATAGACTCCATTTTTTTTAAATCCAAATTTTTAAAATTATTTCCTTTTTCTCTGTAATTATAAAACAGTATATTGTACTTGATCCAGAAGCAAAACCAGCCTATTGAGTTTATTTGATATTTACATGATGTTCTAGTAGACTTAAGGTATGAAGATCCAAATTACGGAAAGATCCATTATCCAGAAAATCCCAGGTCCTGCGCATTCTGGATAACAGGTCCCATACCTGTACAGGTATCCATTATCCGGAAACCCATTTTCCATAAAGCTTTGAATTACAGGACGGCCATTGATTTCCCTTCTCTGTGATAATAAAACAGTACCTTGTACTTGATCCAAACTAAGATTTACAAATATTGTCAGTACACAAACAGTTACTGCTCAAAAATATTCAACCACCTGGCACATTTTGTAAACTTTAGATGAATGTGTAATTTGGTTTAGGATATAATTATGGTTCGAAAAAAAAGACAAAAGCCTGCCTAAAGCTATGGGCTCTGGCTGTTATCAGCCTACATTGATTTCCCTTTTCTCTGTAATAATAAAACAGTACATTGTACTTGATCCCAACTAAGATATAATTAATCCTTATTGGAAGCAAAACCAGCCTATTGGGTTGGCTGAACCAAATTAAGTAACCATCCCTTTTGCGAAAACCCCCAGGTCCCAAGCATTCTGGATAACAGGTCCCATACCTGTACTTTAAGTATTAAATCTAGTGACACAAGGATTAAATGTTTCATGTCATTACTATGCACATTGTGTATTATTAATGCTCCTTGTTATATGTGTTGTTGCAAAAACCAGAAGGTATAAAATTATGAAGCTTGATATTACCAAATCCAATGTAAAGGTTGCATACCTTTGAGTTTTTGAAGTGAAATATACTCGCCAGCAAAAGAATATAGTTCAACAAAAAGGGGCAGCATAGTTTTAGAGAGCCGTGGTGCTGTTAAACAGGCTTTGCACCTCTACAGCTGCTTTGCCCAGCCAAATTGAAAGCAATGAAAATACTGCTACAAATCTGCTGGAAGACTTAAACTCATGGAGCACAGCCATTTCTCAGCACACAGAAAAGCTTGCTTGCAAACTCAGAAGACATGCTGCCATTTGCAGCTTTTCTGACTATAACAATGACTATAACGAGAATGCACGTTTGCTATTCAGTTTCTAGAACCTTTGCTAGACTATTTCCAATCTGACCACCACAGTTTTGAACATCACATTGAAATAGTTTAAATAACTTTGCCAAAGTCAAATTACTATGGTAAAATGTTTTCCTATCCACATTGCTTGTATCCATCAATATGTTTGCTCTCTTGAAGATGAATGTAATGCTATGTCACAAAAATAGTCATATAATAGTTGTGTTTCTTGATACCGTGATCACATTGCTGACATGAAATACATTACCGGTTACCTTTAAACAGCACTATTGTCAATTAATACTTTTATTTCTGCAGTTTAAAAACTGAATGTCATTTATTAATATAAACCATTTTGTTGTCTTAAAGGAACAGTAACACCAAAAAAATTAGAGAGCAATGAAAATATCATGTAGTGTTGCCCTGCACTGGTAAAACTGATCTGTTTGCTTCAGAAACACTACTATAGTTCATATAAACAAGCTGCTGTGTAGCAATGGCTGCAATTGAAAAAAAAGGCAATATGGCACAGGTTAAATAGTGGATAACAGATAACACCATTATGTTCTACAGAACTTATCTGTATCTGTTGTTTAACCTGAGTATTTTCTTCTTTGAATGGCTGCCCCCATTGCTACACAGCAGCTTATTTATATAAACAATAGTAGTGTTTCTGAAGCAAACATCCGTTTTACTAGTGCAGGGAAACACTGCATTATATTTGAATTACTTTAAAACACTTACATTTTTTGATGTTACTGTTCCTTTAAATTATTAGGCACCTAGGCCTAGTTCAGGGGTAGGCAACCTGAGGCTCCAGAGCCTCATGTGGCTCTTGATCCTGCTTGCTGTGGCTCAGTCTTGCGGCTTTGCCTGTCACGTCGGCTATACAGCCCACACCTGCTGGCGGCTTCTTGAGTGCGTGACCGCAGTAAGCTAGCGGTTAGCTTACCGCGGTTGCACACTCAAGAAGCCACCAGCAGGAGCGAGGGCTGTAAAGACGTCCCAGGAGTGACAGGCAAGACTGAGCCGCAGCAAGATGATTCCTCATGGACCTTACCCTGGTCACACACTCAAGACAAGAGAGGGAAGATTAGCACGGAGCTTCAGAAACAGAAGTCACATTAAACAGATGAAAACACTAGCATTTAATAGGGCTATTTAGTGTTTTAAAAGTTTATAAGCTATGTTATGTTTTGTGGCTCCAGACTAATTTTCTTTGGTGGAAGATGTGGCAAAATGACTCTTTTGATAGTAAAGGTTGCTGACCCCTGACCTAGTTAAAACATCCGGGCCGCTTCTGCCATGAGGCAAGGTGAGACCCTTGCCTCAGGTGGCAGCGAGCGACCAGTTACAAGGGGCGGCAAAAAGCTGACGAACTTCCGGGTTTTAACCCAGAAATTCGGCTCCGCTAGTGCAGAGAGCGCCATTGCGCTTAATGCACTAGCGATACTGCCCCTTAGACCTGCTCCCACGCTAATTTTTAAGCGCGGAGCGGGAGAGGAGGGGGGTGGCATCTGGGCTGCTGCCTCAGGCGGCAACGACACATGTCATAGATTAGTACTTTTCTGCCATATGTTGATATACTGTTGCAGATTGTTGAGAGTTTGATTATGACTTTTACATCTTTCTCTGCATCAGCTTGAAACCAAGGAGCAAATTTACTAAAGGGCGAAGTGACTAACACTGGCGAACATTCGACCAGCGTTACGTCATTTCGGTACTTCAGCGATCTACTAATGGGCGCAGGCGTAACTTTGCTAGCGAAAGAGACTGACGCTAAAGCTCATTCGCACTCAATCGCCAGGCGAAGTTGCACTCTGGTGAAAGGATGTAACTGCACAAATTCATGATGTTGAATTTATTTTTTTTTCTAAGTCCCAAAAAACACTGGCTTCTTTTCCTTTTTTCAGGGTGATAGGCTGCAAAAGAGCATACATTTTTTTTTGGGGTAACCCGCTCCCCCGCATACATTTCCTAACATATGGCACATAAACTATATAGTGGGCTCATGTGTAGGGCAACATAACAACTCTATTTTATTTTATTAAGCTTCCCATGACTTGTGTAGTGTAATGTATTTGCTGCAACATATACGTCCATTTAACTTTAACTTCCAGCTGTATGCAAATTAGCCAACGCTAGAGCAACTTCGCTCTGCTAGTTGAATGAACGGTATCGCAACTTCGCCATCGTTTGGCGACAACTTCACATGTTAGTGAATTAGTGTTGTCTGAGCGAATTCTCGCCTGGAGAAGTGTTGCGCTGCTTGCGAGGCCGTCACTGGCGAACCCCTGCCCGCTATTTGCTAATTTTAAGCATTTTTTCAATAAAGCCGCATATATTTTACCATATTGGTTCGTACCTGCACTTGACTTTCGTCCGGTTGAGTCCACCATTGCCTGATTTGGATCACACTGAAGGTTTTGGCTATCAGCCTACATATTTTTGAAGGCTGCGAGAATTTAATTCTCTATTTTGTAAGGATGGCGTAGCTTCAATTTTCCTTGTTTGCTATGTATAGCTCAAGAAATAACAACTGAAACAAAATACATTTAGCTCAAGCAGGGCCGGATTGCAAGATTGTGGTTGCAAGATTGTGTGCCCTTTACCACTATGGCAGGCAGTTCAGTTCTGCATTCCACCCTCAGTGATGTATCTTGTGCCAGATTGAGAAGGTACACTGAAATCTTCTGCAATTTGATGAGGGACCCTTTTTTTCTGCACTAAATATTAGGAATTTTCCTGTCATTCCTTTACATACAGGATAATACCTTGCTGGCTGCTAATTGGCATTGCTTGTCTATGAAGATTCTCATTTATACATGATATATATACAGTATCTAGTAAAATTAAGCCAAAGCAACTGGACATTTAGGGGGTTATTTACTAAAACTTGAATGTATCTAAAGTTTTTTATTAAACCAAGCTCAACCAAACTCCAATCCACGATTTCATCTAATTTATCAATAAAATAACTTGACCCCCAGATTTTTAAGATTATCAGACAAAACCCAGGGCAGATCACGATATCTTCAAATAGTGAAAGGGACAGGTTGGAGATGGCAGATTTTCTGATTCAGACTTTTTGCAGTTTCGGGGTATGATAAAATATTCTATTTTTTTCTCCTCTAAAAATTCAAGTTTTTGGCCAAAAAACCTTGACCAGAAAAAAAAAATCGAGTTTAGTAAATAACCCCCTTAGATTGTATAATGTATAACATTACAAAAATTGCTTGTCTTTTATATGGCACTTAAAGTTCAAGCCCTACCCTTTTGAAAGAATCAACAGCCATAATTAGGACAAATGTAATCTGTCAAGACAAAATAACACTTTAGGTGATTATTTCTTGGTATTTATATAGCAGAACTTTACAGAGAGTTACGTGATAAATAAGGTTTCCTTTTTCCAGGTTTTACACTCATTATCTTCTTTGACCTGTTTCAGGATCATGAGATCCCAGCCAAAACTTGCTAAGTATTTGCTTTTCCCTGCTGGAACTTGCTAATAACTTGCATTCCCCTGTTCGAACACAAACTAGTATCTGATTTCCCAGTTTAAAGGTTCTAACCTTGGCCTGAGCTTCTTGGGTCCATTATAAATGTCCTTTTACAATTGGTATAACATTTCCTATCCAATCTTGCTTTGAGCTACATGTTCTATTACATTTACTCTCTTGCTCTCTGGTTTCTTTAGTAGTACAGTATCAAAAAGACCCTTGGGCTACATGTTCTATTACACTTGGGCTACATTTTCTATTACACTCACCCTCTTGCTCCCAGGTTTCTTTAGTAGTATCAAAAATACCCTCAAAAAGACCCTAGTGGTTGCATAATTGGACTGGGTTGCTATATGTCTGGCTTTCAGCAGTGCCAGCAATCTATTTGGCCTTGATCCCCAACGTAAAGCCTGGTTTAGGCTTAGCCTAATGAGCTCTTTAGAGATTTTAGAGTTTGGTCTAATTCTTAAGGAAAATAATGTTTTGTATGTTTTAGACCTGTCCACGGGTTTAAAAATGCTGAAAACACTTTCTTAGATAAATCATATGTGGACAGATTAGAGCATATAAATAAAATCAATATCTACAAGAAATAGCCATTAATTTTCTAAATACCAGCATGTACTGTATGATGTGGATATTTATTTAGATTGTAAACTCTTAGGAGCAAGGCCAATTTAACCAGCTTTACTAATAAAGACATCCATTCAAATTAGAAAATAGGAAATTCCATTTTAAGTTGTGGGCATGGGGCACATAGGCATCCCTCCTCCTACCCCCTAATTTGCACACTATTAGGAAACATGGGGTGCACGCCTATGGCTTGCCTATTTTAATTTGCACATAAGCTTCATTGGCTGTTAGACTGGAGGGTGTGTTTAGTAATATGAGCATGCTCATTAGCAAACTGCCAAAGTAAATTCCTGAGGGAGGGGCCGCGTGGGTTAGAGGAGGAGAAGGAATCCTAAGTGAATAAGTGGACGCAGCAGCCTTAGGTGGCATGTGTTTTCAAATAAGACATACACTGATTACATTATTTTTGTGAGGGGGTTTACATGTCCTTTAAAAATAACTGTTTTATTCTACCAAACATGTCTTCTTAATGAATTCTTCTGATTTATTTTATAGCTGATTATGCAACAGGAGAAAAGACAAAATGCTGTTACTTTAAATTCAGTTCTGTAGTGCAATATAATAAAATAGCAAAAGCTCAACTTTGGATATACTTGAAGCCTGTCCAAAAACATACTACAGTATTCATACAGACCTTCAGACTTCCAAAGTCTTTGAATGACGGAGCACGGTCCACTGGAATCAGGACTCTTAAACTTGAGATGAACCCAGGCCCTGGAACTTGGAAAAGTATTGATGTGAAAACAGCTCTACAAAACTGGCTAAAGCAACCTGCATCTACTCTAGGAATTGAAATTAAAGCTTGTGATGAAAATGGACGTGATCTACCAATTGCATTTCGTGGTTCAAATGAGGATGGACTGGTAAGAGCATAAGTTATGGACAGATGTACAGCAGTACACCTATATGTGTCACAAAATGTCATGTGACCAATAATGAATAGGATCACAGATGTTATTTATGATTTTTTAATAAAAGTGGAGTATTGTGGAGATAAAAAAGTGGTGGAGTTGGGCAGTAAGTAAGCTTGCACAGGCTGTCAAGCTTTCAAGTGAAATTAAGCAGGCGGAGGACTCCTATATATTAAATTTACATATTAAATTTACACAAAGATCAAGATTGAAGCATAGCATTGATCTCCCGCATACAGTATCACCTTCATGGGTTAACTTGACCATAGCAGGTAATAGATTGTGTGCAGTGGTGTAACAAGCCACATGCCACTCCCCCCCCCCCAAGATTGTTTGACTGTCCATTTACTTGTAGTTGGCATCAAGAGGTGAGGTGGCATCAAGAGGTTGGCATCAAGAGGTGAGGTGGTAAAGCTGGTGGAACCATTGAGTAGACCCCATGTCCATTCAGATCCCTCTCCCCTAGGCCATATGCTGTATAGTAGAATAATTATAAATTAAGTCCGATGCATATGTAGAATGCAATTAGATTGCATGGCAAGAAAAAGCTTTAAATCACTTTATATTAACTCTCCACAGCAAAGTATTCCTCTATAAGTTCTTGAGGAATAAAAAAACAATAATATTAATAAACCTAAACTATTTTATGCCTATATCTCCACTACAGCTATGACCAGGAATGTCAAATAGCAATACATAGTGAGAACTACTGCTTTAACTGATAACACAAAGGTTGTAGTGAGTGCCTGAACTTTACTAATGCAGGGTCTACTTTTAGTGAGGTTGTCCCATTATGATCTACATCTATAAAAGCTTTGTTAGTGTTCCATGGAAATATTACTTAAAGTTATATTGCTATATTTAAGAATTGAATTATTTATTTTATTTAAGAATCCACTATTTCTTATGTAACAGAATAAATATCTGAATAAAAAGAATGAAAGAGAAGGGTAATTTAATACAAGCTAAAGGTCTGCTGGTAGATCCTGATCTACCTTTTGGGCACCCCTGGTGTAGGAACACTGTAGCTCTCATCAACGAATGTTGCTGAAAAACTGTATGTGCATTAAAGACATTCCTAAAGGTAATTGTGCCCATATACAATCCTTGCAGTTGTGAGTACTGCAGAATCATAATGCCAGAAACAATTCCATGGATGCCATTGGCCTAGTTTCCAATGGAATAGGGCTGAATCACATTCTAATAACATTCATGGGCGTGTCATAACTGTTCACTGAATCCCAAGCCTCCAAGCCTCCAAGCCTCGTGTTTTTGGAAACACTGTCATGTGACATTATATAATATTTGATGGGTTCAGTTACCACTAAACCACTGAACTGTTGAAGAATACTCCAAGGTTATTTAAGGCAACCTCAAACTCTTACTGGTTTACTGCTACTTTCATAATGAAGAAGCATTTTGGTGAAAAATGTAGACATTGGCCTAAAGTAGAGGATTGGTGAGGACAGCCTAATGTTACTCAAGGGAACATATGTTTCTCTGTGATCTTAATAATATTTATCAAGATATACCTCAAGGAAATGTTGTGTGGCAAACTGGCAAATTCCTAGTACAATAATTGTGGGTGTTTTTGATTCCTCTCATTACTCTTTGTTGCCTATTCTTCAGGACATGTATGCAAGAAGCCCCAGGGAATGCTAGTAGTTCCAAAGCCCTATACTACCTCCCTAAGGCAGGAATTTAGTATTGGTCTTCCTTGGTAGTAGTACATTCTGTAGCTTGCACCAGATTTTTAATCGGACACAAAGCACAGAGTGCAGCTTGTCCTACTTATGGGTAAAGTGTAGGAGCTTAGTGTATGGGGCTGTTAGATAATGTCTTCTCAGTAGCATATTATTTACTATTTTGACATGGGGTCATCACATTTTACAGAAAATTACAAATAACACTGCAGCAAAGCAAATGTATTTAATATAACCAAACAAAATGAACAAGCATTCTATAATGTGTTTTCTTTTTTAACACCAGAACCCATTTATAGAAGTTAAAGTTATGGATACGCCAAAAAGATCTAGAAGAGATTTCGGACTTGACTGTGATGAACATTCAACAGAATCGAGATGCTGCCGTTATCCATTGACTGTGGATTTTGAAGCTTTTGGATGGGATTGGATCATTGCACCAAAACGATATAAAGCTAACTATTGCTCTGGGGAGTGCGGCATTGTCTTTATGCAAAAGTACCCCCACACACATCTTGCTCAGCAAGCAAACCCCAGAGGTTCTGCCGGCCCCTGCTGCACACCAACCAAAATGTCCCCAATTAATATGTTGTATTTTAATGAAAATGAACAAATCATTTATGGAAAAATTCCAGCAATGGTAGTAGATCGCTGTGGATGTTCATGAGTTTTGATGATATGATAAAATGAAGGTTTCTTCCATATATTCATGAACCATGACACATTCAGTTCATTAAGCTAAGCACTGGCTCACCATACAGGGTAAACAGTTACACCAAGAATCCCTCTTCATGGCTACAGGAAGAACGCATTGTATGCTACGATGCCACTAAAAACCTAAAGGACAGTCCAAAAACTTATTTTTAATATTATAAAACGGTTACATATTGTTTAAATATAATGTTTTCATAAAATGAATAAAGATAAAGAAAACATTTATAGCTCTTCTTTTGATTTTATAAGCAACTTACATTATGCAATATTTAAAATAATATAAGTTAATGGATTCATCTGGGCATATTTCTTAAGGAATTTTCTTCTTATCCAGCTCGTTAATGGAGCTACTATGTATGGTCTAATGTATGGTCTAATGAATATATAATAACACATGCCATTCCTACAAACCAATCTTCTATAACCTTCTATTTTAGGCACAGGTGGCTTAATAATGAAAATTCAATTTTAAACAATGGTGGTTGTTACAGCGACATTTTTAAATGCCCTCCTTTTCCCTAAAGATGTGGCAAGTATAAAAAAAAATCCACCCTTTTTTAGAATCCTTCAGTTCAGCATACAGTTGGCACAGTTTCTGTGATGTAAGTAATTTTGTACATAATGCCTATAAAATCAACCCACTTGGCCAATATTATTGGCACATGCGGTGAAAAAAAAAATATATATATGTATATAAATACACCAACAATTAGTACCGTAACATCCTAGCAAGGCCAGACACATTTGGTATGAAACTATTTGGTTTCTGCAGTAACTTAAAGGGGGCATATGTTCTTTTTTTAAAATATTTTTTATGATATATGCAATAAATAATGTGTATTTAGATGTGTATAGGATGTGGATATCAGATGACAGCTCTGCATTCATAAAGGGAAAGATGCAGCTCCCACTAAGGTCCACCTACCCACAGGTTGCCCGTTCACCTAATGGGGATTGGTTGCAGGGACATAACTTTAACACACCCACACGCAACCCCCCCCCCCACACACACACACACACAAAGTTTGAGAAAGCAGACAGCAAGACTTTGATATTTTAATAAGTACAAAACATTTAAAGCCATTCCTTCTATTTTATTAGTGTATAATGTTCTTTATACTACTTGTGAAAAACACAAAAGATGGCATAACTGAGGGAAAGCTACTGTAGTATGTTTTCAGCTCTTTTATGTCCCAAATAGAGCTTAAATATTCAATAGAAACAGCGTATTTCTATTATGCGCTATGTAGTGAAAACTTGTAGCTAAATAATACTGTACACAGAGGTATAAAATACAGAATTACATTCCCCCTCATATTTGTATAGCACCAATATGCTCCAATATGAGCCATATGTGGGAAATAAGTCAGACCTACTATTAGGTCAAAACTGAGAAAATACCCCACATGTGCAAAAAAATAAATGTTTTCAGCTTTTTTCTCTTAATTCTAGCTCATTTAAGAAAAACCTTCAACCGAATACAGGTATGGGACCTGTTATCCAGAATGCTTGGGATCTGGGGTTTTCTGGACAAGGAATCTTTCCAAAATTTTGGTCTCCATATCTTGTCTACTAAAAAATCATTAAAACATGAATTAAACCCCATATCTTAGTTTGGATCAAGTCCAATGTACTGTTTAATTACTAATTAGTAGAGAATAAGAAAATAATTTTTTAAAATGTTACTTATTTGATTAAAATCAAGTCTATGGGAGATAGCCTTCCCGCATATTCAGAGCTTCTGGATGATGGGTTTCCGGATAATGTATCCCATACCTGTAGCCGAGTTTTTGTAGTCACATTTTCAATGAGGCTTAAAGGGGTTGTACACCTCTGAGATAACTTTTAGGGGGTTATTTATCAAAGTCCAATTTTATCTCAATATTTTCTGGAAAAAAAAACTCAGACCAAATCTGAGCCCAGGTTTTTGGACTTATTTATAAATACACTTACCCGGAAATGTTGTTTGCGGGAAAAAAATACGATTTTCACGATTATTTAAGGATTTCTCACCATTTTTTTTGGATTTTTCACTCTGAAAACTTCAGGATATTGCTAAAAACCCAGCGCACATCAAAAAATCATTTGGACTTCTCCCATTGACTTTTATATGCAACCTCAACAGGTCTGTCGGATTTTCTGATTCTGACTTTTCCATCCTCGGGGTTTAAACAATAACGAGAAATTTGTGATTTTTGAATTTGGAGTTTACTAAATAACCCCCTTAGTATGATGTAGAGAGTGATATTCTGAGACAATTTGCAATTTGTTTAACTTTTTTATTATTTGTGGTTTTTGAGTTATTTAGCTTTTTATTCAGCAGCTCTTCAATTTGCATTTTAAGCAATCTGGTAAATAGGGTCCAAATTACCCTAGCAACCAGGCATTGTTTTGTATAAGCAACTGGAATATGAATAGGAGAGGCCTGAATAGAAGGATCAGTAATAAAAATGAACAATAACAATACATTTGTAGCCTTACAGAGCATTTGTTTTTTTAGAAGGGAGTCAGCGGCGCCTATTTGAAAGCTGCAAAGAGTCAGAAGAAAAGGGCAAATAACTATAAAACTATAAAAAATGAATAATGAAAAGGTGAACCACCCCTTTAAAATAAGTAAAGAAAACTGATTGAGACTATTGGCATTGACTTTTATAGAACCTAGCCAGCGTTTACTTGCCTAATTTTATATGACAAATTTCAGTTTTTTCTTTAATAAATACCAGCTATTTGAGGTTTTAGAAAACACTTGAAAAAGTATTTACGTTTTTTTTTCTAAGCTCAATTTTTGACAAATAGTGTCATTTCCTCCTGTGAATATGCAATAATTGAGCACTCTGTATTTTACTGACAACTACCACAGTTCATAAAAATGTTTTTGCATTTATAAGCAGTCTTTTAGGGTAAGTCGACACAGGGCATTTTGGGGAGATTTAGTCGTCTGGCGACTAATCGCCTTGTTTTTGCGGGACCAATCTCCACAATCGCCTTCCCTGACTCTGCGCCAGCTCAAATGAAAAAACGCCGGCGCTAATCACACGCGGCGATTCGTTTTCCGAAGTTTCCTCGTGAGGCAACTTCGGGTGACTTTGAAAAAAGAACCGCCGCGTGTGATTAGCGCCGGCGTTTTTTCAATAGCAGACTCGGGGAAGGCGTTTGGGGAGATTGGTCGCCACAAAAATGAGGCGATCAAATCTCCCAAAAACGCCCTCTGTGGCCTGACCCTTAAGGTCATCTTTATGTAGATCCTCTCTCACATATTAATCAACTCACATATAAAATCACCCAGCATGTTCTGAGGAATGCGGGAAATTTTACACAATGTGTAAATCACAATTTCAACACAAAGTTTCAGCCTTTAGATATTAAATGCATGCTTTTTATAATTGTCATTGGCTACAAATATTTGTCCTTTTTTTGTACCAACTTCACATTCAACGAAAAACCTCTGTGCACTAATCTACATTATTATTTCGCTTTACTGTTTATTCTATGCAGATGAAATTCAAAATATATCTTCTTGCTGTTCTCGGCAATGTTTTCATTGTCAACAAATGTAAATAATGTTTACATTTTAATCACTGGGAAAATGTCTGGCATACACCTCACGCATACCTATGCTACAAAAAAGTAAAAAATATAGTTAATAAATAAATATACCATATGAGGTGTGTGCAGATTTATTTTTTTCAGCATGGAAGATATGTACACAGAATGTCCATGGTTTTTATCTAAAATGTTTTGTTCTTTGACTATAAACATTATTCTGAAGTGAAGTGCTTCTTCATGTGTAATGGCGTGATCATTAAATTAATTTCTGCAAACATTACTTACATAAACACTGTGTTTCCATTTGCTAAAATATGCTGGCTTCCCTGATTCCAAACAAAATGAAATGCTAGAATAAATGAAAGGATCCTTAAAGGGGAACTATTGCGAAAATAAAAATTTAATCTTAGCTTCTTATACTGAAGAAAGAAACTTCCTAAATACAGTTAATTAGAAATTCTGCATTGTTTCTGAAATAATCAAGTTTATATTCACTATTCCTCTCTCAGCATCTTTTTCTCTTCATTTTGTCTACATGCAGAAGCTGGGTGTCAGATGAATAATCCAATATATCTTATAAGGGGGCTCACTTGACCCTTTCCCTGCCAGCCGTTTTGTCCTAGATGCGAACATCTACTGCCAAGCAGTTTTTAGACATTTTTTAGTTTACCCAGGAAAACAATATATTGTTTTTTTCAGGACAACCTGAACATTCAAAATATGCAAGAATTGGTGTAATTCTTCTTCAGTAAAAAAAATATAGGCTTCTAAGTGTCTAATAAAATGAAAACATAGAACAATCACATATATCAGAAACATCATTTATTTTATGTACAAGAACACAGCCGATTTGGAAAGGTCTATGTCTCCTGAACGTGGCAATACCAAATATATATAATTTTATGGAGATTTCTCACTTGTATAGATCAAAATCTACAAGCAGTACACTACAAAATGTCTAAAGCACTGCTCCCCAAATGGCATACTTCTGATTTCAAGGCCAAACATTCCACTAACAGTAGGTTTACCCTAGAAAACTACCCATTATTAGAAAGAACAGATTCTAGTGAATCAAAAATGGGTAAATTTATCTATGTACTCCAAACTACCAAGTTGCAATTGTTTCCTAAAGTTCTAGGGGCAAATTCACTATGCGCCGAAGCGCAATTCGCTAGCGTTGGCCATTTTCGTTACTTTGCAAATTCACTAACGGACGCTGGCGTAACTTCGCTAGTGTAACTTCGCACCCTTACGCCTGGCGAATTTGCGCAATGGACGTAACTACGCAAATTCACTAACGCGCGCATTGTTCTGAACGCTACCTTTTACGCTAGACTTCCTTCGCCACCTCAGACCAGGCAAAGCGCAATAGAGTAGATATATATATGTATACCTGTAATGAGGGAAGTTTTTGTTGAGACTTTTATATATTAAATGGTGGCTCATAATAATACTTTGATAAAAGTTTTTTATAAAACAGTTCTGTAGAAAGAACTGTTGAACACTAAGGGGATTTAGCAAGGGTTGAATTGAAAATTCTAATTTGAATTTTGATTTTTTTTATGGTCAAAACTCTCAAATTTGACTAGGGAGTTAAAAAAATTTGAATTAGATTTTCAAGATTTATCATAATCTGGCCCTACTCTTGACTATTCACCACCTAAAATCTGCCAAATTGCTGTTTCAGTCAATGGGAGAGGCCCAGGGATCAATTTGGAGTTGTTTGCAAATTTAGTTTTTTTAAATTTGATTTGAATTGGAATCGAAGTTTTTGGGTTGATTTATCTGAATTTTAAAAATGTGATTTTATTAATAAATTTCAATTGGTCAAATTTCAAGTTTAGGGGAGTTAAGGGGAGTTTTAAAAAAAAAAGAATTCGAAATTCAACCTTTGATAAATGTGCCTCCAAATATTCAAATATACTTATAAAACAGTTTTGTAAAAAGAACTGTTGAACTCTAAATATTCAATTATCGTTTGGCATGGTGCTCTGAATGTCAATTACATAATGGGTTTATGACTTCTGAAAGTTCTCATAGAAACTTTTTTTTAAAGTTAGGAGCAAAATATTTACTCGAATTATAATTACATTGATAAGGGAAGCTCTTGAGGTCTGCCTTTGGGTGTGTTTGTTGGGAACCTGGCCAGTTCCTGATGAGTGCATTAAAAGCGAGACATTTTGTTGAAGTGGTTTTGATAATTATATGAGCTCATTATTTATTAGAGCATATAAAAATGGAAGGTCCCCTTTCGCTGGCATAGCGCGTGCTGCCCATCGTCTTTGCCGACTGATGCGGGATCTGCTTGGTGCAGATGATGCCTGTTTCATTGACTCAGATGGTGATGTATTTTAATTATCTTTTGATGCTTTTAACTTGCTGAAATAAACTTTTTTGTTTTAATCAACAAGTGGAATACGGAGTGCTTGCCAGATTTTTGTTCTATTTTTTATTATCTTACACATTTTTTTTTGTAATAAAGTTTTGCTAAGCATCTTAGGTGTGGTTTTTAAATTATTTCCGAGAGATTCTAACTGGGTAAAACATTTGCATAGTCGGCAGGATGAACCCTTTTGGTGCTGTGAAGTGCAGTAATAATTTTGCAGAAATTGTAGAATGTATAGTGTAACTTTGTATGGTAGTTTAGTGGCAGCATTGTAGTAGCTTTTGCAGGGCAAACATACTGTTGAAAGATAACGAAAAATGTTATTTTGGTTGAAAAACAATGTTAGAGGGGTAGATAATAAAACCAGCACCCTTCACATGCGGGTTAGTTCCGACCCTGGACCCACATTGCTTGGGATTTGTTAAAGGAGAACTAAATACTTAATGAAAAAAACCCTACCCCCCACCCTACATAGACCCCCTCCCTGCTCCCCCCCCCAGCCTAGCTGCTACCCCTGGTAAATACCACTAAGTCTTTACTTACCCCTCAGTACTGATTCAGGACATCAGAGTTCACAGGTGCCATCTTCTGCCACTTCATTAATCTTTGGGTCTTCTTCCTTCACTTCGGCAATTTCTGTGACTTTCGGTGCATCCCGAGTTGTCGCTAAATGAAAGATTGCTCCAACTGCACATGCGCTGATACACCGCTCTCATTCCAAAGATTACCAAAGAGAACAAGATGGTGCCCATGAACTCCGATGCCCTGAATCTGCACTGGGGGGTAATTTAAGAGTTAGGGGCATTTACCCAGGGTAACACCTGGGCTGGGGGGGGGCAGGGAGGGGTCTATGTAGGATTGAGGGGTAGGTTTTTTTTAAATTACGGGTTGAATTCTCCTTTAAGGTATCAGGTCTCAGGTGGGTTTGTTGTGCTTTCAGGCACTCAGGAAGGAGACAGTTTAAAGAGAGGCAGTTGAGCTTGAACTGCAGGCAGTTAAAGATCAACTAGTCACAATGAGAGAATAATTGCACTCTTCAGTGAGGAGTTGGTAATAGAATTATCAAAATGTGAGACCTCTTGTAAGTAAAAGACTAGGGGGTGTTAGCCCAAGAGAAAATAGTATAACTGTAATTATATAAAATATATAGAATGTATTGTTTTTAGTGAAAAACAAGTTTGGTGAGAGAACAGTTGTATGCTGAGAGTAAAAACAGGATTACAGCTGGTCTCTGCCCCCTCCCTTCTCAGTTTGAAAGAAAAGCAGAGGTAGAGTTGTTCAACTGAGGGAGTGATTCCAGACTCTACACAGAGAAACAAAAGAAATGTTAAATTGCGTTACATTGTCGTGTATGTTAATGCAAATTGTTAATTTGTTTCTTTCCTGTTTCAGGATTAAAGAATATGATCATTTTGTGTTAATACAAGTTTTAATTACAGGCATCAAGAGTTGTTTTTTAATCAATTATTTTTGATACAATTTTGTTTTGTTTTTTTAAGACATATTGATTTAAATAAAAATATATATTTTTTAAAGAACCCTGGTAGAACACCTAACAATGAAACTTGTAAGTTTCTAAAAAAAAAATTTTTTGTTTTGTATGTGTCTGAGTGTGTGTGGGCCGAAATGAATGTGTTATGTGTTTATATGTATTGTCTTGTCTTACATGTGACAGCAACTTCAAACCGATGCTGCCTTGATCTTTGTTTTATAGATGGTTAACATGACTACAATAGCTGCATTGACTGAGAAGAGTTGATTGCAAAACAATGGACAGCAAAACAAAGATCTTCAACAGACATCAGTTCAAAAGATTGTGGGATTTATTTCAAGGTGAATGGAAAACTTCAATAGACATTGGTTTATTTTAAAAGTCATCGTGGATTTTACAAATGAATATTTGAATGCCTTTTGTTTCAACTGGTTCTACAGAGTGAAATTTACATGCATTATTGTATTATTGCTAACAGGATTGTTATGGCTTATTATATGAATTTTTGAAGTGCTAACTAGATATTTAAGTGCGTTTTGGACACAGACAGCACCACTGAGCTGGGTATCTGACCTATGGTATATGTTATTGTGCAGCTTAAACCTGAGTTATGGAGTGTAACATGCCTTTGAGACATTACAAAGTCAGTTTGTGAAACGCTCTGGTTATAGATGATCTTGAGGGAAAAATAATGATAATCATAATCGCTATGTGAAATCAACAATGTCTGTAAACTAGCTATTCTTGACAGTAAGGTATAAGAAATGATTGTATATGTGTGAATAGGGTAACATAATATCTGTAATGTAATAGTAATGTTAAGGGGGATGGTTGAAAATGAGACAACTCTAGATAATGCATAATACTGGAATGTACAGTAAAGTATATATAATTCTGCTGAATGACACTGTGGTTTATAAGAAGCCACAGTTAGACTTGATAGTATCATCCCAAGTGATTTGAATGCTCTGGGTGATTTGTGCCCTTATGGGTTGGAATTTGTAGTTACTAGTGATAGACATGTCACACATGTCAGTGGCTATAAATTGAATTCAAGTAGTATTAGTCAATGACAGAACATTATGAATACAAAAATACAGCCAATGAAACTTGCAGTATCAATGAAGTAACATGAATAAACTTTCAAAGTATACAAACAGAAAATAAAAACAAATACAAAGCAATGCCATGACTTCCAAAATGAATCTCAAAGTTAATAGTTACATCTCAAATGAGAGATATTATCTCTCTTTTTTGTTTAGTAAATCAAAGTATGGTAACCACTTTATCATATATTATCTTCTATATTTTTCCATACTTAATATACATTTGATACTCTCAAACAAACAGAGATCATAAAGGAATATAAGAATGTCTGATTTCTTGGGTGGAAGAGGATTAATTCAATATTTTTATATTGACCTCGCACAGCTGCACAACTAGTATTTGGAGGAATTTACTCGGATTCAATCTTTCTTTTGTTCTAGAATATTTAAAAGATTTCATAATATCAGTTGGAAGGCTTAATAAACATATTTATGGATTAAGCTTCAATTAGATGTTTAGGGAGGAAGAAATCATCCTTTCAGTCTCTAGAAAGAAAAAGAAACTAATCAAGGGAGAAGACCATAGAAAATGAAAAGTATCTGGATTAAGACAATTATATTTTGGGCAAATATTTTTAATATGACTAGTATTTGAACAACATATAAAAATTTTATAAGCCAAATATATGAGGCAAAAACGTTGTTCCCTCCATATTTCGGTGTCAATTAAATTACTGTAAGCTCTCAAAGATGTAATCAGATGTTTGGGAGAAATGGAAGTATCAAGAAATAGAGACAGTGTCGGACTGGGGAAGTCCTCAGTCACGAAGTTCTCAGTCTCTGCACTCCTCCCGCTTATGCACCTCTCTCTCTAGTGCGCACACCTCTCACTCTATTGTGTGCATGCACACCTCTTTCAAAGATCGTCAGTGTCAGGGAGCTAAGGAGAGGGAATTGCAGTGAGCGGGTCTGGGTCGGCGGGGCCCAAAAGAGCCGGGGCCCACCAGGTTTTTTGCCGGCGTCCCACCGGCCCAGTCCGACCCTGAATAGAAACCATTTAGCACTAGTTTTGTCTAGCCAGCGTTTAGGGTCAAGAAGCCAAGTAATTTGTTAAAACTTTTACAGGAATAATATCTGGGGTATTTATATGTTTCAAGTGCACTTAAAATAGGATATTGTTCTAAAGATAACTAATTGGAATTCGTTATGGACCTCTATGCTGGTAATAAGCTAATTCATCACTGTCTAGAAGAGCATACTTATCTTTAAGAGACTGCCAGGATATCAAATTTCCATTACTAAACTCCACAACATGCTTTAAGAATTTGATTACCTTTGCCTTCCATGATGATTTCAAAGGCCAGCCAAAGGAAGTGTTAAAATTAGAATTTTCTTGTAAAGGATGAAAAGGAGTATATTGATAATTAGTATTGTAACACTTGCATAAAAGTTTCCTCTATAAAATATCTATATCTATCTATATATATATCTATCTATGTATATATATATATATATATATTATATAAATATATATATATATATGTGTGTGTGTGTGTGTGTGTGGAGTATAATTGATTTCACAAAGCATATATAAATATATATATATGCTTTGACATATGAATCAAGCTCAGTCAAAAGCAGCAAATTTTAGGACAGCTAGTGTCCAATGTTTAATGTCCAATGTCTTTGTTTCATGTATATTGCTGAGTAACAGAATAAATAAACAGACAGCAGATAGACAATAAGCTATCTAGACAACTTATTTTGAGTAACAAATAATTCCTGTTTGTTATCAAATGTATTACTCAGAGCCAAGGGGTGAAATGTAATGAGAGAAGTTCAGCTTTTTATATACGTATTACTGTAAATGGTCAAAGTAATACTTCGATAAAGTTTTTTTTTATAAAACAGTTTGAGAAGAACGGTTGAACTCTAAATAATCAATTACAGTTTGACATGGTGCCCGAATGTCAATTACAGAATGTGTTTATGACTTTTGAAAGTTCTCATAGAAACTTTTTGTTATGAGAGTTAAAAGTAAAATATGTACTCGAATGCTAATAGAGAAGATAAGAGAAGCTCTTGAGGTCTGCCTTTAAGTCTGTTCGTTGGGAACCTGCCCAATTCCTGATGAGCACATTAAACGAAAGATATTTTGTTGGTCTGTCCCAAGTAGTTTTGATAACTATATGAGCTCATTGTTTATTAGATCATACAGAAAAGGAGGGTCCCATTTTTCCAGCAGAGATCTCTCCTGTGGAGCATAAGCGTGTGCTACCCGGGTCCTTTTGCCCTTTGAGACGTCTCTGCAGACTGAACAAGGATCTCCCAGTAGCTTGGTGCAGATGATGTCTGCTTTGTTGACTCAGATGGTGATGTATTCTTAATTATCTTACTAACTTTATTTGTAGTAAAGTTTTGCTAAGCAACTTAGGTGTGGTTTGTAAATTATTTTTTTTAACTTACTGGTTAAAACAATACAACTCACTGGTCTAAATAGGTTTTAATATTTTATGAATTATATCAGTAGTGTGCTGATTAGGTCAAACCATGCAAAGTACCAAATGATGAGGAGAAAACGTAGTCAGCCAGATCTAAAGTCATCTGAATTGATGAATAGGCAGAATAGGTTAAAACAGTGGACAGGCAGAGATCAAACAATCAGAAACAACACCAGCATCTCAAAGAAGGTAACCCAATAACAGCATTGCAGGAAGCAGCAGACATCCATAAATAGGCCCAGAAGAGATGAATGCAGGTGCAATGTTGGCTGATACAATGGGGCATGCACATATGTAATCACCAACTAAAGGGATACTGATGGGCGCTTTGCAGGGAAATTCAAGAAACGGCAAAAAATTTGTAAAACACATTAATTAATGGGCGTCAGAATAATTTTGACATGAGCGACAATATTTATACGTGTGACTATTTTGTACAAATGCGAAACGCGGAAATTTGCTGTGAATCCATGCCTGCCGCATTTAATCGCTCATCATTAGCTGCTACGTGTTACTGCTGAGGTGCAAATTTACCCAGTGTTAATCTGCCCATAGACGTTGAAATTATAGTCTATGTCGAACGAACAATCGTTTTTGTCAATCTTCTGACCTGCAACTAACCATTCAGATTAAAATAACGTAGTAAAGAGAGCAAATCACAAAATGCTTGGGCCATTAATTGACAGACTGCAATCGTGAGAAATCGTACTACAGATATGGGATCCATTATCCGGAAACCCATTGTCCAGAAAGTTCCGAATTACAGAAATGCTTTCTACCAAAGACTCCATTATAAACAAATAATCCAAATTTTCTTTTTCTCTTTAATAATAAAACAGTACCATACACTTGATCCAAACCATGATAATGAATCCTTATTGGAAGCAAAACCAGCTTAATGGGTTTATTTAATGCTTACATGATGTCCTAGTAGAATTAAGGTATGAAGATCCAATTTACAGAAAGATCCATTATCTGGAAAACCCCAGGTCCCTAGGATTCTGGATAACAGGTCCCATACCTGTACAAATAGTAGTGACAGTTTCCAGTTGATATCATCATCATTGCTATACGTGCAAAGATATTATTGGTAGCCAATATAAATCTTTTAACCTGTCTGATCGACTGAATGACCAATCACCATGGTATGAAAAATGTCGGGACACTCCACACATGGTCCGAAAATCATAAGAATCTTCATTCGGACAATAGTATCTTTGCGTCTATGGCCAGCTTTAGTGAATGAAGCCCATTGGCTTTTATTCCTGTATACTACACAGATAAATTTGACATTCTTCCCTCTCATGTTAGGGCAGCTTTTATTAACTATCTTTGCTTTAAACAGAATAGAACAGAACTATGATATCTTCCTAATTACTAAAAATTAATATACATATATATATACATATGGGACCTGTTATCCAGAATGCTTGGGACCTGGGGTTTTCCGGATAAGGGATCTTTCTGTAAGCTGGATCTCTATACCTTAAGGGGCAGATTTATCAAGGGTTGAATTTCGAAGTGATAAATACTTCGAAATTCGACCATCGAATGGCTTTACTTCGACTTCAAATATCGATGTCGAAGTTTTTTTCACAGAATATGACCGTTTTGCGGTCAAAGTAAAATAGTTTGATCGACCGATGAAATCCTTCGAATCGAACAATTCGAAGGATTTCATCCAGTGATCTAACGATTTTTCTTCGACTTTAAAAAACGTAGAAAACTGCTCTAGAAGGTCCCCATAGGCTAACATAGCACTTCGGTAGGTTTAATTTGGCGAAGTATTAAAGTCAAAGTTTTTTTAAAGAGACAGTACTTCGATTATCGAATGGTCGAATATTCAAATGAATTTACTTTGAATCGAAGTCGAAGTCGTAGTATCCCATTCGATGGTCGAAGTATCCAAAAAAATTACTTAGAATTTCAAATTTACTTCGAAAATTCCCTCAAATTCACTTCGACCATTGATAAATCTGCCCCTAAGTCTACTAAATATAATTTTAACATTAAATAAACCCGATAGGATTATTTTATCTTCAAAAAGGATTAATTGTACCTTGAAATAAAGTAGTGTTTTACTATTACAGAGAAAGGGGAAATGTTTACAATTATTTAATTAATAGTCTATGGAGGATGGCCTTTCTGTAATTTGGAACTTTTTTGATAACAGATCCACTAACTGTACAACTTAATTCAGAATTGACCATTCTACTAAAAATATCTTAAATGCTGGAAAACTAACACTGGCATCTCACAAAACTTGCTCTCCTCATGACAGCAAACGTCCTTTTCCAGCTTAATTCATTGTTTGTGTGGCAGCCAATCGACAGTTCTGATGACACAAGCGTAACTTAAGTTGGACTATAAAAGTACATGTGGACTTTGCATGATTTATTAGTGTGACAGACCCCTCTCTTCCCTTTGGCTTTAAACTTTCATTAGGAGTCAGTTTGACTCCACAATAAGGCAACAGGAAAATAAGGGGGGAAAGAAACAAAACAAAAGCCCCAAGAGATTCCGACTACATGAGAACATGATAAATTTACGTGCATGGGGTTGCATTTACTTTTGTATGCTGGTAGTATTTAACCCAGTGGATCTAACAGACAGCAACCGAGCAACAGACAAAGATACATTGTGCAGTGCCTGTACCAGGAGACAGAACAGCAAATCTACAAGGCTTGAAGCTATAAAAATCCAGATACTTAGCAAACTTCAACTGGAGCAGGCACCTAATATTAGCAAGGATACTATAAAATATCTTTTACCCAAAGCACCACCTTTACAAGATTTAATAGACAGATATGATGTTCAAAAAGATGAAAGTAGTGCTGGTCACTTGGAAGAAGATGATTATCATGTCACTGCTGAAACTATTATTATAATGCCTACAGAATGTAAGTTGTGCATGTTTGTTTTTATACTTGCATACAAAATAAATATATGAGATATGTATTGGTTTCCATGTGCATAATGTGACAGTAATTATAACATAATAAATGCATGTTCGCCTTTATTCTCATGCTATTTCTTTAAAATGGGTTTCTATCATATATGATATATATCATATAATTGTTTGAAGCATGCACTGGTTCTTCAGCATTTCCAATTGACAACTGCCTGATATTGCCCTTCCAGGCAATTGCCAAACAAGAGAATGGGAGGTGATTTTGCATCCCTCACCCATGAAGTCCCTTTTAACTGCAGGGACAACGTTTTTAGTCAATGTATCAATACACTTAAAACTGAGCTTTAATACCCAATGAAATGTATGGATGAATTTAGGAGCCCTTGAAAGTTAAAATTCAAAGTTCTGGCACTCTAAACAAAAGTAATACATATTCATTTCCGTTTTTAATATAATATTTGAGCCCAATAACTGATCCTGTCTGTGGTTACTAGAAGCTGATTCTTACAAATGAACCTGGGCCACATTCCATGTCGGTCTGTCCATGCCTTCCTAATATGCTTTCTTCCTTCTCCTGGTATGTTTTTTTCAGGTTAATAAACATCATCTTTTCCGCATTTACCACTGAAAATATTTTCTATCACTAATTCCTTGCGGCAGATTTTTTAAGGTTTGAGATGTGTTTTCCATGAAAATTCGAAAAATTTTCTCGTTTTACTGTACCCCAACCCTGGAAATAGCTTGAATCCGAAAAAACACCCTCTGTCGAGGTCATGTAGTAGTCAATGGCAGAGGTCTCTTGAACCATTTGAAGATGTTAATAGCCTGCATCATGTTCAAGTTTTTTCGGAGGGCTTTGCCTGAAAACTCAAATGATCCAAGCGTTTAGAGTTTTCACAGAATCAAGTTTTTTCCATTTAAGTTTTTTCTTAAATAACTTTGACCTTTGATCAATAACCCCCTAAGTCTTTTCATTTGATGAAAATTCCAGGCAGTCTAGGTTTTACTAATTATTTTTGGTTACTGGAAAGTATTTTTTTACAGAAAACCTGAGCGCAGAGTAATGTATGTTAATTCACTGCACTGATTGCATATGGCTTATCAATGGCAATTTCCAGCAGGTATAGCATGCAGGAATAGTTATTAGCCAAATATACACCCACCAACGTAGCAAAAAATCTAGTCTTCTTTTCATGGAAGAACTCACTTCAATGATTTTGTCAGGATTTAATGGATTTTAAAATGCTTCCTTCACTTTTATAGGCGGATTAAAACAAGCACTTGAGCTTCAATTTGCATTAATTTCTAACATTGCCAACATTTTCTGACATTGCCATACGCTGAAGTGAAACATTTTTTAAAAATAATCTGCACATTCCTTTCTTGTTTAAACAGTGTATAATAACCTGTTTAAAATAAATTGCTGGATTATGAAAGCAGATACTGTATTTACAATTTTTTAGTTCAAAGTATTGATAATTTAACAGAAATATTGTTTTCATAATACAACTTTTTAGCAGCTTAAACTGATTGTCTTCATATGGTATAACTTTTGGCCAGTTGACTAAATTGTGCCCTGTTTTTGTTACTATTTAATTGGACACAATTACTAGGGTACTTTATCCCCTAGGGATTTGGTCTTTTTATGAAAACATCTGTTTACATGTGAATTCACAATCAGTAAAGATGATGTACAATATAAGTGGATGGGAAAGTGCAATTTTGTTTTTTTCTGTAGTAGTTGTCTTCAGTTTATACTGACCTTATACTACCTTGGGGCAAGGTAAACTTGTGTTGGTAATTTGTGCACATATTCACAACAAACTGTGGCTTATAAAGCTCAGTACTATATTATGACTGAACCTATAAATACAATTTGGTATGGTACATTGTACCTATTGTCCCATACACCATAAACACAGGTTTTTTTTAAATGATATGCTGGGGCAGGTATTATTAGAAATAAAACTAACAATAATTTAAAAATTAGATATTCTTGACTATAGGTGTAACTGTGTGTAAAATACATATTGAGTGATCTCTACTATAAAAGTTTTGTTCGGACCAAAATCAAAGACTACTAAAGGCTCATCTGTTTTTAACTTTAGTGAAATGATCTTTTTCAAAGATGAAACTTAATTGAACATAAACTAAATAGACAGTTGTTGCTATCTTTTTGGATAACACTATGGAATATATATATATATATATATATATATATATATATATATATATATATATATATATCTATATATATATATATATATATATATACATATATATATATTAACAATTACAATTTGCTTATTAATCAAGGTTTTAAAAATATGAAGAACCTGCTCCATTACAGTGTTAAAGTGAGTTTTTGGAAGCTTGAAACCTTGGCAAAAATGACAGTGGCATTTAGAATGGAGTTTAGCTGAAGCAATATATTCAAATAGACTAAATGATTGACGACACCCATGTATCTCTATGAAACATTAAAAGGGAAGTAGCCTTAAATCATGTCTTGTTGAGTAGCATGTAGTCTTAGAATTGGAATGTAACTGTTATCTTGGCTGGGGATTCAGCTGCTTAGATATAATGCAGGCAGAAGTGATAATGCTTTTCAATCCAAAGCATCTAAAACATAGTGATCCAGTACCAAAATATGTTTCAGCAATGTTTCATTTACATAGCTTAATGGTCATAACTCTTTTTATGATTTTCCAATTGAGACAGACAGCACCAGCTGCACTACTACCGTGTATGCTCAAGGCTTGTGCTCTACCTTAAGCACAGAATTAGTTGTGCTTCTTAGAAACAGGTAACTTGATGTACAAGCTAGAACTGGAAAACATCCAGTGCCCCACGTCTTCTCAATTTCATCAGTTATAGGCAAGGGCTAACATTTTTATCTGCTGCTATGACAGAAAAATAAATAGCAAATCTGTTTGCTGATAATAAACTTTTCAATAAACTTTTGGAGTGTACAGACCTTCCCATGGCTACTTTCTCAGATTTCAGGTGGTATCCTGTCCCAATTTGCTGTAGTATAAGGGTTCCTTTAAAAAGAGTAATGGCACGGCCAAAGCCATCCAACTTCAAAAAGTTTAATGTTGTTTTATTATTTTTTTCTGCACTACATGTTTCGGATCAACTGATCCTTTATCAGGTGATATACTTTTTGACCTGGGCAGTGTCAATGCCTGTGGTCGTTCCATAATGAATATACGCTCTGTATTACTTCCCCACCCTTGCAACCTAAATAAAATTCACACAGAGTCAAGGATGGATATGAAAGGCCACAGCTTTATTTACATATATAACACTAAACATCAAAATCTGAGGTTCTAAACAGTGCAATAGAAAATCACTATAACCAGCAACTCATAAATGCCTGCAAACCAGAACGCCACCATCCAAAAGGCACAGTCATGCTACTATTGGCAAGGGAAAGTGTTACCCTTACCTGCACTGCTACTTCCAGGAACCAATGCCCATGGAGGTACTAAATACTAAGCAGGGGAAAAATGTGCTCCTTGCCATCTTGCAGGTATTCCCTCCCATTACCAAACTGCAAACCAAACAACAACCCCCCAAACCTCAACAGAGGTGGGAGGGCATTATGTTTCTCCCTGTACATCTAAAATGCAAGAGGAAGAGGAACTTAATGCAACCCCCTCTTATCTCCTCCCTAGCTAGTCCTCCCCTCACCCTTTGCAATCTACCCTTAGTCCCTGTCCTCCCTAACTTACTAGCCCAGTCAGAGCTCCCCCTTTGCCCCTTGGTGTCCAGGAAGCTCGAATACATAAGTATCATGGAATTAGTCAACGGGTTTTCTCCTGCGTATAAACACTAATAATCTTGGGTTTGCACTTTCTAACCACTATACTTGTTTGTGGTGGTCTCCCTACTTTTCAAGTGTTTTTATTGAAAATGAAAATTCTGGTAAAAAAAGGAATTCAGTAAGTGATAATATTTGTGAAATATGCGTGTACTCATACATATATATATATATATATATATATATATATATATATATATATATATTGGGCAGGACCTCATTGTGTATAATAAGTATTGATACGTTAGGTATATATCCTTTCAATTTAGAAATGTAAAATAGGTATACATCATATTTTTACACCAATCTTTTTTTTTTCATTTTACAGCTGCCATATCCATTGACATGAAAGAAAAACCTATATGTTGCTTTTTTAAATTCAGTTCTAAAGTTCAGTTGACTAAAATATCGAAAGCACAGCTCTGGATACATTTAAAGCCTGTTCAAAAACCTACAACAGTTGTTGTGCAGATCTCGAGACTCATTAAGCCTTTGAAAGATGGTACAAGATACATTGGAATCCGCTCACTAAAACTTGAAATGAATCCAGGTTCTGGAACTTGGCAGAGCATAGATGTGAAAACTGTACTGCAAAATTGGCTGAGGCAACCCGAATCCAATCTAGGCATTGAAATAAGAGCATTTGATGGAAATGGGCAGGATCTCGCAGTAACCAGTAATGAAGATGGGCTGGTAGGTCTAACATATATATATATTTCAATTAAGTGAATTTTACAGTGAAATAATCTTATCTTACAGAAATATGCAAATGTTGAACTTTCAGTGGGGATTGAAAACATTCTTTGATTGAATTTGTGAAGGATTAGACATGCTTCATCAAACAATTTTTATTCTGACTGCATCATCTATGGAAAAACATATTTGTGGACATTTCCATTCATTCCAACTTAATGCAGCTAATACCCATTTTATATAAAATCAATGCAGCCTTTCAGAAAGTCATGTTATGCATCGTTTGCCACCAAAAAAACGAACGCACCAACACAGCTACAAGTCTGATATGTTTTGCTCTAAATCTATACCATCTTTAATCCAAGTGGTTGATTTATCCTACAATAATTTTCAGTCTGGTAATGAGTTTCTTTACTAAAGCATGTGTGGTATAAAACTGCCAAGAGATATGGATATAGGGATAATTCTATATGTGCAGTTGCCCTTGTTCCTCAGGATTATGCAAGTTAAGTTCAGCTGAGAAGTGGTAGTGATTTGCATCCATATTGATGCATGTTGGTTTGCTTCTTGTATTTATATCAACTTACCGTTATCTTAAATTTGACTTTCTGCGGCTTTTGTATTATATACACTGTGCTTATGCAGTTTGAGCGTTTGCCAAAAAAGTAAAGTATTTAATAAATTGAATTCTAATTTACAATGTAACTTTATTGATCCGGAATGCTTTAAGTAAGGGCTTACTTATAGTTATTCATACAACCTAGTCATTTTTGTTTTTCAAAGTGTATTTATAAAGCCTGCAGTTGTGCCAACTGCCAATTCCTTTTACAAATGGCATGAGTGTTTTTTGTTAAACATCTTAGCTCTGCTATAACAGTCAATCAGTTGTAACCATTATAATGTACAAGGCTGACAGAGTTATAGGATATAAAATTGTTATGGACAGAAATATGTCCTGAGAGTATCTGTCCCCTCCAAATTGTGGTGAATAAGTTCAGCTAGCTGATAAGAAGGAATGACACTGACACAGACAGTTCAGTATACAAAATGCTTCTCTGCTTTATTCTAAGGCACACAAAGGTTATATAGGCTAAGTGGGGGTTATTACACCCCCGTAAGCTTGCGGTTTTGCTGTATAGCTTCAAATGGAAAAAAAGGTACAACTACAGGGTACTTTATGCGGTTTAATTTAGCAGTCGTCTTCAGGAAACAGGTGCAGAGGGGCATAACCACAACCGTCGTGACCTTCTTAGCACGAGTCTGTTTCTGTGAAGAGGTTCCTCTTCGTTTCATCCTAGCTTGCATCGATATATGGTTTTTGCAAATAGCTGAGCAAGGAAATATAGAAGACACAACACAGTATAACAGTAAAATAGAGTAGTAAAATAGACTTTTTAAATGATAGTAAACAGAATAGACTGACCAGTCCACCACAATCCCCCCTAAAAACGTCTATTTTGCTGTCCCTACCTAGATAGAAGTTAGTAAGCTGCTCCAGAGGGAGTACACCCTAGTGGTGGGTATGATGCTTCAGCGTGGTCTGGAGAGACCGGCACAAAATCAGTGACCAACCCTTCCAACTCAGCTAACAGCACTGTCCTTAAACTAAGCGAGGGAGGGGGTGGGAGTGGGTGGGGTCATAGGAATGTATTGGGAGAGTACAGTGGTCGGAATGTAAGGTAGTGATTGAAGGGCATCAATGAGGGCAGGATCAGATTCATTATCGCTATCCACGTGTGTATCATGGGCATAGGCGTGTCAGAGCCTACGTAGAAAGTGGGTGTGGATAGGACAAAGGTAGGAGTATAGTTAGAAGCAAGGCAAAGTTTACGAATACAAGGGATAAAACAGCAAAATATTAGAGCACATAGAGTAAGAACTATCAGCAGAACTACACCTATTTCAGCAAGCACTTTCTTCCAACCAGTCATCCAGGTGAAAAACTGATCCCATGGGTCAGTGATGCCGGAGTTCCTTTTTAGTTCCTCAGACAGTTCCTCTAATTTCTTAATTGCGATGGAGACAGAGCCATCGGGGCCAGTGTTATCAGGGATATAGGTGCAACAGGTGGAAGATTTGTCAAGGATCTTGCACACCCCACCCTTTTCGGCTAATAACATGTCTGGGGCCAGGCGGTTTTGGAAGGTCATGTGAGAGGTAGCATTTAACTGGTCTGCGATGCCGCGCACGGCATCTCTGGTGTAATTAAAAAAACGTTGTTGGTTATAGTAAATATAGTTAATCCAATCTACATTCTTATTGACTGTAATGAAAAGGAATTGAGATTCAAAACCAGCTGCTACCTGATCCCTGGCTTTAAATTCATTGGGGACACCTCTAGGGACCCCAATAGCGTCAATATATATATGCGGGTCTAAACTACCAAACGGTGTGACATCACGTTTGGTAACAGAATGGACATGAGGAGCGGTAGCGGGAGCGAGTTTAGTCCATGGGATGATATGGAGAGGAATTATGGCTTTGCTTAAAGCACACTGGCCATACCAAGGACTGGGCAAGAGGTTACGGATTTTCATATCACCACATATCCAAAAAACATCGCTGAGCGCCTGGGTTTGGTTTTGCAAGTCAGGGAGTGTACCGTTCAGATACTCGGAACAATAACCGGTTGAGAAATTACCTAGAGGTAGGGCAGAGGCAGAGTACGGGGCCGTGAAACAGGTATAATTTCCAGGATATATAGAGATGCCTGGTGGTGGTGGGGAAACGGAAGGGATGATTGGATAATTAAGCTTCCAGAACTCACAATCTGAATGATTGGTAGAACGGTTAGAGAATAGGCTGATGAAACAATACAGTTCATCTACAGGGATGTGTAACGGGACGGAGCCAAGATGGGGTCTGGCTGCCCCACAAACAAAACAGTTGGTCTTATTATGTTGGGCAGCAGTAAAGTGTATCCACTCCAACCAAACGTTGGAATCACTGAAACCAGTTTCAACAGCTAGGGTATCCGTGAAGGTAGGGTTGGAAATTGCAAGCATACCGGGGAATTTGGGGGTGGGCAAACGGGGGCTAGAAGGTTGTTGAAATGGTGGTGGAATAGGTCCCTTGTATAGATGCATGTCTTGTAGCCGAAATCGAATCAGGAAAGTAGGATAGTTATACCAATAAAGACCGAATACATATGTATCTGAATCTATCGGACTGGGGTCTGTAATGGTTAGAGTAAATTGGGAACTACCCGGGCCAGGACGTAATGTCATGCGTATGAGAAGGGAGCGGTCAGATACTCGTTTGTTTTGAGCACTTTCTGGATAGTAGCCCCAATTGGAATCCCCAGAATTCCAACCAACAGAACCCCAAAATTTGCAATCGTCTCCAAATTGATGGTCAGTAACACAAATGTACCCAGAAGTGGTTCTAATGAGGTGGGGGGTAAGGCTGGATGTGGGAAATGGCCCAAACTGATTACCCAGACTCAAAGGGGAGAAAGTGAAGGATGCGACTTTCGTGTTGGAGGAGTTGTACCAAAAAGTACTAACACCCGACCCATCCTTAGTTATGGCCACCTGGCCAGATGGACGGTTGTAAATAACTAATTGCCCCCCCCCCGGCCCCACAGACCAAGAAAAGGATATAGAGGAAGTTCATGGTGCTACAGGGGAGTCCGGAGGGACAGACTTTTTGCAGTGGGATGCGTGGATCCAGGTGGTTTTGCCGTCCAATTTCACAGAGGTGGCTGTAGTCAGTAGGACTTGGAACGGACCGTCAAATCGGGGCTCGAGTGAGGATTTACGTAGAAATTTCTTGACAAGAACCCAATCACCTGGAACCAACGAATGGGAACCTTCCACAGAAGTAGGATCTGGAATAGAAGAGAACACCTGACCATGCACTTTAGATAATTCATTAGACAATTGACATATATAATCAGTAAGAACATCAGATTGCAACTGTAGGGTTTGTGGGAAATAACACCCTAGTCTAGGGGCAGATCCAAACAGGATTTCAAAAGGAGAAAGATTGTTATCCCCCCTCGGTGTGTACCTAACACTGAAAAGGGCAATAGGCAGGCTGTCAGGCCACAACATACCCGAGTCCTGTGACATTTTTAACATTTTGGTTTTGAGAGTACCATTCATGCGTTTGACTTTGCCACTACTTTGGGGGTGATAAGGTGTATGGAAATGAAGGGTTACTCCAAGTGCTGTCCAAATGTCCTTAGTGACAGATGCCGTGAAAGCTGGACCCTGATCGCTTTCGATCACTTCGGGTACTCCAAATCGGCAAACAATTTCAGAAAGTAATTTTTTAGCAGTGGTTTTTGCGGTCATATTGGCCACGGGAAAAGCTTCTGGCCATCCTGAGAACATATCTACGATGACTAACACATATTCAAATCTCCCGCATCTCGGCATCTGTATATGATCTATTTGTATGCGTTGAAAAGGATACTGAGGTTTAGCTAAATGCGAGACAGGTGGTTTTTCCAGACGTCCTGGGTTACATTTGGCGCAGATGGCGCAGGCCGCGGTGTAATTCCGGGTGAGGGTAGTGATTCCTGGAGCGAAATAAAGTTTGGAGATCAGGTTATTCATCAGATTCTTAGAAACGTGCGTAGGGCCATGAGCCCATTGAACTAGAGATGGATAAAGGTTTCTGGGAATGCACGGTTTCTTGTTGCAGGAATATAAACCGTCTTTGCAAGTCGCGCCTTTGCTTAGCCAGCCGTTGATCTCCTCGGTGGGGGCCGAAGTTTGGCAGACTTTTAGTTTGTCAATACTGTCCAAAAATGAGACTTGGAGTAAGGGTGTAGACATGGCCATAGCCGGTGGATCGGGTAAAGGAGCAACAGCGATTTCCTTAGCAGCTGTATCAGCTAGATGGTTTCCAATAGCCTCGGGCGAGGTGAGCCTGCCGTGAGCTTTTATTTTTAACACGGCAACTTGTGAGTCAGTGCTTCCATGAGATCGGCGACGGATTTGCCAGTGGGAGCTGAAGGGACCGGGTGGTGGGTTTTGGGGATCAGGAGGGGGTGGAGGTGGCCAATGGTCGTCATTGTTGCGTGGTTGATATGGGCGTCTGGGGGCCTTGCAGTCCCGACTTACATGTCCGAAACGGTCACAGTTAAAACATTTTCGTTTAGCTTTGCAGTCCCTGGAACTATGTCCCGTCTTCTTACAATTACGGCATGTCACATTCTCGCCTTTTTGGTTCCCACTAAGACTACTATCAGTTAACATCAAGGGAGTAGCCTTGTTGGTCATCTGCTGAGAGGCTTCTAAACCCTTGGCTACCAGGGCCAGCGTCTCAATGGGTAAAGTACGGTATTCTGGTCTGGCTGTAATTAGACCCTTACGTAAGTGTTCCTGCAGGCCAGTCACGAAGGCAGAGGACAACATCTGCGTATGGGTCTTATTGTGGCGACTAAATCCTAAGTCTATGAATACTTGCAACATCCGGACTTGGTACTTCTCTACAGATTCGAATTTGTCCTGGACCATGTCGTGAATGCTAATGGCCTGATCTGCCAGCCTATTCTGAGCCCAGGATTTAATTTGATCACAGAACTCCACCCCTGACTCGTAACTAGTGGTGTCCCTGCTTCGACATGGGCCAAGCGCCGTTTGCATAACGGGCCAATAGGCATCCCCAGCTTTTATTTCGCATAGACTCTCTAGATCTTTCCAAGTAGCTGAATAATTTTTCTGGATTTGGGACAACCTGCGATAGAATTGCATGGGTTGGTGATCGGGGTCAGGTAGTTGGGCCAGGAGGGTAGACGCTTGGGAGGGGGTAAAAGTGACATATAAAGCAGGTCCACTCATGGTTTGCATCCCTCCTCCCCGTCCATTATTCGAGGCAAAAGAGTCCTCATCACCGGGATCGAAAGCAGGTAATACATAAGGTGAACGATCCCTGAGGGGCTCCTTTTTATTACCCGACTGGAGGGGAGTACTCATATGTGTTAAGGTCTCGCCTATCTCATTCAAAATCTTCCACTGCTCCGCCCTTGCATCCCTTTGTAATTGGGCGACCCTCCCTTTCATCTGTCGGTCCTTGGGGATGGTTCCCAGAAGCCCTGGAGTGGTGGAAGTAACTCTAGACCCCCCGTCATCTGAACCCCCCCCCTGTAGCCCCATCCGCCTCATCACCTGACAACATAATGTGAGTTAAACTCGACACCGGTAGATAGTACGCGCCTTCAGGAGTCAAAACTGGATATAATGGCGTTACCCCACCCTTTGTCAATATGCTGGTGGGGGGCCCCTCATCAGTAACAACCTGTGAAGTTTCAGTAACTTTTGTTTCTTTATCAACAGGAAAATCAGGCGGACCATGAGGCAACTCTTGTGATCCGTCCTTATGGAGTGGAGCGGGGTTGGGAGCAGTAGTATTGACCATACAGTGGAAAGGGGGTTCTCTATGGTATAAATATTTGATATTCCCATCTGATTGGACAACTCTTTGTTCTGACCACCCCTCCCTCTGCAATCCCTTTGCAACCCTGAACCACGCTTGTGCACTGGATAAAAGACCTTTATCCTGGAGAACACCCTTTTGTTCTCGCACTATACTATACCAGGAATCCGGCTGTAGCCGGGGTCCCTTTAAGTTCAGATTACATAATTTGGCCAATTTAATGTAATCGTCGACCGGTTTTTTCCCTTCCCGACGTTTGACTATTTCAGACGCCGAGATCCCTTTTGGGTCTGGTCCCCCCCCTGTTTTTGATTGCTCATTTCCCATTACTTGCGCAGTAAGCCTTCGCAAAATGCGTTTGCACTTGTCAGGAGTTGTTTAGCCTTACTGCACCGTACGCGTATCAAATCTAATATCTCTGATTCTAAGTAATCGGTAGCGGGATGATAGGTGCAGACCGAGGGACTGAGTCCGTGGTCAAAAGCAGATTTCCTTATCTCAAATAGACTATGCCCCCAATTGTCATCTAACTCGACAGGGAAATGAACATTAAGTCGATACACATGAGTTTCTGAGATGTCAAGGAATTCGGGCCTGTTTCGGGAACGATGGGATGTCTGCCTAATTCTTCCTTTAAATAACCCTTAGTCTTAACGCTAGTTAAACGATAACCTCTCTCCGCTATGATGAACACAAGACCACACACGCACTCTGGACAGGACATCGGACACACAATACAATACAATGACGTCCACAAAAGGAACAACAACCTCGATACTGGTGGGTCTTCTGACTATCTCAACTAAAAGACAACAGGGACAAGCCGCCACGGAGTGGACACGTTTGTCCTTCCGATCAATTGACACGCTCCCACGTTTGAGAGATAACCAATTGACACGCTCCCACGTTTGGGAGACAATTTATATATACACACTTCCCGGGATCGACACCTTTGTTCGGGACACGTTTGTCCCTCCCCCCGGAGCAGACACTACTGAAACTCCTCGACCAGTATCTACTCAACACTTTGTTTCGGTCCCACGTTTGGGACACTGGGGCCGACACGTTTGTCCCCCCACAAAGTGTCAGAACCTATGTATATCCAGTTGTCGCCTGTTACCCGAAGTATTATCCTATCCTATCTTTCTATATTTCCCTCCACCAGTAAGGAGTTAACAGACAATAAACATGAACCATAGATTAACAGGGGACAAGATACTCTTATACAGGTTAGGTAAATGGCATCAGGCAAGATGTTACCTGTCTTTGCTGGCTGCTAAAAGTCGATATGGGCAACTGACACCATCAACAGTAGGTATAGGTATGACACAGGCAAGAAACTAATAACATAGGTCTTACCTGTGTCCCGGAGGTGATCAGTCTCCGTCCTTCCCTCTGCTGGGCGACTGCTGTCCGTGGCATCGGCTAGTGGTCAGCCAGAACCTGATGCCCCACGTTGAGCACCAATTGTTATGGACAGAAATATGTCCTGAGAGTATCTGTCCCCTCCAAATTGTGGTGAATAAGTTCAGCTAGCTGATAAGAAGGAATGACACTGACACAGACAGTTCAGTATACAAAATGCTTCTCTGCTTTATTCTAAGGCACACAAAGGTTATATAGGCTAAGTGGGGGTTATTACACCCCCGTAAGCTTGCGGTTTTGCTGTATAGCTTCAAATGGAAAAAAAGGTACAACTACAAGGTACTTTATGCGGTTTAATTTAGCAGTCGTCTTCAGGAAACAGGTGCAGAGGGGCATAACCACAACCGTCGTAACCTTCTTAGCACGAGTTTCTGTTTCTGTGAAGAGTTTCCTCTTGGTTTCATCCTAGCTTGCATCGATATATGGTTTTTGCAAATAGCTGAGCAAGGAAATATAGAAGACACACACAGTATAACAGTAAAATAGACTTTTTAAATGATAGTAAACAGAATAGACTGACCAGTCCACCACAAAAGACCACAGTGGTCCATAAAATAGTGATATGTGTTTTAAGTAAAATTTAATGTATATACACTTTCTTATAGCTAATTTTCTCTGCTTATCGCACTTTGATGGTGGTGTCACAGTTAGTTGTAGTTGCCATTTAACAAAGGCTGTGGATTGAGAGGAACAATTGTTCTCTTTCTTTAATGAATAGTTTGTGGAATCCGTATGTCCTGTGACTTTTCTCCTGCTTGCTTTCTTTCTCCTGATTCCGCTTGATTGCTCACTTTTCTGTAGTTTTGATACATTTATGATAAGCACTATGTTTATTCTACACTTCTGATCAATGTGAGGGCAATTTAATGTGTGAGAATCCATTATGAGGTATGCATTTTATTTTGGCACCAAACACCCAGACTAACACTTGGATTTGTTTAGGGTGTGAGTGTTGTGTTATCTTGATCTGTGCTTTAATATAGCTCTGTCTCATTTCGGAAAACTAGAGAGGGCTGTGGCTTACTTAGTATTCATATAAATATATATATATATATATATATATATATATATATATATATATATATATATATATATATGGATTCCAATGGTTCCAGCACGCCGACGCTGAGGTATAATATACCCAGGTGCTATTCCATGCCAAATATTCAGTAATCCGTAGAATCAGGAATGCACACTGGGAATTTAAAATATCTTCATCTTTATTAAATCATCTTTAAAAAGAACAGGTCAACGTTTCGGTCCCCTGCTTGGACCTTTATCAAGACCCTTGATAAAGGTCCAAGCAGGGGACCGAAACGTTGACCTGTTCTTTTTAAAGATGGTTTAATAAAGATGAACATATTTTAAATTCCCAGTGTGCATTCCTGATTCTACGGATTACTGAATATTTGGCATGGAATATATATATATATATAATGTAAATATGTATTGTGTCCCACTCAGGAGACCTTTTTAAGACATTTAGACCAAACACAACTTCCCCAAAACCTAATGACCCAGTGTTGCAAAAATCAATAATCAAATGGAGTGTACAAACAATTTTTTTTAAAACTGAACCTCATTGACTGTGTTTCTTGAATACAGTGTAAGTTGGTCAGTAATACAATAAATTTAAGTAAAATATCCCTTCTGTTAGGAGTTCAAATGTGTGCTGGAAATTATACATCAAACCACCAAAAGACCAAGATCAGTAAGACAGAAATCAAGAAAAATAGACAGTAGACCGGTAGACATAGGTCTCGAATACTAAATCACTCCCAGTCATTCCTGTCCATCACAGCTATGCCATCTTATGGTTTCATCAGGCAATCTGCCCTGGCACAATTCTATAAGCAAGCCACTAACATGTATAAAATATACTCACACAAAATTATGTTATATTAGGCTCACTCCATTTGATTATACAACAGATGTGTGACATGTTTTTGAAACTGTAGGTTATTAGGTTGAGAAAAAGCTCCTGAGTGGGACATGTTTGCTTAAAAACTGGAAGATTCCCTGGAGTGCTACGGGAAGGCCTTCTCCCATAGACTATATTTTAATCAATAATTCTAATTTTTAAAAATTAGTTCCTAAAAGAGTACCTTTTTGTTGACCCCAGTTAAGGTATAATTAATCCTCACTGGAGACAAAACAATCCTCTTGGGTTTAATTAATGCTTAGATGATTTTTTTATTAGAGTTAAAGTATGAAGATCAAAATTACAGAAAGATCCCTTTTCCCGGAAAAACCTGTATGTTCAACACAAGACCTATTTTTTGAACACATGCTGAACTAGGGAGTATACTGCCCCTTTAAGAATTTAATAAGAATACTTGTAACCAATGCGGAATTGAGCCTCAGTTCCTTATAAGGAGCACCTTTTGTATATGCTTTTGTTTACAGTTTTAAGCATTAGGTTTAATTTTTCAGTTCTTATGCATGTTACAGATTGCATTGGCTGATATGGGTTTTTACCATTTTTCTTTTATCTGCAACATGATCCGGGTTTCAGCTTTCACAAAGAAAGAAACTGTATGTCGATTGCTTAGAAGATGTACCTTACGCACGACAGGCCCCCTTAACATGGTCGGATAGATCAAATCAATCTCTCAAGAGATAATCTGTTATAGTTTCAAGGCATCTATAGATCAAGTGATATTGGGGGTGCCAATGTGTTAAGCACCCCCTCCAATAAATATAATCGTTAACCTTATACAGTGGCCTATAATAATTTTCTGATGTTCCAGAAATTCTCTGCTTTGTTCTGGATGCAGAGTAGAGTAAAAAATCACAATTCTAAGGGGCCCATTTGGTAACAATAGAATTTCTTACCAAAAAATTCATGGTTTTTAAATTTTTTTAAAACTTTTTAAAATAAAAAAGATTTATTAAGGGACCTTGATTTATTAAGGGACCTTGATTTTTTGTGGTCGAGTTTTTAAATGGGAAAACTTGAATTTTTAGAGATTTATGACCCAAAGCTGCTAAAAATCCAATATACTCCAGCCAGGTCATGTAAAAATGGCAGATATCCCTTTTACAATTTGAAGATGTTTCTTGACATCTGCGCTAGTTTTCATACCAAATTGGGGTTTTCGGGCAACAACGATTTGGTGTCAAATTCAAAAAAGCTGTATTTTTCTAAATTTTGTCAAGAATTTACCATCACTGACTTTTTTGAGCTGATTATTTGATAAATGAGATCAATTTGTGGATGAGAGTTAGGCTGACCTTGTTTTAATAAAAAAAGTTAGATATATTCGAGTTTTATTAAATACTCCACTAAGTGTAAAAACCATGAAAACTTCTACTACAAAATTTCACTAGGTAAAAGTTGTCAAGGTCCTATAGAAGTCAATGGGAGCTGCGCTGATTCTATTTGACTGTTTTACATCAATTTAGACTTTTACAATTGTCCAAAAAAAATTGATTTTTTTTGAGGATTTAGAGGTATTCATATTTTTTTCTGATCATATTTTCTGATCGTATTTTCTGTTCATACTGTTTTTATTCAGATCTTGACATAGTTTTAGAGAAAGTGAGTTTAATTGTGGTTTCAAAACCTCCTTTAAAAATAGGCCTCCACATTGGGGATCTTAATTTACTGCACATAAGCACTGTCCAAGACTCTAGAGAGGATCACTGGGGGTGGGGTTTGTTAGTGGAATGTGTTAGTGGAATCTGGGTAAACCACAAATTTCTTGCCAGTACTGTTTAATCCACATGTTTAACAGCTAGATTTGCAGTAAGTGTTTTGGGGTGTCCAAATTTCTATTTCTTTGTCAACCTTGTCTCCTAATAATCTTATATTTTTTACATAATGAAGCCCTGTCATTTTATATATTTGGTTTATTATAAACACTAAATTTGCAACTGGGCAGTAACCATAGCAACCAAATCACAGAAACACTGAAATAAATCATCTGATTGGTTGCCATTGGTAACTGCCCAGGTGCAAATTTGCCCAATGTTAATAAGAAATGAGAGCATATGAGCAGAATAAATAATCAATAGCTTTCATTATTATTATTTTTAAATTTGAAAAGTCCAGATGTAGGTACATGACCCATGAGTCCTTGAACTTGCCACATGCAAATAGATTAGTCCTTTCTCTCTGTGTTTCTCTAATGCTTCTCAACAGGTAACATCCCCATTCTGGTTGTTAGACTTATAAATATTGCAGATATATATATGTGATCTAATACCTGTGTGTTTATGTTTGTATACAATATAAATATAGTGCATATAATAGGAAGCCCTTTGTAGTGTGAATTATCTGTACAGTAGTATAAGTCTTTATTCTGGATATATAAAAGGACAGAGTTGTGTTTAATAATTCATTTGGCAATTTTTTATGCCTTTTAACGTGGAAATTAATTAATAGTAAGGTGTCTGTTTAAGTACACCAGATTTGGACAAAACCTAAAACCATCACTTAGGATTTTGAAAAGCTTGCACTGAATCTGAATAAGAAAATTATAGCAAGGAAGGGGAAAATAATATTGCTATTTCTTCTGATTATGTGACCTGCTATAAAAGGCTCGGATTTAGCTCAATCTGTGATTTGGTACATCGCTAGTTTATATCAAAGGAGTTGTTCTTTACATGTCATATTTTGTGATGACCCTAGTTAATGGTTTATCTAATTTATATATGTTACCATAACATTAAGGGGTGATATTTACTAAAACTCAAATTTATCTCATCTATATATTAAACTAAGCTCGACCAAACTTCCATTTACAATTTTAACTTATTTATTAAAACAGCTTGAAAAATTCATTGCGAGAAAAGACTCTATAAAATCGAGCAAAAACTCGAATCGTACTAATTTTTTCTGATGCCTGAAACACTTAATTTTTAGGGTTATAGCCCAAAAACCCCAAATCTTCTCACTGGAATAAAAAAATATTTTGCATCTCTTTCAATAATGTGTGTTTAAGCACAGAAGACCAACACTGCATTCCACATGTAGCCTTATTGGCCTAATTTTCATTAACTTAATCTCAAAGTAACAAAAAAACCTAGCTGAGAGGCCCATAGCAGCCTTACATACTTAGTAGATGAGGGAGGCTAAAAAAGACACCTGTCTTTCAAGTTTAACCTATATGACAAAGTGAAACCATCCTAACTACTAGTTGATTTTGAGGAAGTTGTAAAAAAAAATCCTTTACAGCAGCAAAAATTAATAAGAGAGGGAGGATATACTCACAATTCACCCCAGTCCACAGGTGCAAATCCATGAGATTTGAGCCTACGAGTAAGTGCCCCAACAGGCACGAAACATGTTAGGCTGCTGTCTACAATGTCTTAATAAATATTTTGTACTTTTTTACTACTTTTACTGATTTTTGGAGGGACTCACAATTGTTATGGTTTCTCGCAGTCCTTGGATCAACTTCGTACAAGAGTTAATTTCAGTGACTTGGTATTTTCTCAACTTTCTAAACGATCTTTCTAGAAACTATCTAATGTATCAAACAATATAACAGGCAAAAAAATCTTTCCACAACTTAAAGGAGGTGTAAAGCTTAACTAAAGAAGTAGCTAGAAATGCTGTACATTATGTTTTGTGCTTCTGTAGCAGCCCAAGGCAACCACAGCCCTTTAGCAGTAAGCATCTGTGTCTCCAAATACACCCAAGTAGCTCCCCAACTTCTTTTTTGCTGATTCACTGCCCATGCTCGTTGCTGCTGTTGGTTACTGAGCTTAGGGACTGGCTCAAAATATACAGTACACATACAATATAAATGTCACAATATAAGGCTGATTAGTAATTAATAATTACTACATGGTTAGTAATTATTAATTACTAATTAGTAATTAATAATTACTACATGGCAGCACAGAAACCAGTGCAACTAACATAACAATGTAATAATCAGTCCTGTAGTATCATCTTATATTACAGACCAACCTCATTTTCTGCTTGATAATTTGCAACAACCCCTAAGCTTATCTTCTCAACAGCTGCTCAGAGCCCACTGAGCATGTGAGTGTCGCAGACACTTTCCACAATGGTGACCCCCTGTGACAAGTTTGAAGTCCTGGATCATTGCTGCTATTGGAAAGCTGAAACTTTAGGCTGGTGCAATAATTTCAGTATATAAAATCTGGTGTAGTTCTCCCTTAAGATGGAACCTCCTATCCTTTTATCTGAATGGATAACCTTGTGATCACTGTAAGGACCCAATGGTGAATAAAGTATCCGAGAGTTTATTTTATGATCCCCTTGTATAGTTGATCATTTCCCTCCTTAAGCACCTCTTCTCCGTTGTATCTATACGAAATGGTCTATATGAAAAAGTGTAAATAGAAAGTATTACTAGTTTATATACAGAATAATATGAGGATTTTAAAAGTAACCCTGGAGTTCAATGACCTATACAAAACCTTGATATGGTGGTCATGGAACTCCTTGGTCACTTATAATATCCTTATAATACACAAAAGCCATGAATATCTTGTAAATTCTATCCTTATAAACAGTAAGTTCTGATGTCATCAGTTATAAACGGTGAGTTCTGATGTCATCACATGACACACTGAAACTTGTGTATTATAATAAATAAAGTACCCACAGTTGCAAAATATGAGGATATTAGAGGTTACCTCGGAGTTCCATGACCTTCGGCCTTGTGCTTTTATATGGTCATGAAACTCCTCTGTAACTTATAATATCCTTATATTTTACAAGAGGGGGTACTTTATTCACTATATGATTTACAATAAGGGCTACTTTATTGCCTTTCTAATTACAAATTTTCATATAAACCACTGTTCACAGAAGATTGTGATTGGGAGGACTAGGGGAGTATTGCACATCAAAATCTTTTCCTGCATCCTGCCCACCTACATAAAATTTCAGAACCAGGGTAAAACTTTTAGAAAGGGCAAAACCCCCCTGGTTTCCCCAGTTCATTATCCGATCTAGGTCATACAGTGGACTTTTTGAACTTAAGATTTACCTTATTATATAAGTGGCTGCTTGCTTTTGGTATATAAGGTGTTAAAATTCCCAAGAAGGAAATGTACCTCCCTATTATGTGCTATTTATTAAGCACTCAAAAATGCTGCTGAAAGAACTTGAGGCATAAGCAAACATGTTTTTTTATTTATTTTTTTTATGTAAAAATTCAGGGAAACCCACTTCCACTGTCATATTACAGGATTTGTATAACCTTTAAAGTATATACTATAAGTTAAATTACATGGGGAGGGTTATTTACTAAAATCCAAATGTATCTAATTATTTAAAAAACCACAACCAATACCCGATTTGACCTTATTTGTTATTAAAAAAGCTTGATTTAATAACTTTAAAGGGGTTATGTACTAAGATCGAATTTATCTCACTTTTTCAATTAAAAAAGTCCAACCAAACTAGAATCTACGATTTTACCTTATTTATTAATAAAAAAGCACAATGTAATCGGTTTGGGTAAAACTTTGATAAAATTGAGCGAAAACCTAGAATTTTTCGGATTTTTGCCTGAAAAGCCTGAAATTATCGGTTTCCAGGCTAATTCCAGTGCAGACAACAGAAATGTCCAAATAGGATAGGGACCCCTCCTTTTCACTTTTATACAACCGTGTTAGGTCTGAGATGGCAGAATTTCGGATTCTGGATTTTTGCAGCATCAGGTTTTTATACAGTAAATTTTAATATAAATTTGCCCCATGAAGCCCGACGGGAGTTTAGTAAATAACCTAAACATCAGTGCATAACAATCTCCTTTCTGTGTAATAAGAAAAGGATAATAAAATAACAGGGTGCTGCTCAGACTGTGCAGATTTCTCACACAGCAGCCATCTTGGGATGCACCATGTGCCCCGTGGGGCTTCACCAGGGCCGCCATCAGAAATCACGGGGCCCCGCATTGCAAAATTTTCTGGGCCCCCTGGCTCCGCCCACCCCAGATCCCGCCCCCACCCCACATTAAAAAGTCCACACAGACACCAGCGCTAAAAACATCATCTTTCTATTCAGGTCCTCCCTTATACATATTCCAGTCTCTTATTTAAATCAGTGCATGGTTGCTAGGGAAATTTAGACCCTGGCAACCAGATTATATAAATGGCAAACTGGAGAGCTGCTGAATAAAAAGCTAAATAAGTCAAAAACCACAAAAAATAAAAACCCAATTACAAATTGTCTCAGAATATCCCTCTCTACATCATACTAACAGTTAATGTAAAGGTGAACAACCCCTTTAACTGACCTTCAAGCTAGGCTTTTTATTTCTTTAGTAATGGCTGCTTACGGTTCTATTACAAAAATTTTACTTTTTTTTAACTGATAGAATAAGCAAGCAACATGATCACTAGAAAGATCTGCCAAATAATAAGTACAAAAGACATACTAGGATAGAATGACAGCAACACACTAGGCTGGTGCTAAAATAATTACACAAATACAGGCTGGAAAGAGAGGCTTCCAGTGCCAATGTTACAATACCTGACTCTTGCTCAGTTTGGAGTTACAGGGTTAAACGTTTCTGCTCCTTTCCCCCTCCCTCCTTCTCTCCCCGCCCACATCAGCCTCAGCCTGTCAGCAGCAGCAGCAGCACGGAAGAGCAGGGGAATGTACTTGCCGCACGGAACTTAGTGAGTGACAATTCAGCAGCGTGAGCAGCAGCAGGTCTTTGGCGCGGCTTTGGATCTTCAGCTGCACCGTGACCTTCGGCGCTGTTAAGGGGGGCCGGCTAATTTGAAAAGTGTAACACCGCCGAGCCGGGCCCCCCTTCAGCCCCGGGCCCGGTACAGCTGTACCCCCAGTGCCCCCCTGATGGCGGCCCTGGGCTTCACTATAAACTATCCTGCAATGCAAACTCAGTAAAGTTGTTGTACAACACACAGTGACTATAGCAGAGGCTATACAACTTACTGCAGGGTTAAAATTAGAACGGAACATGACACTTTTTCATGAACAGAACAGTGACAGAGCTATTACCTCATCCATAGATTTTGGAAGGGACCAGATCATTTGCCAATATTCACAAGGAGGTTTAGGGAAAGCCCATTACAAAGTTTGGTAAATATTCTGGTAAATATTCTTCACTGATTTTGTCTATGATGTTAAACAAAGATGTTTAACTTATGTCAGAAATAATTTTTAAACTGTTTGGTCCTAATAAACAGTAACATAATAATTTCACAGGTTGCCATCCTGACAACATATTGGTACAAGCCAAAGGCTTTCCTTCCTATCACTGATTTAACTTTTAACAAACTAAAAATATTTGGTGAAGATACATTCACTCGGTTAGATTTATATCAAAGCTGCCTAACGGGAAGGCAAAAAAAAACTGAAGCTTCTCCAAACTGGTGATAGTTTCAGATACATTTTTTTTGTCTTCTAGATAAACTAGCATTTTTTACGAGTTTGACTTGGATATAAAAGTTGTACTTGATTTCCCCTCAATTTCACCCACAATGTCACTATTTGTTTGCTTTACTGAGCAAGGGACAGTTTGGGAAAGTAAGATTAATGTCAAAATGTAAGATTAGACCTCACTACAGAAAAACTCACCCACTTTCTATTCAATCCTATGGGATTTCTAAAATCGTATTCATCAATGGATGAAATTTAGAGTTCACCATTCCCACAGGAATGAATAGAAAGTGAATGAGTTTTTCTCTGGAAAACTCTAATCTCACATTTTGATAAATCTGTTCTATACTGTTTTGGCTTGTTAATGGCCCTTTTCCTCTTAGGACCATATTGAATTTGATGAGAATAATAATATTTTATGGGTTTTTATAGAATTTTGAGTGATATTTATAGGGGAACTATCGCAAAAATGAAAATTTCAGCATACTGAAATAAGAAACTTTCTAAATACAATCAATCAAAAATTATGTACCGTTTTTGAAATAATCAAGTCTATCTTCACTATCCCTCTCTCAGCATCTGTTTCTCTTCATTCTCTCTTCATGCAGCAGTTGGGTGTCAGATGTTCATTGACAGATCCTTTTGCCTAGAAGATTTATTAGAGCTCATGCTATTAAAATCACCATAAATCCTGTCTCTCTACATGCAGAATTTGTGCAAAAGACAGTTATTTTATTAGATTATGTTTGTACTGGAATCAGTGTGAGCTCTAATGCATATGCTACGAAAGGAAGCCTTCTTATAAGATATATTGGATCATTCATCCGACACCCAACTGCTAGAAAGTTTAGAAAGTTTCTTATTTAATTATGATGAAGCTTTTATGGGTTTTCCCATAGACTTCAGCAGAGTTTTCATGTGATAAACAGTGTGATAAGTTTTTCTCATTGAATTACATCTGGCTCTAATCTATTGGCTCCATGAGAAAATCTGGAATTAAATTAGAGATAAGCTTTTCTCATCAAACTGAATCTGGGACTTAGTATATAAAATTATTTTATTTAATTGAAAAAATTACATGACTGCTTTTCTTCCTTTCCAACAGAGTCCATTTATGGAGGTCAAGATTATAGACACACCAAAACGATTCAGAAGAGACTCAGGTCTTGACTGTGATGAGTATTCAACTGAAACAATGTGCTGCCGATACCCATTAACAGTTGATTTTGAGGCATTTGGTTGGGACTGGGTGGTTGCCCCAAAGAGATATAATGCTAACTACTGCTCTGGAGAATGTGGAATTGAATTTCTACAGAAATACCCACACGGTCATGTTGTTAATCAAGCTAACCCCAAAGGTCCTACAGGTCCATGTTGTTCCCCAACCAAAATGTCCTCCCTAAATATGCTATATTTTAATGATGATGCAGAAGTGATCCAGGGAAAGATTCCAGCCATGGTAATTGATCGTTGTGGGTGCATATAAGCATTCCTATTGTCCATCATGCCATGAGATAAAAATGATAATTCAGGCAAGTATACACTTCTTTTCATATAATAGATATAATACAGAACAGCATATAGTAATTGCTGTAGCACTGCGAGAATTCTATTTGGAGCTGTAAGAAGAAACCATACTACCATATAAAATACAATTAAAAATGTATAACATAATTGTTAATAATATCACTCAGCTTAACTATGAATATTACGACATTTTATAGTAACTTCACTTTTGAAAGAAATTTCCAACACAAATTCATAAAAAGTATATCTATATGTCAGTGCACGTACTTCTAAAAAACTTGAATACATAACACGGAACAAAAATTCCATGCAAGTAAAATGCACACATTTCAGATGTATCATGGCATGGATAACATTTTATACTTGGCAGATATTACTTATACAGTATATGGTGTTAAAGACAGGTAAATTCTACAGTATATGGTTTGGCAAAATGAGACTGGTTAGCTAAAGACTGGTATTTTATTTTATTAGACAAATAGTAAGGGGATTAAGTTTATATGTGTTTTTTAACTGGCAAAATGGAGTATAGAAATAAATGTATTTGCTATGGTCACTTTAAATCGTATTGCCCATTTATTTGCTGGGTACATTACCCTTGAAAAACATGCATGTTGCAATTGTTTGGTCCACTTAAGGAAAAGTGGTATTTTGGTAAGTGTATTAACTAAAATGCTACAAAATACAAGCATACTTTTTTTTTTTATAGGTTTTAGTCATTTATATCTATATATAATATACAGCATATAAATTCAAATCCTTCCTTTGAATGGAATTGGAACATTTTTTTTATACAGGAAAACTGTTTTGGTGCTGTAAGTGGAAACCACCACCATGGGAAATGCCCATCTAAGAATGTTTATGCATCTAAATAAAAGTCAGAAAAGCTAATTTTGTGGCGCAATATACATTATACCCTTGTAAATTGGACTTCTAATGAAGTGTATTCTACATATTATTTTAATTTTAAAAAGATCTATATTTTGTTTTTATTGTCATTATTATTATTATCAATCATCATCAATCATTTTTATTTAACCCTTATTAAATTCCCCAACAATCAATTTGTTCAAACAGAGATAATGATAAAGCCCTGCAGTCCAAGCTTCAAGGTTTCAGATAAGGAGTGGCCCATTATACTAAAGAGTCGGTAGTTTATTCTGAAAACATATTGTATCAATTATTTAAATTTTTATAAAATCCAAAAAAAACACATATTGAGAAATAACAACACTTTGGGGTCTGTTTATGAAGCCTCAATTTTTCTCTTCAAGTTTTTAGGGGGAAAACGTAAGTTTTTTTCGAGATTTATTATGCTCCAAAGCTGCTAAAAATCGGAATCCAAAAATACTCTACCTAAAATCTGTTGAAGTCATGTAATAGTCAATGTCCCTTTTACAATTTGAAGATGTTTCTTGCTTTCATGATCTTCAAGGGTTTCAGGCTTGTTTTAGTTCGATAATCCAAGAAAGTCAAGTTTTTCTGGCGTCAAATCGAAAAAAGTTGTATAATTCGACCATCAAATCAAAAAAGTTGCATGATTTAATTTGACACATGATTTTGTTGTGACTTTTTCCCACGCCAACTTTTTTGAGTTTATTTTATTTTAGTAAAAAAAATGAGCAATTTGAGTCTTAGTAAATACCCCCCTAAATTTAACAAATGAAACATCTTAGGCTTTTTGCATGAAAATAATGAAAAAGTAGAAGAGTAATCATTGTGACCATAAGTTTGTTAGTGCTTGACCTTTATGATGATAGTGTAAGTAAAATCATAATGCTACCTGTTTACAACATTAAGGCATGCACAGGCATGGGAAGCTTCTAGGCATCCACAATTATATGTCCAGTGTATGACTAACTGGCTGAATCGTAATCCAAGCAAAAAGAAAAAATATAGATAAATCAGAAAATAAACAGAAAATATACTGCACTTGGTATTTTTAAGAACAAGGAAAGCGAATCTGTTAGGCAACCCCAATAAGCAAAATTGCTAATCTTTTGCGTTGGTCCAGTGTCCCTCTTCTATAAGAAAAGAACCAGCCTGGGATATAGTGTTGAAGAGTGTTGCACCCTTGTATTTCTTTGGCTCCAATGTGTCATCCCTGGGCTCAGTACATTCTGTATGCAGTGTAGGAAACATGGTCTGAATGGAGTTCGTATGTTCTCCCCGTGCTTGGTTTTCCTCCTGATTCCTTGGTTTCCCCCCACTCTCCAAGAACATACAGGCAGGTTTCCTGAAAAAAATGTACTGATGTGTAAAGCACTGCAGAATGTCAGTGCTATAAAAAGAATAATAATTCTTGCAATGCACCCTGCCCAGGGAACACCTAAGAGCCAGATAAATATTTTCCCTCCATGTTCCTTAGCAAAATTTTCATTTATATATACAAGAGGAACATTTTCCCTAGTGTAAGCAATTCAGCTAACTTGGAGGTGTCTAACAAATTTAAGTTGTCCTTCTTTTTCTTATTTTATTACATTTTACAGGTAAAAAATTCTTCAAACATTGTACAATAACAGTTCCTCATCTGTGATACAAAGTATCTTCATCATATATATATTAATAAGACTACAACATTATTATATATTTGTGATTTGCTATGTTTTAACAGATTAGAAAGAAAGGAGGAATTAATTGGGTAGGGGTAATATACACTCTCTCTATAAATTTCCAGATATTGTGTCCAGGGGAACTACTCCAACGAACCCAGAGGCCCTGTCCAGGGGTTGTTTTCTAATTGTTCCATTACATGTCCTTTAGGAGTATGATAATATGTTACACATTAAAGAACATACACAATGTCTGTAAGCAGAATAAGGCCTATTATACACATACACCTAGAGGCCTATTTATTAAAGGTCAAATTTCAAGTAGTTTTAGAAGTTTTTGAAACCATGACTAAACTTCCTTTCTCTAAAACCATAAATGTCATGAAATTTGTTAATAAATCCGAACTGAAAAAGCACAAACGGGAAAAGTCGAAAAAAACGTTCACTTTCAGCATCAAAAATACCCGAAATCCTCTAAAACCATAAATCAAAGAAAGATCTTCCAGTTGTAAAAGGGACATCTTCCATTGAATTTTACATGATGTTGACGAGTTTTAGCTGGGGTATTTTCATAATTGGAATTGTCACATTTTTGTCGCATAATAAGGACTGAAAATGTTGAGCTTTTTTTCAGTGACTTTTTGATATTTGGTGTCAAAAAGCTTAATAAATCTGCCCCATAATGTTTTCTCCATTGGTATAAAAACGTTGTGGGTATAAATCTGATCCAGGCTGACCTGTGTTGCGCATGCACTGGCACAACCTCAGGCCTTCAACATGTATACAGGGTGGAGTTTAGTGTGAAAATGCATAGTTTAATGTTATTGTGCTGAAATGTGTGTGTGCACTGATGTGCAGATTCCTTGAATACACAAAAGTAGCACTAAAAATCGTTTCGACCATTCGATAGTTGAAGTACTGTCTCTTTAAAAAAAACTTCGACCCCCTACTTACGACGACCCTACGCCACCTAAAACCTACCGAGGTGCAATGTTGTAGAGGTGCTTTTCTGGTCGTAGAAAAATTGTTCAATCAATGGATTAAAATCCTTCGAATCGTTCGATTCGAAGGATTTAATCGTTCAATCATACTATTTTTCTTCGATCGAACTAATTGCGGTAAATCCTTTGACTTTGATATTCGAAGTCGAATATGGAGGGTTAATTAACCCTCAATATTCGACCATATGTAAATCTGCCCCTTGGTGTTGGAGTATAGGGCTAATTCCATCCCCTAGAGCCAGATGCAATTCAATAAGAAAAACTTATCTCACTGTTTAGCACATGAAAACTCTATTGAAGCCTATGGGAAAAATGGAACTGAATTAGGATAAAAGTTTTATCTCCTGAAATTGAATCTAGCCCATATGTTTTTACATCATTTTATGGCCCATAGTTGGTAACTTGTACAAGTGCAATGCAATCCCTGCTTTCATTTTCTAACTTGTTATAGAGTGTTCAAAATGAATAGGTGATCAGGCTTATTTCTATGGTTTGAAATATTTTATTTGGTTTTCACAATAAACCATAAAAATCAATATGATAACAAATAGTAGAATAAGAAGATTAATACAATGACATATTATACAGAATGTATAATTTACAATGAAGTAATATGTAAAATAAAATAGAAACTAACAAGAACTAACTATCACTAACTAAGCCAGTGGACGCATAGACATTCTTAAAAGAAAAAGAAGAAAGAAAAAGCCCATTGTCTTGGGAATGTCAGATAACTCCCCCTATGAACATTTTACAATTGAAGAAATTTAGATACAGTATTTGACCAGGCTTATTTCTGGCTATCGCTTACCTTTCCTGCGCTGGAGGGGAGTTAGAGGAAGGGCACATCGCTAGTGTGGAGAACGCAATTGTGCTCTCTTGCACTAGAATAGCTTAATTTCCGGTTTAAATACTGGAAATTCAGCTCTTAAAGGTACCAGGAGCAGCTTGAGGAGCGCTGCCTCCTTTTCAACTCGTCTCATTGGTGATGTGCCCTGTAGATGATAGATTGCTATTAGCAATTGCACTTGTGCAATTTATCACCTATGTTCGTGAAATATTCTGTGTGCTCTATATTTATTTTACCATATTAGCAGTATAAGTTTTTTATTTCTGACTTCTTGGTTGTAAAATTAAACATTATACTGTGAGAAAAAATCCTTCTTTAATAGTCATTTCAGGAAACATCCTACCCTAATAGGCCATTAAGTCTCTGTATAGCTGTTGGATGAACTATATGAAAATGACAGACTCATTTTAAGCTGTATTGTGGCATTTAATATAATAAGTATGTTTAATAATCAGTTATGGTCTATTTTTTTCTGTTCTGCTATTTGCACTATAAAAACAAAATGCCCTGGACAATGGACATTTCTGGATACTATACATTTTGTAAAAAGAAACATTAATGGAAATAAACTTGTACAACTGGTACACTGCATATATTTGTAAATAAATGTGTGTTTAGTTAACATATTTTTAATATATTTGCCCATGTAAAGAGATACTTCTGTACGCTGAAAGACTTAAGCCAATAAATACCAATGCTTTGTAGTTTTTTGTAATATTTTTCATGTAAATGCAGGTTTATGTTGAACATACTACAGTATACGACACCAAAGCATATACACAACACACTATAAACTGTATACAGTATTCACTATATAGTGTTCGTATATATTGTACATAAATATATTATTTTTACAATCAAGGGAGTATAACTATTACCAATTGGTTAATTGCTTGAGTATGTAAACTGCACAAAAGCAATTTTCAAGGTATAGAAATAACAGGTATAGAAAAAAAAAGAATATTAATGAAAGCTCAATGAGTTAGAAACTGCACAAATAAGTGGGTGAGCTGTATAGTGAGTATTGTGAATAAGTGGTAAGCAGGTATTTTTTAAAAAAAAAAAAGGCATTAAAATCTAAAAACCCATTATCTGTCTATGCTAAGAGTGCACGGTGCAGGATGGAATTAAGCAGAATAAACATTTTGGCTGCTGTGTTTTTATGAATCACCTGTCTGATAGGGATACATTACCTCCCCCCCCACCGTGTGCTAAAGTTTGGAATGGGGCTATTTAAATACACAGGCAGTGGTCTAGTAGATGTCTTAAAGGTATACTGTCATGGCAATTTTTTTTTTTCAAAACGCAGCAGTTAATAGTGCTGCTCCAGCAGAATTCTGCACTGAAATACATTTCTCCAAACAGATTTTTTTTTATATTTAATTTTGAAATCTGACATAGGGCTAGACATATTGTCAGTTTCCCATCTGCCCCCAGTCATGTGACTTGTGCTCTGACAAACTTCAGTCACTCTTTACTGCTGTACTGCAAGTTGGAGTGATATCACCCCCTCCCTTTGCAGAACAATGGAAAGGTAACCAGATAACAACTCCCTGACACAAGATAACAGCTGCTTGGTAGATCTAAGGACAGCACTCAATGGTAAAATCCAGGTCCCACTGCAACACATTCAGTTCCATTGAGTGGGAGAAACAACAGCCTGCCAGAAAGCAGTTCCATCCTAAAGTGCTGGCTCTTTCTGAAAGCACATGACCAGACAAAATGACCTGAGATGGCTGCCTACACACCAATATTACAACTTAAAATACACTTGCTGGTTCAAGAATGAAATTTTATTTGGTAGAGTGAATTATTTGCAGTGTAAACAGTGTATTAGAAATAAAAATGGCATCATAAAAATCATGACAGAATCCCTTTAGGTATCCCTTTAGGTATCTAGATATTTCTTGAGATTCACAAACATATCTGGAGAGCTTTACAGGAAACACAAGCAGCTTCTCATCTTGCAGTCATATTGCTGATACACTCAGTTCATTGCCGGAGTTAATTACATTAAACGTATGGGGCATAAGTACTGGGATACTAAGTAATTAAGCAACATGCAACATAATAAGATCATATCAATGCTTGCAAATAACATACAGCTCTTTGCTGATACACTCAGTTCATTGCTGGAGTTAATTACATTAAACTTATGGGGCATAAGTACTGGGGTACTAAGCAATTAAGCAACATGCAACATAAAAGATCATATCAATGCTTGCAAATAACATACAGCTCTTTGGATTTTACCACTGAGTGCTGTTCTTAGATCTACCAAGCAGCTGTTATCTTGTATCTTGATAGTGTATATTCTTACAAGAATAAACATAGCCAAAGTCATATTGCTTTCAAATGTTTTAAAATGTTTTAAAATAACTCTGTCATATGCTTTGCTTTACCCTATATGTCACATGAAGATAAGTCTCATATACTGTAGGACTGTATAGTCTATGGGTTCTAACCAATAACCACTTTTTACTGATGGCAGCAAAGCTCATCTATTTGGATATTTGTATTCATGCTGAGGTGGCTTCTGCTTTAAGGTGACAGATCAGCAAATTTTTTTAAGTTTCATCCAGAGGCATTCTTACTTGGGTTCAATAGCAATATTCTTGATAAAATCCATCTGTTTAATGCTTAGAATTCACATGCATTACATTATCCTGTGAATTGCTGTTTTTTTGTTTTCTTTGCATACAAAAAAAATCGAATCTGTGTCTGTTGGTCTAATGCGAGGACTAATAAATATTGCTGCATCTGTATTGAAATATCTAAGGGAATAAAAATCTTTGGAAACACTGATGAATTCTGTCTTCTCCACAAGCTCTTAACTCCACTGATAAAACTGTGGCAGAGGGATACACCAGGTTGAGGGTTTCTCAGAACAGTAGTAATTAAACTGTGCATTCCTGAGGTCTTCCAAGAAATGCAAGTTCCAGTATTACATGGAAAAAAACAAATGTTTTTCAGATGATCCACAAGTACTTAGAGGCCTATTTATAAAAGTCTGGATTTTAGAGGTTTTTGAAATCACTATTAAACTCACTTTCTCTAAAACCATGAATGTCATGACATTATTAAAAGATCCAAAATAAAAAAATACAAACGTGAAAATACACAGAAAAATATGAATACTTATAAAAATTTTCAGACAATTCCTAGTGAAAAATAAATCTAAAAACTGATGAGAGCAGCCGGCCGATGACGGGTAATTGTCTGTATAAAGGGCCGATAAAATATTATAAAAGGTTAATTGTACCCCCAATCCCTGAATACACAGAGGCTAACCTAATCCAGGTGGTAGGAAGGGGTTAATTTTGGTCTGGTAGGGCAATATAAGACTTTGCTCATATAATGTCAAGGCCCTGCTACCAGAGGTCAAAGGGTTAAGATCAGTTGAGACACGAGGTCGGACTATAGCTACAAACTGCACGTACACCCTGTCTACAGTTGATAGAGATTGACCACAAGTCTTGCACCATTCATACCTAGGAAACTGATATATTGGGCAATAGGTATTCCAGAAACTGTACAACTTGACCTGTTGGAAGGAGTGTTTTTACCATTTATGGGAATCATTGTACCCCTTTTCTTATGGTAAATGCCCTGTCAAAGGTATATAAACCTGTCTTATAAGTAGGTGTAGCTTTGGAAGCCCTCGTGTCACACCTAAGTGCCACACAGCTATGTTTCTGTGACAGTTTCCCAGGCAAAACTCTTGCATTATTTTTCTTTGCCTAATAAACTATCTCATCTATTCTGAAGAACCTTGTCTCTGAATTTTGCTTTGTACTAAAGTTCTCTTGAGCAAATTACCAGCAAAACCTCTAAAAGTTTGAACTGATTTAGAGCAGACCAAAAATATCAGCCCAGCTCCCATGTATTTCTATAGGACCTCAACAACTTTTACCTGGCGAAGTTTTGTGTTAGAAGTTTTTTATGGTTTTTACAAATGCTCATATCCTGTGGCTGACATGAGAGCCTATGATTAAGTGCCCTATGTGGGTGCAAAACGTGTAGGGCGGATGGAGATGATATACATTTTTTAACTTTGTATAAATAAAATATATTTTTTAACTAATTCTCTCTGGTTCTCTGGATCCGTTTGAGTGTCGGTCAGCCCTGCTTCTATTTACCCCCAAGTGATTGTATTGACTTACCTGAAACCCCTGGCCGGTGCTCCTATCAGCAGACAACTGCACTGGCCCGGGGTTACTCCAGTGAGTACCACGGAGAGATCTTCTTCTGGCTTCTTCTTTCTACAAATTTTCGGCTTTTCGTTCTACTGCGCATGTGCAACCACGCAAAGAAAGAGGAAGGATCATCCGTGGTGCTCATTGCCCCGGTCACATAACCCCGGTCCGGTGCAGTTTTCTGGTGATTGGATCACAGGCCCGTGGATTCAGGTAAGTCAATACAATCGCTTGAGGGTGCCCTAACATTTGGCACCCCCAAGCGCAAACATACTTTCCTTCTCCTCCATGAGCTTTAGATAGAAAGCAAGACAATGTTTTGGTAAACATTGAATAACTCAATATATAAGTACATAAAAAATGCATAAAAATGGCAAATGGGACTGTATTATTATGATGAACAACACACTAACATTTTTTATGCAGGGTTTACTAACCCCTTAACACCTGGGCATATAGGACAGACACAGCTGGCAATTGGACACACATTCCTTTGTTTAGAATTACTATTAGTGTTCCCAATAGTTGCAGATGGTTATGAAACATATAGGGAAATGTCTCCTGTAAGCGAAATTGCAAATATGGAAATATTTATGTATGGAAATACAAACTACCACAGTTGAATGCAAGAATGTGAAATTCATACAAATGTGAACTCATTCTAAGTTCAGATAAAGCTATTTAAATAATTTCATGCCATAAGTACACAGTGTACGGCCAGAACGTGGGCAAATTAATGTAATGCTGTATTATTACAAAGAAAACTAAAGTTAGAGGATGGACCGAATGTACAATTGTTAAATTCATATTATCATTGCAATACATAATGAAAAAGTAAAATAAATAGGTTTCTACCTGAAAATATTGCAAAATAAATAAAAACGGAAGTGAGGGATAACTTCACTTCCTGCAAACTGCACCACTCAGAAAAAGGCTGGTGTTTATTAGTAGTATAACATCAACATCTGTAATTTATTATATAAAAATTCTATAAATCATAATAAAATGAGGAGGCAGCAAAGCAACAGGCATCTCATCAGAGCCAGGCCACCACACCACCTTCTGTGGCTCTGGCAAGAGGAGCAGTGCCTGGAATGTAACAGGTCCCTGGTTCGAAACCAGGGAGTTCCTGACACAGAAGCACAGGAAGGGAAAGAATATGCTACACAGATTTTAAAGGAGAACTAACCCCTAAAAATAAATAGGGCTAAAAATTCAATGTTTTATATACTGAACCTATTGCATCAGCCTAAAGTTTCAGCTTCTCAATAGCAGAAATGATCCAGGACTTCAAACTTGTCACAGGGGGTCACCATCTTGGAAAGTGTCTGCGACACTCACATGCTCAGTGGGCTCTGAGCAGCTGTTGAGAAGCTAATCTTAGGGGTTGTTGCAAATTATCAAGCAGAAAATGAGGTTGGCCTGTAATATAAGCTGATGCTACAGGGCTGATTATTCAATTCTGATGCTAATTGCACTGGTTTCTGTGCTGCCATGTAGTAATTATCTGTATTAATTACTAATCAGCCTTATACTGTGACATTTATATTCTAGGCGTTCTGTATATTTTGAGTCAGTCCCTAAACTCAGAAATCTGCATTTGCGTCAAATCAAACGAAGGATTTTGCAACCAAAGTAAAGGAAAATGATTGAAATATCAGGGAACAGAATAACACAAAGGAATTCTGGCATGTGTGGCACCAGAAGTGCAGACTGGAAGAAAATAATAAATGGAGTGAAAGGTTTACCGTCACTGACAGTAGCAGTCAGGGGCTTCTCAAGGAGGAAACAGGAGAATATTCAAAGAGAAGGCAAAGGATTATTCGCCAAATTTGTCTGCATCCACAGTGAGAGTAACCCGAAAACACAGATCTAATCAAAACTTATTAGGGTAAACAAAAATACTAGGAAAAAAATGACCTTTGCTATTACAGTAGAAGAAGAGGCCCACTATTTTACATCAGTGGAAACTTGGTCCAAATAAAATATAAAAGGGAATCATGCAACTAACTTTTACATAGTTACATATTCTAAGTCTAAGAAAATAACAGTCACTGCCACAGCAAAGTCAAGTCCTTCTAGTAGACACAAGAGCATTTTGTAGCTCAGAAGAAAGGAGGGTCCATAATAATATTTAAAACGTTTTTTTTACAGAGTTGTGACATTGTAGAATTCTCTCCCTGAGGTGGTTGTACTGAGATACATTAGATAGCTTCATGAATGGTTTGGATTACTTTTTAGCAAGTGAGAAAATAAATACAAGGTTACCAAATTAACTTTTAGCACAAAGTTGATCCGTGTACTAGTGCGAGGGCCATCTTAGGGTCAGGAAGGTAAGTAAGGCTTCAGATGGAGTTTTTCGCCTTGCCGTTGATCAGTTAGCAGTTTTAGACCTAAACTATATGGATTTGTATCTTGATTCAACCTACATTACTATGTTTCTATGATGGTCTGGAACTGTCCTTTGCCTTTTTATTGTGCTTTTGATTCATTTTTAACATCTGGAGCTCTAATTAAGAGCACAAACTGTACCTAGAGCTTTTCACTATTGTTGGATAAAGTGAGTGTTATCTACTGATACTGAGTGAATGCATAAATATTTCTCTGGAAGTATCCTCAGTACAGAATAGGATAGAATAGGATATATTGTGCTTCCTACAGAACCAAAACAGAAGCAGGATACATTAGAAGACATTTTTAGAATGGGAACATCTCATTCATAACCCTGCAAAAATATTACACACTGTATGTATGTCAAGAAGTGTATCCTTCTGCTTCTGTCTTGCATTTAACCCCCCATTTACCAGATTTGTATATTTGTGTTTTAAAATCCATTGCCCATGCATTTTATGCAGCGTATTTTAGAGTAGCGAGTGCTGTTTCTAAATATACCCACTGAACTCCAAATGACTTGTTGTATTAATGGCACATAACCAATTTAGGAGGGTGTTCAGAGCCAATATTTGGAAAACTAGAAGTGACATATGTCAACTTTTTAAGATAACCTACACTGGTGTTATATTTATTTGCATAACTCTGCCATGTGTTGCAAGCTTCTCAAAGCTGGTTTTCAAATTATGCCCCTTCACAATACAGTGATGTATCTTAGCTGCTGATATTTTTTGATTTATCAGTAAGAACATTTTTTCAAGAATATACAGTCACTTGATAAATAGAGCATGTAAAGATTAATGTATTAGGTAGGGAATACACCTTTTGTATATTCATATATGTTTACTAAACACCAGGGTAATAGCTTAGTTCGAAGGAGAAACATACTTCCTGCTGTTATACTATCTAAAGATTCTTTCTAAATGCTTCTTAGCCAGTGTTACAGTGTCAGTTCACATTACTCTGCCATTTCCAAGAATCCATCTGTGCTCAAGAGAAACTCAACGCAAGCCTTCTTCCCCTGATCAATTTTGACTCGAAATTGTCTTTTTTTGAAAGTAGTAAACTTATTCCATATTTATTAAAGCAAATTTTGAACGTCAACTAATTTTACCAAAATATTTCTCCAGCTCTGCTATATTGAAAACTATTACAGACATATGATCTATTATCCAGAATGCCTGGGACCCGGGGGGGTTATGTTTCTGTAATTTGTCTGATTGGCTTCTCAGGAAGGAATCTTTCCCCCTTTAAAGGGAATTTAAAGAGGTGAGAGAGCAGTTTGGCAGGTATTATAAGACAAAAAGGTTGAGCTTGATAGATCTTTTTCAGCCTTGTTTAATATGTCAAGAGGATGCGTATGAAAATTTTTAAAAAAAATGGCAACAAAGGAAAAGGTTCTGTGAAGAGGAATCAAGATTTCATAGGTTTTTTATAGAGAATTAATTAGGGCACCAGAAGCCAGTGCCTTTGTAACTACAGGTATCAGATCTATTATCAGCAATGCTTGGAACTTGTGGGTTTCCAGTTAAGGAATCATTCCATAATTTAGATCTTAAACATTAAGGGGCCGATGCATCAAGGGTCGAATATCGAGGGTTAATTAACCCTCGATATTCGACTGGGAATGAAAATCCTTCGACTTTGAAAATCAAAGTCGAAGGATTTTGCGCAAATACTGTGAACGAACGATCGAAGGAATAATCGTTTGATCGAACGATTATCCTTCGACCAAAAAAACGTAGCCAAGCCTATGGGGACCTTCCCCATAGGCTAACATTAGGTTCGGTAGCTTTTAGGTGGCGAACTAGGGGGTTGAAGTTTTTTCTTAAAGAGAAAGTACTTCGACTATCGAATGGACGAATAGTCGAACGATTTTTAGTTCGAATCCTTCGATTCGAAGTCGTAGTCGAAGTAGCCCATTCGATGGTAGAAGTTGCCCAAAAAACACTTCGAAATTCGAAGTTTTTTTACTTTGAATCCTTCACTTGAAGTTAATGAATTGGCAACCAAAAATACCCATAATTCTGAGATTTCTGGATAATAGGTTTCCGGAAAAAGGATTCCATACCTGTATAATCTAACCAGAATAAACTACATTGGATAGGAATGCTGGGTAATATAGCTCTAGTCTTAGCCTTAGTATCCAGGGCGAGACAGAACACAATGGTTTGTGTTCCAATTAACAGCTTTTTATAACATTCAAATGTGTTATAAATGATTGTTGAAGGCTTTGAATTTTTTTTATAAATAATTTCAATACTTAAAGTAAAAAAGATCCAAATGAAAAATGACTTTCCTATTTATGTACCTTCTGTATAAATTCTAAAATAATAATTCAGACCATTCCATTCATAAGGGCCTGATAGGTAATAACCCTTGAGAAAAGGCTATTAAAATGTCTTTAATATCTCTGAGCAACAGCTGCAATAAGGTTAATGTGGAATCACTATTTATTGTGGATTGTGAGAATATTTAGTTGTGGCAGAATGGATTAAAATATTGCTTTGTAACATTCTTGGACTTACTGCATCTGTTTACGGACAATAAAAAAAACCAGCTGTGAGGAGCGAGAGACTAACAGGTGGCTAACGTTCATGCTAAATTCTAAACTTAACATGCCTTTTTAAAAGATTTCTGTGCACCATAAATGCCTAAAAGATTCTAATGCTGCGCCTGTTGCCTCTATTCTTGCTTAAAAATACATTTGGATTTTCTTTCCAATGTGCACTTTTAAAATCTGGAACACGCTTTTGCTGAAACATTAGCAAATAAACCAGATTTTCCACATCTTGGTTAAACTGTTGCAGATGTTTGAAAAACCTGTTCAGTCCCACAATTCAGCAACTGTTCAATATCGGATTGACTAGCAAAATGATAATTGTTAAGTAAGTGTAGCACATTCATAACTCTAGCATGCAACAATTTTGTTTAGGTACTAAATGACAATTGAGCTTGAAATTATATATTTACTTTAACTGAGGCTCTCAAACTATTTGTAGCCGTGTGCTTAATTTAAGACTGTTAACAAGAGATAAATTGTTTCTGCATATTTTCTATCAATCATATAACACATTATACAGTGGTGACATGCCTGCAAAGAAACTGAAGAAGCTGTAGTTTAATTTTCTTGAAGAGCAATATGTTTCTATATACATTACATGACCTCAAATAACTGCAGCATTAGCTTCAGTTTAGTACAGGTATAACAGGTCTGTTATGCAGAATGCTCAGGACCTAGGGTTTTCTGGATAAGGGATCTTTTCTTGTTTGGATCTTACCTTGTCTACTAAAAAGTAATTTAAACAGTAATTAAACCCAAAAGGACAGGTTTGCCTACAGTAAAGATTAATTACATCTTAGTTGGGATCCAGTACAAAGTATTGTTTTCATATTACAGAGAAAAAGGACATTTTTTGGAAAAATTTGAATCATTTGATTAAAATGGAGTCTATGGGAGAGGCCTTTCCGTAATTCGTAACTTTCTGTATAACAGGTTTCCAGTTAAAAGATCTCATACCTATGTATGCAAAATGTTTTCTGTTATTTCTTCTGTTATACAAAATACATATAAAACACCATTTCCAAAAAAGTTAGGTCACTTCACAAAAATGAAATGCAGTGATTTGCAAATCATGTAAACCCTATATTTAATTTCAAAATAGCACAAGGACAACACACAAAATGTTAAAACTGAGAACTGTTATTGGTTTGTGAAAGACTATGCTTGTTTTTAGTTTAATGCCAACAACAGGGGCATGTTTCCCACTGTGTTGCAACACATCTTCTTTTAACAACAATTGTTTGGGGACCAGTTGATGTAGTTTTGAATTTGAAATGTCCCATTCTTGTCTGATATAGGATTTCAGCAGCTCAACAGTTCGGAGTCCCCTTTGTTGTATTTTTCCTTTCATAATGTGCCAAATGTTTCCAGTGGGTAAAAGGTCTGAACTGCAGGCAGGCCGGTTTAGCACATGAACTCTTTTACTACAATGCCAAGTTGTAGTATAATCTGCAGAATGTGATTCGGCATTGTCTTGCTGAAATAAGCAAGGTCTTGCCTGAAAAAGAGGTTGTCTGGATAGCAACATAAAGTATGTTGGTCCAAAATCTGTATTTATAGTTCAGCATTAATGGTGCCTTCCCGTATGTGCAAGTTACCCATGCCCTGCGCGCTGATAAGTCAGATGGTCCTGAAGGCGCTTTTAATTATGGGATCAAGTTTGGGAGATGGAATTCTGATCTGAAGATTGTCACTGACTGCAGCAGCCAAAATAAAACTCTGTCAAGCTACAACTTTAATGGTATTGTTACTTTTAATCATTCATCTTTAAATTTATGCCCTCTCCTACATAGTTACATAGTTACATAGTTAAATTGGGTTGAAAAAAGACAAAGTCCATCAAGTTCAACCCCTCCAAATGAAAACCCAGCATCCATACATACACCCCTCCCTACTTTTAATTAAATTCTATATACCCATACCTATACTAACTATAGAGCTTAGTATCACAATAGCCTTTAATATTATGTCTGTCCAAAAAATCATCCAAGCCATTCTTAAAGGCATTAACTGAATCAGCCATCACAACATCACCCGGCAGTGCATTCCACAACCTCACTGTCCTGACTGTGAAGAACCACCTACGTTGCTTCAAATGAAAGTTCTTTTCTTCTAGTCTAAAGAGGTGGCCTCTGGTACAGTGATCCTGTTCCTATTCCTGTCTCTCTTCAAACCACTGCCTGGTTGCTAAGTTAATTGGACCCAAGCATCCAGATAGCTGCATAAATTCCAAACTGGAGAGCTACTGAAGACTAATAAAATGAACTGATAAAAATGAAGACCAACTGCAAATTGTCTCAGAATAACAATTACTACATTACACAAAAAGTTAATTTCAAGCTTTAATTTCCATGACAATGGGTGAAGTATTAATGCCATTCTTATTATTAGTGCCATCATTATTCTTATTATATTATTATCATTATTACTGAGTATTTTTTTAGTGTTTTTTCTTCACTTAGTCAGTGTTTGTCTGTTCTGGAGAAAGGCCACATTATGTTTTATGGAAAAGCATATACACACACATACAAATATACAGTATAAAACAAATATATGTAGGTACTTATAAATGCTTATAAATTATAGGTTTAGAATGTCACTATTTGTTGCCCGTATCCAGTTCTTCAAAAATGGCAAAAATAGTAACAGAATCTAATAGCATTATAGAGCTCCATCAGTCGATTTACTCAAAATGTTTTGACTTGAATTATTTTTAAAATCCACATCTTCAAAAATGTTACACCATCCCAAAATGAGTCAGTTAACTTCTTAAACAACTAACATGCATCATGATTATTCAACTCATGAGGTGAAACAGAATGCAAAATTCTATTAGGTTAAAAAGAAAGTAATAAAGAAAGTTATATACTTTTTTCACTTCTTGCAGCATTTAGGTAGAAATTGCTCTGTTTCTAATCGTTGACTGTGATCTGTTTAGCAAGGAACTGAACTGTGCTGCTTATTGCCAATTCAATGCATGTTTTATAATACAGTGTACAGTGTCAATATGGTTCTATCAGGTTTTGGCATATCTGCTAAATAATGAAAAAACAGATGATTATGGAGACAAGCTTTAGTTTCACTTCCAAGTTGATTCTTTACCCTGTGCATGATGTGGAGAACATCATCTTTGGAAAGGTTTAAAGGTATCTGGCGAGACAATCTTACAGCTTCTCCCTATCAAAAAACAGAAAAAAAAGAGTTAAAATTAGAAGAGAAAGAAGAAAGATTTAAATACATATGCAACTGCCTATGACTAAGTACTGGGAGGTATGAAACATGTACGGCGGAGTTTTGAAAACATTTTTATGGTAGAATCGGATTTACAGGACACTCTTTTCTCTATTGTCTACACTTGTTTTGTATGGGGTGCCGTTTGTCCCAAATACATTCTGTATACAAAACTATCCCTAATACACAGAATGAATGTCTCTCATGTTATAAAAGTATTTGTGACCATACACAGAGAATAACAATATACAAAAGACTTATTTCTATTAAAGAATGAAAACAAAATCTGGTTAGTGCACAAAAGGATGTCAGTATATCACAAACTCAATTCTGTACATTTTAGCAAGCAATCTGTTGCACAAATGTATAACCTCCATGTAACGGACACACTTATGTGCAGAGTTACTTACAGAATGAATTATGTAAAAACAAAGTTGGACATAATATATAATAGTGTAACTAACTAGTGCATGTCAAGCTAGATTTGACTGACAAAATAGATATCTGTGACAAAAAGCAAGATTTTATAGTACAGGATTCATTCTTTCCACAAAATGACAGTTTTAAGGCAAAGTATCTGACCTGCTATAGAGGGCGCCCTCTAATGTCCCCTGTGCTACATAGTAATAAACATGAACAAACCTTTCCTAAAAGAGCTGCTGTTAAACACTACAGGTTCATAAATGGAAGTTTTTACAAATGGCTGAGAAATATAATGCTGCACTTATAATGATTGTAGAGAAAGAAAAGTATGCAAAACCTATATAAATATGATCATTTTAGGTGATATGGCTATTCTTATTGTAGTAACCTGCAAACTTATATAAATATGATCATTTTAGGTGATATGGCTATTCTTATTGTAGTAACCTGCTTGTGTGGCCATTTAGGTTAAGGGCATTCCTGCTGTTTGCCATTATCTTATGACTCACTCCTGTTCCTCTTCCTGTCTAAGCTGAGAGTAATAATTGGACAGGCCACACCCACCTGCGATGTTGTATTAAATGTACCAGAAGTTACTGTGCTTGTCTGGCTGCTTTGCCTGACTCTCAGAGTCAGTTATAAGTTTTGTATATGATAGTTAGACTCCAATGTCTCCTCCTAGCTGTAATCTTGCACCAATTAACTTGTAGTAGTCTCTCAATAATGTGCTTAGCTATAGTTGAACTACTACATAATAGATTTAGCCAGAGACTTGGGACTGATCATGTGCACACACATTGTGTTTAGTATGATGTGTAGGTTATATGAGCAGCCACTCCTGAGTACTGTGTGTAAACAAAAGGCTTCAGGACTTCGGACTTCAACTTCACCTCCTTTTGTGAATTCGGGTCTTTTCGCCGCTTTGGGACTTCAGCTTCGTCTTTTCGGCACTTCCGCATTCTGTAATATGCGAAATGGCCACATGGCTCGGGCGCTCGTAAAGGGGACCCGGCTCTTTGAAAAATGCAGCACTTTTGGGCCCCCCTTCAGGCCCTCGAACACTTGTCCCCCCTGCTGGCGGCCCTGGACATGCATGTGACATGGGCACAGTTGTGCTCTCTGCTCTAGTGTTGTGCCCCCCTCGACCCACTCTGATGTGAAAGGGTTAAGCACTGGGCAGGTAAGGGGATGGCATCATTAGAGTCTTTTGTTATAAATAAATATAAAGCATTGTGCAGCTTGTTGCTTCTATATAAATAGATTATGATCCCCTAAAATTGCCCCTGCCTAAATGACCCCCTTTTGTTTACACACAGTACTCAGGAGTGGCTGCTCATGTAACCTACACATCATACTATAGAGAATGCATGGTCATACCTCCCAACATTTTGGAAGTAAAAAGAGGGACAAAAATTTTTTTGTCATGTAGCGCAGCAAATTTTTTTTGACCACACCCATTTTTGTGGCCACACCCTGTAATTACCATGTTCATTTTACAAAGTTTGGCAGGTTATAAAAGTTTGAAAATATTTCACCTTATCTAAACCATACCTCCCAACATTTTGGAAATAAAAAGAGAGACAAAAAATTATTTTGCATGTAGTGTAGCAATTTTTTTGACCACACCCATTTTGTGGCCACACCCCCTAATTACCATGTTCATTTTACAAAGTTTGGCAGGTTATAAAAATGTGAAAAGATTTCTTCTTATCTAAACTGTTAAAATTACTTATTTTCTTATCTCAAAATTGTTATAAAGCATCTTAGTTGCACCTGTTAGCTATACTGGCCTCTCTGCCAAAAGCCAATTAAGTTAGAAACTTTGTTTCTTTTTCTGGCCGTTCAGTGCAGAGAAAAGAGGGACTTTCTAGTACAAATGAGGGACCTCAGGTTGAGCTGTCCCTCTGAAAAAGGGACAGTTGGGAGGTATGTGTGCACATGAACAGTCGCAAGTCTCTGGCTAAAGCTATTATGTAGTAGTTGAACAATAGCTAAGCACATTATTAAGAGACTACTACAAGCTAATTGGTGCAAGATTACAGCTAGGAGGAGACATTGGAGTCTAACTATCATATACAAAACTTATAACTGACTATGAGAGTCAGGCAAAGCAGCCAGACAAGCACAGTAACTTCTGGTACATTTAATACATCGCAGGTGGTGTGGCCTGTTCCATAATTACTCTCAGCTTAGACAGTAAGAGGAACAGGAGTGAGTCATAAGATAATGGCAAAACAGCAGGAATGCCCTTAACCAAAATGGCCACACAAGCAGGTTACTACAATAAGAATAGCCATATCACCTAAAATGATCATATTTATATAAGTTTTGCATACTTTTCTTTCTCTACAATCATTATAAGTGCAGCATTATATTTCTCAGCCATTTGTAAAAACTTCCATTTATGAACCTGTAGTGTTTAACAGCAGCTCTTTTAGGAAAGGTTTGTTCATATTTATTACTATGTCATACCTCCCAACTGTCCCTTTTTCAGAGGGACAGTCCCTCTTTTGACAGCTCAACCTGCAGTCCCTCAATTGTACTGGAAAGTCCCTATTTTCTCTGCACTAAATAGTCAGAAAAAGAAACAAAGTTTCTAACTTAATTGGCTTTTAGCAGAGAGCACAGAACAGCTAACAGGTGCAAATAAGATATTTTGTAACAATTTTGAGACACAAAAAAACTGTTTAGATAAGGAGAAATATTTTCAAACTTTCATAACCTGCCAAATTTTGTAAAATGAATATGGTAATTTGGGGGTGTGGCCACAGAAAGGGGCGTGCTCAAAAATTTTCGCTGTTCTACGTGTGAAAAATTTTTTGTCCCTCTTTTTACTTCCAAAATGTTGGGAGGTATGCTATGTAGCACAGGGGACATTAGAGGGCGCCCTCAATAGCAGGTCAGATACTTTGCCTTAGCCATGTGGAGCAGAGCTGGCCACTTCTCATCTTGTTTGTATATGGCAATAAGCTTTGTTCTTATTGGTTCAGGAATGTGACTGACAGTATTGCTTCATAGAATGGTTATTTTATCTGTTTTGTGAAACAAAACTGTCATTTTGTGGAAAGAATGAATCCTGTACTATAAAATCTTGCTTTCTGTCACAAATATCTATTTTGTCAGTCAAATCTAGCTTGACAAGCACTAGTTAGTTACACTATTATATATTATGTCTAACTTTGTTTTTACATAATTCATTTTGTAAGTAACTTTGCACATAAGTGCGTCCATTACATGGAGGTTATATATTTGTGCTACAGATTGCTTGTTAAACTGTACAGAATGGAGTTTGTGATATAATGACATCCTTTTGTGCACTAACCAGATTTTGTTTTCATTCTTTAATAGAAATAAGTCTTTTGTATATTGTTATTCTCTGTGTATGGTCACAAATACTTATATAACATGAGAGACATTCATTCTGTGTATTAGGGATAGTTTTGTATACAGAATGTATTTGGGACAAACGGCACCCCATAGTTTTGTTGTCAATAAAGTTGTTTGGAAATTGCAACTGTTGCATGAAACCAACTGAACCTTACTTTTACTAACAGAAATAGATTTTTCTCAGTTCGCTTTGAATTTTGCATGCAGATGTCATTTCTTCTCATAATTAAGTTAGCTTGAAATACCAATCTTCAGATGCTTTGGTCTGCCTGGTCTTGCACTGGATGAAAATGACTTGTTTGTGAGAATCTTACAAGTACCCACTTCTTATTTTCAATCGTGCTTCAGTTTGGCTCTGGAATGTTAATTTAGCATTGCAGGCTTTCGTGTGAATGGGAATAGCCTGGTAGCCTCAGTTGTGTCCCATTCAAGTTCTCCAGCTAACGTGAACAAACAGAAAAAACAGTGCTCTTGGCCTAAAAGTTAAAATCTGTTTTCTGAGAACTTTCTTACCTTCCACAATTTAATTGGTCTGTAGTCACATAGCTCATTGCTTTTCAAAGGGGCAGATTTACTAAAGGGTGAATTGTCGCCAGCGACTGCTTCGCCCCCATCGCTACACTTCGCCAAGCGCATATGCGCTCAGACTACGCTAATTCACTTAAATGCGGAGTTTCGTCATGGGCGCTAAATGCTGGTGACTTTTCACTAGCGTTACTTCGGCAATGCGAGCATTTGATAGTGAAGATGCGCTAGCGTTCATTTCTGCCTAGTGAAACTTCGCTAGGGATCTTGCGCTCAGGTCAATTTGCATAGGGCGGGAAATTTAAAGTTGTAACGATGTTTTTATGTTAAATATTGGTGCATATACTTACAAATTACACTTTTAAAAACACATGTCCAGGGAACCTTAAAGGAATTGTTTAGTGTAAAAATAAAAACTGGGTAAATAGATAGGTTGTGCAAAATAAAAAATGTTTCTAATATAGTTAGTTAGCTATAAATGTAATGTATAAAGGCTGGAGTGACTGGATGTCTAACATAATAGCCAGAACACTACTTCCTGCTTTTCAGCTCTCTTGGTTTACACTGACTTGTTACCCTGGTTACCAGGCAGTAACCAATGAGAGACTTGAGGGGGCCACATGGGTCATAACTGTTGCTTTTGAATCTGAGCTGAATGCTGAGGATCAATTACAAACTCACTGAACAGAAATGTACCATGTGGCTCCCCTTCAAGTCACTGACTAACTCAGAGTTAGAGAGCTGAAAAGCAGGAAGTAGTGTTCTGGCTATTATATTAGATATCCAGTCACTTTAGCCTTTATACATTACATTTTTGGCTAACTAACTATATTAGAAACATTTTTTTTTGCACAGCCTATCTATTTACACCGTTTTTATTTTCACACTGAACTGTTCCTTTAATAAAGACAATATTAGAGGCTAATGCCCTACACATGTGCCCACTGTAAAATTAATGTTATGGCGAAAGAGGTAACGTTCAGTAAAATCTGCATTTTAGTGAATTATGGAGTAGCGGCAGTTACCCAGAGCGAAAAGTCACCTGGCGATAGAGTTTGAATGACCACTAGCGCCAGTCTCTTTCGATAGCGAATTTGCGCCTGCGGGTGTCAATGCTGGCGAAAAGTCACTAGCGTTAGCCACTTCGCTCTTTAGTAAATCTGCCCCAATGTTGGTATCAAACTTAGGATTTCCTTTAGATCTGAGACTCCATATAAAGGTAAGCTGTTAGCCATGGCTTCTATTGCAATGTGTTTCTCAACAGGTGCCTTCCTTAAAAAAACAAAGATATTGAACTTTAAGAGTTAAAAGCTGGACTATATAATAATAAGAAAAAGTGCAGTAGTCATTAAATTTTTCAAATATTTATAAATGGCTTGAAAAAAAGAGGAGCTTCAAATGACAGTGGCTGCAATAAGTAAAAGTTTCACTAAGAACCATATAAAATGCATTGCATTAAATAATTGTTTTTTCTATATTTAATTTACAGTATATTTAGTAGACACAATTTGCACATAAAACAATGCATAGAAGCTGTATATCATTAACAATATTAATAATAACTGTGGAATTATGACAGATATGGGCACATTGGGACCGGAGATACGCAGGAAGGAACGCTGACTAACTCAGAGTTAGAGAGCTGAAAAGCAGGAAGTAGTGTTCTGGCTATTATATTAGATATCCAGTCACTTCAGCCTATATACATTACATATTTGGCTAAATAACTATATTAGAAACATTTTTTTTTGCACAGCCTATCTATTTACACCGTTTTTATTTTCACGCTAAACTGTTCCTTTTATAAAGACAATAGAGTTATTCTAATGCCCTACACATGTGCCCACTGTAAAATTTATATTCTGGCGAAAGAGGAATGTTCAGTAAAATCTGCATTTTAGTGAATTATGGAGTAGCGGCCATTACCCAGAGCGAAAAGTCGCCTGGCGATAGAATGTGAATGAGCACTAGCGCCAGTCTCTTTTGATAGCGAATTGGCGCCTGCGGGTGTCAATGCTGGCGCAAAGTCACTAGCGTTAGCCACTTTGCCCTTTAGTAAATCTGCCCCAATGTTGGTATCAAATTTAGGATTTCCTTTAGATCTGAGACTCCATAAAAAGGTAAGCTGTTAGCCAATGTGTTTCTCAACAGATGACAGTATATTTACTAGACACGTTTAGTACATAAAATAATTCCAGGGGTCTTGCCCCTTTTGGAGAAATAACTATAATATATTGGCAACCGGGTCAGTTGTTGACTGGGTGTTGAAGTGTGAAAATGAGAATGTTTAATTGAGAGGAGATGTGAGAGTTAATCATTGAGTGTAACAGCACGGGGAATTGCAAACATGTGAGTATCCAAAGTATGAATGTGATGAGCATACAGAAGTGATAGGAAGTTAGTGTGTGAGCATATGACAGTGTGACTGTAAGGGGTTGAGATTTATCAAGAGTTGAGTTTTCATTTTTTCCACAATTCGAGAAAAAAATTAAGCGAAAAACCATGAGCACAAATATACTCAAGCAAGTAAAAGCTGGTGAGGTTCAATAGGAGTCAATTGGAATTGTCTCCAACAGGTGTAATTATGTGTTTATTTTCCCAGTTCATCAAAACATTCAAGTTTTTAGCATCATTGAAAATGAATGGAACAATGTGATTCTCGCTGGCGTGCAACTTTTTTTTGTGTGCGGAAATATTCTGTCATGTTTTTTTCTTAAAGAGATACTGTCGTGGGAAAACATGTTTTTTTCAAAACACATCAGTAAATAGTGCTGCTCCAGCAGAATTCTGCACTGAAAACCAAAGAGCAAACAGATTTTTTTATATTTAATTTTGAAATCTGACATGGGGCTAGACATATTGTCAGTTTCCCAGGAGCCCCCAGTCATGTGACTTGTGCTCTGATAAACTTCAGTCACTCTTTACTGCTGTACTGCAAATTTAATTTCCTGAGCCACGGTTCTCTGAAAAACCCATTATCCAGAATGCTCTAAATTATGGAAAGGCCATCTCCCATAGACTCCATTTTATCCAAATAATCCAAATGTACAAAAATGTTTTTCTTTTTCTTTGTAATAATAAAACAGTACCTTGTACTTGATCCAAACTAAATAATTAATCATTACTGGGAGCAAAACCAGCCTATTAGGTTTATTCAATGTTTGCACGATTTTCTAATAGACTTAGGGGCCGATTCACTAAGGGTCGAATTTCGAAGTAAAAAATACTTCGAAATTCGACCCTCGAATTGAAATCCTTCGACTTCGAATATCGAAGTCGAAGGATTTAGCGCTAAACGTTCGTTCGATCGATCGAAGGATTTTTCGTTCGATCGAACGATTAAATCCTTCTAATCGAACGATTCGAAGGATTTTAATCCAACGATCGAAGGAAAATCCTTCGATCAAAAAATGTTTAGCAAGCCTATGGGGACCTTCCCCATAGGCTAACATTGACTTCGGTAGGTTTTATCTGCCGAAGTAGGGGGTCGAAGTTTTTTTTAAAGGGAAAGTACTTCGACTATCGAATGGTCGAATAGTCGAACGATTTTTCGTTCGAATCGTTCGAATTGAAGTCGAAGGTCGTAGTCGAAGGTCGAAGTAGCCCATTCGATGGTCGAAGTACCCAAAAAATACTTCGAAATTCGAAGTATTTTTCATTCGAATCCTTCACTCGAGCTTAGTGAATCGGCCCCTTAAAGTATGAAAATCCAAATTATGGAAAGATCCCTTATTTAGAAAACCCCAGGTCCCAAGCATTCTGGATAACAGGCCCCTTACCTGTATTTGCTAATTTCTTCAGTGCTGCCTAAACAGCCATCTTTAATTGTTGCACATATGCCTTTTCTAATGCAATTAATTTTAATGAGACATTTTAACCTGATGGTCGCACCTGACTAAGGGGCCAGTCCCATAAACGATATTTGACCTTTTGTGACACGTCAAACATGAGGATCTAGCTCCCTATTGCGTTTGCCTTAGTGCGTCAGTACCTTTTTTTTGGAAAGCTGGAACCCTAATGGCCTTGTCATAATGAATAAAACACAAAAATGAGATTTTAGTTGATATATAAATGCTTTATCTGACCATTTGGCAATAGGAAAATACTGCAAATGGCAAACGTTACATCTACAATAACATTTTAAAGAGAGAATCATACATTCCAGGCCCACAAAAACAAAACATCTGGAGGGAGCTTTAAAATGTAAAAGCAATTTAATTATAAAGCAGTGCACATGAAAATGAAGTTGCTACAGTAGTCACCCTAGGTCAAATGTGCTCATGTCTGTCATATCCATATCCTGATCCATATGCAGATGAAGACTATACTGATAAAATAATATATGATCTCTTTTGGCACTTGCCTGTTGGCTGAATGGAACTGAACTTAGTTTTATACTTATTTGTAAGCAGAACTTGCCTGGTCCTTTTTCTGCACAATAGTAGTAGAAGTTAGCTGTTAAACAGACAAAAGCAAGCATGCAAGGCACTTTGACAATTGGAGAGCTGTCTTGGGCTACAATGTTTCTAAAGTCAAAACCAACAGTGACAAACAAATACCACTGTCTACTGCAATTACATTGATGAACAACTAACACCATTATTAATGAATAAGTGGAAAGTTGCTACATTTTATTTTATTATGCAGGAAACAAATAGAATCACACTCTCCTTCAAACGAATACGGAAATTAATACAGCTAAAGAAATAAATGATAAACAAATGCTATGTAGCAATTTACAGAAGAAAAATTTTATGTTTTTGCCCTATGAAAATGGACAGAGTTATAGTTTTCTAAATGGAATGATAAAACGTACTTTTAAGGATCTGCTAGACTCAGCAATGCAGAAGTTACAAAGTATATCTTCGCACATGCACATAACCAGCTGACTAGGTTCCGGGTAGGACCAACTGTATTTCTTGTAAAGTATTCACCAGAAAGAACATCTGATAATACATGCTCATAAACACTAGCATCTGTTGGGTTTTAGCAGTTCTCATGCTAGAGTGTTGATTTCAGTTATGGATGCTCGGTAGATATCTATATCCTGACAACTCTAATTGAGCCCACTACAATAATTCTCAGTGATATTTTACAGTTATGTTTGCTGTAGGGATGTACCGAATCCAGGATTTGGTTCTGCATTCAGCCAGGATTCAGCCTTTTTCAGCAGGATTCGGCCGAAACACGAAAACCAATCGTACAATGTCTCAGAATGTCACATTGTCTACATCATATCAAAAGGTGAACTACTCTTTAGGTGTGTCAGTGCTTGTAAAACCATTACTCAGTTTGAAAATTCCTTATTTATACTGAGAAAAAGTGGGTGAGCCAGAACACCAATTAATGTCTTTGTTTTCCCTAGGAAGTTTTGTTAGTGCCCAATGCAATGATTGATAGTACTGATCTTAAAGGGATACTGTCATGGGAAAAAAAAAATTTTTTCAAAATGAATCAGTAAATAGTGCTGCTCCAGCAGAATTCTGCACTGAAATCCATTTCTCAAAAGAGCAAACAGATTTTTTTATATTCAATTTTGAAATCTGACATGGGGCTAGACATATTGTCAATTTCCCAGCTGCCCCAAGTCATGTGACTCATAAGTGAGTAAGGTGGAGTTTTTTTCTATGTTAAATTCTTTCTGGCTAGTAAACATTTTAAGATTCTTTGTTCATAAAAAAAATTAGCTTTATAATGCCCTTACAATTGTGTAAGTTGTATTACGTTTCTAGGTCTCTCAGATTTGTTTGGGGGTTAATATGTGTATAAAGGTGCTGTTTTTTTCTATATGCTGTAAAGGCTATAAGATGGTCACTACTTAAAGTGATCAGGTATCCTATACAATGATAATGAAATAGTTCCCCTATATAACTGAAAGTATACTTTAAAGGGGTTTTTCACCTTTGAGATTAGTTTCAGTATGATGTAGAGAGGGATATTCTAAGACAATTTGCAATTTGTTTTCATTTTTTACTATTGAGGGTTTTTGAGTTATTTAGCTTTTTATTCAGCAGCTCTTCAATTTGCATCTTAACCAATCTGGTAACTAGGGTCCAAATTACCCTAGCAACCATGCATTGATTTGAATAAGAGACTGGAATATGAATAGGAGAGATCCTGAATAGAATGATCAGTAATAAAAAGTAGCAATAACAATACATTTGTAGCCTTTACAGAGCATTTGTTTTTTTAGAAGGGAGTCAGTGACACCCATTTGAAGCTGCAGAGAGTCAAAAGAAAAAGGCAAATAACTATAAAACTATAAAAAAAAAATAATGAAAAACAATTAAAAAGTTGCTTAGAATAACATAATTAAGGTTACCTTAAAGGTGAACCACCCCTTTAAGGCTGTATTCATTGCAAAATAGTTTCATGCAGTCACTATCATTTTTTTTAGTTAAATTTGGACATGGTTAAGATATCATATAAGCAGTATCTGTTTTGAGTATTATAATAGAAAATATGTACTGTGTATGGCTGAACAAAAGGTGTATTGGAAGCTTAACTTGCCACACATCAAACAAACTTATTGTAAGACGCACTGGGAGATCTTCCAACACTCTTACCTCCCGGCACATCTCTTCCGGCTCACCGTGCCAGCGTTGTGTCATTATGCGAATTTTGGCGCCAAAGATTCCCTTTAAATAGCCTAATTGCCATTTTAACAGTGCCCAAGCTGGCTTCAGTTTACTGATCCTTCTTAAGTGTTAATACTTTGTTTGAATTCCTGTTTTTTGTCTCCTGCCTATTTGATTTTGATTCCTGCCGACCTGCCTTGATACCTTTATCTGACCTTCGACTATGTCTTTTGCCTTATCCTTGCCGGTACCTCATTTTGGACTTGTTGCTACCTAAACGCATGTTTCCTCTGCGGTTCTGCAGCAGAAATCCTGGGGCCCCAAAAGGGCGTCGGTGAACACTGGAAACCCTAGTGCGTCTGAGCTTACCCTCTGTCTTCTAAAAGGTTCCTGATTGACGTGAACGTATTTCCTGCATGAAATCTTTAGACATAATATGGGTCATCTGATCTTGGACACTGGAGGGGATCTATCACTGTTAAAATCTCCCCAAGTAATTTGCACTGAAATGTGCTGACTTTTAAAATCCAATTTGATCCCTATTAGGTGAGTAAACACTGAAAAACAATATGAAAATATCTGCATATTTTATAATCACAATCAAGTAGTAACCCTTGGGTCACCAAAGACCTACAACAAGGACAATCCTTATGGATAAAACGGCTATGATGTAATATAAAATCTAGCAAATATTGTAACATAAAGAAGAAACAAAACACTTGTCTGCCAGTCAGGTATTTGACTATGATGTAGTGAAGGCTTCTTGGGTGGACAAGGGCCAGTGGAGAGCTATAGATTTCATTTCAATAAGGGCTGAAAACTGTGGCAGCTTTTGTGTAGGTGATATTTATACCCAAGTTGCTAAGAAATCTTTTTCTCTTTTGGGGATGCTATAAAATATAATATATAATGATATTTGTCCAAAGATTGTTTACCACCTATTTAAGAGGATTTCTCCACCTGTTTGTAATATTGTGCTACTAATCATGTAGGATTTCATGCTGAAATTTGCAGTTTACGAAGATTTTTTCCAAACACCATGTATTAAAATCATGATGGGTTTTCTTTATGATTGCACAAAAGCTCAGGCAATCATAAATGGGGGCCTACATGTAATGGGTTTTAATGCTCTCATATTAACCATTATTTGCCGACAAATTGGATTTAATGTTTGTGGAAGTTTAGAGAACTGGAAGAGAGTTTGCACGTGCAGCCTCCTTTCAAAGTAATATACATTCTATAAATACAGTTCTGCAGTTTTGCAGTTTTGTAGATTTCTAATAAATTTAAATTTGCTGGATGTCTTGGAATCAGCCATGACACTTGCTTTACTCAAAATTTCAACCAAGCGTAACTACAATACTCTTGACTCTCATCTCTAATGTCAAAAGGGAAAGCCAATGGGTAATAAATACACATATATATATCTGCTTACAGAGAGAGAAATCACTTCAGCAGCACCTACTCATTATTTATTGGCTGATGCCCCAAACAGATGATCTGCTTAAGATTCTGAAAGCAAGAATACATTAACTGTTTAGCAAAAAAAAAGTACTTTAGAATCATATATTAAAAAAGAAATATTGCCATTTAACTAATCTTAATGAGATAATGTGATATTTATCCTGTCTGTTACGAAACACAACTGTGAGGGGTCAGAAAGGCACTTACATTGACACACACTTTTTGCAGTTCATAACTTTGCAGCTCCCACAGTCTTTGTAAATGACGACATTCCTACAGTATATTCGGTTAACTAAAAACAGCAACAGCATCTTTGCACAAAGAATCACTCAACTTATACTTACCCTTTCATACATATCAGAAGCTCAGTTTCCAAAGAGAGTGAAAAACACAGTGATTAACATGGAACATGCTTGAAAATTATTAGCGGTGTCCACTATCACAAAGTTTGCATTTAATATGTCCTCAGGTTTCGCAGCTTTCTGAAAAGCTGTTTACTAAAGTGATCTTTTTACAGTTATGTATATCAGCTACTCAGGAGGTCAGGCAGTGTAATAACATCCTTGCATTAATCAGCAACCTAGATTTATTACTGTACCTGCACTCTTCCACTAACGTATAAGTCTTAATAAACAAGCACATGTTTATTTAAGTTGCAGATCCCCCTGAAATCGGCCCCATCTATCGATTCAAAAAGCAAATTTTGGATTTGAAGCACGTGGGTACGTTATAATGTCAGCAACAATTATTTTATCCAAACAGGTGCATAATATTTTATTGCAACAATTTTGACTAAAACAATGTAGTAACACAAACAAAAAGCATTTTAAGAGACCTCCCTCTAAATAAACTAGGGGATACTTATCAAAACATTTTAACAATCCACGTTTTGAGTCTATTGTCTAAATTTGAATTCTGTACACAGGGTTAGTGCAGCTTGATAAAGGAACCTGGCAAGGCACTCACAGAATAGCCCTTTATGTAGGAAGCTAACAGAAGTGCCATTGGCTTCTTTTACAGTCATACTGACACAGTTCCAGTGCTATGAATGATAATAATGGAGAAGGGCTAGTTAGAAGTTATTTTTTTAAATACACTCTAACTCAACCTCCACCCCAAGTGCAGCAATAGCTGTTCTCTGTGACACTTTTGTAGTTCCATGTAGTTCCAGAAGCACTGGAATGGTCAGTCATGCCAGGCTGGGAGCAATTGATCCTCCAATATACAGAAGTATTGTTTACATTTGAATTCTGCCCTCCTGGAGGATGCCACTTCCCTGGTCCAGAATGACAGCTCTACGGCTTTTGGTATGCATGTTCAAGGGTCAGGGCTATACAGCTATAACTGAGCAGAAAAGTTATGTAACCCTTGAAATCAAGGGCGTAATTATAGTGGAAGAAGAACATGTGTAGAGGGAAGCCCAGAACATATGTGGGGCCCACTGGGACACTGACTTAAAGGGCATGTAAAGTCTAAAATAGAATAAGGCTAGAAATGCTGTATTTTTGTATACTAAATATAAACATGAACGTACTGCACCACAAGCCTAATCAAACAAATAATTTATGCTTTCAAAGTTGGCTACAGGGGGTCACCATCTCGTAACTTTGTTAAACATCTTTGCAAGACTAAGACTGTGCACATGCTCAGTGTGGTCTGGGCTGCTTAGGGATCGTCATAAGGAGTTCTGCATGGCTGGGAAGTAAGTTGTGGCTCCCCCTGCTGTTCATAAGTATGACTGTTTCCCTGCTTAGCAGTTAGGGACCAACTGACAATTCCTTTCCACAGCAGTAAATGAAGGGCGAATTTCACTGAATACAGTCAGGTTTCTTTTACACATTTTTTTAATTGAGGTATATTGGAGATAGGTTTCTTTGTCATAAAAGAAAGTAAAAATGGGATTTAATTTTTTTGCCTTTACATGCCCTTTAAAGGAAAACTTTACTCCCAAAATTAATAATTAAGCAACAGATAGTTTACTGTATATCATATTAAGAAGCATATTAAATATATATTCCAGTTTGGTAAGATTATTTAAGTGAATATTGCACTTTTACCTCTCTTGCCTTGAACCACCATTTAGTAACATAGTAACATAGTAAGTTAGGTTGAAAAAAGACACATCCATCAAGTTCACCCTTTTGACTTTTTTTTAATCTGCCTAATTGCCAGATTATCCAGAGGAAGGCAAAAAAAACCCATCTGAAGCCTCTTCAATTTGCCTCAGAGGGGGAAAAATTCCTTCATGACTCCAAAATGGCAATCGAATGGTCTGTGTGCTGCCTCAGAGATCTCTTGATCAGAAATACTACAACTCTAACTGTAACAGAAAGAAGTGTGGAAGGAAAAGACGTGTGGCTCATGTGACCTAACATGTATGGTTTGTTTTTGTGCACTGTGAACAGTATGGTCCTAGGGGGGCGGCCATTAGTTCTTAAAATTGCCATTTTCTATCTATGATTACCCAATGGCACATACTACTGAAAAAGTATATAATTCTGAATATGCTTTATTTATATAAAGCAGGGTTTTACATATGAGCTGTTTTATATGGACCTACATTGTTTAGGGGTACAATTTTCCTTTAAATATGGTTTCTGATATGTCTTAATCCCAAAGTAGTCTCTAAAATGATTTTTGCTGTAGGGCCCAGTATCTTGTTATGCCGCTATTTAAAAAATTTGCTTACTGTTCTACCAGAATTTATGCACATGCTTCCTTTTACTGAAGGGGGGGGGGTGCTGGGGCTTCATTCTGAAATTGGAGGGAGGGAAGGTGGACATCCCTGATGGAAGCATGTCCCTATTGAACTAAGAGGCCTGTTTATTAAGGTTTATAAAGATGTAAGCTCTAAAAAGGTGAAAAATAACATTATATATATATATATATATATATATATATATATATGTTTATTTTTCCTTTCAGAAATGATCCATATAATGAAATTAATCATACAATTGTGAATTTTCTTTTATAGTACCTGAACACTATTCAAGTAGCAGTGGTGTATTTAAAAATTAAAAAAGGTTTACGGTCTGTCCGAGCAAATTTGAAAAAGTGTGGAAGCTGTGGGTCTTTCATCCTAACAGGCAGTGTTTGGGAATAACATCATTCTAACATATTTCATACACAACAAATAGGCTTAGGCAAGGCACCATCCTCACAGGCAGTGTATAAAAATGACACCATCCAACAAAACAGCATATAATGACAACATAATTCTACCAGGCAGCACATAAGAATGACAGCATCCTACCAGGAAGCACATAGAAGTTACACCATCCTACCAAGCAGCACATAATGACATCGTCGGTCTAGCAGGCAGCACTTTTTATATGCAGCTTTGTCTTTCGTTTTGAACTGACCCTTTGCTTAAAAGTAGCACCATTTTTTAGCATATCTGTAGCACATGCAAATTAGGGTATGGAAGGCTTAAAAATAACTGCACCAAAAATTCTTACATAGTTTTGTTCTTAAAACCTAAAGTCACATGGCTTCAAGGGTTTGAATTAGGTTCTTCCAGACACATAAATTGACCCTGAATCCTGGTGCATCCCTAGAACAAACGAACGACCACATATACACAACAGCAGTGCTTTTCAACTGGCGGCACGCAAACCCACCCCCCCATGTGGCCCCCCAACATGAAAGTCTGCCTGCTGTGACTGCTTACCTTGTGTAAGAATTCAAAGGTATCAGTACTGAGATTAATTGTTCATACCTAATACAAACTACTAAAGGGGCACCAGCATTGTGTCACTGTATGATTGTTTTCCCTGTCTCCCGCTCATGTCTGCCTGCCCTATGCTCCTTGTGTGTGCCTACCCTACGTTACCTGTGGGACATGAACCTGGTAGGGTTTTGTTGGCATTTGGAAATTGTTGTTAGGGGCCCTAAAGTGTTTAATTATGTGCTGGGGGGGGGGTGCTGTGCTATCAACAGGGTAGGAGGAGGCATATGGATTTACGGGTATGTTTTAATATGATTTAATTTTTTCACATTTGAGTGATATCCCTGCAGTGAGCACCAACATTTGGGTTTTTGGTGTGCTACCACCATTAATGTTGATAAACATTCTTGTGGTAACATGGGTGTGGTTTAAAGTGAGTGTGGTTTAAAACAGGAAGTGGTCAATACTGCTTTCCATTGTCGGCCCTCTACCACGTAGGCCAGAAAAATTCCGGCCCTCGGTACCACATAAGTGGGACAAACATTACAGTAGTACACAAATACAGAATGGGGTATGTTGGGAAGCAAATACATTTCCAGTTAGAAAGAAAATTTGCAGCTCTCTGCCCTCAAGAGTCCATATGTTAAATTTAGATTTCAGTGTAATTCATTAAAACATAGAGCCTACACAAAGATACACCCACATTACTACCTGCAAAGCCAAGATCAAAAAATGTGCTCACCCTTAAGCTGGCCGTAGACGTCCAGATATAATCGTATGATTCCTCGATTCTGTTCTTTTACTACTTTATTTAAACTGAAGGTTAGTGGCAGATCGGGAGATGGGGATGTCCAATCGTTCATCCGATATTGCAGGTAAGCCTGCACGTCTATGGCCACCTTTAATTGAAAGCTACAAAAGATCAAAGTTGCATCCTATGCTCTATTTATCCAAAATAAAGCAACTGCTGGTTTCATTCACATAGTAAATATATCTGGTTAACCTTATACGCAAAGAAACACTGTGTGTATTGCTTTTTTTTTTACATTTCAGAACTACGGCAAGAAAAAAAAAACCTGTGTATGGCAGCTGTACCACAGCTGTGCTCTCCTTGATATAAGAGAATGCTAAACAGTATGATTCTTGTAAGCGAGAGTGGCAGATTTTAGGTGACAAAACCTCCATTTCCAAGAAGGAGATCTTTATCTGCAGGAAGTAGAGATCTGCATGACATATGTAATCTCCCTTGCTTGTGCACAACAACAAAAAAGCTACAGAGAAAATATTTTCACACAAAAGTAAGCATTTCAGTTTTAACTTAACTAAATATTTACTAGTGTGATCTTATTTAAACCTTGCTGGTCTAAAGTTCTAAACCATAAAATGAAATGTCAGAGGTTTATAAGACAGATAATTAAATAATACAACAAAAACCTCTAAAATAGAAAATAATAATAATACTGGAGGTGCTAATTATTTAGGTTTCCCTAAGTGATAAAACTTGACTGTGCCCCAGGCTGCTGTACCTCAAAGAAAAAAGTCCATGCCCAGGATACCTTGCCGCACAATACAGCTGTGCCATCTTTTCTGTGCTCCCATACAGGCCCGAACTGGCAATCTGTGGATTCTGGTAAATGACAATGGGGCTGCCATAAGATGCCATAGAGAGTTGCTGTCTGTAGGGCAGGTGGGGGCTGTTTGGGCCTATTTTGAATCCCAGTCCAGACCTGCTCCCAGGTGTTCTGCACAATAGCTTGTCTGGTTGTATGTTCAGTAGAGTTTTATGTTCGGTAGAGTTATAGTTTTATGTTCATTAGAGTGAAGCCGCGCACAAATAAAACATGTATGTGCTCAAGCTAAGTCACAGCAAGAGACACCTAAGAGCACCGGAAAAGTTTAGCAACTGGAGGGTACTTAACAAATTAAAACCCGTGTCTGGACTGAGAGGCAATATAGGCCGAGGCATCTCAAGTACACAAAGAACCAGTAAAAAGCACCAGTCTATGGCAGGTTTTCTGCACTACAAAAACATAAAACTACTGAGTGTCTCCAACACCTTATAACAATGATAAGAATATGCCAAAAACCTGCATTACTCCAAATAACAATCCAAAACAGCAAATGCATTACTACTAGGAGCAGATTTATTGAAAATTCAAATTTGAATTTTCACATTTTTTTTATGGTCAAAACTGTCAAATTCGACTAGGGAATTGTCACGATCGCCGCCCGGAGCAGGACCAGGAGCTCCGGGCGGCGCAGCTTCCACTTCCGACGCCGCTCCCCATGGCCGCCACGTGGGTAGCGGCGCCGGCGCAGAGACGCCTGCGCGCAAGTGCGCAAGTGCGCAGGCGCGAAGACGTCACAACAGCGCGACGGACGCAGGCGCAGCGCGTCGGTCGCAGACGTGCTGACGCCGACGCAAGGGCGCCAAAAAACCCCTTTAAAAGGACGCCTGAGGCGCCAAGATGGCGCCCGAAAATAGGATCTCGTTCCTGAGAAGATTCCTGGGTTTCCTGCTCCTATTCCTGTTATCCCTGAGGATATTCCTGACTGATCTCTTGTTATTGACCCCCTGCCTGGACTTTGGACTCTGTTTGTATTCTGCCTGCCTTTTGACCTGTTGCCTGAACTCTATTACCCCTTCTGCTGAATCCCTGGATACCGCGATCCTGATCCCTCCTGAGGGGCTTCCTCCTAAATCCGGACAACTCCCCCAGAGGGAACTCCCGGTTCCCTGACATTATTTTCAGGCCATGGATTCCACTGAGGAAGCTCAGCCAGATTTCGGCAGGGCCTTTCGGGGCCTGCATTCCCGCATGGAGGCGTATGAAGCCCGGCAGAATTACGTGGGACACACGCTGGAGGCGATCCTGGAAAAGCTCTCCTTGTTGACACCAGCGACCCCCCTGCCGGCACCTCCTCCGCAAGCGGCTGCCGCCATGGCTACCCAGTCCTCCACTTCTGGTCCACATACTCCTGCTCCGCCTCTCTACGATGGCGATCCTCAAGCCTGTCGAGGATTCGTGAATCAGTGCCAGATTCGATTTGCCCTACACCCCACTGAATTTGACTCTGAACGTGCCAAGGTGGGGTTCGTGATTACTCGTCTGGCAGGGAAAGCTCTCGAGTGGGCATCTCCACACTGGGAGAAGCAGTCCCCACTGATGGATGACGCAGAAGCATTTCTCAAAGAATTCCGGATCGTCTTCGATGCTCCCGGCCGGGTGACATCCGCTGCTTCCCGTCTGTTCCAAATCCGCCAAGGGAGTCGCAGTGTAGCGGAGTATGCTATCGAATTCCGTACACTTGCTGCTGAGTACCAAGGCAATCCAGAGATTTATCAGATTTGCTAACTACTATCGGCAGTTCATCCGGGGGTTCTCTTCCCGCATTGCACCTATCCTGGCCCTCATCCGGAAAGGGGGTAAACCCAGCTTGTGGCCTCCATCTGCCATTGAAGCTTTTCAGTCCTTGAAAGAGGCCTTCACGTCCGCTTCTGTCCTCCGACACCCCAATCCCGAACTACCCTTCTGCATCGAAGTTGATGCTTCTGAAGTCGGAGCCGGAGCCATCCTGTCTCAGAGACACACCGCTGATGGGAAGTTGCATCCCTGTGCTTATTTCTCCAAGAAGTTCTCGTCCGCAGAGCAGAACTACGATGTCGGGAACCGAGAACTCTTGGCTGTTAAACTTGCCCTTGAAGAGTGGCGTCACCTCCTGGAGGGTTCTCTGATTCCAGTTCAGATTTACACCGATCATAAGAATCTCGAGTTCATCCAGTCCCTCAGGAGGCTAAACCCCAGACAAGCAAGGTGGGCTCTCTTCTTCTCTCGATTTAATTTTATCTTGACTTATCGCCCAGGCTCCAAGAATCAGAAGGCCGATGCCTTGTCTCGTAGCTTCACTCCGGTGGACCGCTCTCCTGAGAGACAAGAGCCAATCATCCCTCCAGTCAAGATTATTGCCTCCCTGTATCCACAGTTTGCTGACCAAATCCTGGCTGGTCAGTCTTCTGCTCCTTCAGATACTCCCATTGGAATGGCATTTGTTCCTCCTGAGCTGCGTCTGCCTATCCTGCAACAGACCCATTGCTCCAGGCAAGCCGGACACCCTGGCCCAGCTAAGACTCTTGAACTCTTACGACGCCTGGTCTGGTGGCCTGATATCCGCAAAGATGTGAAGGACTTTGTTGCTGCTTGTAATGTTTGTGCCACATCTAAGTCTAGCCACTCCCGCCCCAGTGGGTTACTACAGCCTTTGCCGGTTCCTTCCCGTCCCTGGACCCACCTGTCCATGGACTTCATTGTCGAACTTCCTCCCTCTTGTGGGAACACTGTGATCTGGGTTGTCATTGATCGATTCTCCAAAATGGCCCATTTCATCCCTCTGAAGAAGTTGCCCTCTGCGGTGGAGTTGTCCCAGCTATTTATCCAGTACATCTTCCGCCTGCATGGTTTCCCGGTGGAGATCGTCTCCGATAGAGGCACCCAGTTTACTGCCAAATTCTGGCGTTCCCTATGCAAAGACCTGGGAATTGTTCTTCAGTTTTCATCTGCATACCATCCGCAGATGAATGGGGCAGCTGAACGTGTCAACCAAGCCCTGGAACAGTTCCTGAGGAACCACGTATCCCTCTGCCAGGATGACTGGTCTGATCTCCTCCCATGGGCGGAATTCGCTTACAATAATGCTTGTCATTCCTCTACAGGAAGGTCTCCGTTCATGTCGGTGTATGGTCAGCATCCTCAAGCTTTTCCCCAAGACTTTGTGCTATCTGACGTCCCGGCTGCTGACGATTCCGCAGCCCATATGTCTGCTATTTGGGCTGCTACCAAGTTGAACCTAGAGAAGAGCGCTCTTGTTCATAAGACTTTCGCGGATCGTCGTCGAAGATCCTCTCCTCCCTACAAGGTGGGTGATAATGTCTGGCTCTCTTCCAGGAATATCCGGTTGAAGATACCATCTCCCAAGTTGGGTCCAAAATTCGTGGGTCCATTTCCCATCTTGGAGATAATCAACCCTGTGGCTGTCAGACTCCAGCTTCCACCAGAGATGAGAATCCCCAACGTGTTCCACGTGTCTCTGGTGAAACCCGCCATCACCAACCGGTTCTCTGGCGGTCAATCTCCTCCTCCTGCCATCTCTGTGGAGGGTCAACTCGAGTACGAGGTGGAGAAAATCCTAGACTCCAGGATCTCCAGAGGGTCCCTTCAGTACCTCATTCAGTGGAGGGGCTTTGGCCCTGAAGAATGCTCCTGGGAAGGACACCGTGATGTTCACGCTCCTCGTCTGGTGAGGGATTTTCACGCCAAGTTTCCCCAGAAGCCTTGTCCCGGTGGTCCTGAGGCCCCCCGTGAGGGGGGGGGGGTACTGTCACGATCACCGCCCGGAGCAGGACCAGGAGCTCCGGGCGGCGCAGCTTCCTCTTCCGACGCCGCTCCCAAAATGGCGGCGCCCATGGCCGCCACGTGGGTAGCGGCGCCGGCGCAGAGACGCCTGCGCGCAAGTGCGCAGGCGCGAAGACGTCACAATGGCGCGACGGACGCAGGCGCAGCGCATCGGTCGCAGACGTGCTGACGCCGACGCAAGGGCGCCAAAAAACCCCTTTAAAAGGACGCCTGAGGCGCCAAGATGGCGCCCGAAAATAGGATCTCGTTCCTGAGAAGATTCCTGGGTTTCCTGCTCCTATTCCTGTTATCCCTGAGGATATTCCTGACTGATCTCTTGTTATTGACCCCCTGCCTGGACTTTGGACTCTGTTTGTATTCTGCCTGCCTTTTGACCTGTTGCCTGAACTCTATTACCCCTTCTGCTGAATCCCTGGATACCGCGATCCTGATCCCTCCTGAGGGGCTTCCTCCTAAATCCGGACAACTCCCCCAGAGGGAACTCCCGGTTCCCTGACAGGAATTATCCTAACTCGATAGGAGTTTTTTAAAAAATTCTAATTTGATTTTCTAGATTAATCATACTCTGGCCCTTTAAGAATTCAAATTAGACTACCGTATATACCCGAGTATAAGCCGAGTTTTTCAGCATCCAAAATGTGCTGAAAAAGTCTACCTCGGCTTATACTCGGGTCAGCGGTAGCCGACCCGAGTAGGTGAGATTGCAGTCACTTTTAATCATTCCTATACCAACAGTACACTTGGGGAGAGACTGCAATATCCCACAATGCCCTCTGTTGGTTATATGAAAGAATAACAGTGCGCCCTCTGTTGGTTATATGTTAGAATAACAGTGACTGCAATATCACACAGCGCCATCTGTTGGTTGTATGAAAGAATAACAGTGACTGCAATATCACACAGCGCCATCTGTTGGTTGTATGAAAGAATAACAGTGACTGCAATATCACACAGCGCCATCTGTTGGTTGTATGAAAGAATAACAGTGCGCCCTCTGTTGGTTATATGAAAGAATAACAGTGACTGCAATATCACACAGCGCCCTCTGTTGGTTATATGAAAGAATAACAGTGCGCCCTCTGTTGGTTATATGAAAGAATAACAGTGAGTGCAATATCACACAGCGCCCTCTGTTGGTTATATGAAAGAATAACAGTGACTGCAATATCACACAGCGCCCTCTGTTGGTTATATGAAAGAATAACAGTGACTGCAAATTCACACAGCGCCCTCTGTTGGTTATATGAAAGAATAACAGTGCGCCCTCTGTTGGTTATATGAAAGAATAACAGTGACTGCAATATCACACAGCTCCCTCTGTTGGTTATATGAAAGAATAACAGTGACTGCAAATTCACACAGCGCCCTCTGTTGGTTATATGAAAGAATAACAGTGACTGCAATATCACACAGTGCCCTCTGTTGGTTATATGAAAGATTAACAGTGATGGCAATATCAAACAGCACCCTCTGCACATGGTAGTGGGACAGTGGGACAATGCACACAGTAATCCGTTTGGCAATTCTCTGTCACCATCAACTTTGCAAAGAAGTCCGGTTGATCGCTGGGGGGGGGTCGCTTTGGCAGAATGTGCGCTGCTGGGAGACAGGGCTGTAGTTGTGGCTTATACTAGAGTCAATAAGTTTTCCCAGTTTTCGTAGGTAAAATTAGGTACCTCGGCTTATACTCGGGTCGGCTTATACTCGAGTATATACGGTATTAGTCACCTAAAACATGCCAAATTCATGTACATTTCAATGGGAGAGGTCCAGTGACCAATTTGGAGATGTTTGTAGCCTTCCAGACAATAGATTTTTTTTCAGAGAACAAACTGGAATCGAGTTTGGTCGAATTCGAATCTAATTTGAGTTTTCGGGTTGGTAAAATTAGTCAGAGTTTAAGATATTGAATTTTTTTTAATAAATAACCCCCCAATCGAATTTTAAGTAAAATCTAATTCATTAGAGTTAAAAAAAAAACACAAGAATGCGAAATTAGAACCTTGATAAATGTGCCTCCTAATGTGTTAATTATCAATACATTCTAATCATTAAACATATTAATCAACAATCTGCTGCTACTATTTCCTGAGTTATGTGAACCGTTACACAACAGAAAAGCAAGCACAACAAATAGGGAAAAGTGCTTAAATGTTTTGCTTAAAAGGGGGTTGATGCTCCACTATTTGGTTTGATGGGATCAGTTTAAAGCCAATAAAAGGATCATCCTGCATTTATTTATAATATCTATGCACATATTTAATTATTCATTTCACCGTGATAGCAATCTTTGCTATTTGTGGTTATAGTTCTCCTACACTGGCCATTTTTTCTACGCAAGCCTTTTTGACCCTCAGTATTAAATTCTTTATGCTGCCTTTATTAACTGGAAAATATGGAACATTCATTTTCTATACTTATTTTATATTTACATTCAATTTGTGATAGCTTTCCCTTGTGCTAGGTCATCCAAATATCTTTCTAGCCATGTTCATAAATTGCAGGGATGTACCGAATGCATTATTTTAGGATTCTCCCGAATCCAGAATCCTTTGTGAAAAATTTGGCCGAACACTGAACCGAATCCGAAAACCTTAATTTGCATTTGTAAATTAGAGAAATGAGGGGGAAAAATAATTAATTTTAAAATTAAAACATTTTTGTGCGATGAAAAGCCACAATTTGTTGGCTTTGGATTCAGTTTGGCCAGGCACTTGATTCGCCAAATCCTGCTGTAAAAAGCAGAATCCCCTGCCGAATTCTGGATTAGATGCATCCCTAATAAATTGTCAGTCTGCTGCTTTGAATATCAATAGAAAATACTTCCATCCTAGGGCAACAAAAATTATTTCCACGGTTAAGCAATCTTGGAGTATAACATCGGGGCATTCAGATAATATTTCATACTACTAATAAAAGAATACTATAAGTTAAACTTAATTTGTTTTAGTGTGGCATTATTCTCTCTTGGTTTGGAAAACACCAAAACTGTAAAGCATCTCCTAACACCTTAAGAATATAGCTACAATGAATTTTTGATGACCTTACACAAATTCAGACAATAACAACACCTATATTGTGTTGCACACAACCATTTGGTCACTGACAATAAATAAGTGGTACTTCCGATTCCAGTGAAATGCAGGTGTCTTTTATATACACAGTAGTGACTTACAACCTTGCAATGAACTGCGGATTTTAACCAAGAACGCCCCGTGAAATCCACTACAAATTGGCATGACAATAGTTATTACTATTCAGCATGCCTGCTTAAACCTAGAAGCCTTTGCCAAGATTTAGAAAAGATACAGGATCAGGCTTTACTAGTACAAACATTTATTTTAAATCATTTGTGAGTTGTACTTCACGGCACTGTTTAAAGAGAGCTAAAAATTGTATTCAAGCAACCAAAAATGCATAAAAAAAAAAAACCAGTTACAATTTTAGTTTTTAAGTTAAAGGGGAAGTAAACCTTAAAATAAATGTTGCCTAATGAAAGAAAATGTAATTCTGAGCAACTTTCAAACATACATTGATTCAAATTTGCAATCGTTTTAAACGTCATTGTTATTGGAACCAATATCTGTCTGTCCCTTGCTTTACACTAGTTAAGCTTAGCTTTGCCATCTGGCATATAAAAACATATTTACCCATTTTAGATTTGAAAGAATGCATACTTTATGAAAATATACATTTTTGGGGGACCACTTACTTATAGCCACCCATAAACAGGCAGTATACTTTTTTTAGTAGTAGAAATATATTCCATGGAATATGTATGAAAACATTTTTTTGGGTCTCTACATGCCAGATCCTTTGCACAATGGTCATCAAACTGTGACATTTATATTTAGAATGTTTTATTTTCTTGGTACCTAATGCCTTGTGGGAGATAAAATGCTAGAAAGTGGAAGCTTTGAGGAGATTTTCAGATATTTCATCAAAACTGCTAATATTATCAAAGCTTTGCAACGCAGTTGTTTGAAGTAGAAAGATATGTTTACCCATTCTGGACTCGCCAATACGTTCAATATGCCCAGGGTATGTGTGGCATGTAATATTTTTACACCTTTTGGGCTGTGTGCAGGAGAGCTAAGACTATTCTTCCATTGTCTCCGCCCCATTACAATTTGATTGGTTTTTCTTTTTTCTTCTTTAATTGCCATATAAATTGTTTTATTGGCCAGAGTGACTTGTCATCAATGGTTTGAGCACTAATGACCCTGTGTTTCCAGTAAAAGTTGAATATTGGAGTAACAATTCAACACAAAAATTTGTGCACCCCATGCCGAATATATTCATGTTGCCAAAGTGATATCACTTTGCAGCTGGCAGCACAGAAATTACAGGCTGTAAAAGATTGATTTTTATATCTAATAAAGCAGCCTTTACAATGCTGACAAAGTTGCAGAACCACAAATTTCTCCAGTCAGTTGCGGAAATCACATTCATTAAAAGGCACTCCTTCCACTTTTTATAGTTGTACTTTACACCATTCAGTTATTCCTGCCTCCCATTCCAGATCGAGCGAAGCTGTATCAATTGCTGTAAGGGATCCCTAGAGCTATCACCACCTTCAAACCCACGGTTCCCACAGTGCACAGCACATTTGTACATGTCACTTGAACGCCAAATACTGGAAATGATGTCACGTGGACTTGTCAGTACAAGCGCAATTGTGATCAAACTGCCTCTGGTGACCACAATTATGCTGGAAATCTGGAGGAAATGGAGTTTGTGTTTGAAATTGTACTTGTTCACTGCACTTGCTCTTGTATATGACCCCATACTGCAAATTAGTTGCAAGAACTAACTATTTTTTTTCATTGCCCATATTGTTGCTACTGAATTGCTTTGTCCCAGGAAATCACCAAGTACTCTGGTAAACCAGTCAAACCCTGGCCTGGATACTCCCCTGTTTTCATGTGATGGTGGTCCTGGCTTTATGTCTCATACCACCACACTGATTCAAGCAGCCAAACAAGCTATGCCTGTAGAATGTGTTATTTTCTTAAATGATACGAAAGTCAATAAATGTACCCAGAGAGTCCTGAGGTTTCCCTTTAATTGCCGGCTCCCAAGACACATTATCCTTTGAGTATAATACAAAAATTTCTTTCAGTTTGTGAGCCAGCGCTGCCTCAGCTCTGGGAAACAAGTAGTATGAAAAAAAGGTAATATAGTGTAGTATGTTTATACTCTTTTTAGTTTAGTTAGCCCACTTTCCGAATTTTCAGTCAGACAGGGTTTTCATACATTCCACACTCCAGTGTCACGCTTAAATGTTACAGCACGATCACCACGTGTAGTTGAAAAATACTTACAAACGTTTAGTTTAAAGATACGCCTTTAAGTGTGTCTTTGATCCTAATCGGCACTTCCGATCTCGCGTTACTTTAAAAAGGGAGCAGTACATAGCATAAAATCCTTTTAATTAGAAATATATATATTTAATTTAGTGGAAAATTAAACGAGCATCAGTCTCTAAATTGCCCGCACTCTGCAGCGGATCCGCTCCGACCTGCGTTGCCTTTCCGCCGCGTGGGTTTTTTCTGGGGTGTTTGAAGATGATGTCGGGTGCTCCCTTGTCATTCCACCTGAGGCATGTTCTCAATTTATTCCCTTAAGAAGTTAATAGCAAAAAAGAATGGACAGAGACTAAGTGGGACATTCACTTAGAATCGAAGTTGCACTGGCGTCCGCTTCGCCGCGCTTCGTCATGCTTTGCCAGGCGTATTTTGCCAGCTCTGCAAATTCACTAAAATCCGAAGTTGCGCTCAGGGGTAGGGTAAGGTTGCGAAGTTGCGCTAGCGTTGATTCGCCAAGCAAAGCGAAGTTACCCTAGCGATGGTTAATTTGCATACAGCCCCAAATTCAAATTTCAATGGAAGTATTCGTAGCAGCACTACACAAGCCTGGGAAACCTTCAAAACATCAAATAAAATGTTTATTTTGCCCTACACATGTGCCCACTGTATAGTTAAGTTGCCATGAGTTAGGAAATGTAGGGGGGGAAGGAGGGGAGCCCCAAAAATGTTTTCGATCTTTTTCAGCCTATCACCCATAATAAAGAAAAAACGCCAGCGTTTTTTGGGACTTAGAAAATTTTTTAACTTTTTTTGAAGCAATCCCTATCTACTCTATTGCGCTTCGCCTGGTCTGAGGTGGTGAAGGAAGTCTAGCGTAAAAGGTAGGGTTCAGAACAATGAGCGCGTTAGTGAATTTGCGTAGTTACGTCCGTTCGCCAGGCATAAGGGTGCAAAGTAACACTAGCGAAGTTACGGCAGCGTCCGTTAGTGAATTTGCGAAGTAACGAAAATGCCCAACGCTAGCGAATTCACGCTAGCGTTAGGCGCTTCGGCACTTAGTGTATTTGCCCCTAAGACTTAAGGTGGCTATAGACACACAGATCCTATCGTACAAATCAAGGATTCGTACGATTTTCGGATCGTGTGTGGCGTGTGCTGACATCTTTTGTCCGGCGGAGATCGGTCGTTTTGTCGATCGGTCAGGTTTGATTTTGACCTGACCGATCCTGCCGGAGCCCATGGCACATCGTAATCGGGTCGTTTGGCCATACGGCCGAACAATCAGATTACCCCCGATATAGCCATGCTCGTTAATGGCATATCGGGGGAAAGATCCGCTTGTTTGGCGATGTTGCCAAACGAGCGGATCTTTGTGTCTATGGCCACCTTAAACCCAAAAAGTATTTTAAGTATATTAATAGTAAAAAAATACTATTCTGTACCATTAAATATTTGTAATAGTGTGGTTATAACAATATAGAAAAGGCAAATGTAGTTAATCAGTTCTTTTATTCAGTGTATACAATGAATGAATGAATGTGAGTTTCAAGACCCACATGATAGGAACACTGATGGCTCTGCTCAATCTTGTCTGTGGCTGACACAGGATATGGTACATAAATGTTTACTCAAAATAATATGAACAAGGTGACAGGGCCAGGTGGAATTCACCCTTGGTTACTAAGAGAGATTAGTTCAGTTTTAGTCAGGCCTCTGTTTCTGATTTTCTCAGAATTGCTTCCATTTGGAATGGTACTTACAGTATGGATTGGGGGAAAGCTGGTGTAATGCCAATATTTAAAAATAGATTACAGTCTCAGCCAGGCATGTATAGGCCAGTAAGCTTGACATCTGTGCTGGGCAAGTTATCTGAAGGTTTGTTAAGGGATCATAATGTTATGAAGGCTTGTTAAATAATGTATCAGTGTTTACCAATGGCACAAAATTATGCAGCCTAATTAGTTCCATCTAGGATGTGGCATACTTTGATTAGGATCTTTATAAACTGGCAATCTGGGGGGCTAAGTGGCAGATGAGATTCAATGTTTATAAATGTAAGGTCATGCACCTGGGATGTAAAAATATCCAAGCCACTTATACCCTTAATGGGACTGCACTAGGCAAATCCATAATAGAGAAGGATCTTGGAGTCCTTGTGCTGTATATAATAAACTTGTCAGTCAGCAGTTGCAAGGGCAACCAAGGTTTTGAGATGCATTGAAAGGGGCATATATTTGCATGTAGTGGGTAACTGTTTCATTTTATAGAGTGCAGGTAAGGCCCCATCTATATTGTGCCATGCAGTTTTAGTCTCTAGTCTCCAGTGCTCAAACAGGACATTATTGAATTAGAGAGAGTCCAAAAAAGGGCAACCAAGCTGGTAAAGATTAAGGAAAGCCTCAGTTGTGAAAAAGGCTGGCCAAGTTAGGGTTTTTGCTGAATCAATTGTACTAGCTGATATTTTAGATAGCGTCAATAATGGGTTGGACAGATTTTTAACAAGTGAGAAAACACATGGTTACTGAAAATAGCTCTTAGTATAAAGTTGATCCAAGGACTGGTCCGATTATTAATGTGGGGGGACAGCGGAATGGTGGAAAATCCTTTCTTTCTTTTTCTAAATACAGGTGCACAACGGACGGACCTTCCATGTCCTCATCACAATTATACAGACTCCTCACATGGGCAATTGCTCCTTTCCAATACCAGGTGTTGCAACATAACAAGTGATAGGGAATAGGTCAAATCTATTTAGGTGCCTCTGAGAGTACAAAGTGGCAGTTAACCCTTGTTTGCACACCGGATTCGATTTTCTTGCATGTACTGATGTATTTTTACGGATGTGTTACTTTTTTAAGGGTCCGCCTGCAGTTCCTAAACACACCATCAATTACTTTATGTATTGTGCCGTATATACTCTCTCTTGATCCCCATAACACACTATAAGTAACTAGAGGGCATTGAGGTTGATGTAAGATCTGGGTGGGACCAGTATATCAATCTATTATACATGCTGTAATCCCAACAATCTTTATACCAGATCAGCATACATCTATCAATTTTAAGTGTTTTTAGCTTGTGAAATTTTCCCTCAATCTTTTACTATTTTTAAAGGAGCCATTAAATGTTATATTTTAATGGGGTTATTTATTTATTAGTGGGAGGTGAACTGTGTACCAGACAATTGGCACTTTATACACTATCAGCACTTTAACTATGAATTCATTATTTTTGGTTTTCACAATACTCAATAATGGCACTCATTTCTGTCTTTCACAATATGAATTTAATTATTAATTGAAGTAACCACTATTTAATTACACCAAGATGTGATTTCCTTGTTCACATTTTATTCCAGCACAACACAATTCATTTTACACTTAATTTGTTATAGATTGTGCAACATAATAACTCTCTTTATCAGTTCCTTTCTTCTGTGGTACGTTGTTGGTCTAATTAATATGTTATCTTAAGCAGGCCTTTAAAGTGCGAAGCAATTCAGTCCATACTTATTTTCACTGTGGCATATATAAAAACCCGTATATTTTGGCACTCTCTGTTTGCTGTGAAAGTGAGTCCAGGGTGCCATATTCTATGGTGAGCCCTAAAAGGGTCAAATCAAGGGGCACCCAGATAGCAGGGAAGTCTTATTTGAAGCCTGTGGAGTGGCTTGCAGGGGATAAGTGTGGTTTGAGCTGTACTGTATGTAAGTGTGTGAAGGGTATGGCTAAGACTAACTGTGGCATAGCCAGGAATTTAGTTGGCCATTGGTTTCATTGGGTCCCCATTCTACTTAGCTGGAAGGACCCTCCACCCAGAGGGCCCAGGCAGGTGGTGGACTAATAATTGATTCCCCATGGGGGTTAGAGTTCTTCTAGCTAAGTAGCAGAAGGCCCAATGATTTCAGCCAGATCCCTTTATTCAGCATAAGCTTTGTCACTAGCCAATAACCTAAAAAGCAATGTATATTCTGCCACATTGACATGATTCTCCTGCTACAGAAAACTACACAGAACTGAAAGTACCTGTACTCTGGGATATAGCCATAATTCTGCTTATCATAAATCCAGAGCAACTTATCTGTGAAGCTATGTCCTGCTGACACAAGATTCGATCCTCAAGTAAATGCTGACCTACGGCTGCACTGACAGCTTCCCCATCAAGATTCCTAAGTCACAGATGGAATTGGAACCCAGTGATGCACTTTGTGCTCTTTCAGCTTCTTGGCAACTCATGTGCACCAGTGCCTGCAGTTATCACATGATTTATGTTACTAATATTCTAACCATCCTTGTCCTGCTCTGCCAAAAATCCACTTCATGGATTTTTCTCTTATTGGTGCACCTGTATGCATGCTCTCCTTTACACTGTTAGGATAACATAAAAACATAATGTTGCATCAAAACTCACTGATGACCTCTAATGTTTATAATCAAGAACTGCAAACTATACAAAAACTAAAAACTGGAGTTTCCTCCTTCAAGAATAACCTCATCTCTTACATACTTGCTTTAACACTTCTGCAGTATTTCAATAATATAAGTGATCTTTTGTACTGCCCTCCCCATGAATTCCCCTCCGTCTTCCTGCTGTTTCAAGGACTCCTAAGCAGAAAACAGCAGAAACATAAAGTGGGACTCATTCATAAATGCTGGGTACATTTGTCCAGTGTTGTTTACAGCCAAGATTGAATGGTGTTTTAAGCTGATGTATAAGTCCTATATAACCTCTTTCTCTCTCTTCTATGACACCTTGAACTCTATACTCTTTCCTATATTCCTTACACAGTTTTCTTTCATGAATTGGCTTCCCCAAGGCACCTTGTATCAAACATGTCTTTTTAAAGGAAACTATACCCCCAAAATGAACACTTAAGCAACAGATTGTTTATATCATATTAAGTGGCATATTAAAGAATCTTACCAAACTGGAATATATATTTAAGTAAATATTGCCCTTTTACATCTCTTGCCTTGAGCCACCATTTAGTGATGGTCTGTGTGTTGTCTCAGAAATCACCTGACCAGAAATACTACAACTCTAACTGTAACAGGAAGAAGTTTTGAAGCAAAAGACACAACTCTTTCTGTTAATTGGCTCATGTGACCTAAGAAGTATAGTTTGTTTGATTTGTTTGTGTGCACAGTGAATCGTACGATTCCAAGGGGGGCGGCCCTTATTTTTTAAAATGGCAATTTACTATTTAGGATTACCCAATGGCACATACTACTAAAAATATATTATTATGAAAATGGTTTTATTTACATGAAGCAGGATTTTACATATGAGCTGTTTTATAGAGACCTACATTGTTTGGGGGGAGGTATAGTTTTCCTTTAACAAAACATTGGGGGTCATTTATCAACACTGGGCAAATTTGCCCATGGCAACCAATCAAATTGTTGTATTCATTGTTCTAGCTTTAAAAAAGCTGATCACTGATTGGTTGCTGTAGGTAACTGCCCACAGGCAAATGTGCCCTGTGTTGATAAATGAGCCCCAGTGTGTATATTACAGGGGTTATGACACTAATTGAGAATGTCTTACTTTTTAGAAAAAAGACTGGTAGAAAAAAATTAAAACACAAATAGAAAAGGCCCACCAAAGAATCAGGTACTCCAGCAACCTGTGGTCATAGGCATGGAACTTATGTTCCCCAGTTATGACAGTTCATGAGGTGAACAGGCAGCTATGAAGGAATAAATGTTTTGTATAGTTTAGAAATTTACACCATGGCCCCTGCACTGCACTAGTCCAGGATACTACTGAAAGAGGAGCACCACCATCTTTTTCACTATGGTCCGGTTGCACATGCCTGGTAGAGTCAGAAGCCTAACTTAGAAACCAAAAGCCAGCTTTTCAATTTACTTGCATGCATACTTGGCCTGGGAAAGATAAAGTTGTACGAAACATTCATACAATTTTCAGACAATGTGTGGATCGTCCAAATTTTTTGTAACATGGCGATCCGTTGTTTAGTTGATTCTCTGCATTGCCTATCTGACAATATCAATGGGAGACTGTCACTACTATTTGTCAGACTTAACTTTCATACGATTGCTGTCCGTAAATTAATGGTCAGAACAACATCTGATTTGTTCTTTTAACTACTTTATTTATTCTGAATGGTTAGTTGTAGATCATTCGTCGGACATAAGGATAAATCTGCACGTCTTTGACCAGCTTTAGGTAAGTGATTATAATCACTGGGGGGTACCCAAGCTATCCAGATGCACTGAAATAGCCCAGAATTCATCTTTTACAGGTATATCCTCTGCTGATAAGCTTCCATCAAAAGGGGAGTAGCAAACTTGATCAAATCAAGGCTCATCTGATCATTACAAAATCCCTCCGTCCTCAGCCCTCCCTCCTCAGCTCTCAGCCCACCCTCCTCAGGCCTACGTGCTCAGACCTCAGTTTGTAAGCCAGTCTGAAAGCTGAGGAGGGAGGGCTGAGAGTTGAGGAGGGAGGGATTTGTAATGAGGGCTGAGGAGGGAGATCTGAGTACTGAGTAGGGAGGGCTAAGGAGTGAGGTCTGAGGACCGAGGATGGAGGGCTGAGGAATGAGCCACGAGGGGGGAGATTGCAGCAACAGCAAATGTGGCCAGCATGGAGGTGTGACTGCAGTTTCTTCGGATTAGTGAGTATAATAAGAGATGAGTCTGCATACTTCTTCTTTACAAGAGCGCATGCAGGATTGGGTTTTCTCCTTATGATGTCCTAAAATGTGTTCCGTAGCAGGCAAGTTTACCCGATCCTCCCAGCCGCTCCCCCTCCTTCAGCTGACTTCTCAATGCTTAGTGTAAGTCCCGGTTTAGCCACTCAGAGATTGGATAAACTTGGAGAGTGACATTTGAACTTCACCCTAGCCTATCCAATCCCTGTACTGGTAGAGAGGAACTTAAACTTCTTGCGAAAAAACGAGCAGCAGCAGCAGCCCAGTATGGCAGTGAGGTAGGGACAGTGTGGCACATGGGGAAATGGGAAAAGAATGCAACATGCAGGGGAGCTGTATTCAATGGAGGACTGAGAGGTTAAAAAGTCAGATAAATAAGGTGGTGGGGGGTTGAGACTGAAGAAAGGCAAAAGTGTAAAGTAGGAGGGGTGCTCAGAGCAGGATAGAAATAAATGCTAGAAAATTATATAATACAAAAAAATCACAGAAGATAAAATAATGGAAATAGGGGGTTGAAGGAAACGATTGTTAGGGAAAAAAGTGCTTTATTTAGAGTGAAAGTTCAATTTTACATTCCCTGAATTTAAGTTGCCTACAATATTTGACAAATTTTTGTTGTAGTCCCATTAATTTATAATGCATTTCAATGGGCACATTTTCCTGATCTTACATAGTGTTTTCCCAGGTTTATATAAAAATTCTGTCCCCATGTTCCCAAAAAAGTGTGCACATTATGCAGTCATGCACCATTCAGGTATTACTTTGAAGGAGAATCAAAGCCTTTATATTGAAATCTCCTACCACCCTACCCTACATAGACCCCCCTCCCTGCTCCCCCCCCCAGCTTAAGTGTTACCCTAAGTAAATGCCCCTAACTCTTTACTTACCCCTCGGTGCAGATTCAGGGCATCAGAGTTCACTGGCTCCATCTTCTTTGTGAAACAAGCAGCGTATCGGCGCATGCGCAGTTGGAGCAATCTTCCAGTTTTTGACAACTGCGCATGAGCCGAAAGTGATGGAAATTGCAGAAGCATCGAAAGAAAACCTGAAGATTACTAAAGAGAAGAAGATGGCGCCCGTGAACTCTGATGCACTGGATCTGCAACGAGGGGTAAGTAAAGAGTTAGGGGCATTTACCAGAGGTACCACCTAGGGTAGGAGGGTAGGGGATTTTAATATAAAGGGTTTGGTTCTCTTTTAAGGTGCACATGTCCCCCATTGTATGTATCCAGCTGTAACTAGGAATCTAGAGGGAATAACATTCTGCAAATTCTATCTATCTATCTATTATATATATATATAGATAATATATATTATAATATATTGCTTTTTGGCATAAACAAGTGGTTGCTCTGTATCCTTATGGTATAAAAATTCTCAAATATATGTATAACCATGTTTAAACATTAAGGGGCAGATTTACTAATGGTCGAAGTGGATTCTAGGGAATTTTCGAAGTAAAAAAATTTGAAGTAAATTTTTGGATACTTCGACCATCGAATAGGATACTACAACTTTGAATTTACTTTGTCTTCGATTCGAAGTAAAAATCGTTCGAATATTCGACCATTCGATAATCAAAGTACTGTCTCTTTAAAAAAACTTCGACTTCAATACTTTGCCAAATTAAACCTGCCGAAGTGCTATGTTAGCCTATGGGGACCTTCTACAACATTTTTCTAAGTCTTTACACATCGAATAAGAATCCTTCGATCGATCGCTAAAATCGTTCGAAACGTTCAATTCGAACGATTTAATCATTCGGTCGAATGATTTTTATTCAACCGCAGGTTTGCCAAATTTGTTGAAAAAACTTCGAATTTGATATTTGAATTCGAAGTTTTTTAATTCGATGATCGAATTTCGACGTTTTTTCTACTTCGAGATTCGACCCATGATAAATCTGCCCCCAGATGTATCAAATGTTTCGCTGTATCGCTGCAGAGGATGCAACAGTATTTGTAATGTTTTGTAAACAAAGTAACAACTGATGGATGAAAAAACTTGATATTAATTGTGGACTATCCATTGTGGAGGCACAACAGTGACACCATATGGTAAGAGTGTGGCACTACTTTGTATAGACCACATTTTTTGATCTCTCGGATTTAGATTTCTGAGAATTATTATATGTTTGCAATGCATAGTTTTTGGTACTTTTTATTATGGGAGATATACAGGAGTATATACATTTTATAACGATCACATGCATTTTGTTCTTGGTAAAGGTCAAAAGAGAGGTTGAAAAGTTGGATGCACATAGATACAAAATAAAATCTCATAGAAAATATAACATGGAGTGCTGATTCAGACAAAAAACAATTATAAATTTACATATGAAAACTGTCGGTTGCTGGGACCATGAAAATTGTGTAACGTTCAGGCAGTTTACATGACTTCAAAACAAAACAAACAAAAATCTTTCCCTCTTAATAGGCTTCTAACTTGGTTCAGTCTTCCTGACTAACAAGTATAATATTAATATAATACACAAAAGCCATGAATATCTTGTAAATTATATTCTTATAAACAGTGAGTTCTGATGTCATCAGTTATAAACGATGAGTTCTGATGTAATTTCTGTCACATGACTCACTGAAACTTGTGTATTATAATAAATAAAGTACCCCCAGTTGCAAAATATGAGGATATTAGAAGTTACCTCTGAGTTCCATCTGCCTTGTGTTTTAATATGGTCATGAAACTCCTCTGCAACTTATAATATCGTTATATTTTACAAGAGGGGGTACTTTTTTCACTATATAATACACAAAAGCTATGAATATTTTGTAAATTATATCCTTATAAATGGTGAGTTCTGATGTCATCAGTTATAAACGGTGAGTTCTGATGTCATTTCTGTCACATGACTCACTGGGGCTCATTTATCAACACTGGGCAAATTTGCCCATGGGCAGTTACCTATGGCAACCAATCAGTGATTCGCTTTTTAAAGGCAGCTGCTAGTAGAACAATGAATGCAGCAATTTGATTGGTTGCTGTTGGTTACTGCCCATGGGCAAATTTGCCCAGTGTTGATAAATGACCCCCACTGAAACTTGTGTATTATAATAAATAAAGTACCCCCAGTTGCAAAATATGAGGATATTAGAAGTTACCTCGGAGTTCCATGCCCTGTATAAAAACACTCGGCCTTCGGCCTCATGTTTTTATATGGTCATGAAACTCCTCGGCAACTTATAATATCCTTTTATTTCACAAGAGGGGGTACTTTATTCACTATATAATTGCTCAGTTATTATAGTAAGTCTCCACACTCTATTATTTAATTTTCCTACTGAATTCTGAGCAATTATATTAATTTCACTGGATGAATTATTTTCTAATATTGATATACTAGCACATGGTAAAATCATCCAGTTTTTTCTGAAGAAACGTTTCAGGTACAGATCCTTTCAGAAAATATCGAATATGTTATAATTGATAAAGAAGGGGTATCTTTTTCTTCTAATACTTTTTTAAAACACTGACGCAAGTCAGATCCCTTTTTATCAATTGACTCAATATACTTTCAGATAGATCTTCCTCTCACTAGACATAACATCCATAGTTAGAGGTGTTGGTATATAGTTGAGTGTATACATACAGTAATCCTTATTGGAAGCAAAGCCAGCCTATTGGGTTTATTTAATATTTACATGATTTTATAGTAGACTTACGGTATGAAGATCCAAACTATGGAAAGATCCTTTATTTGGCAAGCCCCAGGTTCTAAGCATCCTGGATAACAGGTCCCATGTGTGTACCCATTAATTATGGATGTAAGTCAGTCACCATGCAAGCTCTGTGATGTATTGAATTGTCTGAAATGTGTGGAGTATAAAGGTCTTTATACATAACAGTGACTGCTCTATGAGAAGTGTAAAACATTTCCTGGAAACAGTATATTTACAGGGTATTGCAATAGTCTGTGAGCTAATCGGTTTGGGAATGGTAAAGCAGGCTGCAAAAATGGTTAATAGTATGCATAAAACAGTTAATACAACTGGTTTAGAACAGCAGAAGATTTTATTCATTGTGGAAGGACAACCAGAAAGAGTTATTAAAACAGTAATTTCTAATATTAGCTACTCTGGTGGTGAAAGGATGGAGTTTGATTAGCCTGATCTATAGCTGAGTGGAAGTCTACTACCCTTTAAAGACATGAAACTGCACACTGTAAAGTGGAGGGTCTCTCTGCCAGAGATGTGAGAAGTTTCTTTGCTCTGAAAGAAAGTCGTTATAGCTCGAGCTGTTCTGTAGAAATGAGAAAACTAACAATTTTGTGTTAATAGGAAATCTGTTTTGCTGTATTATTAAGTTTTACCCTAATAGTGACAAAAGAAAATAATAATATAAGCTTAAAACATAACCGTAAAGAGGCTTTCCATAAAATCTTCAAATATACCTTTGTTGTCCGGCATGCTGTATGCTATATACCAACCTGTATGCTATATACCAACCTGTATGCTATATACCAACCTTTATTTTAAAGTTTTAGGCCGGTTTATTTGGTTTATTTTCAATGACGTATATGTTTTCTAACCTAACTCACTGAGTTATTAAGATTATTAGCAAATATGATTCTGATCAGAGTCTGCTGCATCCAGGTCCTTTAAACATACTTGGATTAGAAGCAGAGAAAATAATTAATATGATGCCACAATAAACTCAGGTTCATAAGCAGTTGGATTGTCATGTAGATAGACACAATTCTTCAAAAAGCATTAAATTAACATACACCCAACAACTAGAAAGATTGTCGTGACACCAAATATGCATAAACTTTTCAGCACACCAAGTAGTTTCTGATTATTTTTATATCATAGAATCATAATTAACTATTCTTGATCTTTTAGTTTGGCTGATGAGAAAAGCAGCCAAGGCCACACACCTCACTACCGACATATCTAGTAGAAGTAAATGTTGAGCAACTGGACTTGCAGAAGACGTTTCACTGCTCATCCAAGCAGCTTCTTCAGTTCAACTCAAAGTGGCTGGTGTTACTTGTGAGAGTTTTGTGAAACCTTTGAGGTAAAGATGTTAGAACAATGTTGTATGTAGCAGACAGGTGGTGTCGAAGGGACCCTCCTCTGTTTAGGGAAGGTTTCTCTATCTTAAAATGATTGCACTTTTTTACGCCATGTTCAAACCAACAGTCTGTCCAAAATGTGAACATTGCTACCTTCAAAGGAGTGAGACAGCTGAGTATTGCCCTGTTGAGTTCGCCCTCCTCTGCTGGACAGTAGATTTACTTCTACTAGATATGACCTGGGTGATTGAAAACCTTCATAGACACTCACGACCAACAGTTTAAATTATATTTCTCCAGGTCCACAGACCTAAGCCAATGTTAAAGGAGACATATAGGATAAAGAAGAAACCCATAATTTTGTAGGCAATAATGTATACTATATGGTGCTGGTTTTGTTAATTAATATTGTCTTCAAAATTAGCCTCTTTATTTGAGCTCCTCATAGATGTCCTCTGGTCCATGTCCCTGTTCTAAATGAAAGGTGGGTGTGTCCTAACAGTCCCTGCAAAAAGCATAGTAGGAGGGGGACAGCCAATCTCAGCCCTGCAGTCACACAAGCAAAGACAGACTTCAGTCCCCTATCAGGGCAGTCTAGCTGCTCCCGTGCACAGCCTGGGAAAGGAGGCAGCCGGAAGTGGAACAGATGGGCGGGACTAGTAGGGTTTTTGCAGAAATTTTCAATAAAGTAACCAGAACACAACTTTTTAAAGAACATTCCTTCTATATCTAAAATAATTGAATGCACTTGCACATTTTTGTTTTTTAAAGAATATGTCTCTAAGTATGGATAACATACCAACTTAATTTCAATGCTGGTGGTGCTAGCATCTAAGGCATTTTCCACAAGTTCCTTTACCACACAAACCACTGAGGTTATCACTTGGGAGCTGGAAAGCAAGCGGATTGTAGCTGATGGCAATTGATGCATTTTGGGTTTTCTTAGTAAGAAATTGGATCACACTGTAAAATAAGCACATGTCTAGTTGAATAAATTAACAACATTCAGTAAAACAATTTAAGGCACAACTTATTTTTTCTGACAAAGTATTCAAGTAACTCTATATCCGTTATTGATTATTTATCTAAGGTTGAGTTGTGTTTTTCATGAAAAATTCGAGTTTTCAAGTGTAGTTTCTGTAAAAATGCCAATTTTTCGAGATTTTTTTGAGATTTATTATCCCCCAAAACTGCAAAAAGCTTGAATCCAGAAATACTACAGCTAAAACCTGTTGAGGTCATGTAGAAGTCAATGGCAGAGGTCCTTTCAACCATTTAACGATGTTTTTAGCCTTCATGATTTTCCGATTTTTTCGGTGATTTGCGCTCAACATCAATTCGAGTCTTTTTTCGCTAATAACTCAAGCAATTTTGAGGTAGAAAAGACTTCACAAACATGACCTTTGATAAATAACTCCCTTAATGCCTGTAAGGTAACTAGTGATGAAATCACAGATCTGCCGCGACCTATAATCATACATTTATACTTGGGGGACAGCACAGGTCCCTAGACATAAGGGCTTCTGCAGGATGTGACACCAATGTGCTAATGGAACAAAAGCATTGAAGGCCCACTGGCACGATATAATTCACCAGTTTATTGGTCAACCTTTCTGCTGGCTACTCTGCTGTGGTGATGCATTTGTTTGCTATTACTCTTTTTACTCTTTTCCTGATCTGGTATTGACCCTTTGCCTGTCTGACCCTGCAAGTATGCTAATATGAGGTTAGGAGGCGCGCACCCAGTAAATAAATTTGTGGTGCAAATCCAGAGGAGGCTTGCCATGCGAGTCTCCAAAATTAGCATGAACAAAAAAAAAATCAAACTAAGGATTGCACACTCCAGCTGCAATAAAAAAGTATTTATTACATCAAAATAAAAAAGGTTAGAAAAATAATACCAAAATAAATATCATTAGCCAAACGCGTTTCGACCAAAGTGGTCTTCCTCAGGGGAAATTGAAATAAAAAAATGCCTTATTTTTTTTCATTTCCACTGCCCTTTGGTCGAAAAGTGTTGGGCTAATGACATTTATTTTGGTATTATTTTTGTAATCTTTTTTTTTGATGTAATTAATACTTTTTTATTTGAGCTGGAGTGTGCAATCCTTCTTTTGATTTTTTGTTCCTACACATATGCTGTCAGCCATAACTATCTGCCTGTATCTGGACTCTGAGACTGTTAACACCTGCAGTGTCTTAGCTTGGTCTTTACCAATGCCTGTTTACTCTGTGTGTGCCAATGCCTTTCTTCTTCCTCACCCGATAAACCTGCAAGTGCTTAAAGTGTGGTGAATCAAAAAATTACTAAAAGATTACATTCATTGTTCTAATTAAAAAGAAAGCAGTAGAAGCCATATCAAGATTATTTTAAAACAAAAAACACTGTGGTAGCAAGTTCAGGTAGTGTGTTTCTATACTCTGCCCAGCATAACAATGTAAAAATATAAAATTGAACGTGGACAAAGAAAAGCTCCTCAACATCTTCTCAAATCATTTTTACCCAAATATTTGAAAAGCAATTGTCAGGCCTGATTTAAAAAAACGGAATATTCATTTGTCAGTTCTGCTAGTAGATCGGTTTATTATATTCGAAAATTATTGGTTCAAAGCCCTCGATATGAATAGGTCCGTATTAACCATATAGGCAGTAATACTTCCACCGGAAGAACCATAACATGTAGGGATCCTCGGGAGCTGCAATGTCATCCTGTCTGTATTCCTCTGCACTAGATTGTTGCAATATTAAGCATATCTAAATCAATATCAAGACCAAGGGGTATACTTATATACTGCCTCTCTCCATTCATTTCTATGGGATTTTTAAAGGCGTATTGATCAAATTTTCAACCCTGCATTCCACTGCTGATTTCTGCTTCATATCGGTGTTAGTTGCTGCAGGGCTGAAGGGTTTCTCTGTGATGTAGATTTACTGCAAGGTGTATAGAGTCCCCTGCACCATCTCATATATCCTCCAGCAGTGATATTCCCGGCTCTTCTCTGCCTACGTCTGTTTCTTGAGCTTTTTGCTAGTATTATAATAGGCACTGGATTGCTGCGCACAGAGGTAATATGGTCCCAATTTCAAAAAATGGCTTTAGCATACTAATTGCATACTAATTGTTTGCTCAGTGGTAATTACTGGTAAGGACAGCAAGTGAGAAGAACTCTGCAATAGCAGCCCATGTCTCTCTGCTCCCAGCCAAATCATTCCAATAATACTAATAAGGTCTATTGTGTCTCATTATCAGCTATTAGAGCTCATTTACTGCACTTCTAATTGTGTATCTATGATGTATAACTCCCATGGGACTTGCACACACTGCAGAGCAACATGCCTTGTATTACAAATCCCTTCTACTTTAGATTGAGCAACTGTGATGTAATAACAGCTAAAGGGCACATCCTTTTATAATATTAGAATTAGTTGGCCCTCCAGCTGTCACAAAAAAAAATCACTTCATTCTTGTAAGGAAGCAGTTCAAGCTTTGTCAGGGCTGGAGGGTCGCCTGCTCATATGGAGGAAAATATTTTCTTGTTATTAATTAATAACACATATCAGAAGGTGGCCCTCTAACTCTACTTGAACAGCAATGTGTCCACTTAATAAGCTGGTGATGCATTTCTAAACCCTGAAGTGCAGCAACCACAGAACATAAAGCTATCTGGCATGTAAAGGGTTAAAGTAGAAATACATAAAGGAATTAGTTATTGGATATTAAGGATAACAAATACTATATACTTTGTACTTCTGTATAAGTATATATAGTTCACATTCTATTAGGGATGCACCGAATCCACTATTTGGAATTCGGGCACATCCCCGAATCCTTTGTAAAAGATTCCGACGAATACCGAACATAATTTTAATCTTAATTTGCATATGCAAATTAGGGGCAGGAAATAAAACTTTTTTCACTTCCTTGTTTTGTGATGAAAAGTCACGTGATTTCCCTCCCCACCCCTAATTTACATATGCATTACATATGAATTAGGATTCAGATTCAGTTCGGCCAGACACAAGGATTCGGCCGAATCCAAATCCTGCTGAAAAAGGCCGAAGTCCTGGATTCGGTGCATCCCTACATATAGTTATATACTTCCAAACTGCAAAGTTTTAAGTATAAAGGATTTCAGCTGTCAAAAATTCAAATATGCAGAGTTCAATTTTTTCATAGTGGTCAGGCTTCACGAATAGTATTCCATGTACATTAATGTTTTTTGGTTGCTTCTTATACTACTTTTTAAAGCACTGTATATTCAGTGCATCCCAACACTGAAGTGCAACTCTAGGTCAGAAAAAAAATCAATGGGTACAAGATCCAGTCCCATTTACAAAAATATCCAAAGTTTTGGTTTTCACCATAATTGACCTTCGAGCTGCTTTATATAGTTCTCCCCAAATCTTACCCTAACTGGTTTCCCACCCCCTCCCACAGACAGGCCCGGATTTGTGGCGAGGCCACAAAGGCCCGGGCCTAGGGCGACAAAATTTAAGGGGCGGCATGCCGCCAAGCCACATCCTAAGGACCACTGGGGACTCAAAGCTCCCCAGTGCTCCCCTACTGGATAACGCGCTTACACGCACATAGCAACATTTCTTACCCTAGGTTTCAGTGCTAGGACCATGCGGGTTTGGGGTGCATGCGCGAAGCTCCAGCGCAACAGCTGCCTCAAGCTGGCTCTCAAGGCTCTGGTCACTTAACAGACCCTGGTCCAGGTGAAAGGGAGCGGAGCCTTCGGTTCCTTCAAGCTCAACAAGAAGCAGCTGCAGAGCAAGGAGGAGGCCGTCAAAAAGAAGGAGCCGGTGGCAGCAGCAACCAAAGCCAAGAAACCGGCAGCCAAGTCCAAGAAGGTGTCGGCAGCTGCCAAGAGCCCAAAGAAGGTCAAGAAACCCGCAAAGCTCCAGCACTGGGACCTGCAGCCTCGGAGTGCCGCCTCTTCAAATCCTTCCCTGCTCCCAGAAAACATTTTCCAAAACTTCCCTGCCACTAGGATTGCCACCTCACCCCGTTAAAACTGAACACATGTGGAATCCACAGCCTGCATGGCTATTTAGCAATTCATTTAGATGCAAGATGCATGGCTGCAGCATGCATCTATATGAATTGCTAATTAGCCATGCAGGCTTTGGATTCCATTTGTTTTCAGTTTTAAAGGGATGAGGTGGTAACCCTACCTGCCACCCGGGTCACCCAAAAAAAATCACGTCACCTGTATTGTGCAAAAATTTGCAGGTAACTTGCAATTTTACTTGCATGATGAGTCACCCATTATGCCCCCCCTAAACAAAGTAGCAGATAACCCCCCCCCCACGGGGTCTGGCTCATTTATAGTTATACCACTGAAGCTGAGAACCCCATGACTAAGTTTGGAAATCACTCCCCTAACTAATAATTGGATGAATGTACTAAATGTGGCCAAATAATCCAGATGAGCTTGTTTGGTGTGGTCAACAGACGAGAGGATCTGGGTCCAACGTAGCCACACACATGCTGCAACAAATTGGGCTTAACCGATTGTTGGCCCTAGGGCCAACTATTGGTACATCCATTGCAGCCTACAGAGACCCAAGAATGGCATTACTTTTACAACTATCAGGCCAATTTTTGGCAAGCCCATTGGTGGGCTTCATATAGGGGCAAATAAGCTGCTGACTCGGTCTGAAGGGGCTGAATTGGCAACTTAAATCTGTCCCTGTATGGCCACTTTGACAAATGCTGCAAAACTGATAGCAATATCATTGGTCCTTTAAGAATAAATCCCGGTAAATCTGCATTGGGATCCAATCCCTGTACAGCTTTACCGGGACTTATTCCTAAAGGACCACAAGGTTACAGGAAATCTTAATAGGAGAAAAGCTTCCGTGCACGGAGCTGCTGTGTCATATTTTGTGCAGCAGCACGCTGAAAGCAGGGGGGCCCCCGGATAATAAAGTAAGTGAAGTATAGCCGGGCCCCCCGCCCTAGACACAAAACACAGGCAAGCAATTTTTTAAAAAATTTGGAGGGATCTGGCCTATTTTTTTTTTTTACTTGCAGATGGGCCCCTGATCACCAATGTTTTTTTTCTAACTTATAGGGGGGGCCCTGATCACCAATTATTTTTTTTAACTTGTAGGGGAGGGGCTGACCACCAATTTAAAAAAAATTTTTATGGGGGCCCTGGCACCACAGTTTTTTTTAAGTTATAAGGGGGCCTGACCATCAATAGCTTTTTATAACTTGTGTGTGTGTGGGGGGGTTACCTTTTTTAGCACTGATGTCTATATGGTCTTTTAACGGTAGTGTGGAGTGGGAGGGATCTGGGGTGGGTAGGGCTTGGGGGTCGAGGTGGGTGGGGCCCAGGAAAATGTCCCAGGCCCCGTGATTTCTAATGGCAGCCCTGCCGGTCAAATACTGGCCGGGTGGCAACCCTTGGTGGATGTGTCATAACGGTCCTTCCCAGAAGCACAGTAGAAGGGGGACAGCCAATCACAGCCCTGCAGTCACACAAGCACAGACCGTTCCCTATCAGGTCCTGCTTGCTGCTGATTGGCTCCTGTCCTACAGTGCAGTGAGCTGAGAGCCGCCGGCTCCTCTGCACAGCCTGGGAATTTAGGGAGCAGGAAGTGGAAGAGAAGGGAGGGATTATTAGGGGTTTTTGCAGAAATATTCAACAAATCAGCCTGAAACACTACTCTTTGAAACACAATTCTTTTATATATAAATGAGTGTAATCATGCACTGGTACATTCTTATTTTTACACAAAATGCCTCCTTTAACCAGTGAACGTTAAATCCCACGTTGAGGCGCCAATATACCTGCACTAGGGGCGGCAGCTCCGTACAATTTCCATTCTCATAGACAAGCAATGTGGCAAACGCAGAGCGGAAGCCACGCCTCCAAACGTCACTAGGCCGATCCCCCTGCCGCGACGCACTGGACCAGCCTGGAGTCAATCAATTCGACTTTGCCTTTTCCGCACTCCGCGTATTATTTGGGATTCAGTGTGACGTTGTAGAACGGTTGCGGATAATACGTTCAATTGCAGCTTCGAGGGGAAAACGTCTGTCTGGTAAGACCTGGGGACAGCGTGTCCTTAATCGTGTTACAATGATTTCTGTTTTGAGGGTTAATGGTGTGAGGCCGCTGCGCACAGTTACACACAGTTATTACAGTACGAGCCATTGAGCTGTCTGTAGTATGGAAGTGGCCTGTGATGCTGAGAGCAATTGGAGCAGGAGTGTAAGTGCTTGGGCCTGTGTGATCAACTGGTGTTTTACTACAGATACAGGGCCTGCTATTAGTGCTCATACACTGCTCTAGACACAGCTCTAGACACTGCTCTACTAGACACTGCTCTACTAGACACTGCTCTAGACACTGCTCTAGACACAGTTCTACTATACACTGCTCTAGACACTGCTCTATACAACACTCTATACACATCCTTTGCAGCTAAACACAAGTCTACTAACATTGTTATATGCTTAAAGGGGTGCTTCACCTTTACCGTTAACCTTTAGTACGTTATAGAATGGCCAATTGTAAGCAACTTTGCCATTGGTCTTCTTTAATTATTTTCTATAGTTTTTGAGTTATATGCCTTCTTCTAACTCTTTCCAGCTTTCAAATGGCGGTTACTGACCCCATCTAAAAAAACAAATGTTCTGTAAGACTACAAATGTATTGTTATGACTACTTTTTATTACTCCTCTTTCTATTCCGGCGCTCTCCTATTCATATTCGTCTCTTATTCAAATCAATGCATGTTGCTGTGGTAATTTGGACCCTAGCAACCAGATTGCTGAAACTGCAAACTGGAGAGCTGCTGAATAAATCAAAATTTACAAATAATAAAAAATAATTGTCTCAGAATATCACTCTCTACACATTATACTAAAAGTGAACTCAAAGGTGAATAACCCCTTTAACACTCCTTACAAACATCATGGCAAGTAAGAGAAATAAAAGCAGTGACAACTAACTTGCCATACTGTCACTTTTACTAACATGATAGGCGAGTGCCACTGCCCAGAGCAACTCAGGCTTTACTTTATACTTTTACTTATTGCTATTCGACTCGTCAAAATGAATTGCTCGATTTACACCTGTGTTTTTAAATAAGTTCTTACGTCATGTACAATTTTATGAAATATATATTCTGCTGCCCAGGTTGCAATCATTTCTGTTACATAATAGCTGGGGTTAAAAAAAAAAAAGATACAGATTTGATTCCTGTGTGCCACATTTGAAGCGATGGATTGGCTTTTCTATGTTCTACTGGTTCAGTAGGATATTTGTTTTACTGTTCATAATAAATAAAATCCACAGAGAAATCTAATGTTGACTATGCTTAAAGGAGAACTAAAGCTTAACTAAAGAAGTAGGCTATAAATGTTTTACATTATGTTTGGGGTTCTGTTCCAGCCCAAGGCAACCACAACCCTATAGCAGTGCAGATCTGTGTCTCCAAAGATGCCCCAGTAGCTCCCCATCTTCTTTTCTGCTGATTCACTGCACATGCTCTGTGCTGCTGTCACTTACTGAGCTTAGGGACCGACTCCCAATATACAGTACACTTAGAATATAAATGTCACAATATACAGCTGATTAGTAATTAATACAGATAATTACTACATGGCAGCACAGAAATTAATGCAATTAGCATCAGAAATTAATAATCAGCCCTGTAGAATTAGCTTATATTACAGTCCAACCTCATTTTCTGCTGGATAATATGTGACAACCCCTAAGCTTCACTTCTCAACAGCTGCTCAGAGCCCACTGAGCATGTGAGTGTCGCAGACACTTTCCAAGATGGTGACCCTTTGAAGTCCTGGATCATTGCTGTTATTTAAAAGCTGAAACTTTAAGCTGGTAAAATAAGTTCAGTATGTAAAATATGTCATTTTTAATAAATTTTTATGGTTTAGTTCTCCTTTAAGCACCATCACTGCCATCATTATTGTTTTTATGGACATTGCTGTCAATTAAAGACAAACATTGAATATCAAAGCATTCGTCTCTGTTCTGTGGTATTGGATCAAGTTTTTATTGTAAATTTGAGATTCAACGGCAGCTGTAGGTTGGGAATCCCTGTATAAAGGATGGATATATGTGTTGAAGAGCATCTTACAGAATCTTTGATTTTATGCTGTTTACCTTTTTACATATAATTAGATCAAAGGCTGTTTTGGTTCTTTGTAAGCACAAAAATAAAGGAAATCATTGTCCCTTTAACTGGAGAGAGTTGGCAGCATGAAGTGCTGTAAGTGCCAGCAGAATTTCACATCATTTGCACTCAATGCCAGCTGTTTTTAAACTTTTATTTTCTCTCCTTTTAGGGACTTTTTCGTGTCTAGCTTTTACTTTACACAGGAAACCTTTGCATTATTTTCACAGGACAATCTGGGGGTTGTCATTTTCTGTAATAGGATAAAATGTATGATTTTTTAAATTATTTTCTCACAATTGTTATATCAAAAATCCAATAAAAAAAAAAAAACTGACAGGCAGGGGAGCAGCTTTCCCCACCCCTATACATACTGTTTAGCTGCTACATTAAAGTGAACTTGTCCACATTACAACGCTGCTAATGCCACAATAGTGGTCCGCTGAATCGCAGGGCACTGTTAACCGTTGTTTACCCCATTCACCTTGTAGGTGAAGTGATGAATTCTGATTTGAAGTCAGAGGCAAACTAGAATTATGTATGCCTGTATGTTAAAAAAAAATATTTGATACAGGTATGGGATCTGTTATCTGGAAACCCGTTATCCAGAAAGGTCCAAATTACAGAAAGGCTGTCTCCCATAGACTCCATTTTATCCAAATAATCAGAATTTTAAGACATGATTTAATTTTTCTCTGTAATCATAATAATACAATACCTTATCCTCAATCCCAACTAAGAGATAATTAATCCTTGTTTATTGGAAGAATGTATTGGAAGAAAAAACAGCCTATTGGGTTTATTTAATGTTTACATGATTTTCTAGTAGACTTAAGGTATGAAGATCCAAATTACTGAAAGATCCGTTATCCGGAAAACTCCAGGCCCCAACAGTGCTACGCAATATGTTGGCGCTATATAAATACGTGTTAATAAATAATAATAATAAAATTCACTGGTCCAATACCTGTAATTTTTTTGGCAGTTCAAAATATTTGAGGGTTTAAGGTTTCTGCACCTTGTGTACCACCTGAATAAACTTAGACATTAAAGGGGAAAAACACCTGTCTTTTTGACAGTTTGAATTGTAACACTTGCCCATGGAAGTATTGCGCCAACCCATCTCTACAGGTATCTTTAGCGCAAACACTTTTATAGCAGGAGTGCCCATACTTTACTAATGAGGGGTCTACTTTTAGTGGTGTTGTCCCATTATGATCTACATCCATAATATCACTGTTAGCATTCTGGTCCGTGGAAAATATTGTGTCCCTTCAGTCAACAATTACAGCAAGCAGGCAGGTGCCATTTTGTGAATAAGGTTATTTAGGCAAGCTTTTCATCCTGCCAAAATCTTGTATAGGCACCATATCCATGCACTGGCTACACAACTAGATGGTGAGGAAGGAGGGGGAATAAAGGGAGTGCAGTCATATTTAGGAGGATGTGCCAAATGGAAAGTGAAAGAGTTTGCCTGCCCTGAATATGTGCCTGTGACATAGAGGAGGGGCAGGCAATATATAATTGACAGCAGAGATTTTTAAGTATATTTACAACAGGTTTGGATGTTTTACTAAAAGAATTTGGGTGTAATCTGAAAATGACTTTTTATTATACATCTTGTGCAGACTCTAAACTGTTATAATTTTGCAACATTTAGTTGATACATTTCTCAGCAGTATCTCTGGAGTATTAGCAACTATTGTATCAATTCTAACAGATGCCTGTAATGAAACCCAATTATATTGCTTTAGGAAGGGGAACATTTTGACTTAAAGGAGACATATAGGATAAGTGAAAAAAATCCTAATTTTGTAGGCAATTAGGTATTATATGGTGTTGCTTTTACATGGTGCTAAAAATTAATATTATCATCAACAATAGCCCCTTTATTGGAGCTCCCTATAGATGTTCTCTGGTCCCTGTCTGTGTTTCAAATGAGGGATGGGCGTGTCCTAATAGTCCTTGCCAGAAGCACAGTAGGAGGGGACAGCCAATCACAGCCCTGCAGTCAAACAAGCACAGACAGGCTTCAGTTCCCTATCAGGTCCTGCTAGCTGCTGATTGGTTCCTGTCCTACAGTGCAGTGAGCTGAGAGCCGCCCCCCTGCACAGCCTGGGAATTCAGGGAGCAGGAAGTGGAAGAAAAGGGAGGGATTATTAGGGTTTTTGCAGAAATATTCAATAAATCAGCCTGAAACACTACTTTTTTAAGCACAATTCTTCTATATCTAAATGAGTATAATACACTGGTACGTTCTTATTTTTTACACAATATGTCTCCTGTAATGGTCACGCATAGAAAATAGAAAGTAATTGGAAAAAGTCTTTATTTCTGGTGAACAATCTGATCTGAACTGAACTGAAAAAAGTGTTGGAAGGTGAACAACCCCTTTAATGTTCATGTTCAGTTTTACACTACACTTAACGTGTTTACAGTAGTTAAAGGAAGATCTATGAAATACTCCCTACTCCTTGGTCGGCATTGTGAGCAAGTGCAGTAAATACACCATTTGATTCTGTGCATTTTATGCATGAACAGAGCCAGCCAATCAGCTGTGACCATTACCAACTGCCAAACAGAAGCCGTGGATGCTAATAATGTTTTTGCTCATGTATAACTGTGTTTTTCAGAGTGAAAATGAATGTGGGTGTAGCACACAGCGAAGTAAACCCAAATACAAGAGTTATGAACAGTCGTGGAATGTGGCTGACTTATGCCCTTGGAGTTGGAATGCTTCACATTGTACTACTTAGTATTCCTTTCTGCAGTGTGCCCGTAGCCTGGACTCTAACTAATGTCATTCACAACCTGGTAGGTACAAACCATTTAGTCTAACAAAACAAATTGACACCACAGCCTATATTGTGCTCAGTTATGGTATGGGATCCGTTATCCAAAAAGCTCTGAATTATGTAAAGACCATCTCTCATAGACCCCATTTTATCCAAATAATCCTTGTTTTTAAAAATGATGTCCTTTTTCTCTGTAATAATAAAACAGTAGCTTGTACTTGATCCAAACTATGATACAATTAATCCTTATTGGAAGCAAAAACAACCCTTTGGATTTATTTAATGTTTACATGATTTTCTAGTAGACTAAAGGTGGCCATACACATGCAGATTAAAGATGCCGATATTGGTCCTTGGACTGCATCGGCTAGTTGATGTGGTCCTCGTCCCGTTGGCATCCATTTCCTTTGTTGCAATTCGATTGTTAGGCCGTAGGGCCGAACGATTGGATTAAACCGATATCGACCTACCTTTGGTGGGTGAGGTTAAGATCCACTCGTACACATGGTATTACTTCACATGAAAGACTAACAACATATCTATATCATCATACACTGTTTAATTGCTCACTTTCTATTCATTCATATGGGATTTTTAGTTTCATTTGGGGTGAAAATGGGTGAAAATTAAAATTCACTGATAAATACAATTCTAAAAATCCCATAGGAATTAATAGAATGTGAGTGAATTTTTTTGTAGTGAGCTCTAAACTCACATTTTGATAAATCTGCCCCATAGAGTTTTAGAGATCCCTGTTATGCCCCGCCTTCAGTATGCAGTTCCCAGTCCTTAGGGAAGATAAAACTCAAAATAGGAAAGTGCCCACCCAAAACTGTTGCCAGAAATGAAAAGTCAGGAGACTTTTACATTGCATCCTTAAAGTCCACTTTCTATAGTCCTAACTATAGCAATAGAATTAAATACTTTTCCACAGGCCTTCATGTTAAAAGTGAGCTCTAATCCATGTGCTGGACTAATGGATTGGAGTACTTGGCTTGCCTGTTCCTTCCAGAATACTCCATCCTCCAGGACATGGCCACTAAAGCCTTTAAACAGAACAACTCTGGAAAAACACACCTTTTTAACCAATTCCTTGTTCACTCTCCCACACGTGGATATGTCTTCTATTGTCCTGGCACAATAGGGCAATGGCACCCCTGCTCTGCTTGGGGCAAGGGGAAAATACACTGGACTTGCTTTAAGATTCAGTTATGCATCTGTAAGGAGATAGGGAATGCTACAGATTGTAACATTTACCAATATAGTAATTGTATAGCCTTTGGCAGTAATGATGCCAAATTCTGTACCCATGCCCGCCCGACTTCCGGGTTCCTTTTATAGGCCCGCGCCGACCCGGACCGCCAATTATGTCAAAAGGGGTGGGGCGAGCAGGCGCACGTCTATAAAACCTGAACGAGGAAGCCGGCATTGTAAGGTTGCAAAGAGGGATAGGATGGAGCACACAATTCAGCAGATTTTACTGCAAAATATTTATTAACACGACATGTTTCGTACCTTCAAGGATCCTTTTTCAAGCTACACTTGAAAAAGTATCCTTGAAGGTCTGAAACATGTCGTGTTAATAAATATTTTGCAGTAAAATCTGCTGAATTGTGTGCTCCATCCTATCCCTCTTTGCATATATTATATTGGTCGGACTGGTGTGGCCTAATCAGGAAAGAGAGCAGTAACAGATGGTGGCTTTTGGTTAGAACAAACCTGCCTTGGGTATTGTAAGGTTGCGGGTTGGGAGAGCAGGCAGAAGAGCTCTACCCGGTCCCGCCTGCGATCCAGGAAGGGGGGTGCGAGGTCAGTCTGAACCCACCCCTCCCGTGGGTATCGGGCCGATCCGCACATCACAATTTGGCAGGCTACTGTTTAGATATAACTTGAATAGCCTGCTTTATCAACTGTAAGAAAAATATAACCATACATTTCCAAGTTAGTTAACCTAACAAAAACCTGTATGTGTGTAAAGTATCTTTTTCATTTACTATCATTGGATCAAGGAAGCAACAGTATGTTCACATAGCAAATTCTGTGATCTGGAACACTTCTAGTTCAAGAGGGGATTGTTTTGTTTTGCTTTGCTCCTCCACCCTAAGATCACATTCCAGATTGTTAGGTTTTTGTTTTTTTTGCTGCTGCATTCTTTTTTTCTTCTATTTTCTCTTTTTCCCCCTCTGCATTCTTTTTTTCTTGATTGCCATTGTGTAATATTTTCATGTTGGTGTTTCTGTCAAGCCAAATAGTTTTGTAATCCTGAACAAGCTGTTCAAAAGACCCATGGCATTTATATTATTTCACAAGTTTATCTAGGTGATAAGATTCTGCAAGTTTCAGACTTTGAAGCACATTTCCACAAACTCATTTTGAGTTTGTCAATATCTGTACTGGGCCAAAATATATGGCTTTCTGAGGTCAGTTTACTGCTAGGGGCTCTTGTGACACAAAAAACAATGGCTGTGAGCATATTTTGCTGTACTTTTCCATGAAAATTCATGTCCATTTTCTCCATTACAGGGTTTACTGACACATATTTTGTTCATTCTGAGCATAGTTGAAATCAAACTGTTTAAAAGGCCCTCATGCCTATAATTTTTTATAAATGTAGCTAGGGATAAGGGAGTTGTTTTGATGTATTTCTTTTTAAATGCATTTAATAAAACCACAATTTGTAAAAAAATTTTTTAAACAGATTGAAGCAAAAAGCCCATTGAAAACATGCCAAAAATATGAGCCGAGGGGGGGGGGCAGCAGAAGACCTTTGACATTTACTACATGGGGAAGCCTATTTATCAAAATTCAAAATTTGGACAAACTGATTTACTTTTTTTTTTTTTTTTTTTTTTTACCAAACTCATATGTTTGCTTATTTATTATTAAACTCTCATCTAAAAACTTGAGAAAACAAAACCATAAAAAAAACAAATGCAGTGGGTCTACAAACGCTCAAAAAAAATCATCAATTTTGCTAGGACATCTCCCACTGACTTCTACTTGAACTCGCAAGTTTTTAGATGCCGAGTTTCACATTTGATGTTTTTCAGGTTTTTTTGCACTAAATAAATATTAAACATTCGAGTTTAACGCTAAATAGTGAGGTTTAGGAAAAAATTGCAGCAAAAATTTGAATTCAAACGTTGATAAAAAGCCCCTCTGATGAGGCAGTTAAACATGATAATAAATATTAAATAAATGTAAAACTCTGAAGTGACTGTCCTTGTTTAAATGAGAGGAAGACTACAAACCATCAGTCCTATTGAGCATTTTAAAAAAATAAATATTATATGGAATTAGAAAAGTACATGTATGGGAAGCTCAGACTCCAACTAAGATATAATTAAAACCAGCCTATTGGGTTTAATGTTTACATGATTTTTCTAGTAGACTTAAGATTTGAAGATCCAAATTTAAGAAATATCCGTTATCTAGAAAACCCCAGGTCCAGAGCATTCTGGATAACAGATCCCATACCTATAGAATAAATATTCACAAGTTATATTTATTTTGCTAATTTTGAACATGGGTTTATATTGCTCCTTTAATCGGGTTAAAAAGGGTTTAAGATAATTGTGGTACTGTGAAGGGCAGTTTGTTTTCCTGTCATTTCATGGACTTGCCCCTTAACCCAATAATATTGTATTTTCTTCAGGGAATGTATGTATTTCTGCATGCAGTAAAGGGAACTCCATTTGAGACTCCAGATCAAGGTAAAGCAAGACTCCTTACACACTGGGAACAGCTAGATTATGGCGTGCAGTTTACATCATCCCGGAAGTTTCTCACTATATCTCCTATCATCTTGTAAGTAATATTCCAGCCAAATCATTTTTTCCAAGATTGATTCACGTTCTTCCTATTGCTCTCTGGGTCTTGGGGGGTCTGCCTGTATGAAAAAAAGAGTTTGCATGGTGTTGACATGTAATCAGTTCCATGTAGTATGCACAGAAGGGCACACAAGTCATCACTTGCCTCTACTCATGTAATTGAAGAAAAAAAAACTTAAATTCTGTTTAAGATTTAAAATGTTGGAAGTGTAAGTTGAGACTTGATTTAAGGCAAACACACTTCTAGTGATTTCTACGGGGCATATTTACTATGCTGTGTAAAATGCAATTCAATGGAAAAAAAAAAAAAAGCTGTGTAAAATAAATTTATCGAGGGGTGTTTTATTTTACACCATGTGAATACCAGATTTGCCGCCGTTATTTCACATAGCTTCCGGTGAAAGTCACTCTAAGAAAAAAAAAAGTGTAAAAATGTATGCAGTTTTTTTTACCAGCGAAGCCTTTGATGTGTGGTAAATTATCCTGCTGTTGTTTTTTTACACCACATAATAAATATGCCCCTTGGTGTTGTCACCCTGGGAATATAATCGCTACCCTTTTAAATGAACTGCAATTTTCTGCAATACATACAGAGAGGACAAGTAACATCATAAATACAATAAATAAAGTTCACAGAGCTCTAGTGTCATGTGACCACAGGAAGGTAGTCCTTGCCCCGTAGAGCTTACAGTCTAAGTGCACAGAAACACTAAATGCTGTATTTTCTAGCAACAATTGGCTGTTGGTGGCCTGTGCTTCCAGGACACTGCTGTTAAAATCAATTGGGGGAAGTTCTGAGCATTTTGTTGCCCATCTTCTGAGCTGTTCATTCACAGCCAACAAAAGGCACAGAATCCCTAAATGTGCTGTATTTAGGGCCACCATCCCAATACTAATTAGAGGTATGGCTAAGGAGGCCTAGGTTATTAGTCAGCTTTCTGTCTAGGGCCCCAAGTTGCCATTGCTAGCTAATTTGCTACAGTGCCTCTGATCCATCCAGACACACCACATTGCACCTTAACCCCCACCCACACAAACAGTCTGAGAATAAAATCTTTACATCCCTTTGGTCACGTCTGTCACAGGAGACTCCTTCTCTTCTGCCAGTGAAGAGACATGGTCTAATTTGTCTCTGATTTGATAGTCTAAATGTTGGAAAGTATGCTGATGGTGGCCCTGGCTATTTCCCTTTAATCATGGCAGAGTTTCATTTTTAACCAAATATCGACTTGTGTTACATAGTAATGAAAACATAGTAATTACATAGTAATGAAAAAGGACTAGAGGTTATATATATATATATATATATATATACACATACACTTTCCAATGAGTATCTGCACTCCAAAGCTGCAGGGTAATTACGTATGTATCAATTATCTTCAGACCAGCACTCTCTTTAAAAAAACTTGGTAATTTTATTGTTGCATATTAAAAATACCCGACGTTTCGGTCCACATTTGGACCTTTTTCAAGGTTATATATATCCAAAGGAAAAGGTGCACACCAGGGTTTTTTAGTAAATTAAAAATCCATGTTTATTAAATATGCATTAAAAGAACCAGCCAACGTTTCGGTCTGTCTCTAAAGGTGGCCATACACGGGCAGATATCGGTCGTTTGGACCGACTTGACAGCTTATCTGCCCATGTATGGGGGCTTCCGACGGGTCTTCCCGATCGATATCTGGCCACGATATCGATCGGGAAGGTTGGATTTTTACCCGACCGACCCGTCGGAGCTGCTTGGCGCATCGTAATTCGATCATTCGGCCATACGGCCGAACGCTCGAATTACCCCCGATATAGCCACGCAGTTTAGTGGCATATCGGGGAAATATCCGCTCGTTTGGCGATGTCGCCAAACGAGCGGATCTTTGAGTCTATGGCCAGCTTAAGACCTTTATCAAGACCAGGTCTTAGAGACAGACTGAAACATTGGCCGGTTCATACACACACATTATATATTATAAATTTGTATTTGCAAGCAGAAGTTGATTACTTTGAGCCAGTATGTGAGGTTTGATTCTTTTTCTTTTCGTGACAGGTACTTCCTAACCAGCTTCTACACAAAGTATGACCCAACGCACTTCTTCATTAACACCACATCTCTTCTCAGTGTCCTCATTCCCAAATTGCCACAACTGCACGGCGTACGAATCTTTGGCATCAACAAATACTGAACAGGAATCCTGGTGTTTCTTTCAAGCGCACACATTCTTGGCTCTGGCTTTTTCTGTTCTATTGGAATGGGTAGCCTATTAGGCCATTAACAGTTTATACAGAAAAGATCTAGCTGTGTCTTCTTTGTAAGCTGTTTGGAATCCACATGGACTTTGAAAAGAAGGCTCCGCTCCCAGAATGTATTGGGAGTAGTAGATGTCCTAGAAAGGTTTTCCTTTTATTTGCTGGGCAGGCCCAGTATTCACATGACGTTTGCAGTGTATAAACCAGACTGACCTAGGTTACAAAGGCGTCGGATTGAACCTGTTGGATCTAATGGGGAATTCATAGATACATTTCTAAGAAGAAATATTTATTTCATTTTTTTTTTTTCTATCAAGTTAAGCAATTCCATTTGTAAGGTGAATCGTGTTCAGTTATTAGTGTAGCCTTGTGCTGCATGCTGTGTTGATCCATTAGCAGTGTCTTCTTTTCATATAGTTTAACTCCACTGCTTGGAGTGGGTGGCATTTGTATGCTTGCATATTTTATGATTAGCAAAAAAAAAAGCTTCATGTTACACTTGCAACGTCATTAATCTTCAGGTCACAAAACGGCCGAAGCATTTGACCATCTACTGGTTTATTTAACCCTTTTAGTGCCATGAAATGTATAATCTACTGCAGCTGCATCAAGATAGCATAGATTCTAGGTTTCCGGTTGGCTGCTGGATCTATGGCATCTGTGTATACAAGACACCGCACAGCATAGTTGAAAGTCCTGACTGCAAGCACTGAAAGGTTTAAACTTTTTTCCTTGCAGTCTTCTTTTTGCTATTTTATTTCAAATAATACTTTGAAATACACGTTATGTTTTTTTTTTTGTTTGTTTGTTTCAAAAGATTGTCTAGGCCAAAGCCCAGTTTCGCTATTAGTAAGGGAATGTTAGTCCCTTAATAGACACAGGGTACATGGTCTTACACTAGGGGGCAGATTTATCAAGCGTTTAATAGTAAATTCACACCACCTGCCGAGTTCATTTGCAAGTCAATGGCAGAGGTCCCTTGAAGTCTAGAGTCCTGCGCGGGTCCATTTTTTGGGATCCGTACCCGCATTCTTACCCGCTTGGAACCGCTACCCGACCCGCAAGCACCTTATCCGCAACCCAGACCCGATGACCATCAAGAATCAGGAAGTGCTGTCATTGTAAACCGGAAGTGACATCATCAGAAGTAGACGTGATCAGAAAAAAGGAGTAAATATCGCTATTGAGAAGACCCGTGGCCCGCAAAACCTGCGTCTTTACCCGCACGAAACTTCAACCCGCAGGGTACAGCAGGACTCTACATTGAACCGTTTGAATATGTTAAAGGAGAATTCAACCCATAGTTTAAAAAAACCCTTCCCCCCCTCAAATGCCCCTAATTTTTTTACTTCCCACTCTGTGCAGATTCTGGCCACGGGAGTTCACGGGTGCCATCTTCTTTCTTCTGTCTTTTTCTGAGGTTTCGGCGCATTCACAGCGGAGTAAATTTCCGGTCCCGAACCACTGCACCGGAAATCTACTCTGTCAGTATGTGAAGATTACCAGAGAAGAAGAACATGGCTGCCGTGAACTCCAAGAGGTCAGAATCTGCTGCAAGGGGTGAGTAAAAAATTAGGGCCATTTGCCCAGGGGGCAGGTAGGCTGGGGGGGCGGGGGGGAGGGGGGTCTTCCCAGGGTAGGGGGGAGGTTTTTTTTTTATTTATTACGGGTTGAATTCTCCTTTAATTGCCTTCCTGACATTCACGTTTTTTCAGAGGGACAAATCTCGAATTAGATCCAAATTTTTGGGTCGGAACTGTTCGATCGAATATTAGACGTTTATTTTTTTCTTCAATAACTACCCATTCGAGTTGTGAGTATATTAGAATTTATTAGAGAAAATAAAATTCACAAATTCGATCTTTGATGGATCTGCCCATAGGAGTTAATACCTAGGTGTCTAACTATGTAGCAAATAGGTACGAAGAGAATGTCTGAATTATTACTAACATATGTTAGTGCCCATAATTCAATTTTACTCCAAAAACCAAGAAACTTCAAGTAGAAGAAAATGTGTTCCGCAAGTTCCTTGCATGAGATATTTTGGATTATCCTGCCAAAATCAAAAGTGAAAAATAATTGTAATTCCGTAGTTCATCTTTCTTAACAGGATTTACTATAGGTCCGTACTCTCTATTGAATCAAGAGTGCAACTTACTTTCACTCTTTCATTTGTTGTGCTTCATAGAGATAAACCACGACCCTGTTGTATTTGCTTATTCTCTTGTACTCAAGAAGGCAATGTTTTAAATCTAATCAAAAACATGCCAGACCTAAAATAGGAAAAGGAAGGAAAACACAGTCTGAAGTGTTCAAATATTAGGCAAAAGTTTCCATACACATTTCATGTGCTTTTCAAAGACTGGGGAACCTGAAGTTTTTCCTTTCCTTTTATTTTTCTAGTTTGAAAACTATAGTGTTAGAATTGGGCAAAGTATGATTGGCTTCCACCCTGCTTATAATTCCAGGTATAAGAATATCATTATTTGGGGGGGGGGTTTTGGCCTTTGAAACCTTCAGCCAGTTACAGCATTTTTATTTTATATCATGAAATTAAGGAAACTTCTCCATTTCTGCTTGTTTGGTCAACAAGATTGAAATTTTGTTAAGCAGAAAATATATTTTTAAATAATGTAATTTTTTTAATCTTTACAAAATCTTTTGAATGCCAGACAACTGAAGTGAAGCAGAATTTGTTTTTTTTTTTTTTTTTTAACATTATGAAGAAATGAAGAAAATGAATGAAGAAAAATGTGCATGCAGAAAATTGCGAATTTTGGGTTTTTAAATGGATGAGTTTTTTTGGTGAAGAAGTAAGACGGACTTTAACATTGTTTAGGGAGACTATAATTGCACAAAGAGTAAACCTAAATCATGTTTTTTGTTTTAAATGCTGTAAACATTTGTAACAGTTTTCTGAATCTTTTTCTTTTTTTAGTTTACAAAATAAAGTGATTTTGCCCTTTGTCTTGTTTAATGTTAGTATTTATGTATTAAAGAGTGAGCTCTCACTATCACCCACGGACTATGCCCCCAAACGTCCCATAGAAAAGAATAAAGGGCAATGGAATTTCATTTTGTTGGATTGTGTTGAGATCTTTAATAAATATCTCCTGTAATGAGAAAGTAGGAATGGGGAAAAAGGCGGTGGATGGCACCTGACCAGGAAGAAATGCAAAGCCTAACTAAAGATACCTGTATAAGAAAATTCAGATTTTAAAAATTGCTTTGAATATATAGGGTATATATTTGATTCTGAACATAATCCAAGCATATTCAGATATAAAAATCATCTGAAATAAAAGTGCTGCCTTCAGTGCTTTTTAAATGACGTGCTTTGCTAAACCAAATTCATAAAGAAAACAAGATATGAATCCTGGATTTAAAGGACCAGTAACAGCAAAAGTTTATTTTTTTTTTTTTTTAAAAAAAAAAAAACTTGTTTGTATGCTACGAAAAAAAAGACACCAACACACATTAAACTTTAAAGTCGCTAAGTCTTTATTAAGAAATAACTTACCAAAACTCTGATTGCGCTCCTCATCAGAAAAGGCGGTCAGCGATCCATCGTGCGGCACTCGCTGCTTTCCTTATAAGAGATAGACAGGGAGGAAAAATCGAGCGCCGCACGATGGATCGTCACCCTTTCTGAAAAGGAGCACAAGCAGAGTTTTGGTAAGTTAATAAACTTAGCAATTTACGTTTAATATGTGTTGGTGTCTTTTTTTTCATAGCATACTAACAAATTGTTTTTAGAATATTCTTGTGGTTATTGGCCCTTTAATGCCTTTAGGAGAAAATGGCCAGAATTCCTTACCTTTTTGGGTATTGTATATTCCGTGTATTACTATATATTTCTGTTTTTAGATTCATGATGGTGTGGTGTTACCGTGGTTTCCATTTTAGACTCTTCTATGACGGAGAGCATGATATTCAGAGACAATTTGAAATTGTTTTTCATTTTTATAATTATTTGTTATTTAGCTTTTTATTCAACAGCTCTCCAGTTTGCCATTTCAGCAATCTGGTTGCTAGGGTACAAATTGATGCATTGATTTGAATAAGAGACTAGAATATGAGAGGGGCTGAATAGAAAAAGATGGGGTCAGTGACCCCCCATTATTAATATTATATGTAATTTCTAACAAATGCCATAAAAATCATGTGTGCCTTTAGTTTAATTTAGTTTATATTTTAGTATGTTCTAGAATGGCCAATTCTAATCAACTTTTCAATTGGTCTTCGTTATTTATTTTATTATTTTTTTCATTATTTGCCTTTTTCTTCGGACTCCAGTTTTCAAATGGGGCCACTGGCCCCATCTAAAAACAAATGTATTGTTATTGCTAATTTTCTCTATTAAGGCCCTCGCCTATTTATGTTCCAGTCCCTTATTCAAATAAATACATGGTTGCTGGTGTAATTTGGACCCTACCAACTAGATTGCTGAAATTACAAACTAAGGAGCTGTTGAAAAAAAAAGCTAAATAACTCAACCACAATTCATAAAGAATTAAAACCAATTGCAAATTGTCTCAGAATATCACTCTCTGCATCATACTAAAAGTTAACTCAAAGTTGAACAACCCCTTGGTTGACAAAGTGTTAGGGACAAACTTAAAGGGGAACTCCAGGTTCCAAACCAAAATTTGCTAAAGAGACCCATATAACACAGAAACCCCAAATATACCCATCACAGTTACATGTTTCTTCAAAAATTATGAATAAATGCCATTTTCTAGGCTAAAATCCAGCTGTTTAACCGTTCTTATCTTTCTGCATCATTTGAAATCCTGGCAGGGAAGGAGGGACTAAAACGCTGATGTTACAAATTGTAACAACTTCTCCACAGTTTACAGACAGCATGCATGAACTACATATCCCACAATGCATTGCACTGTGATGTTCATTTCCTTATTGAAATCATGTGTGCAGGGAATTGTGGGGTTTGGAGGATGCAGGCTGAGGACAGCTGGCTGTTGATACAACATAGCAGTAGTCAGCCAGCTCAGAAGAAAATCAGGGGCTAGGCTAGGCTTAGGGAACTGTCAGAAACCATTAAAAATCATGAAAACTCTATTTTTTAATTGATGTATATTGCAAAGCTAATTGAAATTATGTTTACTTTTCAAAAAGCTTATGTTTGTGTGCAGTTCCCCTTTGAAGGGCATGTAAAGGCAAACAAATAAAATCCCCTTTTTACTTTCTTTAATGAAAAAGAAACCTATCTCGAATATACTTTAACTAAAAAATGTATACAGTTTTTATAAGAAACCTGACTGTATGCAGTGACATTCTCCCTTCATTTACTTAACTTCAGCGATTAGGAATATGGAGCACACGGTGGTTTGGAAAAATCACGCCTTCTTTATTGAAAAAGTAACCACCGTGTGCTCCATATTCCTAATCGCTGAAGTTATGTATAATACGTCTGGATCTGGGGACGCTTTATATGTTGTAGCACTGGTGGAATAGGACCCGTGGATTTAAGAGGGTGAGTGCATGCGGATTGAAATTCTCCCTTCATTTACTGCTATGGAAAGGATTTGTCAGATGGTCCCTAACTGCTGAGCAGGGAAACAATCATACTTATGAACAGCAGGGGGAGCCCCGCCTTACTTACCAGTCGAGCAGAACTCAAGCAGCTTTGTTTATGACGATCCCTAAGCAGCCCAGACCACACTGAGCATGTGCACAGTCTTAGTCTTGCAAAGATGTTTAACAAAGTTACAAGATGGTGGCCCCCTGTAGCCAACTTTGAAAGCATAAATCATTTGTTTGATTAGGCTTGTGGTGCAGTAAGTTCATGTTTATATTTAGTATACAAAATACAGCATTTCTAGCCTTATTCTATTTTACACTTTACATGCCCTTTAAGTGTATAAAAGAACTGTAAGTGTCAAGGAGAAAGTAACTTGAAGAATCAATAGAACATTATTGTGCAGGTTTAAGCAAGCTGCATCAGTTCTCATTGGTGTCAAGACAAATCTATCAGTATCATCTAGTGTTTGTTTTCCCTAATATTCAACACATGGTGATTTAAATGATAGAAACCTGCCCTTATGTGGAAGAGCCCAGCCCCAATCTTTGTGGATAATCAATCCTATATTCAAACTGAGAGAATGCTTTGCAAACTTTCTGTTTAAACGCTCCAGCTTGTGAATGGAGGTTGTAAAAGGGCTGCAGCTGCAGCAGCAGGAGTTGCTATTCGCTGTCATTGCGCGTACAAAGGCTCATTCCACTCTCGCGGTTACTTTTTGTCTTTCTCTACATCGACTTCTAGACTAAATACTGTCACTGATCAGAGGCGCAACACGGTGCATTTGCACAAAACACACGAGCACTGTCTGAATGAAGAGTTCATCTAAAACAATGTTGCTAAAAAGGGAAGGGATTGACCCACGGTAACACGATACTTTTTGAGCTTTACTGGAGAGCGCGTTTCCATAAAAAACAAAAACCGAGCAGCTTTGACCAGTTCATTAATTATCGCTTTCGGCTCGCCGTACTTCTTTTCTCACACGTGATCATACACAGCTCCCCTTTGCTCGCTCGTTCTGACAGCAGAACGGAAGTGAAACATCGCGAGAGGAAGTTGTCTTACCGATTCTCCCCAGGATGCCTTGCGCTTACAGATTTGGAGGAAGGTCACGTGCGCCTTTCAAAAAAGCAGAGAATTGAAGCTGTTTTAAATAAACCCAGGTGGGTGGTTTTATTTAATGTGTCTAGTACTGTTAGTTCATACTGTTAACTCATTCCTGCCAGGTTACCTATAAATACACAAATGTTAATATTTATTTTTCTCTTTTCATTTCTTTTTTTCTGGGCTCCATACAATGGTGTCACAATAGGCCAAGGGTCTGTCCCCCACTGAATCCACTTTTGAACTTTAAAAATGGCCACTTGTTTTCTGCTAGGTTTGCCATTTTTGTTGGCGCCTAAACCCGAACAAACGGGGTGCGGCGGATAGCGTTGGGGGTGGAGCAGTGGTGACATAAGAGGGAGACACATTGAAGTAGGTGGAGTTATGATGCTAGGGTGGGGTTATTGCATCACTAAAGGCCCCATACATGGGCGATAAAAGCTGCCGACAGAACAAGTCTGCAGTTTATTGGCCCATATGTGGGGCCATCTGACGGGCATCCCTGATCGATATCTGGCCAAAAGTCGGGCAGCTAGGGTAAAAAAATCCGGCCGGATCGCGGCTACATCTGTTCGTTGATGCGTTCTGCGATCCAACCGTCCGTAATGCCTGCATTCTGATCCGATCCTAGGGCCCAACGAAAGGATCACCCCGATAAGGCCCACCTCACTGTGGGCATATCAATGGCGCCAAACAAGGATCTCCCTGTGTATGGCCACCTTTAGACACATCTAGCTGCCTTTCCATCCAGTTTTCTCAATGTTGTAAACCGGACAGTAAACCCTATCTCTAATCTATATTCTGCCTGATGAGTAAGCCCAATCCTTTAATTACAGATATGGATCTATTATACAGAAATCAGTTATCCAGAAAGCTCTGAAATACAGCAATGCTAATTTAGAAAAACAGTTTCTTATTTTTGATTGATTTGCTCTTTTTTTGTTGTTTTTGTAATAAGACATTAACCTCACTTGATAATTTGTTGGCTAGATTTGTGTTCGGTTTTCACGAGGCTGAAAACAGAACAGAAAGTGGAGACCGGAACAGCCCTTAGAAAAAGCCGAACTGTTCTGGTCAAAAACGAACAGATGGCAACCCTATTTTCTGCAGACAACAGGTGGGCGAGAGGAGGTGTTGAGTAATATATGTAGGGTTGCCATCTGTTCTGTTTTGACCCAAACAGTTTGGTTTCTCGAAGGCCTATTCAGGTCTCAACTTTCTGTTTGGTTTTCAGCCTTGCGAAACCTGAACCAATATAAAACAATTAAATACAAAGATACTCACCTTGACATTGCTTAGTTATTATCAGGTGCAGTTCATTTCTTGGCATACAAGCTATCCTTGGAAAGTAGTTCTAAAAGCCAACACTGAAGTTTGGAAACTGTTATTTGTCTTCTAGGCCCTGTCACAGAAATTTTGCATGGGGAAACTATGGCAAGATATCTTTCTAACCTGTCCAAGATTGCTGTAGGCAGAGAAAGAGTTTCATTGAGTACCATGGTGAAATATCCCAGAGTAGTCCTGGGGATAGAAACAAGCTGTGATGATACAGGGGCTGCGGTTGTAGATGAAAATGGTACCATACTTGGGGAAGCCTTGCACTGTCAAAAGGACATTCATTTGAAGTAAGTAAACCCTTTGCAGAAACAATTGCTTTCTGTATTACCTTTTGTAATAAGATGCACATTACTGCAAATGTTATATAACATTATAATGTTATAAAAATATTATATCGTGAAAATTTAATATTCACTTCATCATGCTGAAATAAGAAACTTTTTAAATACAATCAATTAAATATTCTGTACCGTTAATGAAATAATCAAGTTTATCTTCACTATCCCTCCTTCATTCAGGAGTTGGGTGTCAGATGAAAGATCCAATATATCTTATAGAGGGGCTCTTTTTAACTAGAAAATGTTTTCGAGCTCACTCTATTAAAATCACCAGAAATCCTGTCTCTCTACATACAGGATTTGTGCAAAAGGCAGTTATTTTGTTAGATTTTGTTTTTACTGGAATCAGTTATTTGAGTGAGCTCTAATACATCTGCTAGGAAAAGGAGCTTCCCCTATAAGATATATTGGATCATTCCTCTGACACCTGATGCTGAGAGAGGGATAATGAAACTTAACTTAAACTTATTTCAGAAACAATGCAGAATTTGTAATTGTTTGTATTTAAAAAGTTTCTTACTTCAGTATGATGAAGCTTATATTAAATGTTCATTTTCGTGATAGTTCTTCTTTCAGCATATTATACTACTGCCAAAACCTGTCGATTTCTCCTTCAATATAGGATATATTATTAGGATATATATCCCATGCAGACTACTGTAACCTAATACTAGGCATGCAATGAGTCCACTTTTTGGGATTCAGCCGAATACCAAGCGGAATCCGAATCCCTGTAATGAATCAGCCAAATCCCTTAATTGTGTGACCTAAAGTCACATGATTTAATTCAGCCGAATCCTGAAACAAATGCAGGATATGATGCATTCATACCTAATACTGAACAGAATTACACTTCTCCTCAAATCAGTCTATTTTGAAGGGAAATAGGCTCTTCTTTTTCATTTCATCTTTCATTCATTTAGTTGAACGTATTTAAAAAAACAAGTGCGCATACACTATCTGAACTGCCACAAATAAACCTTGTTCTTTGTTGAAGTGATGGATTCTGGAACTTCATGTCCCACTGTTTTCCATTGTAGGTGATGCAAAAGGACTGCCTGCATTGGTCTATTTCCCAATGTTGTAACCCCAGACGTATCTTGTGGGGTGCCTCGGGAATAAAAGATTTGTATTTTATAGACTGACTCCAACTCAATTGATACATAATTGAGTGATCTCCCCCAACAACAAAGCTCAATGCATATAATTCCTTTTTTTTTTTTTTTTTTAAATGAAAAAAATGCTAAACATAGTTTAGAGTTTTAGGTACCATGAATTTCTTATCATTAATTATGTTTTGTTACAAAGTACTGTACTTAAACACAATTCTCACTTTCCAGTAACTGACTTTTTTTGCAGGAGTGGAGGTATTATTCCTACTGTGGCCCAGCAACTTCACAGAGACAATATTAACAAGGTTGTGGATCAAGCTATCCACGCCAGCGGGATTTCTCCTGATGAACTTTCTGCTATTGCTACCACTGTCAAACCTGGACTTGGTCTGTGTCTTGGAGTAGGCCTTTCCTATAGTCTAGAGTTGGTGAATAAATATCATAAGCCATTTATTCCCATACACCACATGGAAGCACATGCACTGACTGTTAGACTTTTACACCCTGTGGAGTTCCCTTTCTTGGTGCTGTTGATCTCAGGAGGTCACTGCATTTTAGCCGTAGTCAGTGGCGTATCAGAATTCATGATGCTTGGCCAGTCTTTGGATGAAGCCCCAGGAGACACATTGGACAAGGTACTGATGTATTTTTATTTTCTAATATTTAAAGGGGATGTAAAGCCCTCCCACTAACTCAAGGAATTCTATTAGAATCTCTAAAAATAAGATAGTTTATAATGTGTATTAATTGTTTAATTTTCTCACAATTCTAAAGATATATGCTCTGCCTCACAGTCCTACTTACAATGCAGAGAAAATCTATGTGCTCTCCCTTGGCACTGACTCCCATTGGGTGAAGTGGTGTCTTGAGTGTCAGGACTCATTCCCTTTCACTGTATGTAATTTAATTTGGGCATAAGTCTCTGCCCTTCCCTGTATATTACCCACTGTCTCTCATTGTATATAGTGTATTTAGGATGTGGGGGGTATTGTTGTTGGAAATAACTGTGCCATTATTTATCTAGCATGTGTATGGCCATTACTGTATAAGATGAGTCATAGACTTGACCTAATAACATACAGGGCAGTTTTTCAAGAGTGTAACTGGCAGATAAACACTAGAAACAGCCTAACAAAGCAAGTGAAGACAGTTCTTTGTCTAAAAATCAATTGATACACTTTGAAAACCACATGTTTACTTATGACAGTATCTTTTTTATATGCCCATGTAGGCACTCATTTTTAAATAATAGGACAGCAAGACAAAAGGATGCCATTTAATTCAATAAAGTCTATAGGAAATATTTTAGAGAGAAACACATCATGTGTGTTGTCAGCTTTCACAAATTCCAGACTAATTATATGGGGCATATTTATAAAAAAAAATGAAAAATAAGTGTTATGGTAAAAAATTGTGACTGTGACTTTTCCATTGTTCACAATTTTTTCCTTTGCTTTGGAGCATAACCCGAAAATGTGAATTTTGACAAAAAAAACTGGAAAACTCAAATTTTCGTGGAAAATACAACTCAACCTTTCTTTATACAGCTATTCTCCCGAAACTGGTTATCCAGAAAGTTCTGAATTACGAGAGAACCATCTCATATATTCCATTTAAATTAATTAAAATGTTAAAAATATTTTTTCTCTTTAATAAGAACAGTACCTTGTGATTGATCCCAACTACAATATAATTAATCTTTAGTGGAGGGAAAACAATCCTATTAGGTTTATTTAATGTTTAAATTACTTTTAAGCAGTATGGAGATCCAAATTACTGAGAGACCATATCATCTGGAAAACCCCAGGTCCTAAGCAATCTGGATAACAGGTCCCATAACTGTATTAATGTTTTAGCTTTGTATGTAGATTTTGTTATTTTCCTTAATACGGTATATTTACATGCACATTTTGATGAAAATTTCAAAGGAACAGAACCGCCATTTGTTAATACATTAGGTTGCAAGACGGTTGTCATTGATAAACCACCCAGAGTGCTCAGCTATGAGCGGAGGAGAAGCAATAGAGCACTTGGCACTGCAGGGGGACAGAATGATTTGTAAACTCAAGATTCCGATGTCACACCACCGAGACTGCAATTTTTCTTTTGCTGGGCTGCGTAACCAAGTAAACAAGGTCATCGAGCAAAAGGAGGCAGAAGAAGGTATATGAAACTGTTGTTATATCACAGACTTCTTATCATTGTACATAGTATATCTCACAAATATGATTGTAGGAAAGATATGTCATCAGTGAATATAAAGATGAACAGCCATTATCGTCATTGTCAGATTGACTATACACAAACTGAATGGTATAAGAAATACCTTTTTGCCAGTTGTGTCCTCCAGTAATCTGTTATTCTCTGCTTGTAGTCAGTCACATGATTTTCTTTGCATAATTTTCAGGCTGATGACATCAGTGTCACCCCTAAGGCACCCTTAGAATTTCATCCTCCAGAATTAATTGCAATTTACATAATCGTTTCTCCATCCAAAAAAAAACAAAACTGTCCTGAGTTGTGAAACAGCAGGTCATTTTCAATAGCAACTCGTTTTATATAGGAAAAAATAAACATAGGTCAGAAGTTTGTTTGCAAAATAAATATCTGAGAAAAAGAGTAGCCTTAAAAGTGAACTGGGTTAACAGAATACACATGGGCCATTACTACTGTATATTCCATAACATAATGCAAAAAGGTAGTTTTAATACAGTTTCAATGCTTCATATATTTGCAGCTTAGATTGATTCAAACACACGCATCATTTATGAGCATAATGTTGAATTTTAAATCTCAAAAGTTTAGATTTGTTTCTACTTGGAATTCTGTTGGAATATGATACATATTGTTGTTTACTATGAAGATTGCATTTTGTAGGCATATGTAAGGGGCAACTGCTGACTTGTGTAGCCGATATTGCTGCTGCTGTCCAGCACACAGTGGCTCATCATTTAGCCCAGCGGACACAACGAGCTATTTACTTTTGCAAAAAAGAAGGACTGCTACCAACTGAGCGTGCATGCTTGGTAAGTATTCTTCACCATTACATTATTTTTTGTTTTATAATTACACTGGTGTATTAACTGTGTGGAGCAGATATATATATATATATATATATATATATATATATATATATATATATATATATATATATATATATATATATATATATATATATATATATATATTAATATTGTGACCAGTTTTATATTTATCGGATTGTGTTCTTTAAAAAACATGGCTTTCTGGGGTCTTATTTATGCAGCTTGTGCCACCATGTTTATGAGGCCTTGATAGCTAGTAACAACAAACTTTATTGAGACACACACAGACAATATTCCACTCAATGTTGGAGTGCTCCACCCCTGTATTCCTTCTTTCCGGATCAGGTGCTGGACAGCGTATTACCCAACCTGCCACGGGTTGGTAAGTCACATACAGTCCAAAAAGCTGCTGCACACTGATAACGTGAATCAATTCTTTAGTTGTGCAATTTTATTGGCTCATGCAAAGTAGACACTCCTTGTCTACTTTGCATGAGCCAATAAAATTGCACAACTAAAGAATTGATTCACTTTATCAGTGTGCAGCAGCTTTTTGGACTGTATGTGACACACAGACAATATGACACACCTTAGATAGTGTAGTACTGGTTAAAGGGGACCTGTCACCTGAAAAAATTACTCCAAATCCTATTATCATGTTCGTTAAGCAAAATAAACTTTAATTGCACTATATCAATTGTTTGAATTTTGTTTCCTTCTGTCTGGGAATTCATAATTATAGCAAGCAGGCAGGAGCCATTTTGTGGACACTTTTATTAAGACAAGCCTTGCATCATCTCAGAATCTTGTTTGTGCACCCGAATGGGGGACCTGATGTCCATCCCCATGTACTGGCTACACAATTAAATGGTAAACACAGAGGGGGAATATGGGGAGAGCAATGACATCAAAGTAGTGCAGAATGGAAAGTTAAAGTAATTGCCTAAAGCATAGAGGAGGGGCAGGCAATTTGATTGACAACTGAGATTTTGAAAGAGTTTACAACAGCCAGGAATGCTTAAATAAAAAAAAGAATTTGGATTTCATGTTTAATTTGAAAAGGACTTTTATTAGCTTTTTATGTCTGGGTGACAGGTCCACTTTAAACACAGTTAACGGTGGCACATGTTAAAGTCTCCATATATGTAAACATTTATGAGATTTCCAAAAATCATAGAGACTTTAACATGTGCTGCCATCAACTGTGTCTAACCAGTACTACAGTCTCTAAGATGTGTCGTATTGTCTATGTGTGTCTTGATAAAGTTTATCGTTCAAGCTAGCAAGGCCTCAGAAACATGGTGCCAGAAGCTGCAGAAATGTTGGTGTCTATAAAGCCACTAAAGTTTCCCAAAAGTATACATATTTAATAACAAAGACCAAGGTTGGTCAGAGACTATAGACCAGTGTGTTACTAAGCAGCAACAATACCTGAAATTAGATCACTGCACAATTAACATATTAGACACAGAGTACTACTGGGAGCAAAAGAATGTCAATGCAAAGAGAATGCTAAAAGAAAGCTGTAGACATGTACAGCTGAACATAAGTTTAAAGGAACAGTTCAGTGTAAAAATAAAAACTGGGTAAATAGGCAGTGCAAAATAAAATATGTTTCTAATATATTTAATTAGCCAAAAATGTAATGTATAAAGACTGGAATGACTGGATGTCTCACATAACAGAACCCAACTTCCTGCGTTTCAGCTCTCTAACTCTGAGTTAGTCAGGGACTTTAAGGGGGGCCACATGGGACATAACTGTTCAGTGAGTTTGCAATTGATCCTTAACATGCAGCTCAGATTCAAAAGCAACAATTATGACCCATGTGGCCCCCTCAAGTCACTGATTGGTTACTGCCTGGTAACCAATCAGTGGAAACCAAGAGAGCTGCAAAGCAGGAAGTAATGTTTTAGCTATTATGTTAGACATCCAGTCACTCCAGTCTTTATACATTACATTTTTGGCTAACTATATTAGAAACATTTTTTATTTTTGTACAGCCTATCTATTTACCCAATTTTTATTTTTTATACTGAACAATTCCTTTAAACAAACCAAATCTATCAAACATGGGGTATCTACTGACACCAAGATCCAGACAAAATAAAAGCCATTTTGAAGATACTAAACCCAGAGAATGTTAGAATTTGTAAACTAGTTACACAATTCTTACCAAACTTGTCTGGTGTATGTGAACCATTTAGAAGGCTGACAAACAAAGACAGTGTATGGGTGTGGCAATCCAGTCATGAGGAATCCATGGAACAAATAAAAAAAAAAAAAAAACCTTGTAACGGCACAACCAGTCCTACAAGCGACAGTACAATGTGATGTCAATGAAGTGACTGGGAGCAACTAATTTGCAACAACAAGCCCATCCAGTTGCTTTTCACAGCACGCATACATTCCCCAACAGAGCAAAGATGTAGTCTGAAACTGAATGTTTGACTATTGTGTCGGAAATTCAAACAGTATCTATGGAAAAAACCTATTCATCATTGAATTTGTCCATGCACTGACAGCACATGATTTATTTTACCTAGGAAAATTATACATCATTTTTTGTTTTTTCAGTGTAACCTGGGCTTTATAAATCTGCCTACATATTTGTGTAATTCTACTTATGTAACAAATATAAGGGTCTAAATACAAGAAATGCTATTTTGCATAATATAGGGATTTGTTTCAGAAATATGTTTTATTGTCTTAGGTCAAGTGTCTAAGTGCTGCTAAAACTAAAACTTTTATGTCGTTTGAAAGACAAAGTCATAAAAGTGTCTGTTAACTGTCTTTCACTAAAATATGAAGTGGCGGAATTTAGATTTCTGTTTGCGAATATGGAGAAAGTATTTTACACCAGTTTACCACCACTTTTACTCCAAAAATGGACTCTCCCCCCCAATGTGTTAGTCATTAAAACAATTGTTGTTTTAACTGAATGGATAAAACTATACCTATTTGAATATGGTTTTAAAGATGAAGTCACTATATAGAATGTATAGTACTTACAATGACTACCTCCAAGTCATTAACGGAGAATTCAACCCCTAAGCGCAAAAATCCCTCCCCCTCCCCTGCATAGGCCCCCCTCCCCCTCGGACAAACGCCCCTAACTTGTTACTTACCCCTCCTTCTAGGTCCTCTCCAGCAGAGTTCACGGCCACCATCTTCTCCCGAGCGATCTTTTTCCTGTATTCAGCGGCGTTTGGTGGCACATGCGCAGTAGGAGGCATTTAACGGTAAGGATCTACTGTGCATGCGCCGAAAGTCACAACGTTTCAGAAAAAAGATATCGGAAACTTTGTGACTTTCTGGCATATGCGCAGTTGGAGGCATTTTCCGGTACGGAGCTAGTGTGCACAAAGTTTCCGATCTCTTTTTTTTTCCGGAAACTTCGTGACTTTCGGTGCAGTAGATCCTTACCGGTAAATGCCTCCTACCGCGCATGTGCCACCAAATGCCGCTGAATACAGGAAGAAGAGCGCTCGGGAGAAGATGGCTGCCTTGAACTCCGCTGAAACTAAACAAGTGGACCTGATACGTAACCCTTGGGCGGCAGCCTAATTGTGTGAAATTCTAATTCAAGTAAAGGATGTACCATTGACAACCACCCTATGTACATGATCCTTTAGTCAGTTTCCTATCCATATACAACTAACATTACCAAAGCCCAGACCTTTTGTTTATGCAGCACTGTATCAAAAGCTTTGGCAAAATTCAAGAAGATTCCAACAACTTGACACGGTCTGCCCTATATAATTCTATGGTGATTGCTAATTATAATACATTTCTGCTTCTTGTTCTAAACACAATGAGAGAAAAGCAGAGATTTTTCGATGGTGATTAATCTCCTGGCGTGCCATTGCCCTTCCACATTCCTTTATTCAAATAATAGATCACACAAGGTATAATGTATTCAGAATTGTTTTCATTGTTTAGGTTGCATCTGGTGGAGTTGCTAGCAATCGTTCTATAAGAAGAGTTCTGCAAACTGTAACTGACAAATCAGATATGACCTTGTTGTGTCCCCCGCCAATGCTCTGCACAGACAATGGAGTTATGATTGCATGGTAAGCCATGTATTATTAATATTATTTTAAGTAAATGATGGCTAATGTGCGGGATACAGCTTAATAATTCCATTTTTGGTCCTGCCTGTTAAAGGAGGACTAAACCCTAAAAATGAAAAGGGCTAAAAAATTTCATATTTTACATACTGAACTCAATGCACCAGCCTAAAGTTTCAGCTTCTCAATAGCAGCAATGTTCCAAGACTTCAAACTTGTCACAGGGGGTCACCATCTTGGAAAGTGTCTGTGACACTCACATGCTCAGTGGGCTCTGAGCATCTGTTGAGAAGCTAAGCTTAGGGGTCGCTGCAAATTATAAAGAAGAAAATGAGGTTGGCCTGTAATATAAGCTGATGCTACAGGACTGATTATTAAATTCTGATGTTAATTGCACTGGTTTCTGGGCTGTCATGTAGTAATTATCTGTATTAATTTCTAATCAGCCTTATATTGTTACATTTCTATTCTATGTGTACTGTATATTGTGAGTGGGTCCCTAAGCTCAGTAAGTGACAGCAGCACAGAGCATGTGCAGTGAATCGGCAGAAAAGAAGATGGGGAACTACTGGGGCATCTTTGGAGAACAGATATTTACTGCTAAAGGGCTGTGGTTGCCTTGGGCTGGTACAGAACATAATTAACAACATTTCTAGCCTACTTCTTTAGTTTAACATTCCTTGTCCTTTAAGGGTATGGTCAGTTGTTGTTCTTCAATAGCTGGGGTGCCATCTGCTCACACAGAGATGCATGTAATTATCCAATAATAAATATCAGAAGGTGGCTCTCCAGCTGTCTCTGAATAACTACCTCCAGGCAAGGGTACAGGCAGTTCTTGCTGTATAACAGCTGGGGGAGCTGATAGATGTTGTTGGATAATGACAAATGCATGTTCCTCCATGTGAGCAGTTGACCCTCCATGTGTCAAAGAGCTGCAGTTGCTTTTATTCAAAGCTGTGACAGAGTCAAACTTACTTGCAAATAGTACATCAGAAGGTGACCCTCCAACTGTGATTGAATCACTATCGGCTCAATTTAAGAATGAAAACAGCTCTTGCTGGAAGCCTGGCCACCGAACAGTCTGCCGCCTGCTTCAATGAAAAACCGCCTGCGCCAATGCACTCGCGGCGCTTCAATTTCCGAAGTCGCCCGAAGTTTAAACTTCGGAAGACACGGGGAAGCAGTTCGGGGAGATTAGTCACCCCAAAGAAGAGGCGATTAGTCGCCTGGCGACTAAATCTCCCCGAATCTCCAGGTGTGCCCTTACCCTTATTAAGCAAATTATGCTTAATGTTTTCTTTTAATTCTATCTTTTAATACTTAGCCACATTCAAAAATGTTCATCTCTTTTAGGAATGGAATTGAGAAATTACGGACAGGTGTTGATGTTTTACATAACGTAGATGGTGCCAGCTATGAACCAAGGTAAACTAAGGGGTTTAAAAAAAACTTTGGGTTTTTATTTAAAAAAAAAAAGCTAAATAACTAAAACCACAAATAATTAAAAATGAAAACCAATTACAATTTGTCTCAGAATATCACTTTCTACATAATTAAAGTTAACGCAAAGGTTTTTTTGCACTTTTTTCCTAACCTGTTCCAATGTTTCACTTTCTAATAAATGATAAAGATGTTACCATGCTTACAACAGGAATATACATGAGATGTAGATTTCTTATGCTGCATTTTAAAGACTTATCACTAGTCTATAATAATAATTTGTCTCTGGAACTTTTGTCAAAATAAAGACGGTCGTAAATTTAGACTGTAAGCCCTATAGGTCAGGGACCTCCATCCTTTTGTCTTCTTAACAATAAGCACTTAATATGTATTGCAACTTTACTTTGTGTTTATGTGTATTTTATACTCCTGTTTCTTCTATTAATTGTTCTGCTGTACAGTGCTTTGCCCTCAAGGAGCGCTATACAAATAAAAATATACATACATACATACATACATTCTTCTGGTGCTGTTCAATATTGGTTATGCCATTATTGCACTCAATTTTTGGAGAACTAAAATCAGCCACAATTATACCTAGGGATGCACCGAATCCACCATTTGGGATTCGGCCGAACCCCCGAATTCTTGGTGAAAGATTCGGCCAAATACCGAACCGAATCCTTATTTTCATATGCAAATTAGGGGCAGGAAAGGGAAAAGTGGAAAAAATTCTTCTTTTGTTATGAAAAGTCGAGTGATTTCCCCACCCACCCCTAATTTACATATGCAAATTAGGACTTGGATTCGGTTCGGCCAGGCGCTTGATTTCCCTACCCACCCCTAATTTACATATGCGAATTAGGATTTGGATTCGGTTTGGCCAGGCATTAGGATTCGCTCGAATCCTGCTAAAAAAGGCTGAATCCTGGCCGAATCCTGGATTCGTTGCATCCCTAATTATAACCTAATTTACACGTGAAGCCTTTTCCATTTGTAATAGTCACTGGGAGGGTTTATAACATACACCAATGCTAATTTTCAGTAATACATCCAACTGAAATCTTTATTTATATTCATTTTTCGCCACAAATTCTTACCTGCTGAAAAAATTTCACTCCTCAAGGTTTCAGTGACTCCTTCACTTTGTTTAAATCCTGTGTCCCTCCTAAATATAATGTAACTATCTAGATTTACAGGCCAGTCATGTTTTATCCCACCAGGTTTCAGTGATACCAATTATATCTTGATGTTTCTGTGCATACACTAAACTCCAGATCTCTTGTTTTGCTGACAAGCTCTGAGCATTTGCAAGCAGACAGCGGAGATTACTTATTTTTGCTCTGTTCTTTATATTATATGTTATGAGTGTTACTGAGCTTACTGCTATAAACTGAGATCATTGATATCTAAGTACCTTTTACAATATTATATTGATGAGCAATATGTCTTTTTTTTTTTTATTTTATTTTTTTTTAGAGCATCTCTTGGAACAGATATTTCGAAACTCGTGAGAAAAGCCGCAATTAAAGTGCCACCTATAAAGATATAAAGTCTCTTCCTGAATGCTAAATTGCTTGTTTCAATATGGATAAAGGATATTGGAATATCACCAAAATCCATTACTTTTACCATTCCATCAAACAGCTTTTCATTTAACTTCAATACTGGACAAGGACTGGGCCAATTGAGAGCATTATTATTTATATTAAATACATCAGAGTAAACTTTTTCATTGATTTCCCTGAGAAAAATGCAATAAAGATTACTGCTGAATAACTGCCTGAGCCTGTCCTTTATAAGTTCATTTCGTGTTGAAAAAACGCCTATGAAGAAGGATCTCCGTAGATGCATGGCTATTTAAGAAATTGTTGTTAAATATTTTTATTCTATAATTTTTCTTACAGTTTTTTCATGAATACAATAAGTTTAGAGGATGAGGTCGGCATTGAAAGTACTGTTTCTATTTTTGCAGATGATACAAAATTGTGCAGAACTATAGGTTCCATGCAGGATGCTGCCACTTTGCAGAGTGATTTGTCTAAGTTGGGAAACTGGGCAGAAAACTGGAAAATGAGGTTCAATGTTTATAAATGCAAGTTATAAACTAAATGGCAGTGTGTTGGGAGTTTCCTTAAAGAGGACCTGTCACCTTGAGACATCAGTAATATAAATCTTTTCCCTCCTTAGGTTAACCCTTTAGTCAGCTGTTTTTGTCTATATCTGAACTGTATTAGAAAATATCCTACATATATAAAGGGTTTCATAGGCGCTGCCATCTTGAAACAGGACCCCTCTGTTTTCTTAGTATGGGCTGTGCCAAACTGCCAATGCTTAGCCCCCCGGCATAGAGTATGCTTATGCTTGGTGATAAGATAGGCTCTGCACCACTCATGTCACACCAGGACTTGATATTCTGTTTGGATTGTTTGAAACACCTTCTGTATTAGTACATTGTGTGGGCTACTATTAAAAATCTAAATAAACTAGGAAATTTCCAAAACGCTAAAAACTACTAAGAATGTGCAGTCATTTGGGGCTCAACTATAAACAAAGTGTACAAAATAATAAATAGCAATCTTTAAAATGTTTGTGTAAAAGTATAAATGTAATGTAAATGTATGTAAGTGTCTAAAAACTTGCACTTACTGTTTCTTGGAGCAGGAACTTGGCCCTGCAACATGACAGCCCCCCAGCCTCATTGCCCAGGGGGCTGTTATTCCTCCCCACTCTCTGCGGAGGCGGCAGAAGCCACCGACGCAGAGAGAACAGCTCGGCTGCTGAAGAACATATAGAACATCAGAGCATTTGCCCAGCAGACAAAGGGTTAAATACTTCTTTTTTTTTTTTTTTTTTGTATTAAGTAGATATTGATATTCTGAGACAATTTGCTATTAGTTTTCATTATTTATTATTGTGTTTTTTTAGCTTTTTATTTAGCAGCTTTCCAGTTTGCAATTTCAGCAATCTGGTTGCTAAGGTGCAATTTACCCTAGCAACTATGCACTGATTTAAACTAGAGACTGGAACATGGCTAGGTGAGCATCTGAATATAAAGATGAATAAAACAGTAGCAATAACAAATAAATTTGTAGCCATACAGAGCATTTGATTTTTAGATGGGGTCAGTGATATCCCCAGCCCTGTGTGCTATCAGTCTTAGCTGCTGTAGGTGTGTGGCTCTTGTGGGGAAGAGTGGCATACAATATGAATGAATCTTTGTGTAATATAACACAAACAGATAAAAACACTGCTGGGATTTAGGGTTAAATACAAAAAAATACAGCCACCAGGAGGGAGTGTGTGAATGGTAAATTAACCTATTGTCAAGATTACAGTAATTTAACATAATTAGTAATTTTACATAAAGAGCAGAAAGCAGCAGCTCTGTGGTTAAACTTTAGCTGCTACTCCTGCTCTGTAATGTGGCAAAAATACGTAGCTCCTTATGTGAAAACTGACACCCCCACCCCCTCCCTCCTCGGTGCTGATAAACATACCGGTGTCCGTGCTTCCCTGCTGTTTGCTGTTGTTCTTGCTATGGCTGCCTCCTAAACTATGATAAAATTCACACATGGAGTCCAGCAGCCCCCTGACAACTGCAGAGACGTCTGCAGGGATGATTCTACCCATGATGCATTGCTCTCACGACTTTCAGTAAAGTCGGGCTTCAGTGAGGATCTTGTGGACATTTTCAAAAGTAGTTCTAAACTGGTTTTTAGTGAGATTTGATTGAAATAAGTGTGTTCTAAATGACTTATGTGGTTCTTTTTAATAGTCTTATTACCTTCCTAGTGTTAACACAATGGTGACAGGTTTCCTTTAAATGAGAAGGATCTAGGGGTCTTTGTAGATAACACGTTGACTAATTCTGGGCAGTGTCATTCTGTGGCTACTAAAGCAAATAAAGTTCTGTCTTGCATAAAAAAGGGCATTAACTCAAGGGATGAAAACATAATTATGTCTCTTTATAGGTCCCTGGTAAGGCCTCATCTGGAGTATGCAGTTCAGTTTTGGACTCCAGTCCTTAAGAGGGATATAAATGAGCTGGAGAGAGAGCAAAGACATGCAACTAAACTGGTTAGAGGGACGGAAGACTTAAATTATGAGGGTAGACTGTCAAGGTTGGGGTTGTTTTCTCTGGAAAAAAGGCGCTTGCGAGGGGACATGATTACACTTTACAAGTACATTAGAGGACATTATAGACAAATAGCAGGGGACCTTTTTACCCATAAAGAGGATCACCGTACCAGAGGCCATCCCTTTAGACTAGAAGAAAAGAACTTTCATTTGAAGCAACGTAGGGGGTTCTTCACAGTCAGGACAGTGAGGTTGTGGAATGCACTGCCGGGTGATGTTGTGATGGCTGATTCAGTTAATGCCTTTAAGAATGGCTTGGATGATTTTTTGGACAGACATGATATCAAAGGCTATTGTGATACTAAACTCTATAGTTAGTATAGATATGGGTATATAGAATTTATGTGAAAGTAGGGAGGGGTGTGTGTATGGATGCTGGGTTTTTATTTGGAGGGGTTGGACTTGATGGACTTTGTCTTTTTTCAAACCGATTTAACTATGTAACTATGAATAAAGTTGCCCATACAATGGAAGGTGGATTCAGATTGGCCAAATCAGGCTGACCTATACAAAAAAAAGTTACATTTGGAATGAGAAAAAATACATACGTTCATTTTTAACCTCCCACTGACCAGGCAGTAGCTTCATGGTTCCCAGGGTGAATAGGCGCAGCACATTTACACCTAAAGATCGGGTGCAGACGTCACTCCCATGCTGAACACAGCAAATGACACCAGATGGACTTCAGCTCAATTGTTTTGCACAGATGCTCTAATTGTGCCAAATCCAGTACAATTGCGACAAGTGCATCAGCCCTTAGTGTCTGCAATGATGCTGGAATTCTGGAGAAAAACTCTGTAGGTAAACAACATGGAAATTGATCTCAAAATTGCACTTTGCAGGTGCCCTAATAGTCAGCATGCATAATGCAGTGTTACAGCCTTCAAACACAATTTATTAAGCCTATTTTATAGCTACAGCAACCAGTAAGCACTTATCTGAAAGCCTTTACATGATAAAGATGACTCAAAAGTCAAAAATGTACTTGGTAGTGATTTCACAAACACAGGAGGAAAAATTACATAGGACTCACTAAGCCCGGACCATAGGAAACTTGTGTGGCTGATCATTGATGTGGAGAAACAAATACTGAAGGGACAGTAGTGATGAGATTGTCTTCAGAGAGGTAAACCTTTGTTAAAGGGGTGGTTCGCCTTCACGTTTGCTTTTAGTATATGATGGAATTAGGGATGCACCGAATCCAGGATCGGGATTCAGCCTTTTACAGCATGATTCGGCCAAATCCTTCTACCTGGCAAAACGGAATCCTAATTTGCATATGCAAATTAGGGGGCGGGAGGTAAATTGCGTGACTTTTTGTCACAAAACAAGGAAGTAAAACATGTTTTCCCTTTCCCACCCCTAATTTACATATGCAAATAAGATTCGGATTTGGTTCGGTATTCGGCCAAATCTTTCGAGAAGGATTCGGGGGGTTCGCCCAAATCCAAAATAGTGGATTCGGTGCATCCCTAGATGGAATGGCTAATTCTAAGCAACTTTTCAATTGGTCTTTATTTTTAATAGTTTTGAATTATTTACCTTCTTGTTCTAAATGTTTGCAGGTTTCACATCTAATAATAAATACTCTGCAAGGCTACAAATGTATTGTTATTGCTGCTTTTTAGTACTCCTCTTTTCTATCTAGGGCCTCTGCAATGCATAGTTGCTATGGTAATTTGAACCCTAACCGCAAGATCCCTAAAATTGCAAACTGGAGAACTGCTGAATAAAAAGCTAAATAACTGAAAAAACCACAAATAATAAAAAATGAAAACCAATTGCAAGTTGTCTCAAAATATCACTCTCTACAGCATACCAAAAGTTAACACAAAGGTGAGCAACCCCTTTAAAGGAAAACTATACCCCCATAATGAACACTTAAGCAACAGATAGTTCATATATTAAGTGGCATATTAAAGAATCTTACCAAACTGAAATATATATTTAAGTAAATATTGCCCTTTTACATCTCTTGCCTTGAGCCACCATTTTGTGATGGTCTGTGTGTTGTCTCAGAAATCACCTGACCAGAAATACTACAACTCTAACTGTAACAGGAAGAAGTGTGGAAGCAAAAGACACAACTCTGTCTGTTAATTGGCTCATGTGACCTAACATGTATGGTTTGTTGGTATGTTTGTGAGTACAGTGAATCATACGATCCCAGGGGACGGCCCTTATTTTTTAAAATGACAATTTTCTATTTATGATTACCCAATGGCATATACTACTAGAAAAGTATATTATTATGAAAATGGTTTATTTACATGAAGCAGGGTTTTACATATGAGCTGTTTTATGCAATATCTTTTTATAGAGACCTACATTGTTTGGGGGGTATAGTTTTCCTTTAAGGGATTGAGACTGAATGGCATGAGGCACTTGTTGAGTATATGTTTTGTGCATAGCAAATTATATTCTGCTTGCTTTTAGTGATGAGCAAAATATTTCACCACGTTTCATGCAAAAACGACTCCAATGGGAGGAAAAAAATGTTGCTTGTCAAAAAATTGACAGAATTCAATGCGAATTTTCGCATTTTGGCACATTATTGGCAAAGCAAAATGGGTCAAATTCGCCCATCGTTACTTGCTATTATTGCATTATTTTATCATTCAGTAAGTACCTGGGCTTCAATTTAATTCATCCTTCCAGGTTCGTGTGTGTTTGCAGGTAGGAAACACAATCACATCTTTCCAGAAATTTTTTTTCCCTCCAGCATTGGTCTGACTTCTTTCATTGCCTACAGTTTAAAGGAGAAGGAAAGTGATTGTATTTACTTACCTGAAACTCCGGGCCAGTGCTCCTATCAGCAGAAAACTGTGCCAACCTGGGATTCTTTCAGCGAGCACCACGGAGCGATCTTCCTGCTTCTTCTTCCTTCTCACGGCTGCGCATGCGCTGTAGAGTGAAAAGCCGAACTTTATTGAAAAAGCCGACTATTTTGTTCTACTGTGTCTGCTCCGGGAAATTTGAAAAATGAAGAGTCGAAGAAGAGGATTGCTCCGTGGTGCTCGCTGGAATAACCCCGGGCCAATGCAGTTTTCTGCTGATAGGAGCACCGGCCCGGGGTTTCAGGTAAGTAAATATAACCACTTGAAGGTGCCTAACTTTTGACACCCCAAGGTAAAATGACTTTCCTTCTCCTTTAAATGTTATGGCATTTGTATTACTCTGTACTTACAACATGAAATCCTGCTAATGTTAAAGAACAAAGGACAATGTCAAACTCTGCAGCTTTTGACTTGGGTTAAAATGTATTACACATATGCACTGGTCTATACTGTTGGATGTGCAGTCTTAGGTCTCGTAGAAGAAGAGTTAAGATGGTTGATATTAGAAGTCATAGATTTTTGCGGTAAGTGAAGAGCTGATTTCATTCGTAATTTTCCAGTTGGTAGATGTTGCTCATTTCCACCGGCTTTTTGCTTATCTAAATAAAAATAACATCAGTTACACAATGTAATTTATTTAAAATCAAGGTTTCTGGTTTCTCGGCTGTATGTGTGTTAAGTTTGTTATGTACCTTACACCTTTTGAAAAGGGACACAGTAGGAAGATGTTGTCAGCCAAGCGAAGACTCCACCCACTTTTGGCGGGGAAGCAGCAAGTGATGTTGAGGGCTGAACTACATAAGAGATTTGCTGGATATACTTACATTTACAGATTGTTTCCTACAAGTGCAAGGACTGCACATGTCCAAAAAATCAAGCTAAGTGCTATTTGCACTGAGGTCTATATAGCAGTATAACCGAAAGACCTTAATAAGATGAAATACATAGAGCTGAGTCTGTGGCTTTTCATTGAAGTGTTTATAGTAAAGTGCCACTTAATTCACCTGCAAGGGTTCATTTTCAAAATAAAATCCCATTTCAGAAAACTAAGTGAAAGCTGAAGTTCTTCTTGAATCATTTATTAAAGGAACGGCAACACCAAAAATGGAAGTGTTTTAAAGTAATGAAAATATCATGTAGTGTTGCACTGCACTGGTAAAACTGATATTTGCTTCAGAAACACTATTATAGTTCATATAAACAAGCTGCTTGTGTAGTAATGGCGGAAATTAAAAAAAAGGGCTATATGGCACAGGTTAAATAGTGGATAACAGATAACACCATTATGTTCTACAGAGCTTATCTGCTGTGTAACCTGAGCCTTTTTTACTTTGTATGGCTGTCCCCATTGCACAGCAGCTTATTTATATAAACAATAGTAATGTTTCTGAAGCTAAAACAGCAGTTTTACCAGTGTAGGGCAACACTGCATTATATTTGTAAATGTTTATTTCTTGATGTTACTGTTCCTTGAAGGTGTTGTTGTTAAAGTATGCAAGCCATTTATACCCTTAATGGTTCTTAAAGGGATTCACTCTACCATATAAAATTTCATTCCTGAACCAACAAGTGTATTTTTGTAATATTAGTTGTAATATTGGTGTATAGATAGCCATCTCAGGTCATTTTGCCTGGTCATGTGCTTTCAGAAAGAGCCAGCACTATAGGATGGAACTGCTTTCTGACAGGCTGTTGTTTCTCCTGCTCAATGCAACTGAATGTGTCGCAGTGGGACCTTTTTACTATGGAGTGCTGTTCTTCAATCTACCAGGGAGCTGTTATCTGGTTACCTTCCCATTGTTCTGTTGCTAGGCTGCGGGGGGGGGGGGGGAAGGGAGGGGGAATGATATCACTCCAACTTGCAGTACAGCAGTAAAGAGTGACTGAAGTTTATCAGAGCACAAGTCACATGACTTGGGGCAGCTGAGAAACTGACAATATGTCTAGCCCCATGTCAGATTTCAAAATTAAATATAAAAGAACCACTTTGCTCTTTTGAAAAATGGATTTCAGTGTAGAATTCTGCTGGAGCAGCACTATTAACTGATGTGTTTTGAATAAAACATTTTTTCCCATGACAGTATCCCTTTAAGCTAGCCATAGAAGCAAAGATACTATTGCTATGAAACGAAAATTCGTACAATTCTCAGACCGTGTGTGGATTGTCCTGACATTTTTCGTACCATGGCGATCGGTCGTTCAGTCGATCAGACAGGTTAAAAGATATATATTGGCTGATGATAAGATCTCCGAGGATATCAATCGGAGACTGTCGCTACTATTTGTCGGAAATAGCTTTCGTACGATTGCTGCCTGTCAATTAATGGCCCAAGCATTGTGTGATTTGTTCTCTTTACTACTTTAGTTTAATCTGAATGGTTAGTTGCAGGTCAGAAGTTTGAAACGGATGTTCGTTAGTCTGATATAGCCTAATAATCTGCATGTCTATCATCATCATTTCATCATCATCATTTATTGATATAGCGCCGACAAGATACGTAAATCCCTGAGGAAGACCATACTACTATTGCCTACTATATGTAAGAAATTGTAGACACTATGAAAAATGAGCTAATACTTCATGCTAATCGTTGTTTGAGATTTAGTTGCCCTTTAAACATAAATGTTAAATGTAATAAAAATAATTAACAAAATCATACCTTTAACAGAAGTAGGGCGGCTCACGTATGGTCCTTCATGTCCAACTAAACTGTTAAGCAAAAATTAAAATATTAACAGGCAGCTTAAAACTAAGCGGCACCTCTGATGGCCTAGAGTGGTTCTTGGCAGTCAATTAAAGGAAAACTATACCCCCCAAACAATGTAGGTCTCTATTATAAGATATTGCATTAAACAGCTCATATGTAAAGTCCTGCTTCATGTAAATAAACCATTTTTATAATAATGTACTTTTCTAGTACAGGTATGGGACCTGTTTTCCAGAATGCTCGGGACCTGGTGTTTTCCGGAAAACTGATCTTTCCGGAATTTGGGTCTTCATGCCTTAAGTCTACTAGAAATCATTTAAACACTAAATAAACCCAATAGGCTGGTTTTGGTTCCAATAAGGATTAATTATATCTTAGTTTGGATCAAGTATAAGCTACTGTTTTATTATTACAGAGAAAAAGGAAATCATTTTTAAAAATTTGGATTATTTGGATAAAATGGAGTCCATTGACTTTTTTGCAACCTCGACAGGTTTGAGATGCAGTGTTTATATATTCGGGCTTTTTAGCCCTCTGGGTTTAATGGGTTTAATAAATTCCGAAACATTCGTGATTTTTTTAAAAGTCTGATTTTATAAAAAAAAATCACAAATTTTTCGGATTTTGGGTATTCGGAACTTAGTAAATAACCCATTAGAGTTGTAGTATTTCTGGTCAGGTGATCTCTGAGGCAGAGACCATCATGAAATCGTGGTTCAAGGCAAGAGATTTAAAAGAGCAATATTTACTTAAATATATATTCCAGTTTGGTAAAAGTCTTTAATATGTCACTTCATATGATAGAAAATATCCATTGCTTTTTGGGGGTAAAGTTTTCTGCATTGTCCTTATTTGCAGATATAGGAAAACAGAGATCTAGTGACAAGGCACTTAATAATAATCTGGAATGATTGTTTTACTAACCTGAGTGATGGCAGTCCTATCTGTTTTTGTATTTTAAATTCATCTGTAAATGTTCTAGACATTCTGGCATCTACACTGAGGTTTTCCATTAACAGATTGTACAGAAAAGGTCTGTTCCGACATTCAACTAACAAATGCCGAGAGGCTGTACGATTGAATGTCAAATACCCTAACGCATTGGCACAGGCAGCACGAACCTGCAACAAAAGACCAATAAAAAAAATAAAATGAAGATTTATAAAGTATAGTAAAAACCACTGGGAACATTTATCAGGCGACCTGCTGTCAGGAACAGTCCAAATCAAGGAAAATCCCATACAACAAAGATTTTGCTTTATTTAAATGATGGGGTTTTAGCCTGTTTGCCTCCTTCCTCCTGCCTTATTACCCAGACTTAAAGAGACAAAGTAAAGATACTGTATATCATGACCTGGATATATGAGAATCTTCATAGACAAGTAGAGATGAGAGTTGTGAATCTAATACTCTCACCACTTGGCCAGTCACCCAGTGCCACAAATCTATTTTCATATACTACTACCAATTCCAGAAACCCCTTATCTAACATGGCAGAGGTCATGAGATTTCAGTTAAGGGGTTTCATAACCTATATATTTAATACTACAGATCTGGCTTAGTAAACACTATAGTATAGATTATAGAACATTGCCAACTACATATGGAACATACTTTTTAATAGTTCCTATTATGAAATATTTTATATGTTTTCCATTAGGTATCTCTTATATATGGTCTTTTTAAGATATATTTTACACATTGATAGACATAATTAGAAGCAGCTACATAATCCTCTTACCTCTTCTTCTTGACTGTGCAAATGGTTGCAAAGACATTTTACAGTCCCTAGAGTAGTTATAGCTTCTGGAATACCCTCATTGGTATGTGCCAAGCTGGCCAGCAACTCTCCTGTACAGAAAAAAATAAGGAATATCACACTGATTGGTTAAAAATCCAATAAAAACAGTTCTAACCAAAACTCATGCAAAGGACAACTCCAAAGAAATGAGTTCCAATGCACTCCTGTTTCTTTCATTTAGCTGCTTTGCATGCCCTACCCCTCAGAAGCCATGTTCTAATACAGTGATCCCCAACCAATAGCTCTTGAGCAACATGTTGCTCTCCAACCCCTTAGATGTTGCTTCCAGTGGCCTCAAAGCAGGAGCTTATTTTTTTAATTCCAGGCTTGGAGGCAAGTTTTGTTTGCATAAAAACCAGGTGCACTGCCAAACAGAGTCTCAGTGTAGGTTGAAAATCCACATAGGGACTACCAAATGGCTAATCACAGCCCTTATTTGGCACCTCAAGAACATTTTTCATGCATGTGTTGCTTTCCAAGTCCTTTTACTTCTGAATGTTGCTCACGGGTTCAATAGGTTGGGGATCCCTGTTCTAATATCTCAAAAGTGGAGAGCATTTTTCCCCTTCTTCTCTTACTTCACCTTTCTTCTTCCCTTATCCCCAAGAATCTCCTTCCTCTCTCAGTCTCCCCACCCCTTATGATGAATACTTTTCATCTCTATTATTTCATAGTACTGGATGTACAGAACTATTGCTTTGAATTTTCAATAACAAATTATAATACAAAAAAAAAGTCTACATATAGATGTAGAGTAGACCCACACTCATGGAGACCTGGGGGATTGGACCATGGGTTCTACTTCCTCTATAGTTATTAGAATTCGTCCATCCCCCGTCACTATATTACCATGGCTTGAGCCAGAGGGGATTGGTCGACACGGGCAGGTAGTGGGGCTGAAGATTCTTTTGAGGGGGACCCACAGTGTTATAGTTACACCACTGATTAAAAGGCGTTATCTGTGCTTTGAAACCCTCGGGGTTTAATAAAGTCCGATTTTATAAAAAAAATTATTTCAGGTATTCGGAGCTTAGTAAATAACCCCCTCACAGTTGATAACTCCTTAAATATAAGGGGATGCTTATATTGCAGCTGCCAAAGTTTTAACCATTCTAAATTCATCTGTGCTATTTTCATTTTGGGGCTTCTGCATGCCATATACTTCAATATACCTACATACCTTTATTATACTTTTGAGTAGAACCCTGACATTCATTTTAGGAAGTATCTTCATAAAAAAGGATTTTGGTAAATAGGACACTGCAAAGTGTATGAGGGATATGCATCAATAACTTTAGGAAAGCTTTGGCAGTTTGGAGTAGAAAGACATAATTACCCATTTTGGATTTGTCAGAGAGTGTTCTTTCCAGAAAATGTATGGTATCCTGAGGTAAACCTACCATTAGTGGATTTTTTTAAAATCAATGTAGTCTATATTATGACAAATAACATTCTTCTTTATTTATTGGATATTTAGAAGCCTGTACCTGTTACATAAGTGGATTTACACAATATTTCCAGCAGATTTTGAAAGCTTAGTTTGTTGTGAAAAAAATACATTGTTTCCCTAAGTAAACAAAAAGACCCCTCGGAAGATGCTCCTAAAGTGAAAGAGCACAAAATATTCAATTGTCTGTCAGTAAGCATAATTAAAGTACAAAATTCTTATGGAAATAAAAAGGGTCAATATTTGAACATATGTTCTGCCCTTTTTTTTGTATCTGGGTTGGCATTTCTTACCTGTTAACACAAGTGTAGCAGGATTCTTGGATTGCAAGAGCTCTGTTAGCACTGTCACACCCTTGGCACAAAGAGTGACTTGGTCCATTTCAAATATAACTTTTGCCAAAACAACAATCTAAAAGGAAAATATATGTGATTGTGAGATACATTTTAAATTATTTAATGTAAAACAATAAGGGGCCAATTCACTAAGCTCGAGTGAAGGATTCGAATGAAAAATACTTCGAATTTCGAAGTATTTTTTGGGTACTTCGACCATCGAATGGGCTACTTCGACCTTCGACTACGACCTTCGACTTCGATTCGAACGAAAAATCGTTCGACTATTCGACCATTCGATAGTCGAAGTACTTTCCCTTTAAAAAAAACTTCGACCCCCTACTTCGGCAGATAAAACCTACCGAAGTCAATGTTAGCCTATGGGGAAGGTCCCCATAGGCTTGCTAAACTTTTTTTGATCGAAGGATTTTCCTTCGATCGTTGGATTAAAATCCTTCGAATCGTTCGATTCGACGGATTTAATCGTTCGATTGAACGAAAAATCCTTCGATCGATCGAACGAACGTTTAGCGCTAAATCCTTCGACTTCGATATTCAAAGTCGAAGGATTTCAATTCGAGGGTCGAATTTCGAAGTATTTTTTACTTCGAAATTCGACCCTTAGTGAATCTGCCCCTAAATGTCTAACTTTCACTGTATAATTTAAAAGTGCAAGCAAGATTACGTTAAAGGGGAACTAAACCCTAAAAAATTAATATGGCTAGAAATGCCATATTTTATATATTCAACTTATTTAACCAGCCTAAAGGTTCAATGTCTCTTAATCATCCAGGCCTTCAAAGTTGTCACAGTAGTTTCTCACCTTAGATTTTGTTAGAAGTGTCAGTGACACATTGCACATGCTCAGTGTGCTTTGAGCAGCTGTCGTCACAAATCATCAACCAGAAAATGAGCGTTGTCCTATTAGCTGATGCTATAGGGCTGATTATTAATATGTGATGCTAGTTGTGCTGTTTCAGAGTAACCGCATACTAATAATGTGAATTAATTACTAACCAGCCTTATATTGTGATTTGTATATTAAAGGAGAAGGAAAGCTACAGAGGCATTTTATTACCAATAGATTAGCTGCAATAGTGCAAGCTAGAATGCTATATTTATTCTGTAGAATGTTTTACCATACCTGAGTAAAAAGCTCTAAAAACTCTCTGTTTGTTTAGGATAGGAGCTGCAGTATTAACATGGTGTGACATCACTTCCTGCCTGAGTCTCTCCCTGCTCTGGGCTCAGATTACAGTAGAGAAGGGAGGGGGCGGGGGAAGAGGAGCAAACTGAGCATGCTCTTGCCCAGGGCAATGAGGTTTAAGCTGAAGGCAGGAAGTCTGACACAGAAGCCCATTTGTACACAATAGAAGGAACGAAATGCAGTGTTTCTTTTGACAGGGGACTCAGAGCAACATTACTTTGGGGGTTTACTGGTATATTTAGATGGACCTTTCTGATAAGGCTTACTTAGTTTTAACCTTTCTTTCTCCTTTAAGTATAATATTTAATATATTGTGAATCAGTCCCCGAGATCAGTAAGTGACAGCAGCACATAGCATGTGCAGTGAATCAGCAGAAAAGAAGATGGGGAGCTACAGGGGCATCTTTGGAGACACAGATCTTCACTGCTAAAGGGTTGTGGTTGCCTTGGGCTGATACAGAAGCCCAAAACATAATGTATGACATTTCTCTTATAAGCATATAAAATAAGCTCCATTGTACTACTTATTTTAGATTGATTCTTTCACCAGATTATGGTTTATTATCATAAGTAATAAACACCCTATGTCTTGACATGGGGCAACAAGTTGTCATTCAAAAGTGAATTTGTCCCTAGATGTGGGTTAATGGACAATTAAATTCTATTGGCAGTCGCTATCCTGGTACTCCGGTATAAGATGTGTTGTCAGCTCCATTGCACTATTTATTTTAGATTTCTTGTTTCCTCTGATTATGGTTTAATCTGGTAAATGTGGTACATCTGTACATCTGGTACTGTGGTACACCACAGTGAAATCTCAATTTTACATACCCTGATTTTAAGTTTCCCCTTACACTGTTTTTTGTGGTCCCAATAATATATAATACATTTCCCTGATTTTATATTTTACCGGATTTTACCATTGTTTTCTGGTCCCCTAAAAATGAAAATGGGAGATCTACTGCATATCTAGTCAGGGAGCAGGATTCATGAAACTGAATTAGTCCCTAGATGTGGTTAAAGGACAAATTAAACCCAAATTCTAACCACTTAACCTAGTACTCTGGGCCAATGCTCCTCTTCTTTAAAAAACATACTGCCACCATAGTGAGTAGTAGTTATTTTTTTTTCTTTTTAGTAACTTAATTTCCTTTCCATGTTAAATGCTATACCTAAACAGAAAGTGAATGTGGATGAGTGAAAGGGTTTTTATTTCTTTAATGCACTTCTTTAATGCAAGGCAGTGATTGAAAATTTTTGAGCAAACCCAACAGATGTTCTTGTTATCCTTTTAGCACGTTCCTCTGTGAATTTAAAAGGGAAGCACTCTCTATAGTAGTCACATTTCCCATTCATACTGTAAAATGAGTCAGTCTGAATAGTAAATCAGATGCAATATAAACCACCAATAAAATGACTATAAAATGATTGTTTAGTTCAATAACGTTAACTACTGCACACCAAATGTATCCACATTATTTGTCTTGTGCAGGACCTGGGAGTAATGCTCATGTGTGCAATGCAGGGTTTGCCAGGCAGTATATGTAGAGCCAGGTAAGTAGATCCACAAGAAAAGCAGTTTAGTTGATGCTGATTGGAAAACCCTGCATTGCACTGATGAACCCCATTAAGGCTGATCAGAATACTGCCCTGGCTATGCTTTAAAACCCAGTGGGTAAGGCTCAGTCTCGTGGATATTCATGTACAGTAAATGGAAATTTAAGAAGCTATCCTGTGTTTATTTCCCAAAATTCCTTCTGCTTTGCATAATAATGAGGAGAGTAACTCCTCAACCGAAATGCTTTTCTAGTAATGAACCTTAACACAAACTAGATCTGCCAATACCTGAAATGCAGCCAATGCTCTCTCTGATTCAATGTCTGACTGTAGAAAAGGCTCATAGACAGACATGTCTATGCCTCCAGTCTCCAGTATATTGAACTGCTGCATTGTACCGCTGTAAGCAAAGAGTGATAAAGCATATCCTGCTCGTAAGCAAATTACCTGAAATAAATTACAAATAAATGTATTATTCCTGAAAGCAAAGCATATACCTAAAATTTAGGATGAATGAGATTTAACCTTTAAATTAATTTGTTACAAATATATTCTAAACTACATCCTGGAAGGATCATGTGTCTATAAACAAACTTGCCCACTCTCATGTTTGGAGTAAGTGTCATACTGGGATTAGCGGGGGAAAAACTCTGTCACTACTGATGTAATTTCATATTTAAAAATAGATTATGATCTCAGCCTGCCAGATACGGGCCCATAAATTTATTTCATCAGTGGTGTGCAAGTTACTTAAAGGAAAACCATACCACTGATCAATGTAGGTCTCTATTAAAAATATATTAACCCTGCATCCCCTTCTATAGATTATACATAGATCTATAGATTATACAAAAGAAACTACACTCACTACCACAGGACCAGTGGGAAGGCATCCCACCCCCAGGGCATAACTACACTTCATGACAGAAAGGATGGTTCATTCATTCACATCCCTACACTCTAAAAATAGAAAGAAACTAAAAAGTGTACTATTTGGAAATTTCTGACAAGCACAGACATACCTTGTCTGAGGCATATAGGAGATCAAGAATGTCAGAGTACTTGAAGTCTTCCATTTCTTGTAGAAAAGCCTGCAGATTACTATTTCTTAGAACTATACAAGCCAGGGTACAAGCTACTTCAGCCTATCATAGAAAACATTTAAAATGTGTTAAGGGCATTTTCACTTACTAAATCACTTAGTTAAAATGGAATGACATAATATTTTTCTACCTTGAGGTTAATGGCAGTATTTAGGATTATGCTTTCACCTTTCTCTGTTAGGCATTAAACTAACCACAAGGTAAAAGATAAACATTTAGGGGGTTATTTTTTAAAGGCGGAGTTGATTTTTACCCATAAAAATCAAGTTATTGAGGGTATTTTTCAGACAAAACTCGAATTTTCTGGTAAAAACAAAAACTTGAATTTTTAATTTTTTTAAACTTGAATATTTTCAGATTTATTATTCCCCAAAGCTGGAAATAGCTCGAAGACGAAAATACTCCAGCTAAAACTGTCACGATCATGTAGAAGTCAATGCAGAGGTCCCTTGAACCATTTAAAGATGTTTGTAGCCTTCATGATGTTCATGTTTTTTCGGTGGGTCCCAATTGAAAACTTGATTAATTTCAAGCAATTCTATTTTTTTTTTTTGCCGAAAACTCGATCAGAGTATTGGAGTTTTTCACCTCAAATTCAGTGATTCGAGTTTTTTCATAAATCAGAAAACATTTGAGTTGTGTTCAATTTTTTTGCATAGAACAAATCATAGGCTTTTGTAAAACCCAAAGTTGAAATGTATCTATACAAACAGAGGCAGCCTTACATAGTCTTTTAACTAAATGTTAATATAACACGAAGGGGCCTATTTACAAAAACACAAATTAATCAATTTTTTTTACTAAAACAATCTTGACCTAACTCCCATCTCCGAATTCAACAAATTTATCAAATATTCAGCTCGAAAAATTCTGGTCAGGAAAAGCCTCAACAAAATGGAGCAAAAATTTGAATATCTCTATTTTTTTTAACTTTGATGTCTAAATCGCTCAAATTTTTAGAGTAGACGCCCGAATACCCTATTTTTTGGATTAATTTACTCAACCCAGCGCAAATCCAACATCTTAACATTGTAACATCTGCCATTGACTTCTACATGACCACAACAGGTTTAAATCGGTGTATATTCTGATTCAGATTTTTAGCAGTTTTGGAGTTTTCACAATAAATTTGAATTTCACAGAGGTTTAATAAATGGGCCCCGAAATGTGTAAGGCTGCTGCTATTTTTATAAATAAACTTTAACTTTAGACTTTACATGCCTGTGTGGAGTATTGCTCATTGAATACCTGCTCCTAAAATATGTTAATTTTATTTTAAAGAAATGTTGGTCTCAAGCAAATAAACAATTGGAGTATTTTTACATTTTTACATTTTCCTTTTAATAAATAAAAATTACACTATTTAAATTTTTCACTATCCATCTTTTTGTAGGGTGCAAAGAATAATCTGTACATTTATTTTATCACATAATTCCATCTACATTCTACTTGGTGAAAGATTCTGGAATCTGCAATATCTGATACATCAATCAGCATGAAATGATAGCTTTGATAATGTAACACTTAATTAAGACACTTTACTGAAGGGTTATTGACATGTTTAGGATTTATGGCTTAGTTTCAACATTACCTAAACATTACCATCTTTTCATACCTTAATGTATAGAGAATCGTGAGTTTTCAAAAGGCAAAGAAGTGTTGGAATTGCATTTTCCTCCACTATTTTTTCTTGGGTGACAGGATTGTTGATAAAGGCAATTCCTGTAAAAAAAAAAACAACAACATTTTTTTATGGAAGACGTCAACAAAGTTTTTGTAGGCATTATATAAGATTTATAAATTAGTATAGGCTATTGACAGGCAATCAATGATGAGGGGCAAAATCTTCTGAAGGAATTTCAGTAATAAATTTCATTGACCAATCTATGGTAGGGCTATAAAGACAATCAAGTGCAGGGGTGTACATCCTGCGGCCCGAGGGCCGCATGCAGCCCAGGATGGATATGAATGTGGACCAGCTTGAACTTCCGCCAATCCAGGAAACATCATGTTGCAATGTCACGCACAGAGATTGTATGTGTGCGGTCGCTAATTGTGTGCATGTGTGTTTTAAATTTTACATGGGGTGTGTGGCTTCCCAGAGCAGAAAAAGCGTTTAACAAATGAGCGTTCGGCAGGTAAGCATTCTTCAGTGGCATCGCCGCTATGCTATGGATATATGCAGCGCCTACATTTGTGAGCAACTTTTTTCAAGAATGAACACACTATGGGGGTTATTTACTAAGCTCCGAATACCTGAAATTCCACGAAATCTGTGTTTTTTTTTAATTAAATTCATGAACTTGTTAAACCCTGAGTGCTAAAAAGCCCGAATATAAAAACACAGCATCTCAAACTTGTCGAGGTTGCATAAAAGTCAATGGGAACAGTCCCATTGATTTTTGGTTGTGTCGGGGGTTTTGGGCAATTTCACAATGTTTTCGGATCTACAAATTACAGAATAACTACACAGATTTTCATGTTTCATTTAGTATAAAAGTGAGGTAGGCTTAAAAGCTTAAGGAAGTATTTTAAAAGTTGCCATTTAAATAGTAGTGTTGCTTCAGGGAATTTGTTAGATGAATGTAAAATTGCAGAGAGCTCCCTATGAAGATGTCATGCATGCCAGTTTTTTATGTAAATTATTTTGTATGTAAACCATTCACACATTCAACAATGTAACTTAGGAATGCTTTGATTTGTTGGTGTAAAATACTATATGTAGTGAAAATTATATACCAGACAGAAAACAGAATTTTAGACAATGCTAGTGATATAAGGATTAAGAATCCCAAAAGTAACATGGCTAGCCATTTTGAAAACGGTCATAAAGAGGAAGGATATCAAAATAACAGTGGTAACCCAAAAGAGTAGCCATTCATAAATGGAGAGAGAATAGGTTAAAAACTGTCAAGTGGGGGCTCAATTTGCGGCGGTAGCAAAAGGCACAATACTCTGGGAACAAGTAGAACCAGCAATGCAAAATAGAGGCAAAGTTCTAACTTGGCACCAATGCAGTATAAGTGCTATTGAAAGAATTGTTAAACCAGCATTATAAGATTGCTTTGGATTATTATAAAGAGTTTACTTCAGGAAATCTGTATTTCTGAAACTGGGAAAGTTAAGCCTTGTATATGTTGATGGAGTGGCCTCTATCAACAAGTAGTGTTAATATTTCAACAGCAAGATTTTCACGTATTTGCGCACAAACTCAATTTTCTGCAGTTGGGAAACGTATCCCTTTTATTATATCATCAATATTATTGATACTGTTGGTGATAATAATAGAGGTAAGCTCCCTAACTGCAGAAAATTGAGTTTGTGTGCGGATCCGTGAAAATATTGCTGTTGCTAAGGGACCTAGCCAGGTCAATAGAGGGCCAAAACCACCAGTGAAATACGTGTGAATTGCAGCAGTATGGTGGATTCATCACATTAACTTAATATTTCAAAAGCCACGAGTGTAAAAGCTTGACCTGTATGAGAGTGAATGCGAAAAAGACTATTTTCTTGTAACCATCGGGGCCTGTGTCTTTACGTAATGTTTAAGGTATGGCAGTCAAGAACTACTGGGATGGTGCAAAACAAACTCAAGCAGTGATGAATTTAGTATATTGATGCAATGATATCAATGATTTTAATGTATGAATTTAATTCAATCATGATTTGGTTTTTGCATATTACGTGCTGTGGGGTCTATGAAATAAAGGTAAATTAACTTAACATATAAGTTAAGGTCCTATAATTGAGTATCGAACCTTAGTCCTTTTATTTTGAATTTGGGCAACAGAACAATACAGCGTTGGAACAATGATGTCAGCACCCACTTGGCACTATGATACGCAATCAGGTATGCAGAAGGAGATTCAACTGCCTATCAGCATATCTAATACTTATGCAGCTCACTGCAGGTAAATGTTAAAGGGGAAGCAGGTGAAAAGATGGGGTGGAATGTACTTATACTGAACACATTTTGGCAAGGCTGCCAACTGACACTAAGGGGCAGATTTATCAAAGGTCGAAGTGAAAATTCGAATTTAAAAAATTTGAATTTCAAGCAAATTTTTTTGTACTTCGACTAGGGAATAGTCCGAAATTCGATTTGAATTTTAAAAAATTAGAAAATTCTAATTTCAAAATTTATCATGTACGGTCTCGTACTTCGACCATTCGCCATCTAAAACCTGCCGAATTGCTGTTTTAGCCTATGGGAGACCTCCTAGAACCTATTTGGAGTCAATTGAAAAATCAAAGTTTTTTTGGAAAAACTTTGAATCGAATTCGATCGAATGTGCTGTTACTTCAATTTGTATGGTTCCAATCAAAAGCGGACCTATTCGAAATTCGACCCTTGATAAATCTGCCCCCAACATTTAATAAAAGTACATGTATTATAATTTTCTTATAGTGAGGTGAAAGGATTTGCTAATGGGCTGAATATGCAATCCCCATGAGGCAACTGAAAATGCAAAGATAAGGCAGCGTATGTCACAGAACTTAAATAGTACAAATATAAATAGCAGCTAGTATCCACCCAACATTTGCATGTGCATAAAATATATATATATATATATATATATATATATATATATATATATATATATATATATATATATATATATAAAACTGGTATAGAGACTCTGGGGAGATTTACCCCAACCCCCGGCCAGACAAAATCCTGGAAAAGGGCCTGGAAAAATTAAAAAAACTGGAACCTTACTTTACTGGGTAGATTTATCACAGTGTGAAATTAGAGCTCACCACGGTAAAATTCTGTCACTCTGTTCATTCCTATGTGATTTTTAAGAAACATATTTATTAAATGGAGAACTTTTACCCATTGATATGCATTCATAATGCATGCAAAAAACAATATACATACCAATGCACATAATTCCAAGGGCTTTTATAATGCTGATGAGTGTTCCATTTGCTACTTTTGGGTTACGTAACAATCTCACCAGAGGCCCAATGCCATTTCCTTCACATATTTGGCATTGATGGAGTTTGCTATCTTTGCATAGAGCAATTATTGCCTCGCCACCTTTTAAGTTGAAAAGAGAGGATAATTTACATTCTGGAATTTACACTTGATCTCTCGTTTTTTTTTTTTTAATAGGATAACCTACCTATGTATTGCATCTTATCAGAGGGTGATAAAAGCATGTCAATCATAAATTTGTAGCCAATATGTTCAGCCATCGCTTTCTGTTGCTTTCGAGTTTGTCCTGCTAGTGCCCAAAGAGTTGTGCTACCTTGTTCCCTGACTTCCAGTTGGAAAACCTGAAATGTGAAACAAGACTATTTAAAACATGGACGTTTCAGAATTGGTAAGGGAAAATAAATATCTTCAAGGAATTAAGATCAATAAAAAAGTATAGGACAATAAACAGTCCTGTATTCAATGTCTGATTACAGGGCCGTTTGTTGTCCTATACTTTTTAATTGATCTTCATTCCTTATTTTTTTTGTATTTATTTGCCATTCTCTCCTTCCTCTTTTTAGCTTAGAATAAAAAATTCCACCGGTTTTTGAGGGTTGCTGATCTACTGCATATGTGCCTGCCCGGAAACAAAGAAAATCACAGCAAATAAACTTCTACAGAAATACCAAGCCCAGTAAGGTTTTATGATAACAGGAGCACCAGCCCAGTGTATCAGGTAAGCAATTATAATGATTGGGGATGCCTAACATTTTGGGACTCCCTAATGATTATACCTTAAATTCTCCTTTAAACTAATCTCTACAGAGAGCATCAAAGGCAAATTCTTTCTTTGAATAATTCTTGGTATGTCAGACACAGGCAGAACTAATTCTACAGCATTAAATATAACTTTTTCATATAAAATATGAAACAAAAAATCAATTAACCATTCATCTGCAAAAAAAATATAAAATGCTATAGAAATGCATTACAAACTTGCCTTTAGGAGCTTTGAGATATGTTTTGTCACAGATTTGGCGAGAAATTCTTTTTGGATTGCAGGGTTATGATCACAAAGTGCTTCTACTGCCATTGCAGCTTTTACTTGGATACTAATGTTCCTGGCACGGAGGATGTTTATAAGGGACTCAATTACCCCTTCTTTAGCAACTGCATCTTGAATTGGTTTGTTCCCTCTAGCAAGTTCTGCAATTACATCTGTAGCAGCACTCACAAGAATATCTTAGATGGCAAAGAAAAAAAATGTTAGTTTAAAGAACAGGAAAGAAAGAAAGAATACTTGTCCTACACAGTATCATCATCTTGTTCGTGAAGTAAAGGGGGAGTCGAATAAGAGTGTGTTTGAACTCAACACACCCTGAGCATGCATTTTAAATGCAGAATACTGCCTGTTTACCCATCTAACTTCAATTAGGGTTCAATTCGAGGTGTTCATTATCTGTACTTATATATTTTTTTATGATTAGCTTAGGGGCTTTATTTATGCATAAAACAAAATGTGCTTTGTTTGCTATTGTCAGCAGTAACATTTTTATGCAGTTTACATTTTGGTTTCTAAAGATCACATATTTGAATAATTATATGCGTATGTGTTATTGTATAGTTGTTGATATGCAGATATCTTAAAGCATATTTGTACTAGCTTACCTGAGCATATTGGTCCTTAAAAATCAGTTGTGCTTTCAAGCATGTGAAATCATTTTTATTATATTTTTCTTCTTTTATAAAAACTGTATCATTTGCAATTTGTATGTCTTTAATTCACCAGCTATTAGTATTTGAGGCTGATAAAAATGCAAACACAATCTAATAACAGCTAATGTTAATAAACTTGCATATATTACCATTATCTTAATAATGTTACCTGATTTGGCAGATAGAAACTCCACCAGAGGTGGAATGGCTCCCAGGTCCCTGACAGCTTTTTGGTTTGCTGGGTTTTTGATACATAAGACTCTGATACAGTTTATCGCATTCACCAGCACATCTTCAAACTTTTTATAAAGTAGATGAACTAAAGGAGAAATTCCATCCTAGAAAAATAATTTTGAAAAAGAATGCAGTAAAACTTTCTGATTTGAATAGGACAGAATACCTAAGTTAAATCTAGTGCTCTGCACTTGTGAAGTGGCACCCCACGCAAAATCCAAGCACAGGAGACGCAAGCAAAGGAGGTGATGTGGGTGCCAGACAGAACAGAATTGCCACTGAAAGTGAAAAACTAACGGGTCATGTTTTTGATGAAATGACAGCACTTCCTCAATCTACATCCTTTTTACAAATGTCTTCCCTTTGTAGCCTTATCATTTGGCCACCTCACTGTGTTTGAGAATTTTGTTGACCAAACAGTTGTTTAATCAGAACCATGAAGACATACATTGGCCATATAACAAGAGACAAAAATTTAGTTTCGCCATATATAAAGCATTTATCACCTATAAATATATATGCTATAAATAACAACAGAAGAAAAAGAAGATAAAGAAGAAAAAGGATGATACAAAAGGGGATGGTAAACCTCAGATATTTTGGCATTTTTCAACACAGGAGTTATAGTATTTGGGATTATTACAAACCATTAAGCATTCCTAATTTAAATTGTAGTTACTATTTTTCTCCTGTGGGGATTAGCATTCATTGGAAACACCCTTATTCTTTGCAAAAAACAGTAAATGAAAATGCTGTAAAGTCATTTGCACATAATGTTCTCTTAAGGTGACCATACATGGTTCAGTGTTAGCCAGTAGCTTATTAGCCTGTGTAATGGGCAATCCAACAGCAACAACAATTGGATCATAATTGCTGCATTACAGACAGTTGCATCAAGGACTGCATGCAGGGCTGGAACTAGTGGTAGGCAGAGTAGGCACGTGCCTAGGGGGCGCAAAGCTGGGGGGGCGTCAGGCACGTACCGCCTCTGTCACCTACCTCTAGTCCGGTTCCATTCTCTGTCCAACTATCTGTGGCATTATAGGATTTTTTTCCCTTGTGCGCATGCGCAAGAACTCTAACCAGCGCATGCGAGAGTGGTAATTTGCGCATGTGCACGCGAGAGTGGTAATTCGCGCCTGGCCAGCGCGGCTCGGCTCTGACTTCATGAACGCACAAGTATGATCCTCGATTGGATGGAAAAATTATGACTGCCCAATCGACTTATGTCCAATTTTCCAAACTGACATTTAGGGGGTTATTTACCAATTTGGGGCAAAAACTCAGATTTTTTTGTGATTTATTATACCCCAATGCTGCAAAATGCCTGAATCCGCAAATCCACCATCTCAGACCTGTCACGGTCATTTATGAGTCAGTGGGAGCTTTCCCTATCCCAATTGTAAGATATCATGGTCTGCGTTGGGTTTAGCCCGATAATCTGATATATTTGGGGTTTTCTGGAAAAAAAATGAAAAAAAATCAAACAATTTGGGGAAAAAGTCCATAAAAATCATTTGATTCGGATTTTCACTCAATAGTATTGGGTTTTTTCCTGATCCAATTAAAATGAATTATTTTTTTAATACATAAATAAATTTATGTAAAAATACAAACAAAACTGTAAATATGTGCTAACAAGTGTTTTCTGGCCAATAGGTGAGAAATCTCTTGGTGACAATTAGCCATGTATTGCTCCATGTGCCATTGCTTTTATCCTCCTCAAAGACTGGAGTTGCCCCACACTTACATACAGATCTGCCTATCTACATATATTGGACAATATTAATCTTTGCAGATTACACTTACCATTTCTGCAATCATATTTTGATTATTATCAATTTGGGCAATATCAGAAAGAATAACTGAGCATCGAGACTGTAATTCAGGCTGTCGGGACCGCAGTAAAGTAACAAGAACTTCAATGGCACCAGACTTCACAAGAGCCCTTGAAACGGGTTTATTATTTGAAATGTTACTTAAAATCCCCAAAGCCAGACATTTTAGAGTCACCTGGTCACTATGTAAAAGTTCAACAAGAGAGGGGATAGTTCCTGTAATCAAAATATTTTTAATTCAATTAGTATACAGACACCAAATGTCAACTATGTCAAAACTGTGATAGCATCCTTTACTACTCTTGTTTTTAACCTCATTCTATTGTTATGTAAAAATAAGGTATCACAACATTTTATTTATTTCTAGTTAATTTATATTAAAAATATGATTAATACTTGTCTGTATTTTATTTAGCAGAGTTTTAAAAAAAATATGTTTCAATAGCACAAAGCAGATGCAACAAAATAATGCAATAAAATGTTAAGATAAACAAAGGTCCGGGGCCAGATGGTATTCATGCCAGGGTAATTAGCGAGCTTAGCTCTGTGATTGCCAAACCTCTTTACTTAATTTTTCAGGATTCATTGAGGTCTGGCATAATGCCGAGAGACTTGCGAATTGCTAATGCGGTGCCTCTATTAAAAAGGATCCTGTTCTCAGCCTCAAAACTATAGGCCAGTTAGTCTGACATCAGTGGTAGGAAAGGAAAGCTTTTTGAAGGGTTAATAAAGGATAAGATACTGGACTTCATAGCAAATCATAATACTATGAGTGTGTGCCAGCATGGTTTTATGCATAAAAGATCTCGCCAGACTAACAATTTCTTTTTATGAGAAGGTAAGGGACCTCGATGGCAGTGGATGTGATTTATTTAGACTATGCTAAAGCATTTGATACAGTGCCACGCAGAAGGATACTGGTTAAATTAAGGAATGTTGGTCTGGAACATAGTATTTGTACCTGGATAGAGAACTTGCTAAAAGATAGACTACAAAGAGTTGTGGTAAATGAAACATTTTCTAATTGGACCTGTGTTGTTAGTGGAGTACCGCAGGGCTCTGTACTAGGTCCCTTGCTTTTTAACTTGTTTATTGATGGAGGATGGAGGTGGGCATTGAAAGTACTGTTTCTATTTTTGCAGATGATACTAAATTGCGCAGAACTATAGGTTTCATGCAGGATGTTGCCACTTTGCAGAGTGATTTGTCTAAGTTGGAAAACTGGACAGCAAACTGGAAAATGAGGTTCAATGTTGATAAATGCAAGGTTATGCACTTTGGCAAAAATAATATAAATCCCTGGTAAGGCCTTATCTGGAGTATGCAGTGCAGTTTTGGACTCCAGTCCTTAAGAGGGATATAAATGAGCTGGAGAGAGTGCAGAGACATACAACTAAACTGGTTAGAGGGATGGAAGACTTAAATTATGAGGCACTTGTGAGGGGACATGATTACACTTTTCAAGTGCATTAGAGGGCATTATAGACAAATAGCAAGGGATCTTTTTACCCATAAAGACATTCACTGTACCAGAGGCCACCCCTTTAGACTAGAAGAAAATAACTTTCATTTTAAGCAACGTAGATGGTTTTTCAAAGTGAGGTCAGTGAGGTTGTGGAATGCACTGCCGGGTGATGGCTGATTCAGTTAATGCCTTTAAGAATGGCTTGGATGATTTCTTGGACAGACATAATATCAAAGGTTATTGTGATACTAAACTCTATAGTTAGTATATATATGGGTATATAATTTATGTGTAAAAAGTATGGAGGGGTGTGTGTATGGATACTGGGTTTTCATTTGAACTTGATGGACTTTGTCTTTTTTCAACTCGATTTAACTATGTAACTTTAACTATGAGTTAATTCCTCTGAAACCAGAACAGACTGATTCACTGGTAGTGACTTGCTAATGTAATACAAGTGAGGTAACTGTGTCCAGGTTCCATTTCTGCTGGGCTATGGATTTAGCATATGAAATATTTTCTATGCATAAGTAAGTGGGTTTAATTTTTTCATATGCACATCATGTATTTTTTCTAGCTACATAAGATATCCACGTGAAATGGTTTTGGACTGAGTTGCATGATCTATACAGAGCAATAGTCCTGCTATTATAGAAATGTAATGTTACCTTATGCAAACCGTTTTATGACTAAAACAAAACCTTTTAAATATATTGTATATTGTATCATTCCTTAAAACAGTTGGGTGAAATAGATCAGTGACAATCCAATTTGTCAATATCCAGGTTTAAAATACCCTGCAAACCTTTTTTTTTTTTAAATGTTATCCCTAATTTTATCTTGTGGTCTGGAGGTTCTGATTTTAGAATGGTTTAGATTGCATGTGGTATTTGTAAATATCTGAAAGACAGTGTGTGGGAGCTATGTAAAACAGAAAGGATGATACCCTTGGTTATTAATGTCTAATTTAACCGCTTGATAGCAGATGAGGTCCGATAAGAAAGCCGCCTTGAAAAAGCTAAACTAGCGAAACGCGTTGGCGAAGCTCTGCATGATCTATTTAATTTTAATTTGGCAAACTTATAGCGGTTTTTGGTATTTAATTGGGAATCGGTGGTTTGTAATTTCTAATCCATCACTCTATTCAACTACTCTACCTTTCTATTGCAATCCAGTACTGGAACTCTAAGGGGACCGACGATTTGTGTTTTTTGTGTGGCTTAGTTAGCTCTTTAACAAGCTTAGCGCAAGCTAAAAAATCAAGGCCACAGTCCCGGTTTCCCTGTCTTCTACATCTTTGTGGTATCCCAGGGATAGAAAAATCAGGTAGCAGTTTATGGGACAACTCCACCTCCTCTTTTTTAATTTTCCTACTATTTCTTCATTTATTGAGTGATTGGGAAATAATTTATCCGATAATTAAATCAATTTTAGGAACAAGGTTACTGATTATTCACTATTTATATAAATTAATTGGGAATTTCTCTTTTTTAACTAATAGCACAGCACTTTATTGAATATAATCAAATTTATTAATTAACTTCATATCACATGGCACTTTATAGAATTACTATGTAATTGGTGTTTAGAATTAATTAAAAGGTACTATTTACATTTGATATATAATTATTTATTTAATTTATTGCACTATTGCCCCAATTTTTGTGGTTAAAGAATACCCTGACCCACCAATTATTTACAAGGTGGTTAAAGGGGGTGTTGTTGCACAATTATAACATTAGAATTCCCATAAGTTAGTTGTTTTGTGGAATTGGTGTTGGAGCAACCTTGAGACCTACCATTAGTATTGATGGCAGGGGGTGCTTTTTTCTTTCTCTTTGAACTAATATAGTGTGTGGGAGATGGAATGCTCTCATAATAAAATTATAATGAAAGCAGTCTCCTCAAACCAAAACTCCTTTCAGTTATGGTTCAGGTAATTGTTTTATTTCTATGGAGATATGTATTTACAAATGTTATCTCAAATGTTAGCACCTAAACTGCTGCAAGTTAGCATCACTTCTCAGAGAACAGTTAAAATCTGGTGTTCATCATATCTCTGTAGGTATCAGCTCTTTTTGAGTGAGATTTTTTTAACTAAAGAGAAGGGAGAGGGCTGGGGAACTGAAAGATGGAAAGGGTAAACTGTTGGAGGCAATGCAACTGGATAAAAATGAAATGAGGAAAAGAGGGGAGATGGGCTGTCTAGATGAGATCTAAGTGAAAAAGAGGAATCACTAGAGGGTTTTAGGTATGAAAAGAATAATGAAGGAATGTATACTTTAGATGTATGAAGTTGTCACAAATGCATATAATGCATTTAAGCAAATACATTCAATACTTTACAAACCAGCATTTTAGTGCCTCCTGTAACATTTCTTCATCCTATATACATTCATTTTTGAATTGTACAGTGGAGGTGTATTGAGGATGTGACCAAATAATTTATACACACAAAAAGAACTCCTCTGCACTAGCTCATATCTACAGTTTAAGACAATTCTATTAGTTTTTCTATAAAAAAAAATAACTTTAAAAGCTAAAAAAAGTTTATATTTTTTGAAAGTTCACCCAACTTTCTGAAGCCCATATTGAATTACTTGATTACTTTTCTTTACCTGCTTCATAAATGTCCTCCCAGTAATTTCTGTTTACAACACAGAGAACCTCCAAGCACCTCACAGTCATTTCTTTCCTATGTTGATCATCACATTTCAACAGACCTAAAGCATAATAACTATATATCACTTAAAAAACAAATAATGAGAGAGTTACAGCAACATTTTCTCTTCATTAATTAATTTATATATTATAAGACATTAAAATAGCGTAGTTGATCTGGGTTAAAAAAAGATAACTGTCAATTAAGTTATAATTCATCTTCTAGCATCAATGAGCCACACTTTGGAACCATTTTGAAACCCCTTGCCAAGTGTGTGCCTCTGTGTATTTTTCTTTGTAAAGAAAACTAAACCCTTAAAAAAAGAATATGTAGAAATGTCTTATTTTATATACTGAACTTTTTGATAGGAGTGTCAGTGACACGTAGATGCTAAGGGGCCGATTCATCAAGGGTCGAATATCGAGGGTTAATTAACCCTCGATATTCGACTAGGAATTGAAATCCTTCGACTTCGAATATCGAAGTCGAAGGATTTAGCGAAAATTCTGCGATCATACGATCGAAGGATTATTCCTTCGATCGAACGATAAAATCCTTCGAATCGAAAGATTCCAAGGATTTGAATCCAACGATCGAAGGAATATCCTTCGATCAAAAAAACTTAGGCAAGCCTATGGGGACCTTCCCCATAGGCTAACATTGACTTCGGTAGCTTTTATCTGCCGAACTAGGGGGTCGAAGTTTTTAAAGAGACAGTACTTCAACTATCGAATGGTCGAATAGTCGAACGATTTTTACTTCGAATCCTTCGATTCGAAGTCGTAGTCGAAGGTCGAACTAGCCCATTCGATGGTCGAAGTAGCCCAAAAAACACTTCGAAATTCGAAGTTTTTTTACTTCGAATCCTTCACTCGAGCTTGATGAATCGGCCCCTAAGCGTGCCGTCTTTTTAACCTACTTCCTTGTTAAGTTTTAGTTCTCCTTTAAGGCTGGTAAGTATACCTAAACTAAACATGAAATGCAATGAATTGTTTCTTGAACAATAAAATAATTATGTCCATTAGGGCTTACCTGCAAGTTGTTGCCACACGTGCATTTCTGGGATATTCAGATCTATAATATATTTCAGTATGTTTGTGTGAAAATACAGAGCTGCTAAATTGATTATGTTGTTTCCCAAACTGTCTTCTTGTTTCCAGTTAGCACCAACAGATAAAAGATAATGAAGGGCATCCAGTTCACCAGCGGTAGCAGTTAGTAACAATGGTGTACATCTATAACTGTGGAATAGATACCAGTCACATGATCTTATTTTTTATCAATGCTTCTTTTTTTTTTTTTTTTTAATTCAAATCTGCTTTTATTGTAAAATATAAGCAAAAATAAACAAACAGAAAGAAAAAGAAAATAAAAGGTAAGTACAAGGTATTTGGTGCAAGAACATGTGGTAGTAATTACATGTAGAATGCTACAAAAACATTTTCAAAGCAAGTTCACAACCTCCTATGCAAATTCCCTCACTACATGCCTATGGGGGTGGGACCATGATTGTGGGTGGACATGGAGATCTGATGGGTAGTCCAGGGTTCCCAAATTTTGACAAATCTATCTCTCCTGTCAGTATCAATGCTTCTTTTTCATAGATTACAGACTCATATATTACAAGTAGTAGGTTCAAAACAACAAGATTGCCTTGTGCTTCATTAGCCTACTTCTAAATCCTCTATATCTCAGGGTTCTACAGACTTTAGTGGTCACCAACAGACCAGCTACCACTCACAGCATCTTCTTCTCTTCGGTAAGCTTCGGGCAGCAAGTGCGCAGTTGGAGCATTTTCCTGGTTTGCAACAACTGCGCATGCGCCGAAAGTTATGGAAAGTGCCGAAGCACAGCTCTCATTCCGAAGATTACCGAAAAGCCGGAAGATGGCTGCCGTGAACTCCACGGGACAGAATCTGCACCAAGGGGTAAAGAGTTAGGGGCATTTGCCCTGGGATAGCAGCTAGGCTGGGGGGAGGAAGGAGGCGGGTCTACGTAGGGAAGGGGGGTAGGGTTTTTTTTACTTTAGGGTTGAATTATCCTTCAAGGGGGAATAAGGGGACTATAAAATAAACTCTCTGATGCTTTATTTACCAGTAAATCCTTCCAGCTGACACAGGGGCTTACACTGGATTTAGAAGAAAGCAGGCTCCATGTTACAATGTGAAAATCTGTTGTACTAACAGGTACACTAGATAGCTTCAAGGTAGGTATACTAGGGAGCATGACAAAGATAAATATGTGGCAAAATGGAAGGAATACTGTGTGAAATAGTCAAAATGACTGTAGTGGAGGAACAAATCAGAGACATGTTATACTGGAGCATATGGCTACTGTGGACTACTGGCCAGGCTAAGGAGATAAAATGGCACAAATGGCTGAACTTGGGGGAATGTGCACAGACAGCTGAAAAATACAGAGACTATTTGCAAACAAATACTGGGTTACTATGGCAATTTTTCACATTTTACTATTATAAGAGTAAGTTGGTGCTTTAAAATCCTGGGTATAGTGATTTTAAAAGACCCAACTCAATATGTCCAATGCAATTTTGATCCCACTGTAAGCAACGTTAGTAGGGTGATCTGTAACTTTGCTTATACAAGATGGTATACTTGGATAAGTAGTTGTTTTAATCTGCAGAATCTTTTAGTGAGCTTCCTACCAATATACACCCTATTTAGACCTTTTTTTAACATGACAGAACTTATACTGCTACTTTAATTTAACAAAATCCATATTTTATTTTTTATTTTTATAAAACAAGTTTTTGTTTTTTACACTTACAAGCTTTGTATTAACAAAACAGTCCAACCTCAGCTTTGTTGTGTCTATTTTGGTTCATTATTCTCTGGACCAAGCCAGATTCCCAACACTATACCTATGTCTGGAATCAACCCTGTACTGTGTGCTGAACTGTGCCTGCAATAATCTTCTGAACCACTGGAGGCTCTTATTGCTGGTGCCGATCAATATTCCTGATGTGTATCCAGTAACTCTCCAGTATCTCTCCCCACTGCTCTCACGCCTCTACCTACCTTGTTAATTACATGTGTCATTGACCTAGCAATTAAGGGCATTTATAAGCCTGCTCCTGGCAACTCCCAGTTGCTTGGTCAAAGCTGAGACTGATCTATGCCGTTATTACTCCAAACTTCTGTGATTTCTGCCTGATTCCCTGCTTGGTTCTTGCCATTCCCTACCTGGTTTCTGCCTTGTTACTGTGTTGTACCTACCCAGTGCTGATTCATATTTGCAATAGATTCTGTGGTTTGACCTCGGTCTGTTTCTCGACTCTGCTTGACTGCTGCCTGCCCAGATCTCAGCCGTTTTCTCAGATTCTGCTTATCTTTCAACAACCCTGACCCCCAACTCAGTTGCTGGAATCTGTCTTTGTCTGTCGTTAGCCTCAACAACAGGCCTGTTTTGGAACTAAGTTTGTTCTTAATATCATTTTGTTATTTGTCTTCTTATTCATTAAATCTTGCTTTTCACCTTACCATGGCTTCCGGTCATTATATAAAACCATTTTCTTGATACATTTATAGCAACTTACTCAGAAGTTGTTTCCATTTCCAAAAGATTAGGGTCATATCTGTAAAGAGCTCTAATACATTGAACAGAACCATAGAAAGCTGCAAAATGTATTGCCATCCAGCCACGCTTATCACATAACATACAATCAGCTTTTAGTGCTAGAAGGCAGAGAAGGACTTCGAGAGATCCACACTGAGCTGCTAGGTGTAAAGCAGTAGGACCTGGGAATATAAACACAAATTATAAAAAATTAAATTATAGTAACACAACAGAACTCCTTTACAAACACAAGTACAGTGTGCAAAGTGCAATTTTGGATGCAATTCTCAATGTTTTTTTTACCCATACTGCAGTTTTTTTCCTAAAATTCCAGCATAATAAAGGCAGACAGATTTGCACTTGACACATTGAATGCGTTACAATGCATGACACTGTAGTGGGGGTTACTCTAGCCCACAACAGTGACAAATTTAATTAGTGTTGTATATTTGTAGGAATGACGTCTCCTAAAATTTGGTCTTGATGGGGAACCAACAAACATAGGAGCAAAGGGGACAATATGCCTCTAAGTGCTATAGAATGAGCCTGTGTCGAAGAGGGGCTGCATGGATTGGCATGACTCCTATAGCACATATATTCATCCTGTAACAATGTCATGTTCTGTTTACCTAACTGAAGAGCTAAACAAAAAAAAACAGGTTTGAATGTACATTCCTCTAATTACATGAATTCCACATGCCTCTGGCTTTGGGATGAGTCCTTAACTGCACAGATATCGGCACATTTTAACAGCATGATTCCCAAAGCTCCCTCAGAGGCAGGCAAGTATACAGAGATTTAAAAGCCAGATGCACAACAGATAAAGTGTGTACATTAAGATACAAAGAAGAAATTGTATGCAAAATTAGTTCACTGAAAGTTAGCAGACAATGCAGTACATTTGTTCATACTTAGACTCACCAGATCGCTCTTTAGTAGATTTCAAATTCTGCATTCTTGATTTAGCTAAAACAGAATATATCGCATATTATTTCAAAGGCTTAAAATAGACTCTGTTATCTTTCAAGCAACAGCTTTTTCGTTAAGCACATGTACATGTTTTAAGAATGAATTTAAGAATATAAAGTATGGATTCTCAATAATTTAGGAATATTTACACAAGGTTCATAGTAGCATAGTAGATGAGGTTCACAAAGACACACTCTCATCAAGTCAAACCTCTCCTAAGTCTTCGCAGAAATCCGCACCACATATGTTTCTGTCAGAAGTGCCCATGGCTGCAACACTATGATGCCACGCCAGCATATGACATTAGCACTCCACACAGCTCCAGCCCAGCATGTGACTTCATCACGCTTGCCTCAAAATTCAAAGTTAAAAGGACAGGTTCAATGCCCAAATATAGGTTTATCTCCTAAGAGTTCCTGGATGCATAATAATTACGATTTAACTCATTTCTAGTTCATGACCCTTCTGCTTCGACTGCTACGCTGATTGTTGCCTGCCCCTGACTTTATGCCTGGATATTGACCTTGATTTGCTTAACCCCTTATGTACTGTGTATTGGACTATTTTCGTCAGTCTGTACACCAGCTTCCTCCTTGATCCCAACTCTCACCTACTTGAGCTGCTAGGCCTTGATAGTACATTCGGGCCTAGCGGCTCTAGTAGGTTGGAGTTGGGTCCAAAGATAAAGCTGGTGTAACCTGGTGTCTCTGCCTTTCATAAATATGCCTTAAAACATATCAGCACTGGGTTGCCGATGGTCTTTACATGCAAAGTGTGCACAACAAACTATTCTGGGAATCATTGTATGCAATGGGTTCCTGCAAATGGCAATATACTTAAAAATATTAAAAGTAAAAAGCACTGGCATTAAATTTACCTGATGTCTTGAGACATCAAATGAGTCTGAAAAAGTGTTTTTAACTGCAACTGCTAAACTCAGTACAGAATATAGCTTTGTAATATTACCTTGAATTAGAAAACTATCATTGCGCCTTTGATTTAAATTCAAATTGGCTTTGGCTAGTTGAGAAACAATTACAACACGATTGTGAATTGCAGCATGATGAATAACAGCATAGCCAGCTTCATCTCTGACATCAAGTCCAGAAATCTGTGTTTTACGAGAGAATGTGTGAAAAACTGCAGAGAGTCCTCTTTCTGCAGCAGATTTTAATCCAAATGGGAAGTTCTGAAAGAAAAGATACATTGAATTTGAAATAATAAACACTGATTCTAATTCATACAAAATTACCTTAGAGCAGGGGTCCCCAACCACTGGGTCGCGGGCTGTGCTGAACTGGGCTGCCTCTGGTCCCAGCTGCAGTCTATAATAGTTGCAAAAACAATGACAAAGGCCCTAATTATTTGCAATCCCAGCTCCCTAATGCAAAATGCAACAGCTCTGCAAAGTCCAGGAAGCTAAGGACCAAAATACTGTTTGGACTGGTTTTTTGGTAAGCCAGAAATGCACCAATGCATCTCAACCCCCCCCCCCTCGTAAAAATTGTCTTGCTTGAAATTGGCCTGTGTTGCAAAAAATGTTGGGGACTGCTGCATTAGAGGGCAACTTAATTAACTACAATAATCAACATAAAAACATTAACTTGAAGCTATGAAAATGCTTCTTTACCATATGGTCAGTGAGGTTGTGGAAAACCCCACTGGGTGGTGTTATGATGAAAGATTCTACTAATGACTTCTTAGATAAGCTTAATACACAAAGCTATAGTCATCTTAAGATCTGCTGAAATAAACAAGGCCTTCCATGAAAAAGACTTTGTCTGGGTAGCAGCATATGTTACTTCAAAAACTGTATGTATTGTTCAGTATTAATAGTGCCTTCCTATATGTGCAAGCTACCCATGCCATGTGCTCTAGTGTACCCTCATATCATAAACTTTATGTTCCCTGTCACAAGGGCTATAAGAACAGAACACAAATCATATGCATATTATAATATCAGTCATCATGTTAAAGTGGTTGGAACCAGAATAGAACTTCCTTGGTGGTAGAAGTGGAGGAGCCGTGGTTCAATAATTGTTGAATCCGCTACTAAATTCATACACATATACTAGTGCCAATTGCATATTATGCATAACAAAAATGTATTTAATTGGATTAGGATAATTAAGATCTAGAGGTTGTACATAAACTTACCTGACACTTTATGGCTTTTTTGTACCCAAATCTCTTCTTGAACTGCTCATAGAGCTGGACATCAGTTAATGGAAGCCTTTTAGGTTTTAGAGTGCTTATTACCCCGTTTATTGCTCCCCACCAGTGTGTTTTAAGGCCAGCTGAATAAAAATTCTCAAGCTGAATTGCAATGGCATAGTAACTGTAACACAAAATAAAAAGATAGAATGGTAACGGTTTATACATTTCTAAAAATGTCTCATCCAAATGCAAAATGTGCTGAAAATATGTTCTAGTGAGCCCAAAAACCCCAATTAAAAGACATAGAATAATGACAATGCGAAAGTGTCAAAAAATACATTTCCTTCAAAAAAATTTTTTTAATACCACAAAACTCGAAAACTATTCTAAAACAGATTATCATCAACTAAATAAATATACACACTCTGTACTCAGGTAATCGTTTCTACACACGGATCTGATTTTACATCTGGGTGATTAACTTATATAATTCAAGGGGTGATTAACCTTTAACTCAACTTTTAGTATTTTATAGAATGGGCAATTCTAAGCAACTTTTCAATTGGTCTTCATTATTTTTTTTTAATTATTTGCCTTCTTCTATCCCTTTCCAGCCTTTAAATGGTGGTGGTGGTGGGGGGGGGGGTCATTGACCCATCTAATAATGTATTGTTATTGCTACTTTTTATTACTCGCCTTTCTAATCAGGCCACATCCTATTTATATTCCAGTTTCTTATTCAAATCAATGCATGGTTGCTAGGGTAATTTGGACCCTGCAACTTGATTGCTGAAACTGAAGAGCTGCCAAACAAAAAGCTAAATAACTCAAAAATTACAAATAATAAAAAATGTTTGAAAGGGGACACCATTAACCATCCAAGGAAAGGTAACTCCATAAAAGTTAAAGGATACTTCACTTGCACATCTATGTATGTTATCTATACAATTAAGTGCCCATGTGGTCTTTTATATGTAGGACAGATGACCAGGATGGCAAAAGAACGCATAAGGGAGCACAAGTCAGCCATAAAATTAAAAAAACTAGATCAGGCTGTTTCATCACATTTTACCAAAAAGGGCCATGGGGTGCACCAATTAAAATTCTAAATAATAGATCATGTACCCACATTACGTTGGGGGGGCAATAGAAATAAAGAACTATTAAGAAAAGAAGCTAAATGGATTCATTTGCTGGAAACATTGGAGCCCCATGGACTTAATCGGGAATATGATCTCCACCCCATTTTAGGTAGTTTCCCATGTCATAGGTGAGAATTTTTATTTAGGTTGTTTTACAGATTTGGACTGATCTGTGCGGATTACCTTAATAAAACAGATTTATTAAGAATGAATGACTGATGAGACAGAAATTTGAACCTAAATGTTACTCAGATAAGTGATAAAAATGATTTTCTTTTGTAGCACTGTTTGGAGTTATGATACAATGTAGCCATGAGATGGCCCTGTAAGAGGAAGTATAAATTGTTATACAGTAAATGTATCAGTAACTTGACAAAGGGCTGGATATAGGCCCGAAACGTTGTAATGTTGCAGATCTAAAGCAATGAGCAAATAAAGGCTTTTTAAACTAACATTGCATGGAGCTGTGTCTGGATTGCCTCCAAGAAGTTGCCAGCAGCCCTCTGTTAGGCCTGAATTACAGTATATCAGCAAGTGGTATTGCCACTAAAAATGGCCTAGTCATGAGTAGCACATGTTCCGGCCTCATGACTAGGCCATTTTTAACTTGCAGTGAATCAGATGGTTGTGAGGAGGTAGCTTAGGATCAGATGTGGAAGAGTAGGTGCAATGTCAGAAATAGGACAGGAAGAAGTGAATCCACATATATTATGGTTTTGTGTGCTGAAAAACTGGCTTTTGTCTGGCGTAAAACTTGTTGCATTTAATACTAAATCTGACGAATCTGGTAGCCTTAATGTAAACTACTTAAGAATTTAGATTTAATGAACAGGGGTGCTCCTACCATGACGCAAGGTAAGGATTTTGCTTGAGGCAAAATTTTGTTTTTCAAACTGGAAACTCACCTCTTCAAGTTCAGAGAGAGAGAAAAAAGTAAGTAGAGAGTTAAGGGAGGAGTGACTGGCAAGGCCACCTCTGGGTGGTGTGGGGGTCAGAATTACCCAACATAATAAATGTTAATGTTAGGTAGCATGTATACGATTACAAATGCCTGAAAATGTAATAAATTAGTACCAACATTGTTTTTACACAGCTGTGTCAGTTCAAAATCAAAATAAAAAATTGACTTGCCTTTTTCCATTTATAGTCACTGTGGGGATAGGGTAATATTCCCTGTAAGCTGTGTCAAGGTCCAGAAGATCATTAATATGATTTACTGCTGTGATTTTAATATCTTGAAAAGCAGCCTAAAAAAAATTAAAAACAAAATGCTATACATTGTATTTCTGTAGTTTGTTTACCATAAAAAAAATCCTGACCTTTATGTCTTCACTTGGTACTTCAAGAGAAGGTGTTCCTAAATCAAACTCAATTCCTCCATGAAGGTGAAAATATTCATTTTCTCTATATTGAAAATGCTGGCAGGCAAAATTCTCTCCCAGCATAAGTGGTGGTAGCTCACGTTCAGTTTTAAGATTATCATCTAAAAAATATAAAACAAGTTTTGTGAGTAAAATTAAACTGGCATCTAGAAACAAAGTTCACTGCTGGGCACACCTAAAAAATTGTATATTACATTTTTAAAAAAATGTTTTATAAATAATTTTAAATATACCAGGTGCATAAATTTGAGACCCAACAGAGATATTACATCAATACTTAGTTGAGCATCCTTTTGCAAATGTAACAGCCTCTAGACACCTCCTAAAGGGGCAAATTCACTAAGAATCGAAGTTGCGCCAGGCGGAACTTCGCCGCTCTTCGCCGCACTTCGCCGCACTTCGCCAGACGAATTTTCGTCGGCGCTCCGCAAATTCACTAAAATGCGAAGTTGCGCACAGGGGTAGCGAAAGGTTGCGGAGTTGCGCTAGCGTTGTTTCGCTATATAAAGCGAAGTTGCGCTAGCGAAGGCTAATTTGCATACGGCGCGAAATTCAAATTTCAATGGAGGAACACGTATCTGCACTACAAATGCCTAGAAAACCTTCAAATCTGCAAATAAAATTTTTATTTTGCCCTACACATGTGCCCACTGTCTAGGTAAGTTGTCATGAGTCAGGAAAAGTAGGGGGGAGGAGGGGAGCCCCAAAAAATTTCGATCTTTTTCAGCCTATCAGCCATCATGTAGAAAACACGCCAGCGTTTTTGGGACTTTTTTTTAAACAATCCCTATCTACTCTATTGCGCTTCGCCAGGTCTGAGGTGGCGAAGGAAGTCTAGCGTAAAAGGTAGCGTTCACTACACTGCGCAAGTTAGTGAATTTGCGTAGTTTCGTCACTAGCGAAGATTCGCCTGGTGTAAGGTTGCGAAGTAACACTAGCGAAACTACGCCAGCGTTCGTTAGTGAATTTGCGCAGTAGCGAAAATGCCAAACGCTAGCGAATTAACGCTAGCGTTCGCCGCTTCGTGCCTTAGTGAATTTGCCCCATAGTCTTTCATGAGTGTCTGGATTCTGGATGGTATTTGTGACCATTGGTAAATACAAAATCTCTCCAGTTCAGTTAAATTTGATGACTGCTGAGCATGGACAGCCTGCTTCAAATCATCCCATAGAATTTCAAAGATATTCAAGTCGGGGGACTGTGACGGCCATTCCAGAATATTGTTGTTCTCCCTCTGCATAAATGCCTTTGTAGATTTCAAGGTGTGTTTAGGGTCAGTGTCTTGTTGGAATATCCAACCCCTGAGTAACTTCAATAGGATATTGTGCTGATGCTTGTACATTATCCTGAAGAATTTGTTGATATTGGGTTGAATTCATCTGACCCTTGACTTTAACAAGGGCCCCAGTCCCTGAACTAGCCCCACAGCCCCACAGCATGATGGAACTCCCACCAAATTTGACAGTAGGTAGCAGGTGTTTTTCTTGGAATTCAGTGTTCTTCCTCCGCCATGCAAAGTGCTTTTTGTTATGACCAAATAACTAAATTTTTGTCTCATCAGTCCAAAGCACTTTATTCCAAAATGACTGTGACTTGTCTAAATGAGCTTTTGCATACAACTAGTGACTCTGTTTGTGGTGTGAGTGCAGAAAGGGCTTCTTTCTCATTACCCTGCCATACAGATGTTCTTTGTGCAAATTGCACAAAATTGTAGAACAATGTACAGATACACCATCTGCAGCAAAATGTTCTTGCAGGTCTTTGGATGTGATCTTTGGGTTGTCTATAAAATTCTCTGCGTATGCCGCTCCTGTATTTTTCGTGGCCTGCCAGACCTGGGTTTTACAGCAACTGTGCCTGTGGCTTTCCATTTTCTGGTTACATTTCTTACAGTTGAAACTGAGAGTTTAAACCTCTGAGTTAGCTTTTTGTAGCCTTCCCCTAAACCATTACACTGAACAATCTTTGTTTTCAGATCTTGAGAATTGCTTTGAGGATCTCATGCTGTCACTCTTCAGAGGAGAGTCAAACAGAAGCACAACTTGCAAATGGCCACCTTTAATATCTTTTCTCATAATTGGAACACACCTACCTCTGATGTTCAAGGCTTAAAGAGCTAATCCAACCAATTTGGTGTTGCCAGTAATCAGTATTGAGCAGTAACATGCATTCAAATTAGCAAAATTACAAGGGTATCCACATTTTTGCACAGCCAGTTTTTCACATTTGATTTTATTTCATACAACTGAATATTGCTTCACTAAAAATGTTTGTTCAGAAAACACCCCAGTACTCAGATGTTCCTTGGAAATGAAAGACATACCACTGTTATCTTTTTTGTTGAAAGTGGAGTAAATTATTATGCAGGCTGAGAGGGGTTCCCAAACTTTTTCATATGACTGTAGCTCTTTCAGAAGTATGAATCTAAGTAATTATAATAGTTACCTAAACAAAATGCATGTAATAACCAATACGAATGTGCACAACAACAAAAAAAAAGATCAAGGGAATATGATGACCATGTCCAATTGCACAATGCCTGTACTCATACCTCCCAACTGTCCAGTTTTTCGCAGGACAGTCCTGATTTTGACAGCTCAACCCGCAGGCCCGGGTTTGTTACTGAATGCCCTGACTTTCATTGATCTCCTGCACTGAACAGCCAGAAAGAGATATGGGGGGAAATTTACTAAAGGGCGAAGTGGCTAAAGCTGGTGAAAATTTGCCAGCGTTACTTCCTTTTGCCACTTCGCCTATTTACTAACGGGCGCTGGTGTAAATTCGCTAGTGAAGGAGAGTGCAACTTCGCACTCTTATGCCAGGCAAATTTTCGCACTGGCAAATGGACGTAACTACGCTAATTCACAAATTTTTTGATTTTACTGAAGGTTACCTCTATCGCCAGACTTGCCTTTTCCACCTCAGACCAGATGAAGTGCAATAGAATAGATAGGACTTGGTCCAAAAAAAGTTTTTTTCCTATTTAAAGGGTGATAGACTGAAAAAGATCGTAATTTTTTTTTGGGTACCCTCCTTACCCCCTACATTTCCTAACATATGGCACCTAAACTATACTGTGGGCACATGTGTAGGGCATTATAAAAACGTTATATTATTTTACTAAGGTTCCCTGGCTTTGTGTAGTGTAATGTATTTGCTGCAGCATATACGCCCATTGTACTTTAACTGCACGCCGTATGCTAATAGGGATCGCTATCATAACTTTGAACTGCTTATCGTACTTTGCTAGCGCAACTTCGCAAGCGTTCGGAACCAGGCGAATTTACGCCCGGTAAAGTGTTGCAATGTGCGCGAAGCCAGCACTGCAGAACTTTCGCTGGTTAGTGAATTTGCCCCATAATGTTTCTAACTTAATTGGCTTTTGGCAGAAAGCCCTGAATATCTGGCAGGTGCACTTAAGATACTTTTGTAACGATTTAAGGCTTTCATTGTGGATCCATTAACAAACTGGAGATATTTTGGTTACATAAGACACAGGATGAACCTGTAAAGGTATATATGGTTCTGTTCAAACAAGTTCTGGCTGGCACTGGGCCTGATGGTATAAAATATGCAGTTTAGTTTTGGTAACCAATGCTTACACAAGTCCAAAGTACGGTGTGGCAGATGGCTTCAAGAAGGGGTTGGATGCCTTTATAAAAAGTGAGAAAAAATAGTTAATGAAATTAACTTTTAGTAAAAAGTTGGTCCAGGGACTTTTCTGATTGCTCTCTTGGAATCAAGCAGATTCAACCCCACTACTCCATGCAAACTGGTGGAGACTTTAGATGGGGAGGGGTTTCACCTTCCTCTGGATCAATTAGAAGTTAGGTACAATTTTCTTTTTTACTGTAAATCTGTTGGGTGTGCACAGACTACCTGTTTATTGTGTGTTGACCTGGAAACTATGTTATTATTATATTAATCTACTGGGACCAATGATTAAGGAGACTGCGCTGGACATATTGGTTGCTTGGACTTATGTAAGACTTTTGTTCTGATTTAATTTTCTTTTTTCTTTGAGTTTTTACTCTTTAATCTGAGTTAATGCATGCTATACAATCCACGCCCTTGGCACAATTTTTACCTTAAAGGAGAATTTAACCTAATACATGTGAATTATATACTATAGGTATTAAACTAGCATTGAATAATGTACAACCAAATACTATTACACCATTACTACATTTCTGGCACACCGTTTATTCTTCTGACCTACCTGAAAATGGTTGCAGAAGGTGATTCAAATCTGGCACTTTCATTTTCTTTTTCAAGCCCAAAAAGAAAGGAACCAAGAAGCTAATGAGCTTCAAATAAGCAATATTTTTACGGATGTCAGCTCTCTTTTCAATGTACTCCTCAACCAATTTCTTTTGGATGTTTAATCTCTGCTGTAGGCGTTGGTATGTGACAGGATCAATGTATTCTTCTGTTAGCCTTGTAAAAGTAGATAATTGGTTCGATGCATTATATAAAAACAAGTTTTCATACTGTTGAACTTTGGCAGTAAAACATGTCATTTTCATTGTTATGCTATCAGCATACTGCATAAAAAGATTTCTTTCTTCCTCATTATTAGGTTCATATGATGGATCAAAGTCAAGGGTTTGGGAATATATGCCTTCAAAGTCTGGCTCACTTGAAATATCTGTTAGACCTTTGAATAAAAGAAATGATGGAAAATTAAATCACTGCACTTAAGTTCTTATAAAAAGTAGCAACACTGATATTCCATGTATAATAAGCAAGTAATTGCTAAAGTATAATAATACTTAAAGAAAACCCACAACATTATTTATTCTCATGTGCTAACAATATTGCAGTAGTAGTGTAAGTTTAGTTTAAACCATCTGCACTTGAGCAATCTTAAAAAAAGTGTGAAACTGTGATCCAATAGAAATGGTACAATGAAACTCATTGAGGCAAGTATTAACTATTAACTGTTATTATTACTGAGTTATATGAGTGGAGGTGTTAAAGGGGATCTATAGTCAAAAAAACACAAAAATCTATTGTTGGGCTCCCTAACACATAAATAAACATATGATCAATTTGTGGAAAACTTAATATTAAAACATACACAAAATCCACTCATATTGATTTATATTTGTTGTCCAAAGCCTACTGCCCAGTGGAACACAATCTGGGAGTTATCAGAACTCTACACTACTGGGCTGGATCTGTGACAACCAACATGGAGTATAAGGACAATGAATACAAGCGTCTGAGAGGAGCTTTGAAAAATAGCGGATACCCAAACTGGGATGTTATCAGAATAAAAATGCAGCAAAGCAGAAACACCAGACCAACACTTGCCTTAATATTTCTTATTTATTGGATCACTCTGCAGTTTTAGTAACGATAGTCTCTTATCTGCCCCTTGCACATAGTGACTCAATATTTAACCTCAACCACCTCCATGGCAATTGCTATCCATTTGCTGGTGGTGAACTATACAAGGAAATTTAACATGTTAACGCCCCCAAAAGTCATAATGTGTGGTAGGTGATACATCAGTACAGAATAATTATATACTTAACATTAACCATTAAAAATGCTTATAAAATAGTCAGTATCCTACAGTATGTTAAAATGTATCCTTCAATAATCAACAATACAAACTGTATATGTGATAAACAGATCTAATAAATAGCATTAGAATTGTAGGGAACAGCAAAAATATATCTAATCATTGTATCATCTAATTGACAAAGCAATTGCAATTCCGCGTGTGCATTAGCGCAGGCGACTTTTCATTGTAGCCTATAGGGAAAAACGCTGAGGTAGTTCGGGGAGATAGTCGCTCAAAAGACGAGGCGATTAGTCGCCAGGCGTCAAAATCTCCTCGAATCTCCTCGTGTGGACTAGCCCTTAGACCTACCTGTCCATCTAAGACACTGTCCTGCATGTTCCGAGAGGGCATAACAGTGTAAACGTATTATTTAGAAATGGAACAATCATTTTGATTATATAAAAAGTTTCTTATCACAAGATGAAGCTAATATTCATTTTTTTAAAAGAACTTACCTCCTGTTAAGAAATCTGCAAACATATCTTTCTTGGTATGAGGAATACCATTTGCATCAATATTCAGATTAGATCGCCAAAATTCTGAAAATCGAACCCTTTTTTCTTTTGCCATGTAGGCACCATGCCAGAGGGCCTTTATCATATAGTCCACAGTAATCATTATTTGCCCCACTCTTGTGTCACAGTAGGCAGGAGGAATATTGCAAGACGTGCTTCGGTCATAATTAGCATCTAGACTGATGGAAGGAACTTGATTAAAGCAGTAAATTCCCAAGGCCAGTTCCCTTATTATCTGATGAACATCTCGGTAGTCAAGTCTGGTCTCAGATTCCACAGGAGCCAGCAGAAATACATTTGAATCAGACACATTTTTCAGCTGACATATCAAACCACTAGGGGGTTGGAACTGGGGGTCTTCCATGGAAGCAAGCCAATTTGATGCGGTGTAAACTAAAAGTTCTTGTATTTCAGTTCGACTGAATTTTTCAAAAAAGGCATGAGCATTTCTCTGAAGTGACATTTCAGCAATTTTGGTCTCATCTTGCACAGGGAGTTTAACTGCTGCCATCTTTCCTGACCTAAGCATGTCCATCTTCGTCTACTTTTGCTTCATAAGTCATCAAATTAACCCAAGATGGCTAAATGCTGACCACATAATGCACCAGCACTTAAAAAATATGTGATTCTTCAATTGTTGAATCTCTTCTTACATATTTTCAATGACAACTGAAAAATATGCATCAAAATGAATCATACATATGGCTTTCAGTGATTCCGCTTAATTTGAAAACATGTGATCATTCATCATCTCCTTTTACCTTTTAAAATAGTGAAGCTAAATAGTGCCCAGCATGAAATAACTTTCTCCCTACAATCAGACTCCAATGTGATGCCTTCTTTAAGGGAAACAGCAACTAGAGAGATGCAGAGGAGAGCCAATAAGGAAGTCCTATATGCAACATATTAGGTAGCCCTGTGATATATAATGGACGTTCATTAACTTTTAGCTATTTTGCCTTTTTGAAGTTTACACTTACTTTAACAGTAACCCCCAGCCTGAGAGAGTAAAGCTACTAACTATATACAGAACAACCTCTATAATCTTTATATTTGAAGCTCTTTTTGGCAGGGTGCACTTTACCCTGAGCCTGTTCCCTCTAAGCATTATCTAGAGCAGAAATGAGCAGCATACCTTTGAATACCAGGAGCTTCCTCCCGGTGTGGGTAGCCTAGCGCTGCCGGGGGAACATTTAGAAATAAAAAAGAAAAGACTACTGTTATCCCCAACCGGAATGCGGGCTCCATTACCCCGCACCTTTGGTTGGGGATAACATTTTTACCCAACAGGTGCCCTTTAAGATGGTGAGTTTTGTAGAGCAATGGCAATGGACAGGAACGTTTTCAAGGAGATTTGGAAATAATGATGACAGTGAGATTGGTGGACAAAATCTTGTTGGTATTTCCATGTGTATGTGCTTGTGCTATGAGTAGATGTATGTGAGACACTTATCTAGGCCATGCAGGGAATCAGACAGGAGAGGCTGAAGGGGCACAGGATCTGGAGAAAATCATGTGATGATTATGGGGGAGGCTGGAGGGCTTGGCGTTGTTGCCTGGGGCAGGGTAGGACATAGAAACAAAGTAGCTGTTTTGAAGTCCAACTCTTCACTTCTCAACCTGGAAGTATTGCAGAAAGGACATTCAGTGGCATTTTTTTTTTTATCCAGAGATGGCCTTGTGGTCTAAAGTATGCCAATTTCAGGAGCGGTGCTTGAAATTTTGGTAGTGCACTTCTGAGAGTTTTTGTCTATAGCAATCAGAAATCTCCATAAAACCACACATATTTTTTTTTTAAAAGATTTTATTTATTTGTAATTTTAACAAGAAGAAAATAGAGTGAGAGAGAGAAGAGAAAGAGAGAAGAAGAGGAGTCTCAAGGGTCGCTGAGAGAAACCACACATATTTAGTGTTGGCCTGTTTGGGAGACAGAGTTTTCCAAATCAGTATTTTTGTGCATTAAAAAAATATGTTTGTGATATATATCCCTATATTTTTACACTACAAGAGAACATAATAGTCAAATGGTTGGCTGGCAGTGAAAGGGTTAAAATTATTATGATTTCTGCCTTAAATCTCTGCCATTCTTTCTCACATTGATCAGCTGTAAACCTAACATTCCCTTCATCCTGTTGTTTCAGCACAATATCGGGTTGACAGTTTGTGGATGTGAGAAAGGCTATTCTTTGCAAAAACACCTTTGGGGAAGTTGTAAATTGAAAAAAATTACATTTAAAATGTAATATTCGTCGTTAAACAGTTATTGCATTGCAAATTTTAATTGCGCCTAGTGCACTTTTAAGGGGTGCTTTAAGGTGGTGTACTCTTTTGCACAACAAGTTTTTCAGTAAGAAGTTTTATTACATACACTGCTGCACATGATAAAATTCACAAACTTTCTCCCACTGTTGCTTTTGCAAACCCAGAAACAGAATAGCGATATTGGGAGAAAGATTGTGAATGTTATAATTTGCCCCAGTGTGCAGCGTAAGTAAAAAAACATCTTACTGAAAAGCTTGCTCCAAAAATTTACACCACCTACAAGCTTGCCTTAAAAAAAATGTACAGGTGCATGAAACTCTTCTAGATATAGAAGGAATGTGCTTTAAAAAGTTGCGTTTCTGGTTACTTTATTGAAAATTTCTGCAAAAACTCTACTAGTCCCGCCCATCTGTTCCACTTCCTGCTGCCTCCTTTCCCAGGCTGTGTAGGGGAGCCGGCAGTACTCGGCACACTGCACTGTAGGATAGGAACCAAACAGCAACTAGGCTGACCTGATAGAAAACTGAAGCCTGTCTTTGCTTGTGTGACTGCAGGGCTGTGATTGGGGGGGGGTCAGGGTGGGCAAGCGGCAACTGTGCCTGCAATTCGGCAAGCTCGGCGGCCCAGTTCAGAACTGTTCGCGGCCCGACGGTTGGGCACCCCTGCCATATAGAATACATAATTGCCTACAAAATAAGGGTTTTTTGTTTATCCTATATGTCTCGTGGGGGGCAGGGAACAGGGGGGCCCTCTATAGATCAAGAATATTTGCGTGCTTGCTGTACACTATTAGCAGTGGGGCCGTATGTAAGCTGGAGGGGAGGGGGATAGGAAGTGGAATGCGCCGGGTCCTTCAATGATTTTTTTGAGGGGGATGCCAGGGGCATTTGCCGGGGGGCTGCACAGGGGAGGGGGCGGGATTTTAGCGCAGAAGGGGTTGAATTCTCCTTTAACATGTTGATTCGGTGTGACAAATGCGTAATATCCCCATCATTCTCTCAGCAAAAGGATATCTATAATTTCCTGCTAAAAGAACTTTTACAGTAGGTATGACATTTCACCCCCAAACCCTTTGCCCCCCCCACAGCTATTAGTAAAAACAGACCCCAGAACATGTGGACCCCCGCTTTTTGTGGTACCAAAATTACAGACCTCAGATCAGGAGTGACCCGAAAGTGAAGCAGAAATGCTGTCAGCGTGGAGATTCAGAGCAGAGAAGAGCATGCAAAACAAGCGTCCGTTTCCATGGAGATCAACATAGAAACTGAAGCCGCAGTGCCGATGCAGCCTCGGTGACTCGGTTGCTAAGTGACGTCACTTCCTGAAGTGACGCCACGAACCCGGAAGTCGGCTCCCTGAAGATGCTCACAGCAGCGCGAAGAGGTAAATATTAGGAGCGCGGGAGCCACAAGGTTACTTTAGCTAGTTCTCAACTTGTTCAGGATTTCTCTTATCATACGGTGCAGATACAGCTTAAAACACCATCGCTGCAAATTTTGATCCTGTAAAATGACCTCAAGAATGATGTTAAATCTGAATATAAACTTTACATGTCATTTGTTTTAAAGGGTTCATGTCCAACAGTCCAAAACGTGACATTTCCAAAATGATCCAGTGCTGCTATAAAAAAAATGTTTTCAACAACTGTGTGATGTATCATCTTAATTCTAAAAATGGAATGGTTTATGTTGCCAGGCCCTGGATGACTTTAGCTCAAGAGGTTGCATCAATGGTCCCTCGAATTTGCTTTTAAAAACTGTTTGCTCAGATTTGTATTTTCCCACAACATTGTCCATCTGCCAAACTCAATTTTGTATCTGCCTTTTCCCATTCTCAGTGAGTGGATGAAGTCTGAAGTGAAATTGCTTCTATGAAGATCTTTTCATCATGTCCTCGGCCCAAACGTATAAGGGAACACTCGTCTAAGAAATATTTGAAAAAACTTCTTGTGACACACATCAGGGTTTCTTAAGCTTCAAGGAGGATAAAAGTGAGCTTACAAGTGCCATTTCTAAAGTAATCTATGTGTAACAGAGCTAGGAGACTAGTGCGCTGCATTTTTTTTTGCTTGCAATTTAATAAGTTAAGACAACCCTCTATTCTATTGACTATAAACGTGCATCAAGTGCAAGCAAAAAAAATGCAGCGCTGAAACTTGACTCCAATAAAATGCAGTTCTAAACACACACACATGAGTACAAACAAGCACAATATAATGTATTTAGCTAGCTGATGCAATTAAACGTGCTCAAAATCAGTGTGCAAGCACCCTTTAAAGTTGTAGTTCACATTTGTGTTAACTTTTACTATGTTATAGAATGCCATATTCTTTAAAACTTTTGAATTGGTCTTCATGTTTTTATTTGTACAGATTTTTATTCTTTGGTGCCTTCTACCTCTCTCCAGCTTTCAGTTAGGGTCACTGTTTAAAATCTTACTTCCTAGATAGGGTTGAGTGTGGTTAATTTGCATATCACTGATTCAGTTTGTATCAATGCCACACAAATGTGCTGAAGCTCTTGACACCTTTCATTTCTGATTTTTATACCTCTCATTGCCTGAAACTCTGTAGCTGATTTATGAACATAGGCTCTGCATAACTGGATATGCCAATAGCAAGCCATCAGCAGTTGTAATGCACACCGAATTATCAGTCGCAATGTCCTCCGCAAAGCCAACCCAGCATCCATTCTCTACCCACCCATGTGCGCATGCTTGGGCCCTGTACCTTGTCTTCCCTCCTGCAATTGGAGTAGGGGAAGCAGGCCTGGGTTGGCAGGGCCCACCAGGTTTTTTTTCCCCAGTCCATCCATGTGGGAATCTGTCTATATTTGGATCTCATTTATTCCACAGCCTATAGTCTCCAGTGTGAATGCCCCAAAGTACTGCTTTCAGGGACAAATATATCCAGGAAAATATGTAGCAGTACAGAATTCAAACAAGTAAAACATTGTTTAATTTAGTTGACCTGTGACATACTACCTTTTAAAATGGTTTCATATTTTGTATTGTTTTTCAAGAACTAAAATGAAAGTAGTTATTCTGGCTGCTGGTTATGGAACAAGACTGCTTCGAGATCTGCAAAATGAAGAACAGTTTGCACATCTGGTTGGCACCCCAAAACCTTTGCTTCCCATTGGAGGACTTCCACTGATTTCATATTGGGTAGAAGCTTTGAAAGCAAGAAATGATGTTTCACATCTCGTAGTGATTGTGAGTTACACACTTTTCATTTTGTATCAAATCAGTACACTAGGGGGGTTATTTATTAAAGTCTGAATGCCAAAAAAACCCGAAACATTTGTGTTTTTTTTACTATAAAATCCAAATTTTTAGTAGAAAAAAACCTTGAACTTTTCAGGATTTATATAAACCATGAGGATGGAAAAAGTCCTAATCTGAAAATCCGGCATTTCATAACTGCCAAGGTTGCAAATAAGTCAGTGGGAGAGGTCCCAAAGATATTTTGAGCTGCTCTGGTTTTGTGCAATAATCAGAAGATTTTGTGGTTTTCGGGGAAAAATCGGAAAATATCGGAGTTTTCAGGTGGAAAATCCGAAAAATCGTACGATTCGTTTTCTTCACGATTTTTTCAGGTTTTTTCCTGCACAGAGAATTTTTGGGAAAGTGTATTGATAAATAAGGGGAAAAACCCATGCGGATTTGGTTGAAGTAGTTTTCATAAAATATTGAGTTAAATTAGGACTTTGATAAATGAGCCTCTAGGTGTTAAAATAATCCACTCAAATTGGAAAAATGGATGTTTTTAAGAACATGCATTTAAATGATGTTTTGTTGATAATTTATTATTTTGAAGCTTTTATTTTCACATACATTTTTTTTTTAGACTAATGATCGTTACTTAAATAATTTCAAGGACTGGGCACAGAAATATCCTTACATTACAGTCCTAACTGATGGGACATCCTGCAATGAGGTATGTAACTTTTGAGGCATTCCAATCTCTGAAGATTACTCTGAAAATACTTCCCCAACATTCCATTTAGCTGGGCATATATAAATTTAGAATATGTGCAGATCTCAAAGCAGTTCACAGGTAACGCCAACAACCTTATAGCCATGCACATATATGTGTATATATTTTCCTTAAATGAGAAAGAAAGGTTAAATCACTGGGGGAGTTAAATTTTAGGCACACTCCAGTGATTATAATCACTTGCCTGATACCCAGGACAGTGTTCCTGTTTACAGTACACGCCACTGGCCTAGGGTACAGTACCTCCGGGCCAGTACATCCAAGGAACAAACCTCTTCTTTCGCTACTTCTTTCTTCAATAGCCCAGGCCCAACACATACGAAGTATGCACAGCTTTTTTTTTTAAAGTTCACTTTACTGTGCATTTACACAATGTGAAGTGGTGCTTGCTCAGCGGTATCCCGGGCTGTTGCAGTTCTCTGCCTTCCCAAATCAGTGTGCAGGATATTAAAAAGAATCATAACACATCTGGAGGGCTATTGGGTTATAATGCTGATCTATAAATTAATGTTTTCTTATTTTCAGGATCGTTTAGGTGCTGTCACTTGCCTGCAGCTAGCCATTGAACAACTAAATGCAGATGATCATGTTATGGTGATTGGAGGGTAGGTTTATTACATTTTGATACAACTACAATAGATATCTTACAACATACAGACATTTTCCCTTCATTGTCTGCAAGATTAGGACCTAGTTTTCTCTTAAAGCTCATATATATATATATATATATATATATATATATATATATATATATATATATATATATATATATATATATATATATATATATATATATATATATATATATATATATATATTGAGGGAAGTTGACAGCACATCAAGGACGACTTTGCACAAAAAATCAGCTTAGATAATCACGAAGGTTTATTTAGAGCAACATTTCAGTTCCTCGCAGAAAATTTCGTCAGGGAAAGTTCCTGTGAGGAACTGAAAGTTGTCCTTGGTGTGCCGTCAACTTCCCTCGATGTCTAATATTTTATATTTTGAGACTGGCACCCAGGCTGTAATTTTTGGCAAATGGTGTGTGGTCCTTATGTCGTAGTAGATTATATCCAATTCTACTTTCATCACATCAAAGGTATAAAGTAAAATAAACAAATCACACAAAGCAGTTTTGGGTGCATGGTTAAACAATATACAATGTGACTTTCTCAGCACTTCAAAGATATATGCATGCTTAATTACTCTGATACACTAGCAGTTTTTGTTAATTACTTTGATACACTTTCAGTTTTTGTTGTTGCTGTTCCTTTTAGGGTAGGACTACACAGGCATTTTCTATGCGATCTGACGCGCTGCGCACAAAAACGCAAGGCGTCAAGTCGGATGCGAGGGAAGTAAAGTAAGTTATACAAATGTCGGATGGTGTTGCATCGTTGATCTGTCGCGACACTACTGTCGGATTAACAATGCGACACCATCCGACAATGCATTTACTTACCTTATTTCCGTCGCATCCAATTTGACACCTGTGTTTTTGTGCGCACCGCGTTGGATCGCAAAGAAAACGCTCATGTAGTCCTACCCTAAGAGGTTCTGTTTGATACTTTCTTTTCCATCAGCTGCCTGGGCATGCAGGAAAGATATTTTTTTTGCACCACAATAAATGTTTTTGTTTTGGGGGGGGGAAGATTCCTGGTTGTTGTAGCTTTAAAAATAAGATAGAGAAATTAACAGAGACACAATTTGTGTTACGTTATGTTATTCAATCTGTAAAATACCTAGACCATTGCAGTGCATATATTTATGTATATATATTATTTATAACGTAAACAGGTTATATTTCGCAGGTTAAAATGTGCAAAATAGTGAAAATGAAAAAAGTAATTTAGTGTATGTTTAAATTGGCTTTCAATGTGTCTTTTTAGGGATACGTTGTTTTTTGAAGATTTCCATCTTAATGAGGTTGTACAAAAATTTGAAATTATTACCAATGCCGAAAGTAATGCGAACTTGGTACTAACATACCCTTGTAAAGATGAAGGTAAGATTTTCTGTAGTTTTTCATTTTCCTTTCTAGGTTGCATATTGTATGTGTTATTTGACTTCTTGTATATGAAGGTTATAGCCCAACCTGTTCAAAGTATTGAACATTTCTGTGACTGCCACAAAGAAATTTAATGGTTCTACACACATATAAAACTTTTTTCAGAGTATTGATTTTTTTTTCATACATTTTATTACCGGTAAATAACTTACTTGGAAAAGCTGCATCTAGTTGATTTACATATATTTCTTTAATCTCTGCCAGCTACATTGGCGACTTTTAAAATGCTAAAAAACATTCCAATATGATGTGCCTCCTCAGCCAGAAGTAAGGCCATCTGCCTATTGTTATATGCCCTAGACATCAATTCACATATGCTGAAAATACCAGAGCAGGATACCTGAGGTATATAAAGCACAGGTACTTTGGCTAAGAACCCACCATAGTTTTTACCAGCGTGCAAGATTGCTGACCTAACAGGCAGAAGTACAGGTCTTATATTAAAGAAAACAACAAAAAAAGAAGACAGAAACAAAATACCTATTGAAAAATGTCTATATACGCAAGTATATGCACATAAAAAAATGTCTGTACCCCTTTAAGGGATTGTACCAATATGTGTATCTAATGGTCTCAGACAGCAGGGGAAGGCAGGTCTACTTGGATAAGTAGGAAGAAGGTTACTGGTATGACTAAGACTTTGCTGTCATTATATGGGGGTCTGCTCTCTTTAATACCCCCTTTTTACAGCTGTCACTTGTACCAAATTCCACTTGTGGACAATTATATTAAAACTACAACAAAAGTTCTCTTTTCATTGGTGTTTGCCCCAGTTCTTAAACAATCTTTTCACTATTTCCACCCCTGACGCTGTCAGTCTTCGAAAACACGTACTCTCATCAATTCCTGCAGAAACGTAGAATGCCTTTCTCAGGTAGCAGCTACTTGATGAGGATTTGTTAACACTTTCTTCTCTTTTAATAGCTCAAGTTCATTCCAGGGTTTTGGTACTACTTTTATTTAATCTTTTTATTATTGGCTTAGAGGTGGCTTTAAAGGAACAGTATCCCTTTTCAACGTTAATTCAGTATAAAGTCACATTCTACTTGTAAATAAACCCCTCCCTTCCCCGAGGAATCCTGTTATTATTTTAAATAAAGAACAGCTTATTATAGTTTCGCCTTTAAAGACTTCAGTAGGAATGAATGATGATCCCATGAAGGTGCACTAGACAACTTTATGGGGCAAATTTAAATTTGAAAACAAAAATTTTTTGTGGAAAACACAACTCGAACCTTAAAGGGGTGGTTCACCTTTGAGATAACTTTCAGTATGATGTAGAGAGTGATATTCTAAGACAATTATTGAAGTGTTTTGAGTTATTTAGCTTTTTATTCAGCAGCTCTTCAATTTGCATCTTAACCAATCTGGTAACTAGGGTCCAAATTACCCTAGCAATCATGCATTGATTTGAATAAGAGACTGGAACATGAATAGGAGAGGCCTGAATAGAAGGATCATTAATAAAAGGTAGCAATAACAATATATTTGTAGCCTTACAGAACATTTGTTTTTTAGAAGGGAGTCAGCGACACCCATTTGAAAGCTGCAAAGAGTCAGAAGAAAAAGGCAAATAACTATAAAACTATAAAAAATAAATCATGAAAACCAATTGAAAAGTTGCTTAGAATTGGCCGTTCTATAACACATAACTAAAAGTTACCTTAAAGGTAAACCACCCCTTTAAGGTTCGAGTAGTGTTTTCCACAAAAAACTCATGTTTTCAAGATTAAGTTTGAGTCAAAATTGATTTTTCAGGTTAAATTTTTTTTTTTAAGATTTATTATACCCCGACCTCGGAAATAGCTTGAATCCAGAAATACACCGTCTAAAACCTGACTTTTTCTAGTTGTAATAAGCGAAGACTCTGAAGGGCTTTTTACTGTTACTGTGTCCTTGTACTGCTGCATTATTATGAGAACAATTAATATTATTATGTGATTAATCTGCAATTTGTTTTAACTAGAAACCAATAAGTATGGCATTCTGGAAACAGATGAAAACCAGAAAGTAACAGCACTGAGGGAAAAGCCCTCTCCCAAAGAAACCGCATCACGACAAGCGGTAATATGACTTGTACTTTTCATTTTTAGATTTTGCAGAAAATGTTTGTTTGAGTCCTTTAAGTGCCCACAGAATTAGGCGTTTAATTAACGCTTATATTTACTGTGCCAGATGTGTTTTGAACATTTTGGATCCTTGTGTGACTTTTATTGGCATTTCCCGCAGGGAAATGTTTGTTTACCTAGGAAAATTATACATCATTTCCAAGACAATCTGAGCTTTGTCTAATTCCACTTCGGTAGCAAGATATAAGGATGTAAAATGTAGTATTTTTATTTTATGTGCTACAATCCAACAGATTTGGAAAGCCCCATGTCTCCCAAAGTAGCCAGTGCCATATATGTATAGTTCTCTGGTGGGTAGAGTTGCCACCTTTTCTCAAAGAAAATACCGGCCTTAATATATTTTTATGGTTTTTAAAATACTGGCCAGGTGGCAATCCTACTGGTGGACCAAATTTGTTACTCTTCTTTCAGAGTAGAAATAGCCTACCAGGTGCTCTGGGTGCAAAAAACATATTGTGCCAGCACTACCTTAGCTCAATTCTGTTTCAGTGACTCTAGCTCCAGATCCAGATTCTTGCTGACTATATAGCCAATTTAATTTCAGATTTGAGCAATTCAGTATAAAACTGTAAACAAGGACAGAACCTATCCAATAATTTTTATTAATTGTTGCTTAGATCAAATTAATCCAGGAGAATTGTTTTTTGCCAATTACACAAACAAAAATATTTAAACTTGAATGGTTTTATTTGCAAATAAGAAAACCTATTGAATATTAGTGCATACTACATATTTTCAGACATTGCATACAGTTTTGTATTGGTAGGTGAGGTAGATCTATCATAGCCGAGTCATCAGCAAATATAATTATGTGTTTGGAATTGAACTGAGCAACACAGTCATGTGTCATTAATGTAAAAAGCAAAGAGGACAGCACACAACCCTTGGGGTAGGGCTACAGGGACGTTTTTGGCACGGTCCGACGCGCTGCGACAAAACGCCAGCGTCAAATCACATGCAACGGAAATAAGGTAAGGTATAGAAATGTCGAATGAAGTTGATCCGACGTGTCGTGTCGGATCAATGCTGCGACTTCATCCGTCAATGCATTCACTTACCTTATTTCCGTCGCATGCGATTTGACGCCGACGTTATCGCATCGCGTCGGAACGCGCCGAAAACATCCGTGTAGTCTTACCCTTGGGCCGCCATTCCTCAATTTGATTCTATTCAAGTTTTTTATCCGGTCTGATAAAAGTTTAAAAAACAGTTGCACAATCATATATCTAGACCAAGTTCTTTAATTTACAATCAATTTCTGTGGAATGGTTGTATTAAATGTAGAACTAAAATCAATTAACAGTATTCGTGCATATGTAGTCTTGCTGTCCACAAGAAGGTAATGATGAAGGTAATAGGTCATGATTGATTTTATGCAGTGATCTTATCTTCAGAAGGGGTTTTCACCTTCCTCTGGATCAACAAGCAGTTAGGCAGGTTTTATATAGACATAAAAGATTGGACTTGATGGACATTTCTTTTCAACCTAACTTGCTAGATAAGTGTTACATTTCGTAAGAAGTGCCAAAGAATATAGCTGGCTTTTATCCAAGGACAGGACTTCTATTTTAAGACAGATGAATGAGTTCAAAATCAAAAATGACATAGTGCAGAGCTAAACCAGGACTGCTTTGCACAGTCAAACAACATAGTGCTTATAACTTAAAGATGTTAATATTTTGTCTTTTAGTGCCCTTGTTTCTATGTGTTTTCGAAGTCCACACTACCTCTTGTACAAGAATTCCTTGAAGAGAAAAAGGTAAATATAGTGAAATATTGTAAATATGTGAAATCGGGGTTCTACTGTATTTCATTTTAGAAGGATGCAGGGAGCTTGCAATTCTTCTCCAGTTGTTTGAGTACTAAGAACCCTGTCCCAGGCTGCTGGTAGGCCATCTGGACCTTTTGACCTGATGATGATATAATGTCTGCCTTACATCTGTAGATATAATTGAGGGCTAATGCTTCTGACATTCCAGAACAAAATCCTAGTCATTGCCAGTATATTTGTTATTGGAGTGACATGGAAACATAATACTCTTTATCAAGTCCAAGTTGCAGATGTATTTGCAGTTGGCGTTCTTCACTTATGTTGATAAATAGTGCTATGTGGCAGATACAATATTCTAATAAAAAAAACTTGAGAACAAGAAATGCAGTGCTGGAGAGGTTATCCGCTTGACCTTAGTATGTTACATACAGTAACACAACAAAATAGGTGACCTCTATCAATGCTACCTCCTTTTATAGAGGCGCAGCAGCTTAACAGCTCCCCAGTCCCTTAAAGGGGTGGTTCACCGTTGACAACTTTTAGTATGATGTAGAGAGCGATATTCTGAGACAATATGCAATTGGTTTTCATTTTTTATTTGTGGTTTTTGAGTTATTTAGCTTTTTATTGTGCAACTCTTCAAGTTGCATGTTAAGCAATCTGGTTGCTAGGGTACAAATTTCCCTAGCAATCATGCACTGATTTGAATAAGACACATTTGTAGCCTTACAGATCATTTACTTTTTAGAAGGGAGTCAGCGACACACATTTGAAAGCTATAAAGAGTCAGAAGTAAAAGGCAGGGGCAGCTGGGAAATTGACAAAATGTCTAGCCTCATGTCAGATTTCAAAATTGAATATAAAAAAATCTGTTTGCTCTTTTGAGAAATGGATTTCAGTGCAGAAGTCTGCTGGAGTAGCACTATTAACTGATGCGTTTTCTGATGACCGGATCCCTTTAAGTATGGTGACTCTGCTAAATTTGCTTTATTTCACGAATTCTGGGATATTTTATGGTGATTTTTCAGCTCACCCTGTCGTAATATTTTCTCTCCCTTTCAGAATTCACCAATTGATGAGAAAGATGCACCTGGTCACTTTTTAGCTTGGCTTGTGAAAAGGTAATAATTATAGTTTGCTTTAAAGGGATTCTGTCCAGAATTTTATGGTACAGGTATAGGAACCCTTTATTCAGAAAGCTTAGAATTACGGAAAGACCATCTCCCATAGACTCCATTTTATCCAAATTTTTAAAAACTATTTCCTTTTTCTCTATAGTAATAAAACAGTACCTTGTATATAATCCAAACTAAGATATAATTAATCCTTATAAGAAGCAAAACCAGCCTATTGGGTTTATTTAACGTTTACATGATTTTCTAGTAGACTTAAGGTATGAAGATCCAAATTATGGAAAGATCCATTAGCTGGACAGCCCTGGGTCCTGCGCATTCTTCTTCATAACAGCTCCCATATAGTTTATATTACTAAATTACACTGTGTAAGTTGCAATAATTCATTCAACCATTTAAAACGTTATTCTTTTACCAATACATTTTATTTCTTTAACTGTAATATTGGTGTTTAGGAAGCAAAGTTGCTGCATTTTGCCTAATTCTAAGCTTTCAGAAGGAGCCAGCACTGTACAATGGAATGGTTTTCAGATAATCTGTTTCACCTACTCAATGTACTTTCCCAAGTCGCAAAATAGAGAAGCACGAAGTGGGTTTCTCTTCTTGGGTGCTATTCTCATGTCTACCACTAGGCAGGGAGTGGGAGCACATTTAGCAGTGTAAATGATTTCTGAATTTGTTTTCATCTCTACAATGCTGAAATCCTCTCCAGCCATCTGGACACCCATTTTATAGAAGAAAAAGGGGGGTTTGGGTGTCAGAAATCGTTTCTTATACTGTTCTTGGGGCTAAAGTTCCCACTGCCTCTCACTATATAACGTGTTAAGGATCTGAAGTCATTGTTCATTGAAGTCAGTGTAGCCTTTTTCCACTTTTACATTTTTGCAATGCAGGTCGCAGTCTGATATTTTTGTTCTTATAATATCCCTTAGTCTGATATTTTTGTTCTTATAATATCCCTTTTACACATCTTTGTATTGGTGATTGTGTTGCTCCGAATACATAACTTTTTTCATGTTTTTGCCTTTTAGAAGACCTGTTTACATTCACCCAATATCAGGCCGCTTTGATGTTGGAAACCTGGAGGCATACATAACATGCAACAATTATTTCTTGAATAAAGAGAATATGTGTGGTTATCTCCACTGACGGATGCCCATCTGTTTACAGATTTAAGGTTCATTTCAAAAGATTACAAATAATTTGCCACCCACTATAGCTAACCTTTGTAGACCAGCCAAACATTTTAAATATTACAATATATGGCTATGCACAGTTGTTTCCAATGATTCTTAATGAACCTTTCCAGCATTCACTAGTAGCAGGGAGTAGCAAGTGAAGTGTCTATTGTGATGTAGCCAATGCCACACTGTACAAGGGGCAGTATTTGGCCTGGAAGTGTTCAAGGGTCCCATACATTTAGGTCAGTGGCACACAGATGTTTTGTTGCTTGTAAGTAATCATGCTCCCTCTGGGTGACATTATGCCAGAAATTACCAATAAACTTAAAAGTGTTGAAATCACATGCTTTGGACCTTTTTAAATTGCACAGAAGGAAGCATCATTCATAGGTATTTCCTGGTGTTTAATTTCCGTTATAGTCAATTCAGGTCGCACTCACTTATCTGCACGCTTAGTTCGCGGGTGCACACTCCCTTGTGTCCTTCCACACGCGTAAAACACCTGTTAGAGATTCAGATGGGCAGCACTCCAAATAAAAAAAAGCCTATATTTTTCATAAACTGGGCCCTGTTTATGAAAAATAAAGGCGTTTTTTTATTTGGAGTGCTGCCCATCTGAATCTCTAACTGGTGTTTAATCTCCCACAGGGAGCACAAATATCCAGCAAGACCCAAGTTTGTCATTGGCCTTAAAGGAATGTTAAAAATAAAAACTAGATAGATAGGCTGTGCAAAATAAAAAAATGTTTCTAATATAGTTAGTTAGCCAAAAATGTAATGTATAAAGGCTGGAGTGACTGTATGTCTAACATAATAACCAGAACCCAACTTCCTGCTTTTTAGCTCTCTTGGTTTACACAGACTGGTTACCAGGCAGTAACCAATCAGTGACTTGGGGGGGGGGCACATGGGTCATAACTGTTGCTTTTGAATCTGAACTGGATGCGGAGGATCAATTGCAATGTCCCATGTGGGCCCCCCTTCAAGTAGCTGACTAGCTCAGAGTTATAGAGCTGAAAAGCAGGAAGTAGTGTTCAGGCTATTATGTTGGACATCCAGTCACTCCAGCCTTTATTCATTACATTTTTGGCTAACTAACTATAATAGAAACATGTTTTATTTTGCACAGATCTATTTACACAGTCTTTAATTTCACACTGAACTGTTCCTTCAGTGTTTTTTAATAATGTACTAAACAGTGATACAAATTCTTGTCTAAATTTATATCATCAGTTAACATTTCAGCACAGATTTGTGTTAAAATTGCAAATAAATTTTGAGTTATATAAAGGAAGCCATTGCTCATAATGTATCAAAACATTTTTAGTATGAAACAATGATTGCCATGACTACAGCCCTAAATACACCAAAATATGGGACAAATGGCACCAAAGCTGAAACCTATACCTCACCCCTGGTCCAAGCACTCAAAGTACCAGCCAAAACCAAAAAACAATCGTCATTTCAACCATGTACAATTATTAGCAGATTTATCAAAGGTCAAATTTCAAATTCATGTGAATTTTTTTTAATGAATAAATTAGAATATACTCACAACTCAAACGGGTGGTTATTTAAGACAGAACTCAAACGTCAAACTTGAACGAATATTACCGACCCGAAAACTCGAATCGAATCTCAGAATAAAACTCAAATGTCATGAACGCTATTATCTTGGGCTATTATCTTCAAATGGGTCACTGGACCTCTGCCATTGTTCATACCTGAATTCAGCAGGTTTTAGGTGGCGATTAGTCAAATTCGAGTTGTTCCCAGGGTCCAGGTATGATACATCGAACGATAAATTTGAATTCGAGTTTGGATTATTCCCAAATCGAATTTGTGAGTTTTGATCAAAAATACAACTCAAAAATTCGAATTTATAATTCGACCCTTAATAAATCTGCCCCTTAGCTTTTTTTTTTTTACTTTCTCCTTTTTCAGTTGTACTAATTATATGATGCCTTTGCTTTTTATGATAAATGTGTCTAAATAAAGCACTTTAATTAAAAAATATAAGAGTTTTGCATTTGTTCTGGAAGATCGAAAACTTGCAAGGTATTTATTTAAGTTGCACAGACATCAACTTTTAAAGGCATATTTATTTATTTTAGAGTTATGTAATGCAATAGCAAATACTTGACCCTATGTCCCCATTAAATTCTTTAGCATGTGCTGACAGTTCCCAGAAATTGATGGCTAACATTAGTATTCCGATTTGCTGAGCACATTGCAGCTGGACATTGATTGTGTATTGCGGATACCCATGGAGAATATTCTTAAAGCAAAGGCCCAATGCTTTTAGCATTATTGAAGCACCAATAAGGCAAAATTAAACTACTTTTGGCAGAATTTGGACGAACCCTTAAAGGAGAACTAAACCTCCTTGCTAATAAAAACCCCTACCCTCCATAGTCCCCCCTCTTTGCTCCCCCCCACACAGGTGTTCACACAAGTAAATGCCCCTAAGATGGTAATTACCCCTCATCGCAGAGTCATCTGCAGGGCCATCTTCATCGCTTCGGGAACCTTCAGTAAGCAAGCGTATCGGCGCATGCACATTTGTAGCAATATTCCTGTCCCAAACAACAGCGCATGCACCGTAAGCCATGGAAATCGCCGAAGGGATCCCGAAGAGCCGCAAGATGGCGCCCGTGAGCTCCGCTGACTATGCAATGAGGGGTAATTACCAGCTTAGGGGCATTTACTTGTGTGAACACCTGTGCGGGGGGGGGGGCTATGGCGGGTAGGGGTTTCTATTAGCAAGGGGGTTTCATTTTCCTTTAATGCACCAGCCTAAAGTTTCAGCTTCTCAATAGCAGCAATGATCCAGGACTTCAAGGGGGTCACCATCTTGGAAAGTGTCTGTGACACTCACATACTCAGTGGGCTCTGAGCAGCTGTTGAGAAGCTAAGCTTAGGGGTCGTCACTAATTATCAAGAAAATGAGGTTTGTCTGTAATATAAGCTGATGCTACAAGGCTGATTATTAAATTCTGATCCTAGTTGCACTGGTTTCTGTGCTGCCATATAGTAATTATCTGTATTAATTAATAATCAGCCTTATATTGTGACATTTATATTCTATGTGTACTGTATATTTTGAGTCGGTCCCTAAGCTAAGTAAGTGACAGCAGCACAGAGCATGTGCAGGGAATCAGCAGAAAAGAAGATGGGGAGCTACTGGGGCATCTTTGGAGATACAGATCTTCCCTGCTAAAGGCCTGTGGTTGCCTTGGGCTGGTACAGAAGTCCAATACATAATGTACAACATTTCTACCTACTTTAGTTAAGCTTAGTTGTACTACTTTAAATGCAGCTGATACAATGGTTGCTACCTCCTTGAATGAAAAAAAATTTAGCAAATTGTAACAGTACATTGTCTGCAAACACCTGAACTGAAAGTAGTGTTATGGTGAACTATACCTTTAAAGCCCTGAACAACGGAGAATCAGAGATACATATAATAATAACAACAATGCACATATTTGCATGGGCAGTTTTTATTTTAATTTGTAAGTTTTGATTTTATGGGGAAAAAACATAAAAAGTCAAATCAATCCTTTGAACTTGCCATAAGCCTGCTGCATGCATCTGATGCCTTTTCATTGCAGTTTTCCATTTTTGCTATTCTGCAACCAAACTGCATTGCTCTCTTGGGCAAAACCGAAGACACATTAAGCCCCAACTCGAGGGCTGCAATTCGCAAAATTAATTTCTCCCCAATGCCCCGTGGCAGGGTCAAGTCTGTTTTTTCCCACACTGGAAGAGAGTTCAGGAATGTAACAACATCTTCATCAAGGAACGGAAATCTGAAAGAGTTTAAAAAGAATACAGATCAGTCATATACAGTTATACATACCTACTAGATCGGGCTCTTTGTGACCTGCCTGTCAGTGAATAACGATATTTTATTAGTTAAAACACATTCAGCTTGTAGTGAGTGCTTAGCTGTACTAATAACATAATGCCATTGTCTCAATGCTAGTGTTTGTGACACAGAATGGTAGATTTATCTGTGATATAACAGATGAATATGAACTTTTTAAATCTTGAAAGCTTGCCTTTTAACAATCAGGTCACCACAAAAACCTTTTTTTTTCTTGCTACTGAGGCAGTGAACAAGACAGCAGGTCCCTTATTACATATTTTAAAGAGCTTTCTTACATTTGTTTTCAGTTTGTTCTCAATCCTGCTTTAACTACACTATTGTTATGTGAAAAAGACAAGTAGGGTAGGCAAAGAGAAGAGGTATGTTCCAGCGTCCGTCCACCGTTAAGCCCTAGGCATGTACCTCTTCTGTCTTCCCCTAGTTCCAGCCCTGGCACCAACCATAGAAAAGGGTGGAAGTGCTAAGTGTGCTCTATGCTTTGAACCCACTAAATAAACCCTGTAATCTCAGCTGAAATGATGTTGCCAAAGAGGCATGAAAAAGCACAACACCGAGAGGCAGCCAGGAAAATTCAGAGAGAATTTAAAGAAGTGTAAAATAACTGAGGGGATGAGGCAATACAGTGGTGTGAAAAACTATTTGCCCCCTTCCTGATTTCTTATTCTTTTGCATGTTTGTCACACAAAATTTTTCTGATCATCAAACACATTTAACTATTAGTCAAAGATAACACAAGTAAACACAAAATGCAGTTTTTAAATGAGGGTTTTTATTATTTAGGGAGAAAAGAAATCCAAACCTGTGTGAAAAAGTAATTGCCCCCTGAACCTAATAACTGGTTGGGCCACCCTTAGCAGCAATAACTGCAATCAAGCGTTTGCGATAACTTGCAACGAGTCTTTTACAGCGCTCTGGAGGAATTTTGGCCCACTCATCTTTGCAGAATTGTTGTAATTCAGCTTTATTTGAGGGTTTTCTAGCATGAACCGCCTTTTTAAGGTCATGCCACAACATCTCAATAGGATTCAGGTCAGGACTTTGACTAGGCCACTCCAAAGTCTTCATTTTGTTTTTCTTCAGCCATTCAGAGGTGGATTTGCTGGTGTGTTTTGGGTCATTGTCCTGCTGCAGCACCCAAGATCGCTTCAGCTTGAGTTGACGAACAGATGGCCGGACATTCTCCTTCAGGATTTTTTGGTAGACAGTAGAATTCATGGTTCCATCTATCACAGCAAGTCTTCCAGGTCCTGAAGCAGCAAAACAACCCCAGACCATCACACTACCACCACCATATTTTACTGTTGGTATGATGTTCTTTTTCTGAAATGCTGTGTTACTTTTACGCCAGATGTAAAGGGACGCGCACCTTCCAAAAAGTTCAACTTTTGTCTCGTCGGTCCACAAGGTATTTTCCCAAAAGTCTTGGCAATCATTGAGATGTTTTTTAGCAAAATTGAGACGAGCCTTAATGTTCTTTTTGCTTAAAAGTGGTTTGCGCCTTGGAAATCTGCCATGCATTTTCTCCCTTAATAACGTAAACCTTCATTTAAAAACTGCATTTTGTGTTCAATTATGTTATCTTTGACTAATAGTTAACGGTTTTTGATGAGCAGAAACATTTAAGTGTGACAAACATGCAAAAGAATAAGAAATCAGGAAGGGGGCAAATAATTTTTCACACCACTGTATGTAAAGCACCTTCCAGTGATTCTAATTGATAACCTCCTGTTCCAGGCCACTGCCCTTTCTACATGTACTGGCCCTGCATAGCAAACATGAAACTGCCCAAAGTGTCAGTATATGTGAATTGTTTCATCTCTGTGCTGAAGGACACATCAATATTATAGGAATAAAGGATTGTAATAAAAAAATGACACTTTATGAATAAGGAAATAACCACTAAACCACCCCTCTCCTACCAGCAATCCTTGATTCAAAAAAATAAAAAAAAAAATGTAATTCTTAGCCACTTTTCACTCCATAAATAATTAAGAATTTTAGAAATTCAATCTAAATATCATTTTAAACAACCTACCTTGCTTCTTTTCCATGGTCACCAATGACACGGTCATCCCGCCCAAGGTTTCTGTAAGCAATTCGATCCAGCTCCATGGCAAGTTCTTCCAGGAGCCCTTCATACCCAAGGTTATTAAATCTTACACGGTGACGAGAATAGCCACCAAGTTGCTCGTCTGCACCAATCCCTGTTAGCACAACCTGGCAAGGCAGATCAGAATAAATAACAGTATTGTGTTATATCATTGCTCTGAGTGATGACAAAGAAAATGCAATGCATGCAGAATAACTTTATGTAAAAAAACCAAAAACAAAGGTCCATATAGTTTTAACAAAACCTGCCAGAGGAAGGGAGAAAATCCGTCTGAAGCCTCTCCAAAAAGGAGAAAAAAATCCTTCCTGGCCCCAAGATGCCGATCAGAGCACAGACCAATCCTTGGGTCAACTTTGTACTAAAACTAATACAGGTATGGGACCAGTTATGCAGAATGCTCGGGACCAGTGGTTTTCCCAGATAATAGATATTTCCGTAATTTGGATCATCTTCAGTCTACTAGAAAATCATGTAAACATGAAATAAACCCAATAGGCTGGTTTTGCTTCCAATAAGGATTAATTATATCTTAGTTTGAATCAAGTACAATGTAATGTTTTATTTTTATTAGAGAAAAATGAAATAGTTTTTAAATATTTGGATAAAATATAGTCTCTGAAAAATAGCCTTTCCGTAGTTTGGAGCTTTCTGAAAAACGGGTTCCAGATAACAGATCCCATACCTGTATCAGTAAACCTGTATTTCCTCACTTGCTTAAAAACCAACCAATACCTTCTTAAAGGTGTAGATCACAGCAAAAGCTCAGATGTAAGAGCTTGGTAAATGAGTACAAAGGAGCAAGATATTGCACCCCTTAGTGCTTAGTACTTGCATCTGGGGCACTGGTAAATGAACACTATTGACTGGTACTGAACAATATGCAATAATGAATGCTGCTTAAGTAAAACCCTTTAGCTACAGAAGAGGGAAAACACCAAGAAATGCACTGTGCCTTTTTATTTTCCCAAGAAACTGTAGCATTTCATTTGAAAGTGCCCTGATATCGTTTTTCGTTTTTGCATTGGATTATTACCTTTGCCGTGCTAACATAGGGCTTCATCTCATCATTACTTGCCAGCATGCCTATTCCTCTAGAAGCAAACCAGACAGCACAGCCAATGCTATCATCTAAAACAGTACTGAGCGGTCGTAATAAGGTACAAATGTGGTGTTGCCTCCTTTCTTGAAGTTCTTGCAGTGTAACATTAATCTCTACGAATTTCCAAGTCCTTGATGGGTTTAAAGCTTTGAGTTCTTCCAAACCTGACCTGCCAGTGATACGATCAGGAACATCATATTGAGAATACACAGTAGGACGTTCAAGGTTTCCAGTTTGCGAAGAACACTCAGGTACGCGTTTTTTTAACTTCCTGGGTTTCTGCTCTTTCATCATGAATGCAACATTGAGAAGTTCAATAGGTTCTTCAGGTGGGACATGATGATCTGCAAGTACAGCTAGAATCATTGAGTCAATACCACCGGAAAACAGGATTGCGACATTTGCATTTTTTTCAGAATCTGCCATCAAACTACATTCTCGCTGAAGACATAAAACCCTTCTCTTTACAGCTTCACTTAGAATTTTTATAAGAGACTGAGCATTAGTTTTGTGTCTGTCTGTGATCAGCATCCTAAGGTGTTCAACAGCAGTTTTGTTTTGAGAACCGGTGTTATGCAAATTTGTTATCTCTCCAGGAATCTGTTTATTTAACGGCGTAACTGGAGCAGTCAACCATTTACTTTCTCCAAGGACAATATGAACTAAAGTCGAAGAACATTTTAATATCTGACTTTGCTCTTGTCCAAGCAGAGATTCATCTGTTAGCGGAATTTCTGGAGCAGTTTTCCAGGGATACCATGTCAATTCTATACATTTTAATTTAGCGCTAGACTGTAAGTCACATTTGAAGAGTCCAGAGGCTGGAACTTCCTGCCAATCATCAGAGTCTGGTTCAGAACTGCACTCAGATACTGAGCTGAGAGAGAAAACCTTGTCTAGATTATCACTAAATTTCCACAAAAGACTCCTCCTACCAAAAAAATCTCTGCCAAACCATAAATAGTGACGGTTAGCCTGGTAGTAGATAAATGCCCATGGACCTTTGACCTTAGCAAAGAGCGAAAAGATGTTGGACTCATCGTCACATGAAGAGAGGTGCTGAAACATTATTTGAGTGTCATTGTCAGCAGATTGTACTTCAATTCCACCAAATAACTCTCCGTTCCATAGAAACACATTTCCATTCTTGTCTTCCAGAGGCTGAGGTGTCAGTGGTCCTCTTAGGTGTAAAACATGTCCAGAGAAATAACAATCGTACCCATGTGATGGGTTGTGCCTAATTAACTGGTGGCTGCTGTTGGGACCTCTGCGTCTAAGATTTTCATTATCCTGAAGACAAGATCTGTCTATAGAGCAACCTGCAAAACTAACCATGCAACAAATGCCGCACATTGTGGTTCTTGGGAAGGTCAGAGATTATTCCTTAGCTGGAGTTTGTATAGAACCTTCAAGCTCTTGCTGAGTACGGATCATGTCATCCAATTTTTCTGTTAAAAACAAAGTAAAAGTGTATGATTAACTACATTTAAACTATTTAACGGGGGAGTTTGCCTTTGTAAATGAACTGTTCATATGTTGTAGACTTTCTAATATTCTGAGACAATATGCAATTGGTCTTCATTTTTTATGTTTGTGATTTTTCAGTTAAGCTTCTTGTTCAGCAGCTCTCCAGTTTCATATTTCAGCAGCCACCTAGTTACTAGGGTCTTGTTTACCCTGGCGACCAGACAGTGGTTTGTAATAAAGACTGGAATATGAATAGGTGAGGTACAAAATACCAAGATAAGTAATACAAAGTAGCAATAACAACATTGTAGCCTAACTGAGCAATAGTTTTCTGGATGCTGGGGCAGAAGGAGAAGGCAATTAATTAAACATAAAAAAAAGAAATAAAGACCAACTGCAAACTTAAAGGTGAACCACCTTAAGCTTAAAGGGGTGGTTCACATTTAAGTAAACTATAAAGTATGTTATAGTATAGCCAATTCTAAGCAAAATTTCCATTAGCCTTCATTATTTATATTTTGTAGTTTTTAAATGATTTGCCTTCTTCTTCTGACTCTTTCCAACATCCAAATGGGGTCACCGACCCCATCTAAAAACAAATTTTCTGTAATGCTACAAGTTCATTGTTATTGCTACTTTTTATTACTCATCTTTCCATTCAAGCCTCTCCTATTCATATTCCAGTCTCCTTATTCAAATCAACACATGGTTGCTAGGGTAATTTGGACCCTAGCAACCAGATTGCTGAAATTGCAAACTAGAGAGCTGCTAAATAAAGAGCTAAATAGCTAAAAATTACAAGTTATAAAAAATGAAAATCAATTGCAAATTGTCTCAGAATATCAATCTCTACAGCAGTGGTCCCCAACCAGTAGCTCGTGAGCAACATGTTGCTCTCCAGCCCCTTGGATGTTGCTCCCAGTGGCCTCAAAGCAGGTACTAATTTTTGAGTTCCTAGCTTGGAGGCAAGTTTTGGTTGTATAAAAACCAGATGTACTGCCAAACAGAACCTCAATGTAGGGTGACGATCCTACTAAATGGTCAATCACAGCACTTATTTGGCACCCCAAGAACATTTTACATGCTAGTGTTGCTCCCCAACTCCTTTTACTTCTGAATGTTGCTCACGGGTTCAAAAGGTTGGGGATCCCTAAACAGTTAATTTAAAGGTGAACAGCCCTATTAATAAACACAAAGGTTTCAGTTTGTGCATCTTACATTTTGCTGATTTATGGAAGAAAGGTTAGGAATAGTACACTAGCCTACATATTTAACCCTTTCAGTACTCCTGATTTTACACATACAAGCACATTGATGGCAAGCAAATTTTCAAAATTTTTTGCTCTCACACCTTATATACTGCTCCCATCTTTAAGTTTATGGAAGGAAACTATATGACGTATGGCTCAATATGTATTGGATCACTTATCCAGAATACTAGTGACCTGACTGCATGGCAGCACAGACACCAGTGCAATTAGCATCAGAATTTTATATTTAGTCCTGTAGCATCAGCTTATATAACAGACAAACCTCATTTTCTGCTTGATAATTTGAGACGATCCCTAAGCTTAGCTTCTCAACAGCTGCTCAGAGCCCACTGAGCATGTGAGTGTCACAGACACGTTCCAAGATGGTGACCCCCTGTGACAGGAGAGAAGTCCTGGATCATTGCTGATATTGAGAAGCTGAAACTTTAGGCTGGTGCAATAGGTTTAGTATATAAAATATGCCATTTTTAGCAATATTCATTTTTAGGGGTTGGTTCTCCTTTACGACAGAGTTATTTCATACTGACATCCTACAGTGCATTTGGGGAATCTGTCACTGCCCATGGGGGTGGATTTCAGTCCAAAAGTGGATGACATTCCTGTCAGTGATTACTACCACAGGGAGCTTTAGACTGCATTGTAACCAACAGATTAAACCTATTGTGTGCTATTAGCCTTAGAGCTACATATGTGTTTTTCTTTATACAGGTATAGGATCCCTTATCTGGAAACCAGATATCCAGAAAGCTCCGAATTATGCAATGGCTGTCTCCCATAGACTCCATTTTATCCAAATAATCCAATTTTTTAAAAATGATTTCCTTTTTCTCTGTAATAATAAAACATAGCTTGTACTTGATCCCAACTAAGATATAATTAATCCTTATTGGTAGCAAAACCAGCCTTTTGGGTTTATTAAATGTTTAAATGAGTTTCTAGTAGACTTAAGGCATGAAGACCTAAATTACGGAAAGATCCGTTATCCAGAAAACCCCAGGTCCCGAGCATTCTGTATAACAGGTCCCATACCTGTAGTTGTACACTGGGCTCCATTTTTTGTGCAAAAATAAATTCCATGATCTACAGTTTTAAGACACTGTATCACAGAGTACTGGAAATGGAATATCTGTGGCAGATTATTTAAAAACCAACATTTGTTTCCGATGCTGCATTTGAAAGACTTCTTTTCCCTCAGATTTACACACTGTACTTACTTTTGCATTCACTTAAGGTCTGAGAGCGATCAGCAAGAAAGAAGATGTTGCTGTTAGCTTGCTGTGTGTATACTTTCTGTAATGAGAAGCAATTACTATTTATCAGTGCTACGCAATATGTTGGCGCTATTTAAATACATGTTAATAATAATAATAGCATTGTTAAACATCAACATAGAAAAGAGGTAATTTAAAGGGATTAGCTCTTGATTTTATATATCTTACTAAATTACACTGTGTACATTGCAAATAATTCATTCTACTATTTAAAAAGCTATTCTTGAACTAATACGTTTATTTTTCTTTTCAAATCTTAATAATGGTAAGTAGGCAGGGACCTCAAGACACTGCCTGATTCTGTCCTTTCAGAAGCACAACACCATACAACGCAAGACAGCTATTGCTTTTCCTATTAAATATTATTGGAGTTGTGAGTTTTTATTCTATTTCTCCTACTTGGCTGCTATTTTCATATCTACCAATAGGCGGGACATCAAAAGCATTTTTTTGCAGTGCAAACAAGTTCAATTTGAGTTATTTAGCTGTTTTTATTCTGCAGCTCTAAAGTTTGCAATTTCAGTAATTTGGTTGCTAGGGTCTAAATTAAGTTGACTTAAATGTGAACCACCCCTTTAAGTCATTCTTAGCTGAAATGCAGTTCTAGTTTGAAAAGCAACAATGCTTGATCTCTTAAAGAGAAATTATCGCGAAAAAAAAATGATATAAGCTTCATCATACTGAAATAAGAAACTTTTTAAATACAATAAATTACACTGAAATAATCAAGTTTATCTTCACTATTCCTCTCTCAGCATCTGATGCAAATATGCAAGTTTTAATGCATGGAGCATTTGTGTCAGATACAGCTTCCCCTCATGGCTGAAATGCAATAATGAGACTTGGCAAATTGTGTCGGATAATTAAAATTTTGCTGAAATTAAGAAACAATTGCTCTGGAAGTTGAGTCAAGATAGTGTCATTCCTGGTCACAGCTGGAACCTGGGAAATAGTGCAAGCTTGAAGGTGGCAGGGTTTCCCTATATTAATAGGCAAACTTGCATGCTATTTGAAATAGAAGGCAGGATGAAGAAGCTGGCACTGAGCACAAATAGCATCTTTAAAGGGGTTGTTCACCTTTACGTTAACTTTTACTATGTTATTGAATGACCAATTCTGAGCAACTTTTTAAATTGGTCTTTATTATTTATTTTTTTATAGCTTTATGAATTATTTGCCTTCTTCTTCTGACTCTTTCCAGCTTTCAAATGGGGGTCACTGACCCTAACTAAAAAAACAAATTGGGCCCAAGTAACCAGACTGCTGAAATTGCAAACTGGAGAGCTGCTAAATAGCTCCACAAATAATGAAAAAGTTGAACAGCCCATTTAATCTTTAGTAACTTTAATGCAATTACAGTTGTAAGTAAGCTTTAAAAAACTTAGAGAACTTCTTCTTTTGAATTATTCTTATAATATACTCCTTGTTCAGGTACAATCTAGCACCGGCTTGAATCACTAAAGCATAGTAGAGTAAAGCTGGCCATAGATGCAAAGATCCGCTCGTTTGGCGATGTTGCCAAACGAGCGGATCTTTCCCCGATATGCCATTAACAGGCATGGCTATATCGGGGGTAATCTGATTGTTCGGCCGTATGGCCGAACGATCAGATTACGATGTGCCATGAGCTCCGGCGGGATCGGTCGGGTCAAAATCAAACCTGACCGATCGACCAAACGACCGATCTCAGCCGGACGAAAGATGTCGGCACACGCCACACACGATCCGAAAATTGTACGAATCCTCGATTCGTACGATCCGATCTGTGTGTCTATGGCCACCTTAAAGGAGGCTATATTGTTACTGTGAATTTATATTATCTAATAAACAGCAAAGACTACTACCAAACATGCAGGAAGGAGGATTTCTGTACATAGATTTTATGCTTTTGAAGTATTTAGAACTTACCCGACCCGCCTTGAGGTTTGAAAGTTCATCGACGACTATTTTTTGCTCTCTTAACTTAGAAAAGAAGAAACATAAGCATTATGAGTACATTGAAAATGAATACACAATATATTTCTCAATTACAAGGAACAGTCAAAATTATATTTGCCATAAGAAATACCCATGTGCATATACTAAATTATTATGTTTTATCTTTATTGCTATTTTGAAAAATAAGTACAGGTACAGGATTGATTATATATAAACATAGTAGCCAAAAGCCTAAAACAGAATTGTGGTAGGGCATTGTAATTTATCCACAGATAACGAGAGATTTGCAAAATCTATGCCAGTATCATTAGCCAGACCCGATATTATATTAGTCACCAAGATAAAACAATTACATACTCAATGGTAGTATAACAGCTCCCTCTCTTCTACATCTGTTTCCTCACCTCTCCTTTTCTTTCTCACCTTATTAATACTCCTTGGTAAAAGAGATCTGTTTAGCTTCTCCTATATTACTGTAGCTATGCATACCGCATAAGCTTCCTTAGGCTGCTGTTACACTACAATGCAGAAAACTTTGTTATTTGAACTAATTAATATCTATTTAAATATGAAATATTCGTTAAATAATATGTGTTAATAATAATCCTTGTTAATTGTTCTGTCACCCTTAGGGTAAGGTCACACTGAGCGTTTCGGGGAGATTTAGTCGCCTGGCGACTAATCACCTCGTCTTTGCGGCGACCAATCTCCCAGAACGCCTTCCCTCAATCTTGTGCTGGCTAGAATGAAAAATCCCCGGCGCTAAGCACACGCAGCGATTCGCCAGGCGACTAAATCTCCCAGAAACGCTCAGTGTGACCTTATCTGTTATATTTGTTTTCTGTAACCCTCAATAAATACAGATCATGATGATAACGTTATTACCAAGCATGTACTGTAACTTGGGGCTCTTGGCTGTTGTTAGTAGCCCATAAGTAAAAATATCTCCTACACTAACTTTTTGCTGGAAGTGGTCAAATCTGAGGAAGGTGCTGGCCCCTGTAGTGTAAATCTACATTATCTACATCTACATTATCTTTAAAAATAGTCCCTTTATTAGAGCTCCCTATAGATCAGGGGTGTCCAAACTTTTTACAACGAGGGCCAGATTTGGTGAGATGAAAATGTGTGGGGGCCGACCAATCAGCCTGACATTGTTTGATTTGAACCATTAAGTATTCATGAAGCTGCTGGATGAGAAGCCATTATGGTATGTTAGTGCCCTACTGCACTGATCTTCTTCTGTCCCCATAGCCAGCCCTTACCCACCCCCACATCCAGCCTCTGTAGTCTATAATAATTTATATTTCAATTGTTTATTCTCTCTCCGTTAGAGTTAGACACTCACCTTCTGTAACTCCCCCTCCCTCTCAGAAACAGGCATGAGAAAAAAGCTTAAAACTCTCTCTCCTCCTTTACACACAAGCACTCCCTCTGGAGCTCCCCCCTCCCTGCCAGAAACTAAAGGTGGACTCCGACTGTGACGTACTTCCCTGCTGCTGCACATTCATTTCTACGTGATCGCTGATAAGCAGGATCAAGCTGCAGCACATTCAACACTCGCGTCTCTCAGTGATCCCATAGAAATGAATGTGCGGCAGCAGGGAAGTCACAGTCGGAGTCCACCTTTAGTTTCTGGCAGGGAGGGGGGAGCCGGCAGCTGCAGAAGGAGAGCTGGTATGTAAGGGAGATCTTAGTTGTAAAACTATCGAAGGGGGAGTTGAGCCAGAGCATAGAACGGGTTTTTTTTTAGCACTGTAGCTATTTTTCATGCCTGGTTTCTGGGAGGGAGGGGGAGTGACAGAAAGTTTAAAAAATCACTGTGACATGCTGATGTGACTTCGGCTCCTCTTCTGCTCTTTGCTGCGGGCCAATTAAAATTGGATCGCGGGCCGCATTTGGCCCGCGGGCCGTAGTTTGGACACCCCTGCTATAGATGTTCTCTGGTCCCTGTCTGTTTCAAATGAGGGATGGGCGTGTCCTAACGGTCCCTGCCAGAAGCACAGTAGGAGGGACCAGCCAATCACAGCCTTGCAGTTACACAAGCACAGACATGCTTCAGTTCCATATCAGGTCCTGCTAGCTGCTGATTGGTTTCGGCTCCCCTGCACAGCCTGGGAATTCAGGGAGCAGTAAGTGGAAGGGAGGGATTATTAGAGTTTTTGCAGAAATTTTCAATAAAATAGCCTGAAACACTGCTTTTTTAAGCACAATTCTTCTATATCTAAATGAGTATAATGCACTGGTACGTTCTTATTTTTTACACAATATGTCTCCTTTAAGTGAAATCCTGGGAAACATCATAAAATACCAACAAAAAACATTATTACATAATATGCCATTCCCCACATACACAATCAGTCTACAAACAAACTACTGTACATCTCCCACATTTACCTTTAAGGGACTGTCTAATCCAGGGATCCCCAACCTTTAGAACCCATGAGCAACATTCAGAAGTTATGGAGTTGGGGAGCAACACACAGCATGAAAAATGTTCCTGGGTGCCAAATAAGTGCTGTGACTGGCCATTTAATAGCCCTTATGTGGATTGCCAAGGCTGTTTGGCAGTGCAGATGGTTTTTATACAACCAAAACTTGCCTCCAAGCCTGAAAATCAAAAAAAAGCTCCTGCTTTGAGGCCACTGGGCCCAAGGGGTTGTAGAGCCACATGTTACTCAGGAGCTACTGGTTGGGGATCACTGGTCTGTGGTCATGCAGTGATCAGAACTAGAATTACCAGCCAAGAGCAGGTGAAGGTAAGAGGCCCCTGAAATGTTACTTTACTCTGCAAACTCTCTTTTTACACAACTCCTCGTTCTCTCATGCTCTCTAAAATAATGATAAAATCTAGATGAAGAGGCTCCAGGCAATACAGGAAGGCCAGGGTTCCCATGTCAGAGTAAAAAAAACAGATATCCAACCTGTAACCCTCCATTAGTTTCTGATCTTCAACTCTCTGCACAGAAGCAACTTATGGGTGACAGGGGGATGCAGGCAGTTGCTTTTAGAGCAGCTAGGCTCTTCCATATTAGTACAGGACTGCTCATGTTTCAATTCCAGCATAACATATTCATATGATTTACAGTCAGTGTGGCTACAGCAGTGAATGCAGCACACGCGCACTTACACACCTCCATACCGCCCAGCAGTCCCGAGCGTCTTAGCACATCCCGCACTCACACGTCACACTTTAAAAGTCCAACAGCACCATTAGTACTTGACTACCGCGAACTGCGAATCCACATGTCACAAATCGCATCTCGCGAGACTGCAACGTCACATTACAAGTACATAAACGCAGTGACGCTGTACGTAACCGCTTTGGGGGAGTGATATGCTAGGGAGTGCGGTCTTGTACTGTACAGTCTGCTGAGCTCTGCAAGCAGCAGGCGTACTTTTGTTTGCTCGCTGGAACGCTTTCAACTACTATCACTATGTGACATTAAACTTTGCTTCTTATGTAGTTTGTTGTTTTTGTGCAAATAAGAGATACGTTTTTTCACAATTTGGAGACGAATAAAGGGTTAATGTGTGAAAGGACTGGGGGGAATTGTTTAGGATTTCTCAAGATGGTATCAGAGTTTCCCCAGAATCTTTGTGCAAAGAATTGGTAGATTTGAATAAAAAGGGCTAGTTTAGGAGAATACAATGACTGAAATTGATTAAGAGGTTATTTTTCTTTTCATTTTCCCATGGTGGAGGATTACAGAGGGTTCAAACTGTTTAATGTGAACATTCTGGGTCGAGTATTTCATAATTTAGGGATACAAAAGGGCTAATTTGGGAGGAGATAATGAAATTGATCAGTCCCCTTGACTTTTTAGGCTCTTTTTATGCTAGCAGAGGAGTTTCCCAGTGTTTTATTTAAAAAATACTAGGGTGTTTAGGGGTAAAAAAGAATATAATGGGTGAAACATGCCAACATTTATAGTGGCATCAGAGGGTCCCATTTTTTGTGCAAATAATAGGACAGATTATTTCACAATTTAGGGACAAAACTGCCTAATTTAGGCAAAATAAGTGTACAGGTTTCATGTCAGTTCCAAAGCAGAAAGTTCCAGGCCCCAAAAGGTAGAAGTCAGTGAAGACCAGTTCTGAGTAGTGATGGACAAATTTATTTGCCAGGCGCGAATTTGCGTGATTCGCCGCCGGCTAATAATTTCGCGAAACGGGTGTGAAAATTCACCGGTGTCAAAAAAAAATTGGCCACCAGCGTAAAAAAACGTTGTTTTATGTAAAGACTAGGGCCATATTTTTTATAGTTTATGGACAAAATATGGGCTAATTAAGTATTAACACAATGGGAGACATATAGTCGGCTTACAGACTTTTTCACAAGGACAACTTCAGGAGGACTGGCACCCTTATTTATACACATATAATACACAAGAGCCATGAATAGCCTGTAAATGATATATCCTTATAACTGGTACTTAGTGATGTCATCAGTTATAATAGGAGCTTAGTGATGTAATTTCTGTCACATGACTCACTGAAACATGTGTATTATAATAAATAAAGTACCCCCTTTTGCAAAATATGAGGATATTAGAAATCACATCAGAGTATAAAAACACTGTCTTCAGCCTCATGTTTTTAAATGGTCATGAAACTCCTCGGTAACTTATAATATCCTTATATTTTACAAGAGGGGGTACTTTATTCACTATATTATTCTGCTTTGCCACTATCACTGAAGATTTCTTAATCTCCCTACCAATGATAGCTTTATCAGCTTAGCTTGCTTATTACCTGTCAGTTGACTTATCTTCACAGCTGTCACCAGATCACATGACCTACATAGTAACAAACCCCCCATGTGTAGTGTTAACCTCCTCATGCTCAGAATGGTCTAAAGGCCCCTCCCACTTCTATTCTTTCCTATTCTGTTAACTGTTGTTTGAACATTTGTTCCCTGCCATGTACTGCTATGAATGATTTGGAAAGGAAGAACCTGTTGTAAAGGAGAACCCTTTATTGTAGAAAACCCTCATTATGTGTTCTAAAAAGTCCTCTATTGGGCCCTATATCTTGGCCTGATGCATCCCCAAACTGTTTTTGCACAATGGACCAGTTTCAAGCAAGACAATTTTTACGAGGACCGGGTGGGGGGGAAGGAGGGCAGTGGATGTAGATGCGTGGGTGCATTTCAGGCTTACCAAAAACACTGTCCAAACATTATTTTGGTCCTTATAGCGATCAGTAGAAAGCTTCCTGGGCTTCGCATAACTGTTGTCATGACAATGGTGCATTAGGGAGCTTAGATTGCAGGTAATTAGGGCATTTTTCATTGTTTTTCAGCTATTACAGACTGCAGCTGGAACCAGCCCCACCAGTGGTACATGGCCCATCGCCCGGTGGTTGGGGACCCCTGTTTTACAACATTTGAATTTCCATTTTTCTAGTTATTGTATTAGCAGCCCTCTCATGCCCTTTACTGTTGTCATTGTAGCTATGCCAATCCTAAAGAAATGTGTACCCGATACTGACACATCAAGACCGACTCTTTCTCAATCTTTTTTAACAACTGCATTAAATTAGGGGCTAGGTAGAGGACCTTCATAATGCACCATATCTTGCATTATGAAGGCCCTCTACCTAGCTCCCTAACTGCCTTAAATTGCCATTCTGCTGTATGTGGCATAATAGGGGATCATATTTCTCAATTGTAGCCCAATGCCCCATGCCTATATGGTCTGTGTAACATTATTACTCAAGACTTTGTATGTCCTATCTATGAGAATAAGGGTGGAACTCCCCCCCCCCAATCTGTAAAATGGTATCCCTTTTAAATTTCTCAATCTCCCTTTGTTGTTTCTGTAATATTTTAGAAACCTGGTAAGATTTTTATTTCTTTCACAAAAGCCGACTAGAGGAACAAAAATACACCAGGGCTATTTAAAACAGGATCATGAAAAAAAAAAGCGTTTGCAAAAACACCTTTTTCATTGGTGGATATTAAATGGGCTAGTGTTTGTTAAATCCCTAATACACTCCAGAGGTCCCTACACTATCCAATATCTTTTAGATCACTATCAACTTCCAGATTCGGAGAGATTCAGAGCTTATCAGGTTTTACATTTTGTACAGAAATGTTGGAATTCTACCAAAACTCATGATTTATCTAGCTCGTTTTATGAACGTTGGTGTACAAAGGGTACAGCCCCTAAAGGAGCCATTTCAATTCTATACTTGCAATTCAATACGCCAGCCAGCTTGCTCGATCTACCTTATATCACTAAATGGGAAAAGGATATCGGAAAGTCATTGCCTGAACAGGACTGGTTCCGACTTTGGGACAATACACGCAAAAGTTCTATCAACACAGTTATGCTGGAGGCTGGTTATAAGGTATTATTTCGCTGGTATTTGACCCCAGTACGATTAGCTAAATTTTATCCCGATTGCAACGATACATGTTACAGGGGTTGTTCTGCTTCAGGGTCCCTGTTCCATATCTGGTGGACATGTCCCATAGCTGTGAGATTCTGGATACGGATTTATACCCTTATTTTTTCTGTGTTACATCTTAACTTAAAACGGGACCCATATGTTGCCTTATTGGGAGCTGTCCCTCGTGATGTCCCCAGGAAACAGGTCCGCTTACTTAATCATATTTTCTTGGCCGCCAGACAGGTTATTGCTAAGGCGTGGAAATCTTCGTCCCTGCAGTACAATAATGTTAGAGTGAAATTGGATTGGATTCTCATTAATGAAAAGTTGACTAGTATCCACCTAGATAAATATCAGGCCTTTGTTGACGTCTGGCAACCCTGGATAGATTACAGATTCCACGGAACCCTACCGGTTTCTACTCTTTCCTTATAAGGTCTGGGCAGGCAACCCCTTTAACATGGGACCCATCATAGTATTTTGTACCATATTCTGACTGAATTGACATGGCTCCTTTGTATGGCAATTGCTTGGAACTGCTGTGCTGATGTTTGATTTTGCTTATACTCCCCATATATATGCTGTAACTTACATTTGATACACTTGATTGTTTGATTTGTGTGATTACCTGGTGGTCTACCCTTTTATTTTCCTTTCTCCCCTCCCCCTTTTTTTTTTATTTATTTATTTATTTATTTATTTTTTTTTTTCTTTTCTTTCTTATTTTTTTTTTTTTGTTGACAAGTGTCTTTGATTTCTCTGTACCACGTTCATAAATATATGTAATGCAAGTTTGCTCTGTTTTAACGCTCACTGATGGACAGTCATTTGACTTATGTTGATCTTTTGTTTTTATTTACACCATCGTCTCGTTGTATTATGATTCCAGTATTTGATTGTATTTCCACAGAGGTGATGTAAATTCTTTTACATTGTATGTTACGCAAATTTCTTTTTATTTCTGTCAATAAACATATTGAAACAGAAAAAAAAAAAGCGATCAGTTGAGTGAGAGTTCAAGGAGTTACTCACCTATTCTGCATCCATTTTGCCCAACCACAATCATCAAAGGGATGAGGGGGTAAATTCACTAAGCGCCGAACGCTAGCGTTACTTCGCTAGCGTTTGTCATTTTCGTTACTGCGCAAATTCACTAACGAACGCTGGCGTAGTTTCGCTAGTGTTACTTCGCACCCTTACGCCTGGCGAAGTTTCACTAGCGACGTAACTACGCAAATTCACTAACGCGCGCGTGTGTACTGAACGCTACCTTTTACGCTAGACTTCCTTCGCCACCTCAGACCTGGCGAAGCGCAATAGAGTAGATAGGGATTGTTTCAAAAAAAGTCAAAAACTTTTCTAAGTCCCAAAAAACGCTGGCGTGGTTTCTACATTATGGGTGATAGGCTGAAAAAGATCGAAAATTTTTTTGGGGCTCCCCTCTTTCCCCCCTACATTTCCTGACTCATGGCAACTTACCTAGACAGTGGGCACATGTGTAGGGCAAAATAAAATTTTTATTTGATGATTTGAAGGTTTTATAGCCATTTGCAGTGCTGATACGTATTCCTCCATTGAAATTTGAATTTCGCGCCGTATGCAAATTAGCCTTCGCTAGCGTAACTTCGCTTTACTTAGCGAATCAACGCTAGCGCAACTTCGCAACCTTGCGCTACCCCTGAGTGCAACTTTGGATTTTAGTGAATTTGCGAAGCGCTGGCGAAACTACGCCTGGCGAAGTGCGGCGAAGTGCAGCGAAGTTACGCCTGGCGCAACTACGAATCTTAGTGAATTTGCCCCGAGGAGTCAACCACAAAGTGTCAGCAGGTGAAGCCATTTTTCAGTTCACTAATGCATCTGTTCCCCAGTATTTTTATTATTATTAATTTATTATTATTGTTATTAACATGTATTTCTAAAACACCAACATATTCCTCAATGTTGTTCAATAAATGAGTATACACTATACACACAAGAAAACATGCAAAACAACCCATAACCAATATAAGATGTAAAGTATAAAGGTGAACAAACAACCCAATGTGGGTGATGCTCAACTATACCAATCCACTTGTTATAGCGTTGGGTGCAAGCTGCTAGTTCCCCTGCCAGGGACCCAGATATAACTCCAAAGAACACACTTGTGAGAGTTATTTATTGTGCCAACAAACTGTCACAAGATTGGGAATGCTGTAGTACGTGTTCAGATGAAAAAACAATTACTGACCCACAAGCAATTCTCAAAGAGTTTACAATTTTCATCGACAATTATACAACTGCCTGGTGTCATAACATGACAACCAGTGTTCTAATTCCTGGACAGCAACCCAATTCCATCAACTATACCAGGAGCACCAGGTGTCTCCATGCAGATCACTCCCAATCTAATAAAAAGTTTCAGAGAGTGCTCAAGAAAATTTCCTTCTGCCGAACTTTTCTGAGGCACTTATACTAGTAATAGATAAACCAGTAAAGGACACTACCACTATCAAACTGATGCAAAAGTTCTTCTTGAAAATTCTTGCCACTTCCTTACAACAGTTTCTATGTCAATCAAGTATACCAATATCAGCATCTGTCAGTTATTCACAATTCCTGATTTATCCCAGTAAGGCCTGGGAGGAAGATATGGATAGCAGTTACAAATTTATTATCCCAACTAGAGATGAATTATTCCAGCACAACATTCTTTACCAAGATTATTTTCCAGCCAAATTGATGCATGGGTGATGATCTAATCAATAAATGTTTCAGATGTGCTGCTCCCGAAGACATTTTTCCATTTGATATGCAAATCAATACCTATTGCAAAATATGGGATTTTCTAAAGTTTTAAATTGTAAGGGGCAGATATATTAAGGGTCGAATTGAAAATTCAATTTTTTATGGTCAAAATTCGACTAGGGAATTATCCAAACTCGATTTTAGTTTTTTAAAAAATTCGAATTTGGTTTTCGAGATTTATCAAACTCTGGCTTTTTTTCTCCATTCAAGATTTATTAAGTGTAAAAGTAGTTGAGGTGCTATAGACGTCAATGGTACTGATCCTACTGGACCTTTTTTAGCCATTTGAACTTTTTGAGGTTTTCTGATTTTTTTCATTAGTAATTATCAGAAAAACTTGAAGGTTTAGAGGTTTTCAAGGTATTCATATTTTTTTATGATTGTTCAGTGTTTGTGTTTTTGATTCTTGGATGTTTTAATAAATTATATTGCATTCGTGGTTTTAGAGAAAGGGAGCTTTCAAAAACCCTCTAAAACCACCAAAATTAAAAATTTGATAAATGAGATTCTATGTGTAAGAACAAAAGATGGACAGAAGTAGTTTAGTTTTATTTTTTTATTTTGTTTTTTGAAACTAATGTTTTTCTATTCCTTAAACAGTAAGGTTTAAGTTGTAACTCATAGGGTCATCCTAAATTTATCTACTGCTATTTTAAGACTACACAACTGATAACTACATGTTCATTAAAATGTGAAAAAAAATAAAAAAAAATAAATTTGGGAACAATTCTAATAACCTTTTGAGTGGACTTGTGTAACCCACCTGTAACAGCAATAAATTATCTATTTGTTCAGGAACTATTGCTGACCAGATTATTATGTATATACAAAGCTGAGTAAGAACCTTTCCTCTGGCAATGTCCCATTTGAGTGAAAAGAAGCTGGTATATACTGTGGTATCCTGCAGTATCCAAGGGTATGGCCAAAATAACATTACAGTGGATTTTTTTATGTGTTACTCCTGAAACAGCTGTAATTGGGGAGGGTATTGTTTGTGAGGACTCCATTCTGAGTAGTGATGTGCGGGTTGAGCTGAAATCCGCTGTGACCCAGTGGTTGAACTGTTTGGCGGGTTTGGGTTGAAATTTGGCCAACCATTGCCGGTTAGGGTTGGGTGCGGTTCAGACACTTCGTCACTGCACCCAAAAAACTCCCTGTCTGGAAATAAGAAGAACACACAGAAGTAGTGTAGAGAGCAAAAATAATGTGGGTATGAATTGGGTGCGAATCCTACAACAACATTTTGTGGGTTAGGGTGTGGGTGCAAGTTAAGGTTTTTTAGGTTGGGGTCAGGTGTGGGTTGAGTTTTTCCCTGACCTCCACATCACTGATTTTGAGCTATTCTTGTAACATTCACCACTTGACTAGGTGGCTTACAATTTATGTGCACCCTTGGTTGAAGCTATCCTAAGCCTAGGCTTGTAGGAAAGAGTTATTGGCAATCCTGTCATCAAAAACCTCCAAACAGTTTGTAACTTGATTTATTTTATTAAATATGCACACAACATATTTGTGCTCATGAGAATAATACACTATAAAAATAAATATTCAGTCAAATCATATGACTTGTTATCATGGAAAAATTTAAAAAAGCATGAAGTGAAACAAGAAATTGCTTGGTAAACACCAGAAAGAGGAATGGAAATGAGAATTCCCACCCCCCTTGTGTTGATTGTCTTGCAGACCAATGACCTTTAGCGAGAATCAGCAAGTTTGAGATGAGCGGTAGAATATACTGTATAGATATAAATATATAGTGAATAATGAACCCCATATTGTAAAATATAATGGGTATGTTACAGAGGAATTTAAAGGCGCACCTCATATTTGACAATATATGCAGTTAAATTCTATTTTTATAATATACAAATTTTAATGAGACAAGTGAGAATTTCAGTAATTACTAAGCACTGATTATAACTGATGACATCACTAAGTGCAGTTTATAAGGAAATACCGTAAATTACAGGGATCCTTGATATTATATACACATTATGCAAGCAGAACTTGTGATAATGTAAACCAACTTTACATTTCCTTAAAGCATATTATTATATGAATCTATAGTCTAATGAATTACAAATACTGATTTAAGCATACACATACAGTAGATCATTTGGCCTGTTTATATTAAAGTTCTGGTTTTATAGATTTTGAACTGGGATTTTTTTAACCTTAATCTGTCTCTCCATGTTGACATCAAAGATTACTTCCCTACATATTTTAAGGGGCAAATGCATCAAGGGTCAAATATCGAGGGTTAAACCTCGATATTTGACTGGGAATTAAAATCCTTCGACTTCGAATATCGAAGTCGAAGGATTTTGCGCAAATAGTTTGATCGAACGATAGAAGGAATAATCGTTCGATCGAACGATTAAATCCTTAGAATCCTTCGACCAAAAAAAGTTAGCCAAGCCTATGGGGACCTTCCCCATAGGCTAACATTGACTTCGGTAGCTTTTAGGTGGCGAACTAGGGGGTCAAAGTTTTTTCTTAAAGAGACAGTACTTCGACTATCGAATGGTCGAATAGTCGAAAGATTTTTAGTTCGAATCATTCGATTCAAAGTCGTAGTCGAAGGTCGAAGTAGCCCATTCGATGGTCGAAGTAGCCAAAAAAACACTTTGAAATTCGACGTTTTTTTTCTTCTATTCCTTCACTCGAACTTAATGAATGGGCCCCTAAATGTATGAAGGAATAGCTTACATCACATTTTATTTATACATCATATAAGTCTTTAAAGGTTAAAGCTGGCCATAGATGTTGAGATTTTTAAACGATCCGATCATCATCGTGAGACCATGATTATCTCGGAATGATCGTACGAATTGTCCATCAACTAAAAAGACCAGGAAAACAAAGGGTAGCTGCCGGCTTGGCCCTGCAAACATAGATAGATTGCACTGGGACCGATTTTTTAACCTGGCCGATCAATTTCCTGACAGATATCGGCCGAAAAATCATAAGATGTTTGATCCCCACTAACCGCACGATAATTTTCGAAGGATTGGTCGGACTTCGCTAAAATCGATCGTTCAGCAAGAGAAATGTTTGTGTCTATGGGGACCTTAAGAGTGGAAGAAATAGTACTGTGAGATGGATCAATCATTACTGGAACATGATTGGAACAGGACTAGATAGGGACAAGAATAAGAGCAAGAACAGGACTAGTAATGGATCAAGGACAGGGGTAAGAAAAAGGATAGGACAAAAAGCAGGAACAAGAGCCAAACAGGAGAGGAACGGGTAGAGACAGGAGTCAGACCAAGGGAGAGCCAGAGACATGCTACAATGCTCAGGTACAGGAAGTAATTGGCTAACCCTATCCAACCAATAAGGTTACTGGGACCAGATAGGAAGGGCCAGGTGATATATACTGAGCATGCTTGCTAGCTGCTCACCTAGCCTAGAGGTCCCTGGCTCGAATCATAGCAGAACCTTACTAGTAAGTCCCTGGCATTCATATTTATGATGTTTGATCTTGGTTCCTAATGATGTCAGAGCTGATTTTTCCAAACTTTCAGGAATGTTTATAAAAGATGCTATAATAAGCATAGCATTACAGTTTTGTAGCTTGGAGTAGTTTGGGATCTTTCCGTAATTTGGATCTTCATACCTTAAATCTACAAGAAAATCATGTAAACATTAAATAAACCCAATAGTCTAGTTTTGCTTCCAATACGGATTAATTATATATTAGTTTAGATCAATTACAAGCTACTGTTTTATTATTAGAGAGATTTGTCAAAAAACACGGAGCAACAGGAAGGAGCAAAATAATTGATAAAATATCACCTTTAATAGTTCATCTTTAAACAAATCCAATACATCCCAACATAGAACTGTGGATCATACAATTTATGTGTTTCATGGTGTCTCGCCACTTCTTCAGAAGCGATCGAAATGCGTACTGCGTATGATCCACAGTTCTATGTTGGGATGTATTGGATTAGTTTAAAGATGAACTATTAAAGGTGATATTTTATGTTATTTTGCTCCCTCTTGTTGCTCCGTGTTTTTTGACAAATCTATTCATGTGTGCACCTGTGGGGGACAGGCTACACGTGAAGCACGGGGAGAGCTGTTTGGTTGGGGTGTTTGCTCCCTTAAAATGGACCTGGCTGTTATTACAGAGAAAAAGGAAATCATTTTAAAAATTTGGACACACACACACTGTATATATATATATATATATATATATATATATATATATATATATATATATATATATATATATATATATATATATATATATATATACTGCAGAAAATTCCTTCACTAAGTACAAATGAATTGTGAAATTCTGCTGTCAGTAAAAGAGTTAAAGGCAAAGCATATGGAGTTTTTTGACAATGAGCTGCAGCTGATGGCTAATGCACTACAGCAGATAGCAGAGGCTATGTGAAAACATGTAGGCTGAACATTTTTCAGAACTGCCAGTTAGCCTTTGAAATTGCACAATTTTAGTGCTAGAACTTGCAGTGGTTGTCTATGATCCTTAGTGTGATATCTTTTAAAACCTTTAAATAAAGTTCACTATAGATATCATACATCATTATCTTTTAGATTTCTATACCAGCCCAAGCCCCTTTGCAGTTAATATCTGTGTCTCATAAGGGTAACATCTGTTAGATAGTACCTGATGCTTCAGAGCTGGTTATTAATCACTTCTAATGCAGAATACACTGATTTCTATGTTGTTCTGTGCATCTTGGTAAATTTCCAAACAGTGTTGTAATGTGAATTTTATATTGTATACATACTGTATTTTGTGAATCAGTCTCTAAGCTCAGGTAACTGTCATTGGCCCCAAGCATGTGCAATGAATCAGCAGAAATGAACATGGTAGCTACTGGCGGCATCTTTGGTGACACAGATGTTCAATGAGATAAAGTCAGTGATGGCATTGGGCTGAATCCAAAGCCATAAGGTGTAGACTTTGTAGCATTTTTATCTGTAACAGACCTGTCTTTCTTAACTGTACAATTTCTACCAAAATGAAAATTCACCTGCATCTCCTTCAAGAGAATGTGCTGTGGAATTATTGCATCTGGGAGGCACCAACAAGCCCATGAATACTTGTGTTACTTTTTGCTGTACTAGAAATAAAGAACTGGGCAGAAACTGGGCTGATTTAAGGGTAAGGCATAGGGGCATTGGAGGATAAAGATAGGTATAAATATAAACAACATATTTCATTGTTCTAGCCGAGATTTTCAGATTATAATCAGGTAGGTCAACAGCAGATCTTTTCAGGACAAAAGGGCATCCCTTGGGATTGAGGACTATGGCATGTAGGTATTTTGTCACCTGGGTGATAAGTAGCACCAAGGAGACGAGACAAACTACTGGCAAGCACTGGCGGTCATTTAATAACACTGGGCAAGTTCATACGTGGGCAGCAACCTATAGCAACCACTAGCATTTTCAGCCAGTTACAGGTATAATAATAGCAAACATTTGATTTGTTGCCATTGGTTACTGCAACTTTTCCAAGTGTTTATAAATGAGCAGTAGACACTGGCAAACTTAACAATCCATAGCAATCAATTAGTGATAAGCTTTTTTTCAGCCAGCTGCATAAACAACATTGAAAATAATAATTTGGTTAGTTGCCATGGATTACTTTTCAGATGCCGAATGTGTTGATAAATTACCCCACTTGTTTTGGATCAACAATCTCCTGACAAGCACGCTGCATAAATAAAATGACCTTCACACTTTTAGTTGCCTTAAGTGTTTTGGCATTTACTGTTGAATAGTAGTTATATAAGAAGCAGAAACATAATAAGTGGAGCAAGTGATTCATGTCTATTAAACCTAGAACATGAGGTTTCATGTGACAACCCCTTATTAAGCATACACATTTAAGCCTATAATAATCTATTTGTTATTTACACTCAGGTACAGTTACAGGCAACAGTTATGGTGCAATTATTTAGTATTAGCATTTAAAACAGCCTTTTAAAGCAAAGAACCCATATCTGCATAACAAATCATATGTTAAAAACGAAAACAAGCAATTTGGCTGGTACCTTGACTTGCTATTCATTATGACTGAGATATGGCCCATTTTTCTGTTTTTATTCCTTGAACAAGAAAACATATTTATCCATAACAGTACCTGTATCTCACACCCTTGCTTACAATTGGTAAAACATATGGCCATTAATACATATTTACTCCTCTGGGGATAAGAAATGGTAGCTGCTTATAGTACCATATATTTTACAACTAGTTTAGAGGAAATAAAAAGACGTTTTATCATTCTTTTTAATAAGTTGCATCAGATAATGCTCTTAATGAAAAACTATACCCCTAAAAAGAATACTTAAGCGACAGATTTGTAATAGCTACAGAATGAAATGTTCGCGTCTAGCAGGTTAACACCACTTTAAAGGCAAGCACTTAATGCACATTGGGAAAATGTATATGCACCATACATTCATATCAGTTTGGCCAAACAGATAGACATGATCACAACCTCAGTAACTGAAGGGAAATTATTGGAAGTTCAACTGAAAACTGTCTTTACAAAGCACTAGTCTTTCTGAGAACTTTCCACATTTTTTCTAATTTTTGTTCTCAATTTTGCCCCAATACCTTTCCTTTCACTTTCACCAGTTGTGCAATTGCACCCTGAATCATCACTTGGTATTCACTGCATGGTACAGCATGTATGGTACAATATGTGTGTTTGCCATACTGGAATGCTTTTTCCCCCTCCCCTACTATCAGTTCTACAAAAATTCTATCTATTTGAAGGACTGGTTTCAGGGTTTCTCCTTCCCAAGTCATATTACTAACCCAATCATCTCACATAAATCCTCATTTCATCCCTGACTGATACTTGAGTCTTCAACACTTGCCATCTTCTCCCTGAAACAGTTGATGTCTTCATCTTTATGTACCCCAAAGTAATACACAATACATTAACCCTTCAAGTCCCCTTCTCTGCCAACTCTACAATAGATGATGTATGAGATCTGTGTTTTTTCACCTTGATGGTAAACCCCACCATCTTCTCCCCTGTAGACACCCTTGAATGCTCAACCTCCATATTCCAAACTCTGTTTAGTTCATGCTCACATCAAGTCGGAGTCCTTGTTAGAATAGAAGTTTGAAAATATAGGGTTGAAAATATGGGTCAGATTTATCTGAATGGCATGGAAATTCTGCCATTTTTCCAACCATTTCCTTCTTCTATCCAATGACCTATCAAGTCCAGTTTCTTCATCCCCTTGAAGGAATTTCATATTTCATGCCCCCCAAATAGAGATGGTGAATCCCATAGGAAGTTTTTCCTTTGTGGTTGTAGATTGATTCTGAAATTTCCATCTATTTTGATTGTTATTTTATATATTTTTTTTTTTGATAGATCCGAAATCTTTATGTTTAGTAAATGTGACTATATGTTTTACTCAATTAAAAGAATAAATACAAAATATAAATGACTATGGCTACACACTGTACAAATCAATCACACACAACATAGTTAATAATAAAAAAAAAACACTTTAATCAGTACTGTCACTAAGAAATAAAAAACAGTATTGAGATTCATGTGCCTTAAGGAAGTAAGAACATTATAACAACTATATTAGAGTAAAAAATGGGCTAATTATGTTGGTCTGTCACCTTTATAGAGACTCCTTACTTGCCTGGAGGGGAGGTGGAGTGATATGATTTTATGGCAATGACCTCTTGGGCCAAAAGTGGGCCAAAAGTGGGTGAATCAGGGCTGGATCCAGTGGTATGACTGTGTTAGAAGTCAGGAATTGTAAGGATCCAGTACTATTTAGAGGCAGGTTGAAGGTAAAACTGGGCAGGGAGGCGGGTATCGTATTGCCGGTAAATTTGTCATACCAGTCCAGGCCTTAGCTGCTGATTTACTGGCTATGGCCAGTGAATTACTGGCCTGGTGACAACTCAGTAATTTTATAATGTCATTAAAGGGATTTTATAGCCTAATTTGGCAAACTCTGTATTAGCTTTTAGACTTCAAAAGATACAACTTTCCATATAAAACTATAAAAAATAAAGCAATCATTGTCAACCTAAATGAACTTCAGGCTGTGCTTGTGAAATTCTGAGCTACTGGCACTCCTCTGTTCTTCTGCTTAGGCAATAAAACAGTAGCCTCCGTGTCTTTTCGTGTGTCAGACATTGGACAGTGCCTGCATTGGCCTAGATGTTGGCAAAAAGCTTGATAGTGATGTGTTATTCTTGTTATATTGCTCCAGCAGGAGTGCTACCAGCTCAAAGCTTTACAGGAGCTGTCTAGAAAGGAAAAGTATAAAAAGCAGCATACGTTGATTTGATCAAAGAATGACTGGTTATTTCTTGAAAATGCTACAGGTATGGGACCTTTTATGCAGAATGCTCAGGACTTGGGGTTTCCAGATAACAGCTCTTTCTGTAATTTGGATCTTCATACCTTAAGTGTACTGGAAAATCATTTAAACATTAAAAACACCCAATAGGCTGGTTTTGCTTCCAATGATGATTATTTTTTATCTTAGTTTGTATCAAGTATAAGGTACAAGGTACTGTTTTATTATTACAGAATGGAGTATATGAGAAAATTTCGGGATAATGGGTTTCTGGCTAGTGGATCTTATACCTGTACAGAACATGTTAAAGATTGATAAGGGAAAGTGGTGTCTTTTGAAGTCTCGGAGCTAAAGTAGAGTTTGCAAAGTTAGGCTCCAAAAGTAGATCCCCTAAATGAATAGAATCATAAATGATGCCAGGGCAAAAACACAGACTGAGTAAACGCGGATCCCCTGCTTTCTGCCCCATCTTTAGTATGTAAGGAAAGCCATGGCATCCACCTGTCCATGTGCTGATGGTGCAGATTTCAGCTGAAATCCACTAAAAATGTCCCTGCACATTTTTCTAAACATGTTAGGGTTTGTGTTTTTTGAATTATCCCCCTGTGCTTACTTATATACAGTATGTAATATGGCTGTAATAGTTTTGTTGATCTGCAGTTATAAAAAGAGAAACCTTTAAAGGCACAATACATGACAGGTATGAAAATAAATAATAAACCTATGTAATTTACAGGTATCTACTTTACTTCTAGATTATTATTTTCTCAATATTTCACTCTGACCAGATATGACGTATTTTTATATACCAATTTATATGAATGCTATTGGTAATTTATAACTCTCTGCATTGCATTAGAACTCAGTTCAGGAGCTTTTTCTTTTTCATTCTTTGTGTCAATTCCCTTTTATTTATTTATTATGTCTTCTCTGCTGTGCTCTGTATTTCTTTCATCATAGCTTAATTAGTGAAAGTTATTTTCTCATTCCTCTAAAACAGACTTTATGGGAAACTGTTACTTTTGTTTGATTATCTATCAAAATTACTATATGCATATATACAAATGAATAAACAACAGTCATATTATTATTGTTTTTATATAGCTTCTGCATTTGACTCCTGTGTAATTTGGAAAAAAACGCATTACACTGTAATGTAAAAAGTGAAAACCTTAATAAAAAGATATTTAAAAAAAATACTATATGCATTATTATCTGTATCTATCCTTTTGGAAAACGGTTTTCATGTCTTCTCTGTTATAAATCCAAAAAATAAAAATTAGTATTAATGTACCTTAATAAACATTTTTAAAACTTGAAAATCCACTAATTCTTCCTGTGATCCTCCTCACCCAAAAATACTATCAATATCATTAAGAGTAACCTAATAAATCTTAAAAATATGCTGCTGCTTCAGTGCATTGCATTGTATGTGGAATACACATGATGCTATATCCAGTGTTATCATAAAATGTTGTTCCCTTTAAAAATATTCATAGCTTCCTGTAAATATCCTTGTAAATGAAAAACTGAAGTTACTAATGTACAACAGATATGAGGTAAACAAGCCAATTACCGGTATGGCAAGGAGGCTTGGTGTGATTGTTTTGAATCTGTACGGGTTGCTGTTTTTCAGCATGATTAGACTGTCTAGGCCAGTGACCCACAACCAGTAGCTTGTGAGCAACATGTTGCTCTCCAACCTCTTGGATGTTGCTCCCAGTGGCCTCAAAGCAGTTGTTTACTTTAGAATTCCAGGCTTGGAGGCAAGTTTTGGTTGCATAAAAACCAGGATTCAATGAAAAAAAGAGTCTCAATGTAGGTTGACAATCCACATAGGGGCTACCAAATGGCCAATCACAGCACTTATTTGGCATCCCAAGAACATTTTACATGCTAGTGTTGCTCCTCAACTCCTTTTACTTCTGAATGTTGCTCCCGGGTTCAAAAGGTTGGGGATACCTTGTTCAAAACCATTGGCTGTCAGGATGGGTTTAATACAGACTTAGTAAAAAAGCAGGTGCTATGCAATAGATATAACAAGCAAGGCTGTTACTGGATACATGCAGGGCAGACTTTGCTCTTTGGGACAGGTAAGACAGGTAACGAGCAGGATATATAAGAAAGACAGGCAGAAAACAGTCTCACAAAACAAATACAGGAAATGACAGGAGACATGGGGACAAGACAAGGAGAATGCATAGCAAAAGAAATCCAGGAACAAGCAGGGTAAACAGGATAAAGACAGGTAAAATGCAATGGCATAATTATAGAGGAAGCAGGCCCCTTGGTTTCCCAGACCGTGGGGTCTGCTTTTTACAAGTTTCCCCTCTCCACCTGATTGTGTACCTGAATATTCACATGGCCACACATTTTTTGAAGACCGCATGTGTATATGGGGCAGATTTATTAAGGGTGGAATGATGTCAAAATTCACACATTCGAATTTGAATCCCCTAATTCAAATGTAAATACGAATATGAGATTTATCACACGAATATGACATCTGTCTCATTGTCTGAAATAAATAATTATAAGCAGTTAATTCTGCGTTTTGAGTGCTCTCCTCTTACTCTCTAAAAGATTGAGATTTATCACACCTCGACCGTGGAAACAGTTCTAAATTCGAATATTCGTCACCTAAAACTTGCCTAAGATAATTACAATCAATGGCAGAGGTCCATTGACCCATTTGAATTTGGTAATAGCCTTCCGGACATTTAAGTTTTTTTTCGGAGGAAAATTTTATTTGAGTTTCGTTCGTATTCGATTTAAATATGAAACTAATTTTTGGATTGTTCCCAATCGATCAAACTTTAGACATTCACAATTTATCAAAAACAGCCTCCCATTCGAAAATTCAAATTTGTTAGAGTAAAAATCAATTTGGCTTTTGATAAATCTAACTGGAATGCAGGAATAGGCAGGGTTGAGTGCTCAGGATCAAGCCGAGGAAGACCTACAATCAGGCAGTGACAGTTGGGGGGGGGGGGTTTAAATGATGAAATTCATATGCAACTGTTGCAGAGGATGCCATCACTATACAATGGACCGTCAATATGCACATTATTTTTCTTTAACTTACTTATCTGCCTTCCTCTGTATTTGTTAATACAGGTATGGGATCTATTGTCCAGAATGCTTGGGACATGGGTTTCTGTAATCTGGATTACAATATCTTGAAGGAACAGTATACACTTTAAATAACATTTGATAAAAATTAGCACAATAAATAGGGTTTATGCAGCTTAGTAAGGATAAAGTACAAGGTACAGGTATGGGTTCCCTTATCGGAGTAATTTAAGGGCCATCTCCATTTTTAGAACATTCAAATTTTTACAATTGTTTTCCTTTTTCTGGGATAGGGAAAACTTAATTATGAGACTATTTTTTTCTTCTCAAATGGAATCTCATCCAACTTGGCACTCGGATCTGTGTCCCCCACCAACGGCTCCCTAGCCACCTGCCTAACCATAGTTTGGTCTTGATGCCCATCAAGCTGGTCTTGGTGCTGTGCGGACGTTGAAAGAGTTAGCTAGAGGAAGATGATCATTGGTTCCCCTTTTGCAAGGGGAGGCACGTGTCCCCCCTTGGAGGACCAAAGCCTCCATAATGGTGTTTAAGATGCCAGAAACTGCTGACTCTCTGCTGATAAGATTGCAGTTGCAGGTTTCTCTGTCAGCTGCTTCAGTAACTCCTGAGCCACAGCCTGGTCACATGATGCTGTGAGAGATGTGTGTTCTAAAATAGTTCTGCTTCAGTGTGGTGGAGAGTTTCTGGATCGTCTTGTTTCTGTTTGTGAGATTGTGTCTGTGTACGTGAGAGAGACTTAGGGGCACATTTACTATTGGTCGAATATCGAGGGTTAATTAACCTTCGATATTCGACCGTCGAAGTAAAAACCTTCGACTTCGAATATCGAAGTCGAAGGATTTACCGCATTTCATTCGATCGAAGGAAAAATTGTTTGATCGAACAATTAAAACCTTCGAATCGAACGATTCGAATGATTTTAATTCATCGATCAAACGATTTTCCTTCGATAAAAAAATACTTAGAATGCCTATGGGGACCTTCCCCATAGGCTAACATAGGTGCTCGGCAGGTTTTAGGTTGCGAAGTAGGTGGTCGAAGTTTTTTTTAAAGAGACAGTACTTTGACTATCGAATAGTCGAACGATTTTTAGTTTGAATCGTTCGAGTCGAAGTCGTAGTCGACGGTCGAAGAAGCCAATTCGATGGTCAAAGTAGCCAAAAAAAAACCTTCAAAATTCGAAGTATTTTTCCTTCTAATCCTTCACTCGAGCTAAGTAAATGTGCCCCTTAGTGTAACAATGCTTGCATGCGACTGTCTGTGTTTCTGTATTATTGTGCAGTTAGTGGGAGCATTATTACTATAGACAGCCAACTCCCTGGCTGCTCTGTGGTGGTTCCCAAGGCCTATTACAGCAACTTGAATCTCACAGTTCTTAGGGAACAGCTGAGAGAATTGAAGTCAATATGTAGTATTGGGTCTTGGGAACCACCGTGGAGCAGCCAACTGGTTGCCTGTCTGGTTCTCTCCTCCACAGTAGTTCTCCTGTGTGCCCAGTAGTGTATGAGAAGACATGGTAGGGAACAGAAGGAGGGACTCATTTCTTACAGTATAAGGGGTGGCAATGTAAATGAGAGGAGCATAGACCTTATAATATATCACTATATTGCTTAAATCACAGTTGTTACAAGGTAGGACAAGAGTGGATTACAGACTTACGCGTTTCGAAATGGATGTGAAATGGAGCACAAAGGGCCCATCGCTATTTGCACAATGCCCCACACAGTTGGCAAAGTAAGCCCTTTTTTGCACTTTGCACATTCTGTGGGGCATTGTGAATAAGCCCTATATTGTTTTAACACCTGCCAGTAGATGCATTACAAAGGAGGATCATGGGTAGTTGGGTACTCCTCTCCTCCACTAAAGCTGCTCAGCATTGTCTTTGTCCCCTGTATTTTTACTTTCTACTAGTTGTACAGTATATAACTTTTAGGGCACTTGTATACCTTCTGCAGTGTGTCTGGCCAGTACTTGTCACAGGAAACAGATGTAGCACCAGAATATCTCTCTCTCTGGTATATCTCTAGTACTGCAACTACCATCATCCTCAGCCACCAGCCCCTCCCCAACACATCTTACAGACACTGGATGTCAGAGTTTAAACCATATAGTCAGAGTATCTTTGTACATTACTGGCTGTCTGCCACTCCTTCTAAAGCTTTACATTCTTGGCCCCCGCCCGAACCTTTGAGGCTTTTCCACAAACTTGTTCCTGATTATATCATAAATTTAAAGCATATAAACCCCATTTCTAGTGTAATTAACAAGTTGCATGTACTATAGTATAAAATATATGTGATAAACATGACAGATTTGAACAAAGTATGCTACATGGGTGATGTCTTGACTCTGCTCCAGCTTTGGATAACATCTGTATTATTCAGAACAAATAGTAGCAGCTATAAATGGAACAAACATAGTTATTTTCCTGTATTATAAGTACTAATATAGCAAATATCAAATATGAAAAACTGTTCCATTTCTACCTGAGATGAGGCAGACAAATGGTTGCCTTTTACCTACTTGTCCCTCCCGAAAAACTTAAACACTAGAGACAAACGCGAAGATTCGGGGAGATTAGTCGCCCTACGACAAATCGCCTCTTCTTCGGACGACTAATCTCCCCAAAAAGCCTTCCCGCCTGTGGGATGGCCCTCGGAGCGATTCGTTTTCCGAAGTCACCGGAAACTTCGGGTGGCTTTGGAAATGAAGCGCTCCGAGTGCAATCCCACCAGCGATTTAGATTCTAGCTGTCGGGAAGGCTTTTCAGAGAGATTAGTCGCCCAAAGAAGAGGCGATTTGTCGCCGGATGACTAAATCTCGCGTGTGTCTCTGCCCTTAGCTGAAACAAAAATCACACATATATCTGTCCTGAAACAGATCACATTAAGGGGCCAATTCACTAAGGGTCAAATATCGAGGGTTAATTAACCCTCGATATTCGACTAGGAATTAAAATCCTTCAACTTCGAATATCGAAGTTGAAGGATAGAGCGCAGATAGTACGATCCCCATAGGCTTGCCTAACTTTTTTTGATCGAAGGATATTCCTTCGATCGAACGATAAAATCCTTCGAATCGAACGATTCGAAGGATTTTAATCCAACGATCGAAGGAATATCCTTCGATCAAAAAAAGTTAGGCAAGCCTATGGGGACCTTCCCCAGAGGCTAACATTGACTTCGGTAGCTTTTAGATGGCGAACTAGGGGGTCGAAGTTTTTTTTAAAGAGACAGTACTTCAACTATCGAATGGTTGAATAGTCGAACGATTTTTACTACGAATCCTTCGATTCGAAGTCGTGGTCGAAGTAGCCCATTCGATGGTCGAAGTAGCCCAAAAAAACCTTCGAAATTCGAAGTTTTTTTACTTCGAATCCTTCACTCGAAGTTAGTGAATCGGCCCCTAAAAGTAATTTCAACAAATTCCTGATTACTATCACCCATATATTTGTACCAATATAACATCCTCAAGTTAAACAGGCTTTATGTTTTTTTAAAAAGCAAACATTTCATATGCAGCTGTAAGTGTTGAGCTATTCCGACTCTCATCTGAGCACTCACAATAACACTGCCCATCCAGCACTGCAGCGTAAGCACATAGGGGGCAGAGATATGCAAATTGCCTTGATGTGATTGACTGCTGGGTTGCCTTGTTCAGCCTATATAGAGAGCAGAGTGTGCAGAAAAACAACACAGATCGGCGAGGAAAGGAGGGCAGCTTTAGAAGGGGATAGGGGCACCCAGATTCCCTGGATCCCCCCCTTTTTTTTTATTGCTTTTGTATAAGGTTTTCCCTTTCCAACTTCAGCTACAGTGATAGCTAAGTTTGGAAAGAAAAAATAGGGTGTTAAAGATTTTTCTGTTTATTTTGTTTTTATTTTCTTATAAAAAAAATTTTTTTTAAAAGCGATTATTTTATAGTACGAAATTCGTTTTTCCAGAAAATAGGCTGCCGGAAATCATGGGGAAAACTGGCGATCAGGAAAAGGCAGGATGTTGCAGTGAGTAGAGCGAGTACCTATACTATACAAAACAAGTGGCATTTTTGTGTGTCTGCTATTTACACAAGTGGTGTGTTTTTTCTTTTTTGCAGGTTCCCTTGCAACCTACTTGACATCTGCCAAATTTCTCATGTACCTTAGCCACTCTCTGTCCACCTGGGTGAGTACTTGGTTATTTTAGCCCACACTGGTTCATCAGTGGAATGCAGGTTGCAGCTATCATTTCTTGCTCACCATTGCTGTTTGCTTTTAAATGCTCTGTCATGACTTGGCAGTGACCATATCCAGAATGCTGAGCCGACACTAAAGGATGTTGTTTTTCAGCATCTTTTGCTCCATCTTTTTTTTTTATTATTCCTGTTGTATTAAGCAACAGCCATGGACAAATGGCAAACAACGATCTCAAACAATGACAATTTATAGCCTTTACAATTTCTAAAAATGTAAAGAAATACTAGAAATGCTAACTGTCCTGTACATGAAAGGAGATATTCTTCATCCAACAAAGCCAGAGGGTAGACTGTAACTTGCTTCCCCTCCCCCGACCTCCTGTAACATTGCTGAGGGGAGTGTAAGCTTTGCACGGTCATTTTTAGCCGGCGTAACTGCAGTGCAACATTGCTCCTTGTCTGCCCATCCATTCATATTTTTCTAGAATTTAACTTTGTAGTAGTTTTAACATTTATATCTTACAATTGGAATAATCAACATTTTGGTTAATGTTGTCAGGAACGCAATATAGTCTCCTTGGTATTCTTTTGCTGGAAACTCCTTGTTTTTTATGGATTACAATTTTGATGTATACCCTCTGATGGACTGCCATTTGGGCAGGTTGCCAATGTTGCCATTTTACAGCTCCTTGTGTTTTTTATTGAGCACTTGAATAGGTGCCCACATACATTGAGCATACAGGAGTGATTACTATAGGACACTACTAGGTATGAAAATGCTTATGTTCATTTAGAAATCATCCCTGTGAGAACAGTGATAGCATTTCTCCATTTATCAGAGCAGGGTCGGAACTAGGGATAGGCATGTGTTTAAGGTACAGCAGCTGGGGGGGGGCACAGTTCCTAATGGTATATGTAGATGGAAATGAGTGACTGTTGAAGTGAAGGAGGCAACAGTGATGGAGGAAGAGGTGGTGGGGGAAAGTGTTGGTGGCAGCTGGGGTGGGGGAGCAATGTCAGCAGCCAATGATGGAGGCATCGGTGAACAGAGGAGGTGGTGTGCTATGGGTGCAGGCAGACTTCCTGGGTGATGGGCCTTGGACAGTAATGCTACTTAGCACAGCTCGGGCCACTTAAGCAGAAATATGCTAGTGCAGAAAGTGTTGCCGATGGCATTAGTGTATAATAGTATATAATCACTTACAATTCTATATTTATTATCTGTTAATTATATAGGGCAGATATGTCAACACAGCATGTCTAAGAGATTAGAGAACATTTAATCGGTCCCTTCCCCAGGATATTTGCCTGGTGTTTTCATATTAATGTATGGGAATTGCTGTGGTCTATGTACATATGGTGGTGGCAGGTGGCCCTCCATGCTTAGGCATTTGTGAATGGAGCTCTGCCTGTCACTGCTGCATGCACTTCAAAACCAGGTTTTCACATAGACTAATAATGAAATCATTGACAGATGCTAAGAAGTACTTTGACCTGCTTTGTTTTACGTAGGATGGCAGCAGAGGTCAGACACTACATCTGCCATTAACCTAAGCAATGATCAAAATGCTATATCTGTCATTAACGTGTATAGGCTGCAATAAATTGGCCAGTTTATTTGGCAGAGTTTGAATTTCATTGGCATACAGTCTTTTTGTGTAAGAGGGTCCTTACATTGTGGCAAAAATCTTTTAGGGCCATTTCAGTTCTAAAAATAGATATATGAAGTGATTTTCCTTTTTTTTTTTTTAAATTGGAGTTTAACCTCATGTTTCAATTAGTCTTCATTATTCTGACCATTTCCAGTCTTTAACTATAAAAGCTGTTGGCTTGTCCGAGGCACTGACCCCAGAAATAAAAACCCTCCTAGTGGCCATGAAGGTTACATTTTCCATTAGTAATTGCTACTGAGAGAGCCAAGGAACATTACTTGCTTCAAATACTGTAAGGGGCACATTTAGCAAGGGTGGAATAATACATTTGAATTCAAATTTTTTTGGTGTCAAAATTCACACATCCGAATTCGAATCCCCCTATTCGGATCTAAATTTTAATGTGAGATTTATCACACCTCGACCATGGAAACAGTTCTAATTTGAATATTCAACATCTAAAACCTGCCAAGTTAATTTACAAGTCAGTGGCAGAGGTTCGTTGAACCATTTCAATATGTTTATTGCCTTCCTGACATTCAAGTTTTTTTCGGAGGGAAAACTTGATTCAATTTCGTTTCAGATTTTCAGATTCTAATTTTTTCTTAAATAACCTCCCATTCAAGTTGTGAGTATATTCAAACTTATAAGAGTAAAAAACAAATCACATAAATTCGAAATTCGACCTTTGATAAATCTGCCCGTAAGTGTTTTATCTGCAAAACATGTTTCAAGCTTCTTGTATTGACCTCCACTTAGTCACCTTCATGTATTTGGGGGTTATATTATATTATTGATCATATTTTATTATGCATAATAAACATTTCAAACCTTCTCCTAGTCATTTTCTATTCTCGCTTCCTAGTTCCTGCTTGGATTATAGAGTAGACTGGGTTAACCACAAAAATCCTTTTGAGGGCCACATCTGGCCCATGGGCCTCCAGATAGACAGCCCTGATCTAGGCCTTCATAGTGGTCTGTAGGACCTCACAAAGTTTAGGAGTCATCAAACTTCAGTAAGCTTCAGGAAATCATCATGCGTCAGTTCTATTAGAAGAATACTAAGCAGTTTCAAAACATACATATATTCAATCAAATCTTTCTGTGGTTTATATTTATATTTTATATGATCTTCAGGAATACTTTCCATGTTTTTTCAAGGAGATAAAGCAAATGTCCCATCTCTTTCCATAATTACTAGGCTCTTTTTAAATTCACTCAAAATGTTAGCAAAACTGTTAGTTTTTTTCAAAAAAGACATGATGAAATGCAAACATAAAAGAGCTGAGTTGTACTTCTACAATATCATGTGCTGATAAGACATTCCGGTGCCATTGTGATAAGACAAACAGCAGAAGGAGGTCAAGTGTTTCATTTGCAATAAAATTATGAGATGTTTATGAAGCTGTAAAGTGCAATACCTTGGTTAGCGCCAGACGAGTAGACAGCAGCTATCAATAAAATCTTCCAGCTCCAAATGGGTGACTTTGTGATTTAGCAAAAATACAATTCCCACCCCAAATGAGTTATATGATCAGATTTAAGTAAGGCAAATCCTTGATGGAGAAGGGGGAAGGATGAGAAGGGTAATTGTACAGAATATACTTAGTCTTAGCAAGCAATGCCAGTCAGCAGCAGAAAGGGACATCAATGTATTTTCCTGTATTAAAAGGGATATAGATTCATGGAAAGGAGAAGGTAATTATTGCTCTTTACAAAGCTCCTCTCCAATCTTTTAAAAGGTTGTTATGATATAGAGAATGTCCAAATAAGAGTAATTAAACTCATAAACGGTATGGAATGTCTCAGTTATGAGGCTGGCCAAGTTGTGATTGTTTAAGATGGAGCATGGAACATATAATAATAACTATGAATATATATCTAAGGAGGCCATACAATAAAGGAAAGCATTGGATATATTTTTAGCAAGAAAGAAATATACATGGTTACTGAAATTAATAAAGCTGAAGCCATGCATGATTTTAGTCCCTGAATGTTTGAGCCCGGAGGCCCAAGCATTAGTAAATGAGCCCCTCAGGGACCAATATTGGTAAATGTTACTGAGTGGTAATCAATACTTTTGGATTTAACAATGTTTTTTCCACACCAGAACAATTAGATTATTGGACATAGTTAAATATAGGTTGCACAATGGAATATAGTGGTTAGTTTCAACTCAATTTAAAGGGATACTGTCATGGGAAAACATGTTTTTTTTTTAAAACGCATCAGTTAATAGTGCTACTCCAGCAGAATTCTGCACTGAAATCCATTTCTCAAAAGAGCAAACAGATTTTTTATATTCAATTTTGAAATCTGACATGGGGCTAGACATTTTGTCAATTTCCCAGCTGCCCCTGGTCATGTGACTTGTGCCTGCACTTTAGGAGAGAAATGCTTTCTGGCAGGCTGCTGTTTTTCCTTTTCAATGTAACTGAATGTGTCTCAGTGAGACATGGGTTTTTACTATTTAGTGTTGTTCTTAGATCTACCAGGCAGCTGTTATCTTGTGTTAGGGAGCTGCTATCTGGTAACCTTCCCATTGTTCTTTTGTTTGGCTGCTGGGGGGAAAAGGGAGGGGGTGATATCACTCCAACTTGCAGTACAGCAGTAAAGAGTGATTGAAGTTTATCAGAGCACAAGTCACATGACTTGGGGCAGCTGGGAAATTGACAATATGTCTAGCCCCATGTCAGATTTCAAAATTGAATATAAAAAAATCTGTTTGCTCTTTTGAGAAATGGATTTTAGTGCAGAATTCTGCTGGAGCAGCACTATTAACTGATTCATTTTGAAAATTTTTTTTTTTTCCCATGACAGTATCCCTTTAAAGACTCTGGAAAAATCCATCCTTTGCTCTACTGTGCCTGTGCCAGTATCCCTTCCATAACCAGAATGTGGACTATGCCAACTCACAGCTCTGGGGCTGTTTGTGTGACAATAGGTTCCCCCTTTAAGGGTTTTTCTAATTCTCTGTTGTGTTCTAGCCAACTAAAAAAGAAAAACATTTTTGTTCCCCCAAAAAACTTGTTTTTATAGTAGACTTTATTTACTACTCCATATGCTGTTTATGGAAAGCCCTTATGGGGAACTTACCTTATTAGAGCTTGATGTGATTGCCTTTCAGAAAACAGTGGCCTTGTGAAAAGATTTATTTTGTTAAACACGGTCATAAAAGGAAAAGTCTTATCACCCTAGTAACAAAGCGCTTTACATCTTCCACTTGAAGGGCTTGAATCGAATTCCTTTGTAATTTAAATTACAACGACTTTGTTTGCCCTGCCATTTTGACTGTACTCTTTTGTACATATTCTAATGCCACTCGTCATCTGCTTAAGGATGATATAGTAATGACTTAAAGGTCATGGAACTCTTCTTTGTTTAATTAGTATTTGTTGAGGAATACTGATGTTAAACTGACACATAATAGATTGCTTCAGTATCATGTTGAAAGCTGTATGTTTTTCAAAGATCAGATCTAAAAATCTAGGGTCCAGTCATTTTTTGTCGCGTGACTGACCATACAGTAGCCCACTGGCAGGTAAGGTTGTTCTTCTGTGGCTAATGTGTGTTGACACAGATCATTAGCTAAACATTTTCATTTGTTCTACCAGGGTGCATTTCCAGACCTGTCCCTTGACACCAACCTGCATTATTTATGCCTTTTGGCATATGCTTTGTGAATTTTAGTAGTTATCATATCATATCAAATAAAGAGCATATTGTATATTGACTGGAGTGTGCATTTTCCCCATGACATTTGTTCTCTTCTGCAGCATTTAATTGTCTTGTTGCACCTCTTCCCTACTGGAAATTTTATAATGGTGGCATTGTTGGTTTGAACTTACAGTATATTTAGTTTGTTGGTTTCCCATGGTGTGTCATGGAAAACAAACAAGTCAGCCTCTGAAGGTAATCAGAGAACAAATATAGATATCTTGTGAACTGGTGACATTCAGCAGATCCGTATAAACCTGATAACATTTCTTTACATTTTTACAGGGAGATCGTATGTGGCATTTTGCAGTTTCTCTTTTTCTTGTTGAACTCTATGGGAACAGCCTTCTTCTGACTGCAGTCTATGGGTTAGTGGTGGCAGGCTCTGTCCTTCTCCTTGGAGCTGTAATTGGTGACTGGGTAGACAAAAACCCAAGGCTTAAAGGTAATTTGTCTGTTTTTAGATAAAGTATAAGTGTTTACTGTTTAATTGAGTAGATACCAAGATTCAGTTCTTTTTAGCGAACCCTCTCTGTATACTATACCTTTTTACTTTTTTTGCATCGTAGTTGCTACCAGTGATCATGTCATACATCAAAAAACAAATACAAAACTTCCTGCCCCCCAACGTGTTTTAGAAGTGATTATTGAAATGGGGGTAAAATATATGAATAAGAAATCCAAATTATGTGCTATAGCTTTAAGAAAAAAAGAAATTAGAACAGCATCCTCTAGCGGTGTTACATATAATAGAAAGGTAGTAGAGTTATGGCTGGGGCCTGTCATCCAGAAAACTTAGGACCTGGGGTTTTGGTAACGAGTTTCTGGATAACTTATCCCATACCATTACTGCACTATAGCTTTGTATAGAGACTTCTTCGATGAGGCAAGCTGTCTAAGAGAAATTAAATATTTTATAATCACTACTTATAAGCAGTATATATATATATATATATATACACATGTGTTTATCCTAAATTGTTTGGTGAATGTAAATTTATCTTTCTGCATGGCTTACTATATACAAAAAGCTTATGTTGGTAATGACTCATTGATTTTTCTTAATAGTGGCTCAGACATCACTTATTGTCCAGAATGCCTCGGTTATTGTATGTGGAATTATTTTGATGGTAGTTTTCCTTTACAAGACACAACTTGTGTCAATGTACCAAGGATGGCTTTTGGTGAGTATTTATAGAGGAGATGATTATGTATTTCTGTGTGTTTTATAGATGAGTGTTGTGAATGTTATAAAGTAATTATAAATTACTGTATTGAAGCAGAGTCCTATCAGGCTGTGACATCAGAGGAGGAGATTTTTAGTAGTGCAGTATGGCCTTGCTAGATCAGATATGGGAATCAGAATGCTTGGGACCTGGAGTTTTCCAGATAAGAAAGTTGGATCACCATATTTCAAGTCTACTAAAAAATAATTAAACCCATTGTTCTGCCTCCAACAAGGATTAATTATGTCTTAATTGGGATCAAGTAACAAGGTATTATTTGATTACTATGGAGAAAAAGAAAATTGTGTTGAATTATTTGATTAAAATGGAATCTGTGGGTGATAGCCTTCCCATAATTCAGGGCCTTATGATTAACAGGTTTCGGGATAACGAATCCCATACCTGTACATGAGAATACTAAAGCATAAATCTGAGGCATACTAATAATAATATATTAAATAGGCAACTGTCCTTTAGAAATGTTAATCAAATTTAGGCTAGGCTCTATTTGTATGTCTATGGATCCCCATATTAACTGATTTGATAGCTTAGGCACCACAGTAAGCAAAAAAATTTTAAAAAAATGCTATTTAATAGTTTACCATAATGAACACATAGCTTCATTGCCCAATCCAGAACTTCACCATTGTTGTAAATAACACAATGGCAGATCTGAGAAATGTGCCATTGTTTACTTTACAGCATTTATATCACCTTGATTAAGTAAACTTTTTGGCTATTGTTTAAGTTAAGAAAACCCCAAGGGTTTTTTAAATTTGTTGCGCTAATCAGGGCAAATAGAGAAATTCATATTGCTTTTTAGTGTTCGGCTTCTGGGTTCTTGTAAACAATTGTGGAAATAGAAATAGGTAGTTAATCAAATTACCAGTTCACATATAAACACTGGCTATAATGAATCTAGATACAAGCACAACACATAAGGATATAAATAAGTTTACATAGGTGTATACTGCGATTTGAAAATATATACTCTTTTGCAAATAACGCCTAGATTTCAGTATTTGCATAGAAATTAGGCATTTCTTGTAAACAGGCATATGCTCCCATTATCATAGTATATTTAGCACAGGTGTCTCAAAATTTAACTGCAGATGTATTTGACAATTTAATTTAAAGCAGTTTTAGAGCTAGAATACGTTATACATTTTTATTGCTAAATTTAACATATAACTGTATTTATAACTTGTATCTAGTTTTCTTTATTAAACCTCCAAATAAAACTTTCTATTATTAGTCCACGGTCTTTTTATGTAATGCCTATTCATCTGTGGTCTTGCAGACTTGTTGTTATATATTAGTCATCACCATTGCAAACATTGCTAATCTGGCCAGCACAGCCACTGGTATCACCATTCAAAGGGACTGGATTGTTGTGGTCGCAGGAGATGACAGGAGCAGATTAGCAGGTAAAAATGTGTATTCTGCTTTGAGTGCATAACCCAGACATTAATTTAGTGCTAGTCTATACTGAGTGCATACTTTAGTCGGGTAACCTGATACTTTCCAGGTGAACCATGAACTGGCCTCTCTTGAAAATTGCTTGTGCCAGCGATTAGTAGTTAAAGGAACAGCAACACCATAAAAGCAACTTAAATTAATTAGAATGTAATGCATTGTTGCCCCACAGGTAAAACTGATCATTTTGCTTCAGAAACAACACTATTTTGTGTTTAGCACAGGTTAAATAGCTGATAATAGATGGAACCCATATTATTTCCGGGTGCAGGCAAGGAAGGAGGCTGATGCCAGCATAGGGGCTTATTCATGGCCTGTATGGTAAAACTCATTATTTATGCTATTAATTGCATAACAATTAACAACCTAAAAATAGAGTATTTTCTGCAGGCCGAAAATCAGCCTCAAGTGGCATTAGCCTTTAACTTCATATTTCTTAATTCATATTTTCCAGGAAATTTATTTGAAGTAGGGTAAATAGTAAAAGATGCATTCTTTGATGTTTCAACCTATAACATATAAGTGATATTCTACATTCAACATATATCAATATAGTAAAAATCGAATGTAAATAACACAGTTGTTACATTAATATATTTTAACTAAATGTAGTCACTGAATGTTCTAGGTCTTGAATAGAAAATATTCATAAGCCATTATATTTTTATATTTCCTGACAGATATGAATGCTACGATAAGAAGAATCGATCAACTGACAAACATATTGGCTCCATTGGCTGTAGGACAAATAACGACCTTTGGTTCACCAGTCATAGGCTGTGGATTTATAGCTGGATGGAACATGTTATCAATGTGTGTGGAATACTTCCTTTTGTGGAAAGTGTACCAGAAAACACCAGCACTGGCTATTAAATCAGGAAAGAAAGATGATGAACAAGAATTAAAGCAACTAAATATCCAAGGTAGTCTACACATATATTTCTGTCTAAAGTGCATGTCTTGCAAAACTAAACAAATTATGTTTATTATTTTTATTAAGGATAAACCGACTTTTACACCTTTTTGCAGTAAAAGTTCATTAGTAGCAATTTGTTTTGCAAATCTGTGCTAGAATTTCACCTTGTGGTCTGTTTCAGTGCCAGAAAAAAACCACAGACATTATTATCTACTCTTGGACAGTTTTATGGAAAATAAAGTAATAGGTGCAATAAAATCCAATGTGTCATTAAGTGGCAGATTTATCAAGGGTCAAATTTTCTAGGCGGAAAATACTTCGAAGTCGAATTCGTAGGATTTTTGGCATCGTACGATCGTATTCCGATCGTGGTGCGGTCGTACTTCGAAACGTACTATTCGACCGATTTTATCGTACGATCGTACGATTTTCCTTCGAATACAAAAAACTTAGAAACATGCTCTGGAAGGTCCCCATAGGCTAACATAGCACTTCGGCAGGTTTAAGTTGGTGAAGTATTGATGTCGAAGTTTTTTTTAAAGAGACAGTACTTCGGTCGAATATCGAATAGTCGAACGATTTTACTTTGAATCGAAGGTCGAAGTCATAGTAGCCTATTCGATGGTCGAAGTATCCAGAAATTACTTTGAATTTCGAATTTTTTAACTTAGAAAATTCCCTCTAAGTGTATGCACTCTTCGTGCAGCTTTTTCAAGGAGCATTCACTAGTGAGAACTGCAGGTGGGTTTTCTTTTTGGAAGCTAAATTGTCAGAAAATAGAGGCAGGTGAAGTTATGGTCCAAAGCAGTTGTACTGGTAGATACATTAGATAGTTTAGAGAGGGTTGGATGCCTTTTAAAAGTTGAGAAAAAATAAAAAGATACTGAAACTAACTGCAAACTACTACGACATCCAGAGATCTGGTGGAAAACGCTGATGAAGGAACCACCAGGTCTGCCATAAGCCTTATAAATAAGTCTAAAGGTTTAATTTTAAAAATATCTTTGATTGTTGTTATATTATGCACTAAATAAAAAATTGAAAAGTTTTACTGTAGCACTTACTATTAATTGCTCTCTTGCTGAGCAAAGAAAAAACTGATAACGTAGTTACCAGTCTTTTTCCCTCTTGTAGTGTTCAAGGCCCAGCAATAAAAAAGGGTTAAATTTTTTATGCAGTATATTTTCCAGTCATAAAGCTCCCTTAAGAATTCTCTCCATCCCTCCATAATTTTGTCACTGAGCTCTGGGATGACAGAGTAGTTCCAGCACAGTGTTTGCAGAGCCTCTCTGTTAAGTGGCCCACCATTAAATACAAACAGGGCAGAACATGTTCAGTCTTGTCCATTTCTTGTACTTTAGCTATAGCTTCATTTGCTACTGTGCATGCATAGACTTGTTGTGTAAATTATGATTACTCAAGAGTAAAGCCAAAACTATAGGATAATCTAAGCTAAAACCACACTAGAGGTTTTTAATCAACAGTAGCGCTAAAATATAGATATTACATTTATTAAATTATAAATTAAATATTCACACACTGGTGTTCATATATATTTTAAAAAAAGGGACCTCATATGAAAAAAATATATATATCTCCTTTGTTATATTGGTATATTCATGTTTGCACACTTGTGGATAGTCAGCACTGTGCACCAGGATTAACCACGGCAACTATCAGAAACGTCGAGGGCCCCATAGAACTTAACTGTTTACAAAAACAGTTTAAAAAAACAATTGTTCTCTGGCACCCAGTGGCATAAGATTCTAAATTTACTTTACCTACAGAAGTCTCAGTTGTGCCAGTAACTGCGACTGATCCATAGGGTGCACGAGTGCAAAAGAAGCCCTGTACTATAGTTAACTGCCATTTACCTGAAGGAAGGGACCAAAGCTTCCTTTTCACACTTTTTGGAATCCACAGTAGAAAGAATAAGAGAAGTGGATCATATTGTAGGTGCTGAGCTTTTCCTTCTGTTTTAATAGCCAGATCATAGTTGCCTGAAAATTAGGCCTAGAGGGCTCATTTATTAATTCACTTACATATAGTATATACCAGTCGCAAAACTAAATTGAAAGTCGGCTCTCCCCAGTAAAGATTCCAAAGCTCACAATTTCTTGCATATTCTGTGATTAAGGAAGGAGACTGACAAAAAGTGTGCAAAGCATTGTGGGAACTGGAATCTAGGTTAATCGAGTGTTAATTTGACAGCAGCTTCCTTAAAATGAAATTTAATTTACAATTTTTAAAGTAATTCATTCATTTTATTTAACATGAATAATGAATGTGGCTTAGAATGACATTTTCATTGATATTGCAAAAAAAAAATATATTTTTGGGTGGACATTTGATTTAATGATTAGAATTTTGTGTACACTTTATAAATTTTGAACAATGCTTAACTTACTGTATGGTTTATTCAGTTATAGACGCGAATACAAATAACAGTCAGAAGCCCACTGAAGACGCGCTGCTTATGGGAGAGAAAGTTGTAGCTGTTGTGGATACTAAAAAAGAACCAAGCTGTACTGAAAGAATGGCAGAGCCATTCCGAACCTTCCGGGATGGATGGGTGGCATACTACAATCAATCTGTGTTTTGGGCTGGAATGGGTCTGGCTTTTCTCTACATGACGGTCCTCGGCTTTGACTGCATCACAACTGGCTATGCCTACACACAAGGTCTAAGTGGATCAGTTCTCAGTATTCTAATGGGAGTTTCTGCTATTTCTGGCATCATGGGAACCGTAGCCTTCACCTGGCTTAGAAAGAAATGTGGTCTAATTCGTACAGGCTTTATTTCAGGAGTTGCCCAACTAAGTAGCCTTATTCTCTGTGTGATCTCAGTTTTCATGCCTGGAAGTGCCTTGGATCTATCGGTTTCTCCATTTGCAGACATCAGCACTCGCTTCTTGGAGGGTGAGCCATTGCCCACTATGTCTCCTGTTCCTGATGTGTACTTTACCACTGATATACAGAACCTTGGAAATAACTCCACCTCCCAGTTTAGTGATTCAGAAGCTGGTATATCACTGATCTCTGTCAGTCTTTTGTTTGCCGGGGTCATCGCAGCTAGAGTCGGTAAGTCATTTTTTTCTATCTGGGTAAAATCATTTAAAAATCTTTGCATTTGGACTAGATATAAAAAAAGGAGATTTATTTTGTACAAAAAACTGACATCATCAATGATATGAATGTATCTTGATCAGTTATGATGTTTTTTAGATTATTAGTTAAATTATGGACCCTTGTGTGACCAATATCTGATTATTTTCAGTCCTTCACAGTGTGGTAAATAACTATCGTTATACAAAGAAGCATATATTTAGCTGCAAGAAAAAAACGTACACTCTTAATGAGATAAATTAAAAATTGCTCAAAGCCACAGAACCTATATTTAGCTTCAAATATTATTTGACCCTCCAATATAAGGGTCAAATAAAGCCAGTAAGAAACAACTTTAAACATATGTCATAGGATTTTTTCTCTCTTCACCAGAAAAATATCCAGGCCAACCTCGTCCCCCAGCAGCCTTGTCATGCTCATCAATACAGCAGTGCAGAACACATCCAACACTTTATTTCTAATGCAGTCGCAGGTTAGGTCACAGAGGGCCGTGACAGTTCTTTTATGTTCAGGCAGAGCTTAAAGTGCGAAAAACATGGCAGCTTGCACCAAATTTTTGCACTTTCCATCAGCCCTAAACTTAGTTTAAGGAGAAGGAAAGGCTTGCAGCACTTGGGAGTGACAAATGTTAGGCACCCCCAAGTGATTGTATTGACTTACCTGAAACCCTGGGCCGGTGCTCCTATCAGCAGAAAACTGCACCAGCCCGGGGTTATACCACTGAGCACCACAAAGCGATCTTCTTCCTCCTTCCTCCTTCTTCGCAGGGCTGCGCATGCGCAGTAGAATGAGAAGCCGAACTTTAACTATTTCGTTGAAGTGTGCATGCGTTTGCCCTAGGAAATTGATGAAAGAGGAAGACGGAAGTGGATCGCTCTGTGGTGCTCACTGGTATAACCCTGGGCCGGTGCAGTTTTCTGCTGACAGGAGCACTGGCCCAGGGGTTTCAGTTAAGTCAATACAATCACTTGGGGGTGCCTAACATTTGGCACCCCCAAGTGCTGCAAGCCTTTCCTTCTCCTTTAAGGACCCTATAATGTTTCAATGGTTTGAGAATTCAGAAAAAAGAGCGATGGTGTTTGTAAGTATTATTTAAGTGCAAATTTATATTGTATACTGCTTTTGTTTCATTTTGTAATGTATATTTTTTAATTTTTTAGGCCTTTGGTCCTTTGACCTGACAGTTACACAGCTCCTTCAAGAAAATGTAATTGAATCGGAAAGAGGCATTATAAATGGGGTTCAGAACTCTATGAATTATTTGCTGGACCTTCTGCATTTCATCATGGTAATCCTAGCCCCAAATCCTGAGGCCTTCGGTTTGCTAGTGCTCATTTCTGTGTCCTTTGTTGCTTTGGGTCATATTATGTATTTCCGATACGCTCACCTAAATCTAGGGAAGCAGGTGTTTGCTTGCTGCTCCCCTGAGCCCAAAACTGTGACGGGTGATAATCAGCCAGGTGAAGAGGCCTCTGTTGTTTAAATAGTTCCTAACTGCAATTAACGTACAGTACTCTGTGTTAATTAGTGTATGTTTAAAAGTGTTATTCTGGAGTAGTTACAGTGTACAACAGTTATTAGAATGGAAATATCTAGATAGTGAAACAAAACACTGCCTATGACACTGAAAGAGTAACAATTTTGATTCATATAAAAGTTATATGCTTCACATATATTTAGCCACTTTTTAGACCAACATTCTAAGCCTGGACTTATCCCTTGCATTAAGCTTTCAGGGACCAGTATAATATGATGGCCGATAAGAGTAGTACTAAAATATCAGACAACTTGAAAATTTGACTGAGATGGCCAACATTTTTAAACAAAAGTCATATATGTACACATTCAGTGTATGTAGTGGCTTTTTTTTTGCCATGCACACTGCATATGCATTGGGGTTTGAAACTGTTCGAGCTTCAATGTCCAGATTTTGAATCTCCTTACAAAGAATAGATGTATTTTCCTGTTTCAACACTGAGTGATATAATTGTAAATACAGTAACATTTCATTGGTCAGTTACATCATATTGCCAAACACTGTTATGCTGGCATCTATTTGTGAAATTAATCTGATGCTAGCCATACACTGAATTTAAAGCCATAGGCTGACATTGGCTGCTCCAGGTCGAGTATGCATGATAATTGGCTTAAGTGTGGGCCTAAACTATGGCTTATCTCACATACCTTTTTGGAGATCAGGTAGACTGGTTTGAAAATCCTTTTGGTTGAGGACCGCTTTGGGCTGTCGATGCAGTTCTCTCCTGATGGGTTTTCATTGGCCCCTTTTTTAAAATAATTGTTGGCTCAGGAGCCAAGAGAGTGGCCCAATTTTGATACCCAGATGGCAACCTCACCAGTGTTTACAGCCAACATAACTGCGAAAGCTGGTTATTTGTAAAGAAACAAAAGATATTGTGAATGTATTATTTTTCTTCTTTGGTCAAATGGTTTTTAAAAAACGTCCAGACTTGAATCATTACTGAAATATTAAACTATGAGCACATTCAACCTGGATTCTCTGTGCCTACCTAAGAGTAATCAACTGTTGTAAAATTAGTTATACATATATATATAGGTATATACAGTATATTTAACACCAGCACTGCAGTTTGCTAGAAATAAATGCAATTGTATATGACAGCTGACAGATGCACATTGTGCCATAAATTATTTGCAATATCTGATAATAAGTGAGGTTGCTTTTAACCAAATGAAGAAGCAGATTAATACTATGAAGTTAATATGTAAGCTACAATCATTGTCTTTTAGTACGACATTTTCTAACAATGGAAAATGGTTTTAATGTTGTATAACATACATTTGTATCCAGGAGCATGCAAGAGGCAGATGAAAGCGCCATGCAATAAATTTTTATGCACTTTCTCTTAACCACAGTAATGACTGTATACACAATTTTTACTGGTAACTTCTCGGATGTATTACTTGACAGTTCTCTGACTTTCTATAAAATTTAATGTCATCCATTTTGCTATACCAAATATTCATATTCCTTCTCTTTGTAATATTTAATAAACAGTAAATGCTGAAAACGAATCCTCTGTGTCTAATATGATTTCATACTGGTACAAAAAACCATACAGATAAATTAGATACAAGTGAAAATAATGTATATATTTTATTTTAGCCATGTTGCACTAGTAAAGTGTTGTATGTGCTTCAGCTGAGCTGAAGATAATGGCAGACAAGGCTGTTTGTTGTTACACCACCAAAGACTAGTATCAAGTATCCAGACTAAAGTATAACTCAACTGGCAGTGTGATTGAAAATTCTGGATTAGGCATTTAAGACTGGAGAAAATAAAATTTTCACCATGAGCATATCATTTAATGTCCGAACTATCAGATATAAAATTCTTTACCAATAAGTATGTGGTAATGAATGACATGCTGGTGGTGTTCTGAAGTGGATCCAGATCCTTTCTAGTCATAAGTCATATATGATATAATTACACTGTTTTTGTTTCCTCTGGATAAGTTTGTAGCGTGATTTGGAAATAGCTGTATTTACTATGTTACTATCAGTATATACCATTTCTAGTTCAGTCTGCATGATCAATAAGCACTCGGAGGAAGAGAACAGGTATGAATAAAAGATGGAGACCGCAAACTACAGAGAATCACAAGTCATTCAGTGGGGACTATCTTAAAGGCATGTAAAGGCAAAAAATAAAATCCCATTTTTACTTTCTTTAATGAAAAAGAAACCTATCTCTAATGTACTTTAATTAAAAAATGTGTACCGTTTTTATAAGAAACATGACTGTATGAAATTCTCCCTTCATTTACTGCTGTGGATAGGAATTGTCAGATGGTCCCTAACTGCTGAGCAGGGAAACAATCATACTTATGAACAGCAGGGGGGGCCCCCCCCTTACTTCCCAGCCATGCAGAACTCAAGGAGCTTTGTTTATGATGGTCCCTAAGCAGCCCAGACCACACTGAGCATGTGTAGGGTCAGGCAAAGATGTTTAACAAAGTTACAAGATGGTGACCCCCTGTAGCCAACTTTGAAAGCATAAATTATTTGTTTGATTAGGCTTGTGGTGCAGTAAGTTCATGTTTATATTTAGTATACAAAATACAGCATTTCTAGCCTTATTCTACTTTAGACTTTAAGTCCTTTAAGTAAGCCTGAAAAAAAAAATAGGACTTCGTTTGGGGTATTATTTGTAAAAATATGTCTGACTTTGACATTACTGTTTACAATTTTTGCCCTAAAGATGCAAGTGTAAGAGTGTTTGCAAGGGGCCCGGGCCCCGAAATTTACTCAACTGTAAATATAAATACTATAACAAGTGTTGTTAAACAGCAATCAGGAAGGCAATGCTAGAAAATGCAGAACTGATTGCAGCACAGGCTAAGACTAAACCCTTAGTCTCTTTAAGTATATTAATAGTAAAAAGAAATTGTGGCTCCATTAATTCATGTATATTTTTAGTTATAAAGGATACAAAAAAGGCAAATCTGCTTAGTCAGTTCTATCCTTTATACAATAGAGAAGTCAGAACTTCAAGACCCACTTGGCACAGATGACTCAGCAAAATTAACTCAGTGGCTGAGGCAGGTTATGGTATATAAAGGTTTATTCAAAATTAATGTGAACAATGCACCATGGCCTAATGGAATACACCCTTGGGTAGACCCTTGAGCTTGGTTCGATTTTAGCCAGGCCTGTTTTTCTGATTTTGTCAGACTCACTATCATCTGGTGTAGCTTTTGTTACAGTGCCCTATTTTTTTCAAGAGTCCACCAAACGACTCCAAATTTATTGTAGGAGGTTCCCCATAGGCTAAAACACCAATTCGGCAGGTTTTAGATAGCGAATAGTCGAATTCAAAGGGACAGTACATGATAAATTTCGAAATTCGAATTTTGATTTATTTTCTTTTAAACTCAAATAAAATTTGGACTATTCCCTAGTCGAATTACACTAAAATAAAATCGAAATCCAAATTCGAATCTTTGAATTTTCAATTCGATCCTTGATAAATCTGCCCGTTAGAGGTGGGTATTGTAATGTAACAGTGTTTGCAAATGATGCAAAACTATGTAGCCCAATAAATCCCATTCAGGATGTGCCATGCAGCAAATCCTGACAAAATCAGTAATCTGGGTGTGTGGCAAATGAGATTCAATGCTGATAAATGCACCACTTGCATGTGGCTAAGTAAAATAAAGCAGGGTTATATTAGCCCTTAAAGGACCAGCAGGGTTATATTAGCCCTTAAAGGACCAGTGAAATCTAAAAGTGAAAATGTTTATGTTGGTCAATCACTTACAAAAATATAATTTCTTGGCAAAATATTTCATATGAGATGTTTAATTCTACTGTTTTGCATAGAGCCATGAATGACATTATGCTCTTGTTTATCTTCCTGTGTAAGGACTAAAATATCCATTGTATTCTACAGAGTTTATCTGTTATCTGCTATGTAAACATATCCTTTTTGGCCCATTCAGCTTGGCTAGGTCACACTAAGCATTTTCTTTACTGGCTTATTACAAATAGGAAGAAAATGCAGATTCGTTGTATTTTGCCCCAATGTTAGTGTGCATTGACAGGCACAGCATCTGTAACATGAAACAGATTTCAGCACCGAAATTCATACTTTCAGGTATTGTACTGCCAAACAGATTACTGCCAGATTACACGGATGTTGGGGTGGTAGAGAGCACATTGGCGTTTCCTTCCCTGGTTTAGATATGCTGGCAGAGAAAATGCATAGTGTGATATCACCCTTTGTTGTATTTCTAGAGCAAAGCACAATTTACATCAGTGCAGGGTAACACATTACTTGGTGTTATTAGTCTTTTAATTAAACAATGTTGGCTGTAACAAGGAGGTGGAGACATCCGAAAAGCTTATCATAGCTATATAAACATGAATTTGTTTAATAGGAAAATACAACACAGGAAAACCACAACTATTTCAACAACTACATTTCATTGTTGACTGTTTCCCTTTTGTGGTACCTTCAATTGTATGCATGACTGTCAAAGGTCAACACAGTGTTATTTTGCTTAGAGTAGAGAAAATTCAGATCCATTAAAATACTACAAGCAGAGGCTGATTTTTACACTTTTTAAATCACGTTTTTAAAAGCTGTTGTAGTGGAAAAAAATATGACTTAATAAAATAAACTTTTGTTCCACAATTTGTTTTCATGAAAATGGTGGGGGGAAAAAACAAAAAATTGAATTTTCCCATTAAATGTCATTGGAACTGTAAAAAATGAGAAAATGTTCCCCCATTCTCAACCCCCCGCCTACCAAATTTTAAAGAAACTTGGCAACTTTTAGTTGCAAACTTTATTCAGCTGGCCAAGTTGGGACTCTTTACACCGGAGAAGAGGTGCTTAATTGGAATGTTATAATTATAAATAAACACAGAATATAATGGGAACATGTGCATTGCATAGTTGCTTGAAATTGGCTAACAAGGCAGGACCCAGTCCTACACCAAGGAACTCACACTGAGAGTGATCTTCCCCTTAGTAACATTGTTCATTGCTCTCTTCTGCTAGGTTGGATTTGGGATTGGCTATCCCTATAAGAAGTCTCATGTACATTAGTAGGTTCTGCACCTGGAGCTGGTAGTATGACAATGAATAGTTGCTGAACTTCTCAACAGAAAGTTATTTCAGTTTTAACCAGGGGCCTAGTTCCCCCCCCCAACTGGGCATTAAACTTGCTATGTCCTTGTGAGTGCTGATATGGAATATGTCCAGGGAAAATTACATCATACTTACCGTGTTTATCCTTTCCTGGACATACTCCATATCAGTTCATTCCAATCCCTTCTACAATGGTTGTCTTAAGCTGGCCATAGATGCAAAGATCTGATCGTAAGAATCATCGTACGATCGAACTTCCCCATCTCCCGACCTGCCACTAACCATTCAGATCAAAGTCTTACCATTCCGACCAAATAAAGTAGTTAAAGAACAGATCAGCAATGTTACAATATCTATGTCCGACAAAGCTGGTGACAGTCTCCCACTAAAAATCGTACGATCAGCACTACACGCAGAGATATTATCGGCAGCCGACAGAAATTTTCTAACCTGTCCGATCGACCAAACGACCAATCTCTGCCGGACGAAAAAGGTCGGGACTCTCCACACAAGGTCCGAAAATCATACGAATCCTCGATGGGGATGGCTTTTAAAGCTTTGGGGGGGGGGGTCCTTCTGATGGGGGTGGGAATACCCCAGTGAGGGCTGAGTGGAGTATGTCCAGGAAAGTAAAATCATGTACGTATCATACAATTTTCCTTTATTTTATATAATGAACTTGGTGTACCACCAAAAGGTTCAGCATCTCTATAATAGTAATGATCCAGGTCTTTACAGTTGTCACAGGAGTTTCCCATCCTGGATTTAGTGAGAAGTGTCAGTAACACCTCGTATGCTCAGTTTGCTCTGAGCAGCTGTTGAAAAAGTTAGCTCAGAGGTCAAATTATCAAGTAAATGAGGGTTGCCTGAGCTGATTCTATAGGGTTGATCTTTCAATTCTGATGGTAATTGCACTGTTTTTAGAGCTGTCATATAATGAGAATGTGAATTAATTTCTTATTTGCCTTATGTCATGACATATGTATCCAATGTATACCATACCTCTAAACTGTCCTGTTTTTGTGGGACAGTACTGATTTTGACAGCAAATTAAAAGCTTGCATCAAAGTGCAAACACAAGTGAATAACTTTTGATTCACTGCCACAAGCACAACTCCCTCTGTCAGGCCTCTCCTTTATTGTTGGAAGTGGGAGCATATATTCATTATGGTAGTGTGGCTTGCTTTTTCAGCCTCTCCATCTTTTTTTCTTGTAGTCCTGGGCAGGTGACTTAAGTGGGTCAAATGAATAGCTGCAAAAAAAGTAAATGACACACTGGTGAGGATAGTGGCAATATATAGTGAATAAAGTACCCCCTCTTGTAAAATATAAGGATATTATAAGTTACCGAGGAGTTTCATGACCATATAAAAACACAAGGCTGAAGGCCGAGTGTTTTTATACAGGTCATGGAACTCCGAGGTAACTTCTAATATCCTCATATTTTGCAACTGGGGGTACTTTATTTATTATAATACACAAGTTTCAGTGAGTCATGTGACAGAAATGACATCAGAACTCACCGTTTATAACTGATGACATCAAAACTCACTGTTTATAAGGATATAATTTACAGGATATACATGGCTTTTGTGTATTATAACATTTTAGAGCAATAATGCTAACTGGTGTATTTCTATAGAGAACATTTACTTTTATATATCTGTGTGATACAATATATTATTATGTACATGGAACATGTTGATTTGCAATTAAAGGCACTAAATTTGCCCAAGAGCAGTAACTTATAGCAACCAATCAGCGGATAGTACTTCTTGGTCACCTGTTTAAAAGCAGACATCTTATGGGTTACTATTGTTTAGTGCTCCTGGTAAACTTAGTGCCTTATAATACATATGGGGGTTAGCCTCCCAAAAGAGAGGCGTCAAACTAGGGGAACAGGGGCAGATTTGAAGAGACTGTGTGAAAGTTGAGAAGTTGGGCATCATTTTACATGAAAGGTAATTGCAGAGAAAGGATGCAGCCAATGATAAACTATTTAAGGATGGGGTGCAAACATGGTAAAACTGATTACACCCCAATATCAAATATCTCAGTTGCTTTTAATGGATTCGCTGGAATGAAGTGTGGGTCTTATATTCTAATAAATATAAATACAACTATAACTGACATATTTGCATATATCCTGCACACCACTAAATGAATACCTTTTAGGGGTATTTCCTAAATTCATAATGACTTGCATCATGTGCATAATGTATAGTTTACATATATAATACTAGAGAACTAAAGGAACATTTAAATAAATAAATATCAACCATCAGGGAAAAGCAGTCAGGTTTTATTCTGCTGATTCATTGTAATCATCCCCTGAGGAGTTTCATATTACTTGACTTCATCTAAACAGGAAAACAGTTCTATAGTGTAACACACTGGCCAGTTAATAAGGTGCAGAGAGAGATAGAGACTGCACAGAGGAAAGAGTGCCAGCCATGGATTTCTCAGATGATGAAACACACAGTAAATGATGCTCGGGTAAGTTACTTTATACCAGGTCTGGAATTAGGGGTAGACAGAAGAGGCACACACCTTTGCTGCCTACCCCTAGGCCGGGCTCGCGTTCCCCCAGGACCACTCATCACCATGGAATCCCCCCTTGTTAGAGTTTATTATAGCTTGAGTGAACTCAGATGAACTCACAACTCGAATGGTATCTACCGTATATATTTGAGTATAAGCCGAGTTTTTCAGCCCCCAAAATATGCTGAAAAACTATAACTAGGCTTAGACTCGGGTCAAGCACAAAAATGGTCTCCGGCGTCTAAGAATAGTCGTCGGTGTCCAAGAATAGTCACAGGCATCCAAGAATAGTCTCCAAGAATAGTCGCCGGCATACAAGAATGGTCGTCGGCGTCCAAAAACAAGACGCCGGCACCTCCAATGGGAGCAGAAACCCTCAATTTTTTGATTGAAACTTACCAGAAGCTGCTGCATTTCTCACCCTAGGCTTATACTCGGCTTATACTCGAGTCAATAAGCTTTCCCAGTTTTTGGAGGTAAAATTAGGTACCTCGGCTTATACTCGGGACGGCTTATACTCGAGTATATACGGTAATTTAAGAAAAAACTAAGATGGATTATGCAAATTCATGTTGCAAAACCTGAAAACTCGAATCGCTCGAATTATTAGAGTTTTCGGGCAAAACCCCCTGGAAAAAAAAACTCAACCATCATGCAGGCTATTAACATATTCAAATGGTTCAAGCAGGGCTCGAACTAGGGGTAGGCACGTGCCTAGGGCGCAAAGCTGGGGGGGCGCCAGGCACGTATCTTCTCTGTCGCCTGCCTACCCCTAGTCTGGTCCCCTCTCTTCCCTGACTGTCGATTCTCCCCCGTCGCACTTGCGAGAATTGATTTGCGTGTGTATGCGAACGGCAATACACACAAGTTTGCATACTTGAAAACTCAAATTTTCGTCGAAAACACAACTGGAACCTTAATAAATAACCCTCTTAGTGTTTGTATTCAAAATGTTTTAAATGGAAATTTTATTGCTTTATCTTGAAGTTTTGTGTTTTAAGGACTTTTAAATGTCTAGTTTTTACATGTAGGTTAAAAGTCAAAAGTCAAAAGTAGCAATTCCTTTCTGATTTGGCCTCTGGGCCCTTCTGTAGAATTCAGTTCTTTTGAAGGGGTAGGTATTATCATGCTTTAGTAAAGGAGGTGTCACAATGGAATTGTTTTAGTATTTGAGATGTGTTTAGCTGTTTGGCATGAGGTCTTCAAATGTGGTTGAAGAAAGTGCTGCTGGAGCAGGCCAATGCCTTTGGAATTGTTGGGCCAGTATAGGTTGCAATTGCTTATCACAATCTTTCTCAACCTAATGCTTACAGAGCTGTCAAATGTAATGTTAAGAGCGATCAAACTGTTCATACAAGTCTTTGCATATGAGGTCCTCCTTAAGTTTATCTGACAGACTTTGCCAGAATTAGAGCTGTGATGTTCCAAACAGTTTCAGAAGCAAGGGTGTGGAACTCAAAGGATCTCATACTTAAGAGATCTGCATCTGATATTGCTGGCGTGGCTCTTTCATTTCTTCACATGACTATTTTGGGATTTGACTCAATTACAGTGGGGTATGCTTACACACAAGCTCCTCATTGGAGTATCAGCCATTTTAGGCATACTTTGAACTATGGCATTTGCTTGGTTCCAGAAGAGGTGTGGTTAAATCTAGACAGGTGGTATCTCTGGGATCAGACAACTTTCTAGTTTAACAGTTTGTATAGTGTCTGCCTGGAGGTTCATTACTTCATAGACAAATGTAAACAACAATGACATTATTTAAGAATCTCACATCTCTACATACCGTATATACTCGAGTATAAGCTGAGTTTTTCAGCACCCAAAATGTGCTGAAAAAGTCTACCTCGGCTTAACTCGAGTTAGCTAAAAAGTTGCTGCTTACTCACTGATTGAAGCGTGCAGTGACTCCTCCATGCTGCCCATACTTCTCCCCCCTTGTGGCTTGATTCTGCTTCCTTAGCCCTCAGCCCTTCCCCTCTCAGCTCTCGTCACTCAGTACTCACCCTCCTCAGCCCTCCCCCTTTTTTTTTCGCATAGTGCACAGGAGATGTGGGGAAAATGTGTGTGCATTATTTTTAATAGGAGCGCGCGAGAGTTTGGAAGAGGAGTGCTCAAGATGACAGTTGGACGAGGTGTGCGCTCACTCTGTGATACGAGCACGCACCTGTTAAGGGAGCAGAGGCGCACGTCTTCTCCCTTTGTGACGTGCCCTGGGACGCTGAAGCCTCATAATAGAGGGAAAGGAGGCGGAAGCTTGAGAGCTAAGGGGGCGCGGCCTCACATCCCTTGGCTTTTGTTTCTTCCGTTCGTATCCTGCGCTTCCCTGTAGCCTGATTTCAGTTGCGGGAGGAGCTGCAGCTCTGGAGTTATACTTTTAAATATGGCGCCTGTCAGAAAGAAGAGAGGTGAAGCGTGGGTCAATCTGTGGAGAAAAGGTAGCGCCAGATCATTGTAATTGTGTAGTGTATCATGTCTTATAGCTTGCTATGATTAATGTTTTTTATTTTATTTATTCTCCTTTAACCCTCCGTGCAAGTTTGTGAGCTACCGTTGTCATTTGAGCTTTGAGCACGGAGGGGAAAGGCTTAAGTGGGAGGACTGAGTGACGAGAGCTGAGAGGGGAGGGGCTGAGGGCTAAGGAAGCAGAATCTAGCAAGGAGGAGTGAGAAGTATGGGCATCACAGAAGAGTCACTGCTGTCTTCAGATCAGTGAGTAAGCAGCAACTTTAAAGCTTTAAATTGGCCATGTCCTAAAATTAATTTCTCACCCCTAGGCTTATACTCGAGTCAATAAATTTTCCCAGTTTTCTTAGGTAAATTAGGTACCTCGGCTTATACTCGGGTCGGCTTATATACTTGAGCATATACGGTATGTACAAACGGGTCAAATTCGCCCATCCCTACAGAAAACTCTTCCAATGCATCTTCAGTGTTAAATACAGGTCCAGCATTTAATTCCAGAAAAGAAGATTTCTCCTCAGTTATCCTGTTGTTCCCTGGTGTTGTTGCTGCAAGAGCTGGTATGTATGTTTTTACAAGTGATTTTACTTGTCCTTGTCTAAAAGGAATCCTAAAACAACATTATTTGTAATTTTTATCCTGTTTTTATCTTATACTTGATACAAACAAAGATATAGTTAAGTTTTTTTGGAAGCAAAGCCAGCCTATTGGGTTTATGGAATGTTTAAATAATTTTCTAGTAGACTTAAGGTATTAAGATCCAAATTAAGGAAAGATCTATTATCCAGAAAACCCCAGGTCACTTTTGAGTTAACTTTTAGTATGATGTAGAGACTGATATTCTGTGACAATTTGCCATTGGTTTTCATTTTTTATCATTTGCGATTTTTGAGTTATTTATCTTTTTAATCAGCAGCTCTCCAGTTTGCAGCTTCAGCAGTATGCAGGGCCGGGCCAGACCACCGGGCACCACAGGAAACCCGGCTGGCCGCATCGCCCCTTCTACTGAGCATGCGCGCTGGCCGCTGCATCCCAGAGCATACCTGCTAGCCACTGCGTCACGGCACATGTGTGCTGGCTGCCATGTTGCGGCGCACGCAACCATCGCTTAACAGTTAAGGAACATTATTCTTAAATTATTGCAATATTTGGTCATGCAATGTTTCACAGAGAGTTGCACCTCCCCATCTTTATTTCTGAGAGACCATCACGTCTTCTGGAAAGATCTTCTGGTGAATAAGGCACCAAAGCAGGTCTCTTTACATAAATAGGCAAAAGAGATATTTGCCCAGGGCCAGCCAGGGGGCAGCCATGAAACCTTTCATCTGCTGTAACTTTTGCCAAAAACAAGATCTCTGCAATGTAACAATTTGATTTTTTAAACTCTGTTTCTATTGAAAGAAATGTTTCTAAGAACTTTCAAAAAAAACTTCAATGTGGAAGTTTCTTCTCATGGTGTCCATTGTAGAGGGTGCTTTGAGATTCTGCTTTTCTCTAGCAGTAAGCCCAGGATAAAGACATGTCTGGGTTACTTTCTCTCCCTAGTGTAGAAGAATTAGCTGCCTATGCAAATGTTATGCCAACACATTTTTTAAAATAGGGTATACAATCCATTTTTCAGCAGCACAATCCCTATGCACAGAGGCACACACAGTGTGGTACAGATAAATCATATAAATATATGAGAAAATTTGATTATAGAACTGTGGTAACAGCTGGAGGGGAGCAACTGCTAACATGCTAAATTTGGGGCCCTGTCAGCAATCTATTATGGATCCAATGTGCTCTTTCATTTAACGCAGAAGGAGTGCTGCAACACTGCTTTCCAACTTTCCCTTATTACCATCATAAAAAGCAAATCTTTTTTACATGATCTGTCCTTCATTAAGCCATGCTCACTGCTGTTTATAGTGCCATTCACTTCAGAGTTTGAAGATCGACTCCATAAAGGTACACATGACTAACCTCAATTACATTTTGAGTGGCTGCTGGCACAGGATATTAAAGAATATATAGAAAGTGAGAAAATACAAAGTTTTGTGCACTAAACAAATTGCCAGGGATAGCACTGCAGGAGTGTGGAAGACCTGTGGGTAGAGAGTTCAGATGGGCATAAGGTTACAAAATCATTATCATTGATATATGCTACAGCTGTATATATTCTCTATAACTGAGAATAATAAAGCCCAGCTCCTATTACAAATAGGAGTTTTCACAATAAAGTCAAGTTGTTATTTTGGTTGACTTCATGTATCCATACATTGACTGGAGTAATAGGGTTGCCAATTGAAATGGCTGGCAGTTTTGCAAAGTTTGCTAATTGACAACTTTTTTCTTTCAGGTAGTTCACGAACCTACTAACCTTTTTTGGATCTTTTTTTTTAATAATACTGAATTATGTCTAGCATTTGCTTAATGAGCAATCAGATAACAGTGATCATACATGGTTTTATTTGAGATAATGTTGCAGTGACAACTCTATAAGGAAATAACCAAGACACTAAATTTTAGACTTGTAAATGTTGGCACTATAACGCCATTTATTTAATATATTAACCAGGAAAAACTTTACAGGGTTAAACACGGAAGAAAATGAAATGTGTTTAAAATGCTGAATATACGTCAGTATATTCTCCCTGATTTCACATTTGATAAAAATGCCTCTAAAAATCCCATCGAAATGAATAAAGAGTGGTAGGAAAAAATATGCTCTTTGGGCATTCAAGTTAACTTTTATTAGGTACAAAGAAGCCAATAAAGCATTCAGAATTGCTGAGCTAGAATAGTGAATGAGGGTATTGCAACAAGTAAAATAATCCAAAAGCTAAATGAATCCAAAATAATATTTTAAATATGTAAATATTTTTTTTTTTAAAAAAACAAGCTTTGTCAGCTGTGGGTTATTATACTAGGGGTGTTATTTATCAAAATCTGAATTCATCTCATTATTTTCTTATATATACTCCAACCAAATCCGCACGGTTAATTCCAGGCCGGGAAAACACTTGAAAAAAATTGTGAAAAATGTACGAAAATTCGAATCGTACAAATTTTTTAGATTTTCCACCCGAAAACGCACTTTATTTGGATTTTTGCCCAAAAAACACAAAATCTTTGGATTTTTGCACGAAACCCAGCGCAGATCAGGATATCTTCCGGACTTCTCCCATTGACTTGTAAACAACCTCGGCAGGTCTGAGATGCAGGATTTTTGGATTCGGACCTTTTCTGTCCTCTGGATATAATAAATCATGAAAAATTCTAGTTTTTTTTCCACTAAAAATTTTGGTTTTATACTAAAAAAAACTAATTTTTTTCCTGTTTTATCAGACTTTAATAAATAACCCCCTAGGTGTATTAACCTCTAAAAAGAACTGGAAGGCTGTGATACCGTTAGCCTTTCACTTCAGTCCGTCACTGGATATTTAAACACTGTAGATAGTGCTGGAAATGTGAACTAGAGAGCTGATGTTGCCTAAACTCTTTGTGCTCCTACAATTGAAATTCCCTGTGCTACGTTGTACTGTTTAGCAGAGGCCATATGGGAGGTTCTGAATATCCCGCAAGCACCTTTAGTCTGCAACAAGTGATATTAAAAATGTTTCTTAGCTATGTGCAGTACTCATTATATCATAATCATAAAATTGCTTTATAGCATTTCTTGGCTTATGCACTACAGCAGCACAGACACTGATATTTCTGGGATCCCTTCCTCCTTGTGTTGCCATCTAAACCTGCCCCAACAGTTTTCCAGATCAAGAAAGTATATGGTAAAAAGCAATGTGGTGCTCCCGGTATCATGGGAGCTGATCTTGTATTACATTATTCCAGGGCCGTATTTATATTAAGGCAGGGGGAGTGCCTAGGGTGTCAGGTTTTGGGTGCCTATAAATATATATTTTTTAAATGAATTGCCCAGCCTCTTTCACGGATTTCCATTGGAAATCCGGTGAAAGAGCTGGGGGTGAGGAGTAGGGGACTGGGCTGGTTTGAGGAAGTGACATCACGACATAGGGGGTGTATTTAGGTCCGATGCATAGGGCAGCATCGGACCGAAATTCAGTTCTGCATTATTCTTAACAAAATTACTAACACAAATATTTTTTGTTATTTATATATTTTAAAGAGGAAACTATCTAGGAATTATTTTTGCAGCTGTCACTGTAAAAGTTACAGTAGATATCTAGGCCTATTTATCTTTTCTTATAAAGACATTTCTGAAGATACAGTGAATTCTTTAAATAGCCTTATACAGCGAGCCACAAATGTATATTGAATGCTGGCTGTTTTCACAGATCAGCCGAAACAAGGGCATGACTGGGCAGTTTCTCTTGAATGATTTCAGCTGATTCATCAGGTTTCTGCAGATCACGTTTTTAACACCGCAAATAGGGAACAAGCAAATCATAAAGGTATGGGATCCGGAAAATTATACAGAAAGCTCAGAATTACGGAAAGGCCGTCTCCCATAGACTCCATTTTATTAAAATAATCCACATTTTTAAAAATGATTTCCTTTTTTCTCTGTAATAATAAAACAGTACTTGTACTTGATCCAAACTTAGATATAATTAATCCTTATTGGAAGCAAAACTCAGCCTATTGGGTTTATTTAATGTTTACATGATTTTCTAGTAGATTTTGAATCTCATACCCCCCTTCAAGCTAATTTTCCATATATGTAATTTCTTTATTGCAAAAATTCTTTATAGAATTTTCCTCACTACAATTGTATGGGGAAAATATACTGGCAAATTTTCACAGAGAACTATGCCAGGAAAAAATTCACCACATTTCTCTAGAAAAGTGGGCTTACAATTTTTAGTAAATATAAGATGTCTTGTAAAAATGCACCGGGCAAATTAAGATGAACATTGATGGTTAGATAAGGAGGAAATTCACACAACAGTAAATTGCCCCGTAGTGAGGAGCAGAGGAGAGAAGGGCTTTCAATGTTAGCAGACAGATTTTGTACGTTATGCCTTGTTTGTCATGATCAGGGCCAGAACTAGAGGTAGGCTGAAAAGGCACTTGCCTAAGGTGCAACGGTGGGGGGTGCAAGGCATGTACCTCTTCTGTCGCTTACCCAAAACCTGAGGCAGCTCCTGCAATGCCGCCCCCAGCACTTACCTTTTCCTGCACTGCAAAGGATCCAGGAGAGTCTAAATGGGATAGGATTAGGGCATGGATTATTGTTTTAGCAGTTGCGTTAGAAATTGACACATTTTTATATGAATATATGTCAGATTTTGGCAGTGAAATTAAAATGATTAGAGAAGGATAAGTTTTGATCAAAGATAACTCCCAGACAGTATGTTGAATCAACAGGGTTGATGATCATTCCATCCATGGTAATAGTAATAGAAGGAGAAAGGCCAGGTTTGGGTGGGAGGACCATAAACTCTGTTTTAGCTAGGTTCAGATTGAGGTGATATTGCTTTAACCAGGAGGAAATACCTAGGAGGCAGTTAGATATCTGGGTATAGTCGGGTTAGTGAAGGGGCGTCTAAGTATATCCAGATATCATCTGCATATAAGTAATATTTAAGGCCAAATAAAGAAATAAGGTCTCCTAAAGAGAGAGTGTATAGGAGAACAGCAAATAAAAATGAGCCTTCTTTGGCTAGAAGTGTAAAAGCAGAGGGTCTGCCTATTTGTATGGCATACAAGGTGTGTTTATTAAATAGTTAGAAAAAGGGACCAAAACATGAATGACCCCTTAAAAAAATAAAAGGATATAGAAAATAAGAGGAAACGGGAAGCTTGTTACATTTGCATGGGATTTAAACTATGGTTTCACATCTATCACAACTATCTGCTATTTTAAAAGTGATTGCATCTGATGCATATATCAGCACAATTTCTAAACATTATACTAACCAAACAAAAAGAAGAAGAATCCTAATTTTTAACATTGTGAAAACAGACACTGCAAATCAAAATCACGATATTCCATTGATAAAATATATAAACAGAATTTCAATAGTACAGCATGATTAGCAGCAAATCAATGATGTAATTGATATTTAAAGGGGCGGTTCCCCTTTAAGTTAATTTTAAGTATATATAGTTATCGAATGGCCAATTCTAAGCAACTTTTCAATTGATTCTTCATTATTTTTTTTATATAGTTTTTCAGTTGTTTGATTTTTTATGACTATTTCCTGCTTTCAAATTGGGGTCACTGAGCCCATCTAAAAACAAATGCTCTGTAAGGCTACACATGTATTATTATTGCTATTTATTTTTACTCATCTTTCTGTTCTATTCATATTCCAGTCTCTTATTCAGATCAATGCATGGTTGCTAGGATAATCTGGACCCTAGCAACCATCTGAAATTGCAAACTGAAAAGCGGCTGAATTAAAAGCTAAATAATTAAAGAACTGCAAATAATAAAAAAATGGAAACCAAATGCAAATTGTCTCAGAGTATCACTCTCTACATAATACTAAAAGTTAATTAAAGGTGATCAACCCCTTTAATAATGACATTGAGTTTAATCTGATTTGTATAGGTATATAGGTATGTATAGGTCACTAAGAGAACAGGAACACATAACAATAGTTTAATATTTTTTAAGTTGTGCCTATTTTTAAACGCCAAGGAATTATGTATCACCCCGACCAGGTTATTAGAGCTTACTTTTGGAATTATATCAAATATACATTTTACTATGCAAAACATACAGTAACATAGAATAAAATCTTCAGTATACCATGACTTCATAATTACCTCCCTAAATAAGTGGATTTGACATCTCTGTAGTCTCTGTCATTTCACAACATTCATGAGATATTCAGAATATTCTTTGGAACTTGAAAACCCAGCACCAAAGCAGTTAAAGTTGTAGTGGTTACCTACCTACCTAGTTAAAATAAAGCATTCAGTCATTTCCATAGCCTAACTGCTGGAGAAAGTTCCCTATCAGCATATAAAAATGCTAAGTGTTGGCTTGTAATAAGGTGGAATTTGCTGCACAAGCAGTGACTGTTCTGAAGTTAGAACACCTATGTGCCATGTCTCACATACAGTGAAGTGACATTAGTTTTATGCAAGATTTAATGTTTAATGACTGCCAACACATTGTATTTTAACAGTGTCGGAACTGGCCCGGCAGGACACCGGAAAAAAACCTGTTGGGCCCAACCCTTAATGGGCCCCCACTGGGCCAGTCCCCTCTCCCAATCAGATTTGAGAAAAAAAATTTCAGGCGCCGCACAGCGCCATCTGAGCATGCGTGTGGCACCTATTGATTTAGGAGCGCCGAGCGCAGCGGCGCCTTCATCCATGCGCTCTCGGCACGTCATAGTAGGGGGGCGGGGGTCGGAGGGGGCCCTGGAAATTAGTTCCGGTGGGCCCTGGGCCCCTCAGTCCAACCCTGTATTTTAATTATGGTTTATGTTCTTGTGAACATCACATACACTTGGATTCGTTTTTGTATGTTTTTTAGTTATTAGTAGTTCTAAAAAAATGTATTATAGTCAATTTTCACATACACAGACACTGCGGCTTCAATGTTTGTCTGGTTATAAATGGGTGAAACAGTTCCAGACTGGGATTCACAATAGGCCCTGGCATTCCAAGTACACAGAGGCCCAATCAGCTCTCCACCAGCCCAATAAATAGTGAATATTTATGGCAATTTACAGCTGCCCCTCTGGCATTTGCCAGAACCCACAGATTGCCAGTCCGGGCCTGGGGTGAAATGGCAGCGCTGAACAGATTTGCATCTGAAGAGACACAGCTACAGGCAATAATGTGTGTGCTAATAGGAAACATTTGTTATTACCTATAAAACTTTTCCTTAGCCCTTCTGTATGACCTTCAACTACCAAACTGCAGTTAAGTTAAAACAGCCCACAGCAAAATACCAAATCCCAGCATAAACAATTGCATAGCCGCAGCATTACACAAGTTAACACAAAATGGACAGAAGTGGTTCTCTGATGCCAGTGTGAATCACACAACAATAAGCAAACAGTATACAGTACATTATGCTGCTAAGGGATCAATGTGCCCCAGTCTAAGATGAAACATATTTAATAAACTTAAATGAATACTGGCTCTATTAAAAATCATTTGTTATTTAATTAAATGCCTGATTATCAATGGTTCAACTGCTCATTAGGCTCTACTACAATTAAAGAGGTGGTTCATTTTAAGTTTAATTTTAGTATGTCACAGAATGCTTTATTTTTTTGTCTTCTTCTGCTTCTTTTCAGCTTTCAAATGGGGGTCAAAAAATTACAAAGCTGGATCGCACACTCTTTTTGAGGAAAAATGATTTATTTACAGAAAAGAAAAAGGTTACAAAAACGTAATCATAAGCCCTACGCATTTCGATCTCTAATCGGTCATGAAAAAAAAAAAGTCAGCAGAAAAAAAAGAAAATATTGGAGACGTTTGGGCAGCCTCCCGATGGATCAGCACCTTGCATTGACATGAGTGTGTGCTCTCTTACCTTAGATAGTTATCAAATGGGGGCCGCTGGCCCCTGCAGTCAATAAGGCTGGAAAGTTACAATTCTATTGTTATTATATTTTATTACTTAACTTCCTATCTAGTCTCTCTCTTATCCATGTTTCAGTTTCTTATTCAAACCACTGCTTAGTTCCCAGGGTAAATACAACCATAGCAACCATATTGCTGCTGAAATAATAAATTGGAGAGTTGCTGAACAAAAAGCTAAAAAACTGAAAAAGGACAAAAATAAAATAAAAATGAAGACCAATTGCCAATTGTCTCAGAATATCAATGTTTACAATATACTAAAAGTCATACTAAAAGTTAGGTGAAGAATCTCTTTAAGGGTTCTTAGGAAGTCAAATATCTCTCAGCATTCTCCTATTCAATGCACAGCAACCCAACTAACAACCACTGGAAACTGGGTCTTTGGGAGGAATACCAATGCTTTTTAGAAATAATGTTATCACATTTTAAGTGTAACCAATGTCATTGATATTATTCAGTGTTCAGAACTTTTATTTACTACAGACTCAGTAACAGTGATATTATACACATACGTAGTACAGAAATACATGTGCCAGCACAAAACCTGTTTCCAGCCAGAATGTTTGATGCCCATCTTCTGTTCTAAATAGAACCAGACAGAGTTCAAAGTCAGAATGACTAAATGTGTTTTTGTTTCTGTCTGTGCTGGTTTCACATATTCTACTATTGCATATACTCTTTAGAATATGGTGAAAATGCAATGCAAGGGGAGCTATATATTTGTTAAATCCAATGGGGGAAATTTACTTACCTCTGAAGATCCGCCAGCGCTGACTTCACTCACATCAGCAACACTTTGCCAAGAGTAGATTCGGCAGGACATTGCAAAAATTTATTTAACTCTATAAAGGAAAAATGACAGGTTCTGGTGGATTATGTCACACAAATACAAATGTCTGTTTCATATGCCTATGCATATGAAAGAAATACAGAAAACCCAGTATAGGATGTTAGATTAGTAGATCATGAGGAACAGTTAATAAACTGTCCCTCATGATCTACTAATCAAACCTCCTACATTTACTGTTTTCTGTCTTTCTTTCATGTCTCTGTTCTGGTATGTAGAAGTTTTGTCCTCTTAATACATTTAAAGAGATGCTGACACCAGAAAATAAACTCTTTTTTTACATCTATCATAATATTGCCTTTGAAAGCAACTTATTAATTTGTCATAAAGTATTTGCCCAATGCTTTTACATTACCTGTCTGATGTAATATTTGCAATATTTGTTTTATACGCCATTTATTACATTACAGAAGCCATGGATGTTTTTAGCGTAGCTATATATTTATACTAAGTTGAGAGCTAGATTACTACAGCAGTTAAATGTCAGACACCGGGAGAATTGCTACATGCCTGAATGACCTTGCTTCCAGTAAAAGCAATCTCTAAAACTTCAGCATACAATTACATTGTTGGAAACAGTGTCGGACTGGGCCCTGCCAGCCCAGACACGGTTCTTTCATGGAAGCCAGAAGCGGCTTCTGACTTCTCTCCCTGGCCTGTTGCTCAACTAAATGAAAATGATGGTAAGCAAGGGGGGCTGGGGGCGGGGTGTTGTTGCGGCTCAGGGAAGGGGGCCAGAGGGAGCTTTGAAGCTGGGTGGGGGGCCTCGAGGCAGCAGCCCCTGTGGGCCCCCCAGTCCTACTCTGGTTGGAAATGTTGTGCTTCCTTGTGGCAACAGCTTGTGAAAGGCTCTTTCCTGTTTCAACATTATAAAAGACCCCTGGACAAAGCATATACAGTAGGTGCTTGGTCTGAAAAAAGCTCTGATCTCAACCCAAAATAACAACTGTAAGATGAATTGGGATGTCAATACCAAGAACAAAGTTTAAACAACTAGTGGAAAATTGACTAGAGATGGGTATAACATCAAAAAGTAGACAAACATCATATTTATAGATTTTCAGAGTGAGTTGTTGGATTGGGGTGTGTCCAAATACCATAGACCATATAGCATACCAGTACAGAATGTTTCACTTTGAACTTTCACTCTGACCCTCATTCCCACAGTAGAAGAGCTTGTTTCACCTACAAGGTGACTGTAATCCATTTAGTGGCTTAGCCAGTAGGTGAAACAAGCTCTCCCACCATGTAAAGTGAGTGTTAGGGCAGGAGTTCAGATAGAAAAATTCTTTGCTGAAACATATGAACAACCCACTCCTGGTAGAAGAGGTCATGGAGTGCATTTCTGCTGTAAAATGTGAGACAGAGGAATGGGAAGAAAGCAGAAGAGAATGTATGTATGGGGCTTACAGTTTATAAAAGCTGTCTTGGGTCAAATATTTAGTTACTTATAAACAGATTACAGAGGTATAAAACATTGAAAGACTAACTCTATCTGTGACCATTCCAGAACCCAAGCTAAGCTTCCTGGTCTCAGCTCTCACTTCCGCCTATAACCGCCGCCTTTCAACTCGGGAGGAGCCCTCGGCTAATTGGATGCCGCCAGGTCTTATTTGAGAGAGGAGCAAACCTAACGGTTCTGGACGAGCACAGGGCCATGATCGTCTCACCAGGATACTGGATGGAAGAACACCTCAGGAGGGCAGTCCAGACAACACAGCGTGGAACAGGCAGGCCGGGTGAGCACAAGCAGTGTAGAACAGTCAGACAGGCCAGAATCAGGATTGGAGAGGGTAGAATAGTCGGTGGACAGGCAAAGGTCAGATTGGAGAGTTCGGAGTTAAACAGGCAGGCTATGGTCAGGTCAGAGTAGTCAGGCAGGCAAGAGTCAGGATTGGAGAGATTAGAGGAATCAAGAAGGCAGGCAAGGTCAAACACAGAAGATCAATCAGGATACACGAGGAAAAAACACCCAGGAACTTTGCTAATAGAACCTAACAACGGGCAGCGCTTAGAAACCTGAATTCCCCTTTTATACATTTGAATCTCGCGCCAATGCGTGATGACGTCATCACGCCGGCACATAAACCCGGAAGCATGCCATAGGAGAACCGGCACTGAAGGAGGCAGGACACACGTGGCGGCGTCCATGTCAGAGCCGCGGCGTGCGTCCCTGCTAACCACTAGGCCACCAGGGAAGGCCACTGGACCACCAGGGTAACCGATATTCCTTACACAATGAAAAACACTTAGTCACGGTGGTCTGCTCTACCCCTAACCAAAATTGGTTGAACTAATATATTTAAAATGATATTTATCCCTAAATTTCTATGCATTCTTTCAATTCACCATGTTACATCCCTAAATCTTCTGTACAAATGATAGATGCCATAAAAGCAGACTCCAACGGTAGCCAGATCCACTCTCCATGCCCCTATAACACAGTTAGGCCTATCGTTGCCCAACTTTGACTAACTTGCGAGTCAGGCAATACACGCCTCCAACTGCAAAACATACACTGAAAACCCAGCCTTTTTGCTAGAAGCTCTGTACATTGGCTCCATAGAAAAACTAGACCGTACCCTATATAGACCCAGGAAATCACTACCTCCCCTAATCCCTCTTCTAGACACCACCAAAAGGACATGATGAGACTCCCTGTATAAGACCTCCAATAAGGATAATTGACTTTCACCACACATGTCCGAGGCATAATGCTCTTCTTAGCAACTTTGCTGCATTTAGGGATGTGGGGTTTTGAGCAAGAGAGGGAGTTAAAACAACTTCAACACTTACCACAAGCAGGAACTCTCAAAACCCTAGATCGATTTCAACTATCTCCAGATTTGGCAGACCTGTTATGTTTAGCTACATACAACTACAACACTTATACCATTCACAATTTCAATGTGCCCATTTCTGCAAAAAAAAAGGTCCCTCTCCTCCATCACCAAATGGATAAAACGGATAGACTCCCCGCTGGCTGGAACTCGACAGGCTAACTACATTTTTAGAAGATAAGGAATGCCTGCGACCACAGTCTTCTAATGCTACTTTTATGCACTCTCCAAACTTTTCCTCTGTCTTTTCCTCTATTCTCCCTTCTTTCTAATCCTCCTTATTAAGTGTTATAAATTAATAAGAAGTTGGAAAAGCAGGAATTAGTGTTCTGGCTATTATGTTAGACATTCAGTCACTTCAGCCTTTATACATTACAATTTTAGCTAACTATTAGAAACATTTTTTTTATTTTGCACAGCCTATTTACCCAGTTTTTATTTATACACTGAACTGATCCTTTAAGGAACAGGAGCAGTATATTTGTATCTCATTATACATTAAACCAACAGAGTGCTACTAAATATTGCACTAGGAGCTATCATATATTAAAAAAAATTATTTCTATAAATATGACCAGGGTGGAGAGATTGGTTAGTGAACCTAATGGTTCACCAAGCACCAGGAACACATTAAGGGGCAGATTTATTAAGGGTCAAATAGTAAATTCGTTTGGAATATTGAATTTTCGATTCAATTTAAGTGTCAACATTCACACATTTGAATTTGAACAAGTCAATGGCAGAGGTCCGCTGAACCTGACATTCGAGTTTTTTTTTTCAGAGGAAAACTCGATTTGTACGTTTCAAATTCATTTCAAATTCAATTTTCAAGTGGGGATTATGCGATTGAATATTAGACATTCCATTTTTTTCTTAAATAACCTCCCTTTCGAGTTGTGTGTATATTCAAATTTATTAAAATAAAAATTCACATGAATTCGATATTCGGCCTTTGATAAATCTGCCCAATTAAGTGTCATAATTCAGAGACATGAGCTAGTTGGACTATGTGATACAAGATAATACACTATAGAGCGTTAAACTCGTGCTAGTTAACTCAGAAAGAAAATGCGACTGTATGTAAAACTGCAGGTGCTGTATTTACGTCCTTGGTTTTGAAAACTGGAACTAAACGGAGATGAATGCTCTTTGGCCCTACAGCTAAGGGTATGGGTCCCTGTTTAAGCTGCATACAATACATAACATTGTAGATGAGGATGGAAAAAAAAACACGTCCATCAAGTTTAACCTTTTTGCAGTCAAACCTGACTAACTGCCAGTTGATCCAGAGTAAGGTGAAAAAGAATTCCTTCCTGACTCCAATTTCTCACTTTCTAAAAAGATATCTAATCTTAACTTTATAATATACAGTGTCTGCTAATTCAACCGTCTCAGGGAGAGGCCACAGCACTTACTATGAAAAATCCTTAAGGGCAGAGACACGCTCAGATTCGAAGTCGCCTGGCGATAAATCGCCTCTTCTTAGGGTAACTAATCTCCCCGAACTGCCTAACGCCGTCTAGAGTGTAAATAGCAGGCAGGATGGTACACGGAGCACTTCGTTTTCCGAAGTGGACCAAAGTTTTCACTTTGGGCGACTTCGGAAAATGAAGCACTGCAAGTGCCATCCCGCGGGAGATTTACACTCTAGCTGGCGGGAGGCAGTTCAGGGAGATTAGGCGTCCTGAAGAAGAGATTTGTCACCAGGCTACGAAATTTCCCAGAATCTAAGCGAGTCTCATCTTGAGAAAGGCTTTCTGGAAAGAACTGAATTGTGCTTACAGAGAAAGCGCCTGGGCAATTGGTTTTCATTTTGTTTTTTAGAGTACATTGTTCTACCACTACATACTGTACGTCTATTGTAAAATGTATTCTTATAAACAGTGCTTAGTGCTGTTTGTATATTACCCATCAACATTTGCGTATTATAAAAAAAAATAATAATGTACCCATGTATAAAACCAAATATCCTGATATTTTACAATAGACAGAACATTAATCAAATTACATGCATCTTACATTTCATTCTAAGGCTAAACTCCACAAGCGCTTTTGTAGGATGGTGTCGGCTCGACAAAACGCATCTGACAGGTCGGATATAGTCTCGTGGGTCAATATATAATGGGACTGATACAAAAATCTGATGTGTAACCTACATGGAAAATTTTCCATTTGCGCGGTACGACTATTGGATGGGAACTCTGCATGCTGCATCTTCCTCTTAGGGTAGGACTACATGGATGTTTTCTGCCCGATCCGACGCGATGTGACAAAACGCCTGCGACAAGTCACGTCGCATCAGATCAACACTGCGACACTGACAATGCATTCACATACCTTATTTTTGGCGCATGTGACTTGTCGCAGGCGTTTTAGTCACAGAGCTTTGGATCGCGCTGAAAACATCCATGTAGTCCTACCCTTATGAGATAAAATCTGATGGTGTTTGATGACTTTTTTTTCCACTGAAACACATTGACTGTCGGATGTAGTAAACTACACCCTCAGACTTCATCTGATCCGACTTTGCATTCTAGCTATAGGGGGATCAGATTTCGTAGCATCCTACAAATCTTGTGCTGTTGTGTGGTGTTGCATGGTGTTGGATGGCAAGATCAGAAAAAATTCGACCCACAAAACCTGATCAAAATCTAAATCTAATGAAGTGCAGTCCAGTGATCAACCTCAATTCACACAGGTTCTCCCACCATGGATCTTTTCCGTTGGATTTGAAAAGAAATCTCTGCGGGGTTTTCCAGATAATGTATCTTTCTGTAATTTGGATCTTCATACTACTAGGAAATCATTTAAAGATTAAATAAACCCAATCACTGGTTTTGCATCCAATAAGGATTAATTATATCTTAGTTTGGATCAAGTACAAGGTACGGTTTTATTATTACAGAGAAAAAGGAAATCATTTTTAAAATCCATTTTAAAAATGTGGATTATTTGGATACAATGGAGTCCATGGGAGATGGCCTTTCCATAATTTGGAGCCTTCTGGATAATGGACCTCATAAAACCCCCATGTGCCTTGTCCTGGAGAGGCAGCACAAATAATTAAATGCAGCCATAGTAAACCTTTTTGTCTCATTCCCCTCTCTTTAAAAATCATGTGCATGAACCGGCATATATTTTCACTTCTGCCATTATTTAACAAATTAGCAGTTAATTATGTAACTATGGTGTAACTTCCCCTTTCAGCATAGTGATCTTATTCCTTTTTTAACCGCAAGTAGGAAATGTATATTTCGTATATGCGCCATGAGAAAAATCTATGAACAATGACTCCATTAAAGCAAAGGTTAAGAGCAATGGGCATTATTCTCTGCGTATTTTACCATCTTGAACTTTCAATTATTACTGTTTGGTCAGAAAAAATTCCTTTCCATTTCCTGTTTCACCACTGCCCACAGAAAGCCCATACCCATCCACATATGGAAACAATTCCGTACTACTCACTATACCTTTTAAACTGCAGAACACTTTAAAGTATATGTTTTAAAAGTTAAAAGGGATTGCAAATATACATTCATTACGCATTTTCCTGGTTTTAAGTTATTTGTAATGTAATGTATTGTTATTGCATGATGCAGTGTTTGTCTGTCCTTTTCTATTCTCTGTCCTGGCTCAGACTGTTGATACAATGTAAGACAAGGCAGCTGATTAACAGACCTGCAGACTTTTGCAACATTGTTTAAAAAGTAAGAAACGGGCGTTAATGCTGCTTTCAATAGCAATTGTTTTTGTTTTTTTTACAAATAACTTTAAAAACAAAATGGATTGGAAAGTTGCTTATAATTATGATTTCTTTTATTTGGGGTTGACTTGCCCTTTAAGTTTATCTTTAGAAAATGTGTAATCTGCACATTTGATGCACATTTCTACATAGGTCAAAGGAGAGGCAGGATAAAAATTAGCTTATTTACCAGCATTAAAGCCTTTTGCTGAAAACAGCTGAGTCTGGGAAAGGGATGTTTGGAATGGCACACGTCTTTACTGGAAGAGAATAGAAGGTGGAACTAGGAAATTATACTTATCTCATATTGTTTTCATAAATACTAACATGTACAGTGAGGTTGAATCTTATTTCTTTATTTTAGTAGCCATAAAATCCCTAGTATGTACAATATAAAGTACATGCGCACCTGAGGGGATGATGATGGTAGTGGTGGTGGGTGTCTAGGCTTATTAGCACCATAATAAGATCTTCTCCACATTACAACAAACATGACGTGGCATTTTGAATGTTGCAATTGCTTTGGATCATTAAAAGTATTTTTGGAACACTGTTCTTGCTTTTGGGTAACATTACATGACTTCTGTATTGCCTACACGTTTGCATAGGATAAATCTGCAATAGTACTTCAAGAGAATGGAAGCCAATGAAGTTTAAGTACTGCTATACATTCTCCCTGAGCAATCTGTGCCAAGCTCCAGTTCCCTCTCAGCTTGCTGGCCTACAGTATGTGCAAGAACACTCGATAACAGAACAGAACTCTGAAATAACCTGCAGCCTGGACATGTGTCTGCAATGTTCCCTTAGCAATGGTATTAGTAACTGACTTGCATTAATATGAAAATCAGATGCTAATGCGATCAGGCCCGGATTTGTGGAGAGGCCACCAAGGCCCGTGCCTAGGGCGGCAGGATTTTAGGGGGGGCTGCATGCTGCCTAACCACACCCACATTGGTGCAGAAACACTGGGGATGTGCAGGAGATACAATTGTTTTTAAAAATGACCTGTGTGCCAATCCCCATTTCTCCGATCGCGATGATGAAAATTTTAGCAAATAAAAGGCAGAGGATGGGGCGCCGAATGACAGTGGGCCTAAGGGCGCCCGCTATGTAAATCCGGCCCTGAATGCTGTTAAACGCCATGAGCCATTCAAACACAAATGCAGGGTTGAAAATATGTGCCAGAAATTGCTTGAAATACACCAAAATTATGCCAATTTGCCTCTATGATGGTGCCGTGTGTGCAAGTTGCTGTGGGAGCAGCTTCGCTTTTGTATCTGCCATGACACGGACACAATAACAATGTTTTTGAAACATTCAAATATTTTTTTTTCAAAATTTTGCACTGTGTTTGTAAATGGGCCTTTGGCTTCTTCTAAACTTTAGTACCATACCTCCACCTAGTGGCTTTGTGAAACAGTACACCTGTGTTGGGTTAAACATTAACTTACACTTTTCATTTCAATTCAAATATAATGTGTATCATGAGAGTTTAATCAGAGTAACAATTGGCTCTGGATGTATCCTGAGCTGTGCATGCAGTGGGCTGGGGCTGTACCAGATGCTTTTGACAGAGTAGGCAAAAATGTTTTGTACGCAGAAATCTTTACTCAAAAACTTCTGAAGTCATGGAGCTATTTAATTATCAGTACAAATAAGCAAACCAATTACAGAACTAGCCATACATACTTAAGCACTGACCTCCACATCCAATGTGTTTTACAGGTAAATTGAAATAATATTGATCAGACATTCATAGTGACAACTGAGGGAAAAATGTTCATCAAGTTCAAACGTCAGAAATTATTTCCAGTTTCCTTCTCAAAGGAAAAGAATTCTCCCTAAATCTTAGAGCAACCCTGCAGTTTAAGTATTAATAACAGCAATCATCTTAAGCTGGCCATAGATGTTGAGATTTTTAAAAGATCCGATCGTCATCGTGAGACCAAGATTATCTCGGAACGATCGTACAATGTGTCCATCAACTAAAAAGACCAATTTGCCAGAAAAACAAAGGGGAGCTGCCTGCTTGGCCCTGCAAACACAGATAGATTGCACTGGGACCGATAGAGATTTTTTAACCTGGACGATAAATTTCCTGACAGATGTCGGCTGAAAAATCGTAAGATGTTCGATCGTTCGAATCCCACTAACCACACGATAATTTCGAAGGATTGGTCGGACTTCGCTAAAATCGGTCGTTCAGCAAGAGAAATCTTTGCGTCTTTGGGGATCTTTACTTGCTATAAAGTTGCCGTCTATGAACAGGAAGTTATGTACAGTGTTATATGTACCAGCGAGGAGAACTGCACCGTTTATATAAAAGGGAAGAAACTACAGCCCTTGTAAAAGCCCTTGCTGCTTTAGACTGCCACTGCTTATTAAAGTGGAGTTTATCATTTACAAATAGTCCTAAGACTTTTTCCGCAAATGCAAGATCAACAATCAAGTCACAGGATGACTATGAAGACTATGCTTCATAAAAGATTTGCATTGGTTGATCAAACAATCACCAGCCAGCGAGTGTTTTCAGTGAAAAGAACTGTATGATTGGCCCAGGGTCCAAGGTTAGTGATGGTAATCATTTTCACTTTCCCATAACCTTATTCATACTAGGATCTAGTAATAAATGAGGTGATTGCTGTAGGGAGAGTGTCCATTTTCCTACAATTGCAATAGTCTGAAATTCAGAGAGAGACTAACAAAGCTTGCCTTTCATTCTTGTTCATCTTCACCTATTTCTGGACAAGAACATCAACAGCTGAATGCTCAAATTTAAGACTAATGCACAGAATTTGGGGTGGAAAGCAGAAGAATCAGTGGTTTCTCGGGAGGCAGAAAAACACCAGTAGAGAAACCAGTATGTCTGCCAGATATAAACAAAGCAAAGGTTTTTAGGAGTAGATTTGTAATGATTACAAAGCTCTGCTTTATGAATATAAAAACAAAGTCCCAGATTTCGATGTGGCAGTCTTACAAGGAAGATATCCAGCTGTAATCAGTCCTTCGTATTCTTCTCAACTCCTTTTCTTGGAATTTAGGCAACATGGCAGCGACATCTAATGAAAATGCGGAGGGAAATCTTTTTTGGCTTTCCATTTCCTCAGTTTCGTCCGAGGAGTCAGCTTCTGAGTGTTCACTCTTCATTTCTTCGTCTTCTTTTGATTCCTCCGTACTGTAAGGGAAAACAGGAACAAATAACAATTAAAAAATATAATGTTGATAAATTACTTAAATGGGAACTATCACGAAAATGAAAATTGAATATAATTCGAACACTTCCCTCAAAAAATAATTTAGTTTCAATTTGTTATATGGTTTGGAAAAGGATACCCAACATCAACTTTGTAAATATAATCAATTAAATATTCTGCATTGTTTCTGAAATAATCAAGTTTATCTTCACTATCCCTCTCTCAGCATCTATTTCTCTTCATTCTGTCTTCATGCAAACCCCCTATATGGGGTTTGCGGTTTTGTAGGTTGATAGCCTCTCCAAAACAGATAGGAAGGTACAATTGAGACCGCAGCCCTACAGGTCCTGTCGTTCTACATCTTTGTGGTGCTCCTAGGGACTTAGAAAAAAACTATTAGTTATATTCCTGGGAGCAACTCCACCCTCTATACAATTTTCACTTTTCCTCAACTTTTAATCAAGAGGTTGATAACCAGGGTTTTTTTTAATTGTGACCATAATAATTAACTTTTAGATCTTAATTCATGCACAAGTCACTAAATGAATTGGTGAACTAATTGACTGCACATGGCACTTTATTAATTAGAGCACATCAGAATTATCAAAAAACGAATCGACTGCACAGGTCACTTTATATCGTACATTTCAATGAATCGTAATAGTAAACCCATTATTGGTCATATTGATTAGAACGTTGAGAGTGAATTTAATTAATTTATGAATGAATTGGAATCCTTATAAAACACTGGCACCTTAAATTAAATTGATTGAATAAGGAGTAATCAACTCCGAATTTTAATTCTAGTGGTTATCGATTTGGTGGGTTAAACTTGAATAAAATAACAAACGATACTAATTGATAAGTTTTTCTCTATTATAAATATTTATTGTGAGGTCTTTGAAGGTGAATGTTGCACATGGTTTGTTTTATCCAGTAGGGAGGAGTTAAATTTACCAAACCATAATAATAAGCAACATTGTAATTTGCTAACCTGGTGTTATCAGCTTATCTTATAGACTGTAAACATAGTTTCAAGTCGGACTACTGCAATAAGATAAGGGTATCCTTTTCCAAACCATATAACAAATTGAAACTAAATTATTTTTTGAGGGAAGTGTTCGAATTATAGAGGTGTAGTAATTGATACAGTTACAAAACAAGGTTCTTTTCTTTCCTTCTCTCTTTTCAAGATATTCCTTTCCTAGCAGATGTATTAGAGATCACTCTATTAAAATCACCAGACATAATGTCTCTCTAAATGCAGGATTTGTGCAAAAAGCCGTTATTTTGTTAGATTTTGTTTGTACTGGAATCAATCAATTCACAGAGAACTTTAGCAGTGTCCCCCTAGTACAGGGATCCCCAACCTTTTGAACCTGTGAGCAACATTCAGAAGTAAAAAGAGTTGGGGAGCAACACTAGCATAAATAATGTTCTTGGGATGCCAAATAAGTGCTGTGATTGCCCACTTGGTAGCCCCTATGTGGATTGTCAACCTACATTGAGGCTCCGTTTCGCAGTGCACCTGTTTTTTATCCAACCAAAACTTGCCTCCAAGCCTGGAATTCAAAAATAAGTAGCTGCGTTGAGGCCACTGGGAGCAACATCCATGGGGTTGGAGAGCAACATGTTGCTCACGAGCTACTGGTTGGGGATCACTGCCCTAGTAGCTCAACCTCACAGCACATTCTCTGGTCTGCTGTCAGTTACATGAGCTTAGGTGACAGACAACAGTATTCTAAATAGGTTTGTGATATCTGTAATACAAAAAAGGCCCATCGTCTGGTTTGGTAAAACTAAACATATATACGTTATCAGAGTTTCAGAAGCAAAAACAAAACCTTAGCACAAGGTAGCAATAAATTATAGTTAGGTGAACATTGAGCAGTTTTGGATTCTTTCACTTCGGCCATATAGAAGTTATAGATGACAAAAGAAAGTACCTTTGGCTTTTTTTGGAGATTAGCAAAGAATTCACAAATACGGTGCACAAAACTGATGCAGGTGGCAAAACATGAGCTGGTGTATGAAGAACCTGAAAGATAAACACAATAAATCAACTCTTTAATGTATAGAAATAGTCAGAAGTGCTCCATGCCTAATTGTGTTTCTGAGTAATATAAAAGTGAAAGAAAATTTAATTTTAGCATACAGCCGCGCCACACACTTGTAACCAAAAATAGTGAGCGGAAGCAGCCCTGTATTTAACTGATAAATAATACACACATTTTAAATTAAAGAGGTCGTTCGCTTTGACATTAGCAATTTGTAACAATCAATCACAATTTGCAATTGGTTTTCATTGATGATTTGTGGTTTTTGGAGTTATGTACTTTTTTTCAGCAGCTCTCCAGTTTGCAGTTTCAGCAATCTGGTTGCTAGGGTACAAGTTACCCTAGTAACCATGCCTTCATTTGAATAAGATAGTGGAAAATATACAAGAGGGCCTGAATAGAAAGATTATTAATAAAAAGTAACAGTAACAATAAAATGGTAGCCTTACAGAGCATTGTTTTTTTTAGATGGAGTCAGTGACCCCATTTGAAAGTTGGAGAGAGTGAGAAGGGGGCAAATAATTCAAAAACAATAAAAATGTTCAAATGAAGGGCAGCTGAAAAGTTGTTAGCCATTCTATAACATACTAGAATTTAACTGAAAAGTGAACCAAGCCCTTTAAGAACACAATTATTTTCAGGAGCTTTACCTCTCTTATTGCAGAGTTTTGATAACCTCTATGGAAGCTGGGGGCTGCTCTCACTGACTGTGCATCTAGCTTTTCTTGTTCCTCCTGCCTTTTTTTACCCAGCAGTAGGTGAAAAGGTGTGACAGGCAAACTTTCTTCAACTGCCAGCTGTAATGAAAGAGACAGATTATAAAGTGGAGCGAGTAGTTTATGGACTTCTGGATGACTAGAAATAGAGACGTTTGATAAATGGAAAGGTAAAGAAAAGAAAGTAAAAAGGTAAAGAAAAAGCAGTAAAATCAAAAGCAGTAAAATAAAATTAAATCCATTAAAGGCAGAACATACTTTTTATCACATTTTTTACAAGCTGCTCTTGACTTCAAAATGATTTAGTCAGCAGAATGTGTTTGATAGGAAAAAAAAGAAAAAGCAAACAGTTTTAGGTGAAAGCTCAAACTTTACAAGCCCATAGCTGCATAAAGTATTATTACCTGTTTGCTTAAAGGTGTCAGCCTTTCTTCTGTAGATTTGGAGCTGAAAGTCAATAGATCCTAAAAGCAAAATATCACCTAGTTATTAATGCATGATTACAGTGAGCAAAGTAAATACAGGTGAATACATGTAAAACCAGCTGTCTTCAGCAAATAACACTTCATGGATAGAATATTTATTTCTTATTATTTATTAAAGCAATAGCGACACATTCCTATAAAAATCATAGGCACTTGTCCATATCAAGGAGGTGTTGCATGCCAAATATTTCCTCTAAAATCCACCCCCGCAAACCTTTGTGAAGCCGACCCTCTGGCACTGCTAAACGGATCTTCAGCGTTGCTTCAGTGAAGCTGGGCTGGGGCAGAGCGTTCCTTCTATAGGCTGAAGTCCAGTTTTCTTTTGTAATTAGCCCATGTACGGATCGCGACACCCCCAGCCCAGTGTCACTGTTGTCTAATGATTTTTTTTAGGAACGTGACGGTATTAATTTAACGTTCAAGTTGTGTTTTCCACGTAAATTTGAGTTTTCTAGTTGATTCTTTTGGTCAAAACATTTTCTGGTTTAAAAAAAACCTCAAATTTGTTCTAAAGTTTTTTTTTTTTGGAGGGTTTTGCCCAAAAACTCGAATAATTTGAGCAATTTCTTTTTTTTTCCCCATGGAAAACTCGATTAATTCGAGTTTTTGGGTTTCACAACTCACAGAATCAAGTTTTTACTTAAATAAAAAAATTATTTGAGTTGTGAGTGCATTTGAGGTATAAAAAAAACGATCATTTGCCCTATGATAAATAACCCCCTTAATGTCATATATCCTCTCTTTCTTCTCAGTCTTATTAAAGACTGAATAAGGAGAGCCTACTGGCCGGATAATGCAAAACTTATTGCCAAGTTACAAAATAATTTACCTGTTTTTCTGTAAGAAAATAAAGTTGGGATTTGTTCAGCCACTGGTGGCTTTCTGATTTTACAAATTCTGGAATCTCCTTTGGCACAAACACAGCCCATTGTACTTTTTCTTGGCAAATATTCTTTTGTGTGTAAAATGGTCTGGGCTCAGAGGGCTGGAACAGAAACACTGAGGAGAAAAAAAGGATTATAAATAAAAGCAGCCCCATATTCTTTCCTACCTTTTTGCATAAGGGCAGACACACGTGAAGATTCGCTCGGTGACAAATTGTCTCTTCTTTGGGCGAATAATCTCCCCGAACTGCCTTTCCACCGGCTAGAATCTAAATCGCCGGTGGGATGGCACTCGAATCACTTCATTTTCTGAAGTCGCCCAAAGTGGTAACTTCAGGCATCTTCGGGAAATCAAAGTGCTGCAAGTGCCATCCCGTTGGCGATTTCGATTCTAGCCGACAGGAAGGCAGTTTGGGGAGATTAGTCGCCCGAAGAAGCAGTGATTTGTTGCCAGGCGACTAATCTCCCAGAATCGTCGCATGTGTCTCTGCCCTTATAAAGTCCCTTTTTGCTTCCATAAATAAACATATTTAAGAAAAGAAATCAGATACCAACATTAGCGATGTAAACTCAGTTCATGAGGCTCTTAATGAATTTGCTTCTTCACAGAACTCATGTCCAGAAGAGCATAGTTATAGAATTCTACAAGTGGATTACTACACAAATGTATAATGTGTATATAGTATATAATCAGCTGGAGACGAGCTTCCTCCTAGCCCATAGTTACCAGTTTATAGGCTCAAATAGAGGCTGGTGTCATCACACCTATCACAAATCAGAATAATTTGTGAAATGGAGAACAAGTTGGGCAACTATACACGCCAGGTATATATAAATTAAATAATATCATATGCCCCAATATGCAGTTTACATTTTGTTTTTCTCAACTAAATGAAAATGCTGCTAAAATAAATAAAAACTGACTTATCAAGAACTATTAACTGAAAACCGGTTATCCAGAATACATAAGTACAGTATTTCAGTTTCACATTAGTCTATTAGAAAAACCATTCTTCATTTTTAAGTGATTCTCCTGTTGGAGCAGGTAGGTTTTGACAAGTAGAAGTGGTGTGCAATGATCATTCCATAGTCGCTCCCTCAGCCAATCAGTCTGGAACAAGGGGTAGGTAGGAGCCTAGTGTAGCCTGGAGCATCCTTCTGTTGTTTCATTTTCAAAATACTTCCATTTTAAGCTTTAAACCTTTTGTTTTGTTTTAAACTTGATTTTCATCCCATAGCAAAATCTATACTTATGGCAAAAAAAAAAAATCTCGTATTTTTAGAATGCTTAAATATTCCTAGGAGAAGTATGCTTATTTGCTCCATTAGAGAAAGACGTATTATCTGTAAAAACACAAGGTCCCTTGCATTCTGGATAATAGGTGCCATGCTTATAGGCTGATTGCTGCTTGATATCCTTGAAGCCCTTTGTTTAAAAGTCTCTATAATTCAAGTATTTGTCACTTACAGTTTGACCATCGTTTAGAACATGAAACCACAGCGATGTTTTCTGAGAGAGGGTCAGGTTGCAGAACGGTAGCGTCTAACTGGGCTCTCCATTCCACTGAAAGAGATTCATATTCAGATATATTAACAATTAGCTTTCATGCACATTTCTGTTATTTCTAGTTGTCTGTTTCTCTGGAAGCAGAATTGTTCTTGATTCATTGTTTTTACACTTAAAGTGGACCCGGGTCGTCACCCAGACACAAAAATCTGTATAATAAAGTAATTTTCAAATTAAACATGAAATCCAATTTCTATTTTTTTAAAGCATTCATAACTGTTGTAAGCTCATTTAAATATCTCAGCTGTCAATCAAATATTGTCTGCCCCTCCTCTATGCCTAGGCATAGAAGTGGGGCAGACAATTAATTTCACTTTCCATTCAGCACTTCCTAGATGTCACTGCTCTCCCCATATTCCCCTGTTCTCTTTACCATTTAATTGTGTAGCCAGTACATGGGGATGGACATCAGGTCCCCCATTCTGGTGCACAAACAAGATTCTGAGATGATGCAAGGCTTGTCTCAATAACAGTGTCCACAAAATGGCGCCTGCCTGCTTGCTATAATTATGAATTCCCAGACTGAAGGAAACAAGATTCAAATAATTTGTATTGTGTAATTAAAGTTCATTTTGCTTGACTAGTGTGATAAAATAGGATTTTGAATCATTTTTTTTGGGTGATGGGTCCCCTTTAAAAACTTTCCAATCATTTCATTTTATCTTAATAGCTGATGACATGAAATAAGATGTTGCAAACGGCATGTTCCAGGCAATTTTTATGCCTCGAGAGAAATTCAAAGGAAAATAAATCTTATATTCAGGAAGCTAAAACATTCCTGCAGATTCTGTACTCACTAGATGTATTAATTGTCATGATAATTATTTTGTATTGTACAATTACTTATTTTCAGTGGCTGCTATGGGATGTAAAATAAAACCAAATTTACACCAAAACATGGAATTCTTGTCCACCTGCCATTTGAAACCTTTGGCCTATTTCTATGACAGTGAAGAAATCCATCTGAACTCTGATTAGAAGAATTCCACCAACATTTCAATCAGTTCCAACCCAATGTTAATTAACATTGAACAATCTGCTGAGAGGCCAATTTCTTGGTTATATCACTAGAGAGACTGCCCAGCACGCCTCAGACGAGATATCTTTCATTTAATTCTACAGTCAGGCTAAAAGATACAGTTGCATATGATTTGATACATCAGTCATGAAGCAAAACCTTCAATAAAGAGAATTTTTTGGAATCGGAGAATCCACCCACAATAATTGGATCCACAAGCATTAAAGGGAGAATCCCCTCCAGTACAAACAGCAGCAAGTATTGTACCAACTACCTATTGTAGTAACCTACAACCAACAATTTAGTTCTGGCTATGCCCTAGGTACCAAACCTTGGCCTGCCCCTTTCCCTTGGTGATGGCAAAAAAAGTACTGCTGTACTGCACATGTGCAGATCTCAGAAGAGCACTGTTCCATGCACCCCAATTGATTTAGCCGTAAGTATCTGGTGGTGGGCTGGGTAAAGTTTATTTACTATACAGGCACCCAAGGGACACCCCCCAAAACAGATACCCTAAGCACTGCTCTCAGGTACCTATATGGCAAATACAGCCCTGACGAAAATATTTTTGGAACCCAGAGTGAGTCCAATCACTATGATTTTTCCCAATAGTAAAAGTCAAAGGAAGGTGAAAAATCTGAGGTCATCTCTATCTTGAAGCAGGGAAGAAAAACCTTCCTGACTCCAAAGGGAAATTAGACCAGAAAAGTTAAGAAAAAATAAATCAAATGCCAGCAGCACTCTCTGCAGAACTTAATATGGAAGGGCACATTTTGGTGTGACAATTTGTTTTGAATTAATTGCTACATAGAATCCAGGGGCATCCAATGGGGGGAAATACCCAAAGAGAGAAGACCTTATTCCGGACAGAACAATGTTCTACTTTTCTAAAACATCCACAGCTTTTCTTTATTTTTTTTCCTGTCTTTGACAGGCTCCCAACAATAACAAAGTTTCCTTGTTTCATGTGGGGAGGCCGTTAGCAGGTTAGGTATGGGGTTGGAGTAAATAGGCATAAATATGAAGGCAAGTTGGAGTTCATTAAGTGTGTGGTTAGTATACCTTTCCATTTTGCCATTATTTTTAAAGGATTAGTGGCCATCACCTTGTTGTAGCTCCAGTATGTTACAACTTCTACCAGGCAATTCCTGTGGTATCCAATAAATAACCATCACCATATGGAAGTATAAACCTTATTTCTAAAACGTCCACACCTTTCCTTCATCCGTCTTCTCCTCCCTTTCACAGGCTCCCAACAATAACAAAGCTTTCCTATTTCATGTGGGGAGGCTGTTAGCAGGTTAGGTATGGGTAAATATAAAGGCAAGGTGGAGTTCATTAAAGAGAAAGTATTTCCACTTTGCACTTCTAGCAGAGAAAATGTACATGGCCACTTTTGGATGCAGTTTTTAAGGGGCCTAATAAAAGCAGACAGGATAGGTTACTAACAATCCAATGTTATCGTTTTCAAGTCTGTTAAAGAACTTGGTATATAACATTAAATCCAGCACAGAGTGTATGCAAGATTTATAAAAATGTATAAATATGCGTAAAAATGTATATACCACAAAGCACAGATCTAGAAAATCGGAGGTAAGGGCAGCATGACTGAAAATAATGGCTATGCTGCGTTTTAAGAAAACAAACAAGTTCTTTCTGTGAACTGAAACACCGGTTCTACAATTACCCTGTAGTACAGTGAGATTCAGAAATGCCAGACTAATGGGAATATTTCCATAACAACCAACTCTTTAAAGGAGATCCACAATGCCACAATCTAAAAGGGAAGCCTACTGCAAGGTAATGAAGGAGGCTTAAAGGACCAGTAACAAATTTGTTTCTTTTTAACGAAAAAAACACCAGCACAGTTTAAACTTCTAATTCACAAAGCTTTTATTAAGAAATTACATATCGATTCTCTGCATGCGCTCCTCTTCTAAACTGCCACGATCAATCGAGCCTTCTAAATTATAGGAGATATCGAGCGCCGCATGATGGATCGGCGCCGTGTCAGAAGAGGTGCGCATGCAGAGAATAGATAAGTAATTTCTTAATAAACGCTTTACGAATTAGAAGTTTAAACTGTGTTGGTGGGTTTTTTTCATTAAAAAGAAACACATTTTTTAAAAAAAATTACTATTACTGGTCCTTTAAATGGTGGACCACCTTTAAAGGAACAGTAGCACCAATTTTCTTTAATGCTGAATTCCCCCTCAAACAGCTGTAATAAATAGGTATGGTTTACTTCCCCTTGGATGTTTTCAAATCTTCAGCTTTGCCCCATAGGAGCAAGGGAAGGCAATGCAGCTTGAATTCCTCTGTGCAGTTGCTGAAATGCAAGTCAGCTTTGTGCCAATAACCAAAACCACCCAGCTGCAGCTTAAATATATGCTCACATCATTACCCCCAAAGCTGCCCGAAGGAATAGAAACATTAATTTAAGCAGCAGACACTGAAAAAAAGCTTGTGTGCTTTAGGTTATCAGTATGGAGCCGACTTCCAGTTCAGCAACTGCACAGAGGAATTAAAGCTGCCTTCGCCTTTCTCCTATGGGGCACTTTGCTCAAGATTTGAAGAAAAAAAAAAAAATAAGCCAAGGGGAACTAAGCCTTTACCCATCATTATAGCTATTTTGGGGGGAAATGAGTATGAAAAAAATGTGGTTTTACGGATCCTTTAAGTTAACTTTTCATGTTATAGAAAGGCCAATTCTAAGAAATGTTTCCATTGGTCTTCCTGATTTATAGTTTTAATTATTTGCCTTTTTCTTCTGGCTCTTTCCAGTTTTCAAACGGGGGTCATTGAACCCATTTAAAAACAAATGCTCTGTAAGGCTACAAATGTATTGTTATTGCTACTTGCCATTACTCACTCATCTTTCTATTCAGACCCTCTCCTATTCCTATTCCAGTCTCTTATTCAAATCAATGCATGGTTGCTAGGGTAATTTGGACCCTAGAAACCAGACTGCTGAAATTGCAGAATATCATTTTCTATACCATACTAAAAGTTAACTCAAAGGTGAACAACCCCTTTAAAGGAGAAGGAAAGCTCCAAGACAGTTTATTGCCAACATATTAGCCACAATAGTGCAAGCTATTATGCTATATTTATTCTGCAGAATGCTTTACCATACCTGAGTAAACAGCTCTAGACACTGTCTCTGTTTGTTTAGGATAGAAGCTGCCATATAACCTTGGTGTGACATCACTTCCTGCCTGAGTCTCTCACTGCTCACTTAAGGTGCCCATAAGAGAGATCCGCTCGTTTGGCAATGTCGCCAAACGAGCGGATCTCCCTCCGATATGCCCACCTTGAGGTGGGCAATATCGGGCTGATCCGATCGTGGGCCCTAGGGCCCAACGATCAGATCGTAACGATGCCTAAACGGGTGGTCGGATCGCGGGACCACATCAACGAATAGATGCGGCCGCGATCCGACGGGATTTTTTGTCCCATCCGATCGAGATCTGGCCGACTTTCGGCCAGATCTCGATCGGTGAAGCCCGTCTGGGGGCCCCATACACGGGCCAATAAGCTGCCGACGCGGTCTGTCGGCAGCTTTTATCGGCCTGTGTATGGCCACCTTTACAGCTCTGAGTTCAGATTACAGCAGGGGTGGGAGGAGCAAACTGAGCATGCTCAAGCCCTAGCCCTGGAGGTTTAAGCTGAAAACAGGAAGTCTGATACAGGAAGTCCATGTGTACACAATAGAAGGAAAGAAATGCTGTGTTTCTTTTGACAGAGGTGTATTTATATAGGTGTATTTATATAGACCTTTCTGATAAAGCTTACTTAATTTTAGCCTTTCCTTCTCCTTTAAAAGAGAACTAAACTCCCATTACGTGAAACCCCCCATCCCCTTCGCCCCCTCTCTGCTTTCTCCCTCCATAGTACCGTACATGATAAAAAAAAAAGTGTCCCTGGTTGTAATGTGGACATATCCATGCAGAGTAGCTCATGGGCGCCATCTTCAGTATCATCGGTTCCTCTGGTTTTCCTCTGGCAATCTTCAGAGCTTCCGGCACATGCGCAGTAGGCATGAATACCAGATTGGCTCCAACTGCACATGAGCCAAAAAGCTTAGTGTCACCGTTCACTTATGCAGGAATCCGAAGATGCTGAACATGGCGCCCGAGTTCTGCTGCGCTACTCTGCACGAATATGCCAACGTTATTGCCAGGGTCACTTTTTTCAAGCAAGGTACTATGGAGGGAGAAGGCGGAAGGAAGGGGATGGGGGTTTTCACTTAAAGGGGGTTTCGTTCTCCATTATGAGTGTTTAGAAGAAAAAAAGTATACCGGCTATTTATGCCCTTTGGAAATGTTTTAGCATGGCCTATTTGCCTAAAATGACTTTGTTCAATTATATCACGTAAATGAATGTACGTGTTCTTCAGTTTTATTCAATTTGATGCTAAGGATATTTTAAGTACACTTGCACAGCTGCTTCCCACGTTATACAATATATTAATAAAGAAGGATCTGTGCAGAATATTCTACATCTGTATTTTGACAATTGTAAGAAAATATAGTAAACCACACTCATTCTAAATCATTTCAGTTAATTGTAAAAGAGTGCATTGAAAATAACCGTAACATTAAAACTTAAAAATATTTTATTTGCATTTAAAAAAAAATTCTGTTCATGCAGCACCTATTCTTGGTACTAGTATTTTTCAGGTGACGAGAGGAAAAAAAAAAAAAAAAAAGGGGGGGGGGGGGAGTCCTAAAATGTCAGTGTGTTCAACATATTAGATTCTTAAAAGAGCCAGAGAGCACCTGCTACTCTTATATAAATCTTTATCTGTTGATTTTAAATTTTGAAATAAACTTGGTCACATGCAATTGGTTTACCATAGAAGTAAACCAATTATATCAGTAGAAATAACAATTTAACAAGTATGCTAAAACAGGTTGTGTTGCCTTTTAGATGTATTATAAACTACAGCAGTTTCTTACATGCACATATTCAAGGACATGCATACTATACAAGATTCTAGACTATGTATTACCTAGTAGATCCTGTGAACCTAGTGTGAACCATGGAGGGCCTTTAGGAAGGCTCTCTGCAAATTATGTATTGCAAAAAGACAAAACCAATTTTTCTTACATGCACAGGTTAGCAGGTTCCAGCAGCAGATAAAGCCATTATTCGTGGAAGCGACTAGATATTTAGAGCAACTCATTCTTCCAAAGCATAGGTTCCTGTCAATCAAAAAAAAAAAAAAATAACTATCTTTGATCTTGATCCAACAATGAACAACACATAGTGGACATTTATCACTAGTGTTGGTAAGAAATCTACATTTGACCTGATGCCATTTATGGCAATACAAGATGGTAGCAGTTAAAATAAGTTGAAAGCCATTACAGGTATGGGATTGGTTAGCTGGAAACCTGTTGTCCTCAAAGCTCTGAAAAACAGTATAGCTGTTTAACACAGACTCAAATAATAACAATCCATATTTCACTGTAATAATAAAATAGTATCTTGTATGTGATCCCATCCAAGATTAGTATTTAAATTATTTTTTAGTACACTTAAGGTATAAAGATTGAAATATATGGAAAGATCCCTTATCCAAAAAGCCCATTCTGGATAACAGGTCCTATACCTGTACTGCTGATGTAATCACAGCCCTTGTACATGTTGCACTTCATACTCACATTCTTTTATGGTGGAAGGGTTCAGAAAAACACAAACAATAATTCACCGTTAAGTGAAGATCACTTTCTGTCTCTTTACAAATGTATTCAATTTAAAAGGGCAGTTAACCTTCACAAAAAAAAACCCATTGAACTCTAGGTTTTGTTACTTATTTTTCAACACAGGTTGCTAATTCCAGAGCAATATTTAAAATGTTAATTGAGAGCTGTCCAAGTATTATGATGCTGTGGGACAACTGTCCACATTTTTTTAAACATATTTAGTGATCACTATAAGAAAAAGGTGGCATATAAAAGGGCACACAGCAATCTTTTAGAGGGTCACATATGGCCCATGGTCATCTAGATGGGCAGCCCTGAATGAAAGACAATATATATATGCACCTTTTTTGACATGAGCACATTCAGCTGGGCTTATGTCATCTGGAAACCCCTTATTCCGAAAGCTTCAAGTTATGGGAGGGCCATCTCCAATAGACAACATTTTAATTGTAAACAATAAATGTACTATTTCATTTTTTTTTTTTAATTATTTTTTTCTATAATAAAACAATACCGAATGCTTGATCCCAACTAAGATATAATTGATCCTTATTGGAGGCAAAGCAATCCTATTGGGTTTATTTATTGTTTAAATGAGGCTCTAGTTTAACCTTTACCTAACTCAAATTTGCCTTAAAAAAAAAAAACCCTTCAGACTTCAAAAGGGAAATCAGACTATCACAGCCGATGACCTCAATCTCTAGTAGACTGGTTGAAACAATGAATTCCTTTCAGTTACAGTTCCTTACAGTTGGCTGTAATGAATTATGAGACTTGCAGTCTCAGCATTAGCCTAGAAATACATGTTTACTGATATTTCAATTCTCTTTCCTGTATCTATGACCTACAATGAAAGTATTACCTGGCAGAGTAATGCAAATCCTGCCTTTCTACTTGAATCTTTAATTCATTCCCTTCAAAACTGTTGCAGGTCAACCCACATAGGAACACAGACTGGTTTAGAATGTTTCACTATTGTCTCGTATGGGGTTATGTAAAAAAAAACAATGTACCCAGGTTTTGGCACCCATCAATCAGCAGGTAGCATTTACTGCTATCCTGTTTCAAAGCAAATATTTTTTTTGTTGCTATAAGTTGCTGGGGAAACATTTCACATGTGGGTTCACCGGCCTTCTTTGAAATGCATGGTTTCCTTAGAAGGCCATTTAAATGGTATAAGGCTTAGTACATACAAAATGCTCCTGGGACATTTTCCCAGGGATCAGAACACATAACTTAATCAACCCTGCTGCAGCATGCATGAAGCACTTGAAAATACTTTTTTTGAAGGCTGGAGAGGGAAGGTCAATTTCAGATAATTTTAATGACATATTTTAAGCGATGGAAGAGCCCCAAGCTGCACTGTGACATTAACCCATCAGTTCCTTTTCTCTTATTAGAAACAATGTGCATGAAATTTGTAATTGGGTCCTGTGGTCTCTGCTTTCATTTGAGACAGGATAAGAGACTGTTTCCCTACCTTATTTTTCCAGGTGGCTGGCAGAATGTTTGTTTGAGATCCCATGTGCTAGACTCCCAAACAGTGATGATCTCATCAAAGCTAACTGCTAAAAGAGAGCCATCCTCAGAAAAACAGCAATTTGTGGCTTGGTTTTTGTGGTAGCCGCCAACGAAATCACAGAGCCAGCTGCTACTTTGCTCTGTAAATAAAATAAAAGTTGGTTAGTTGTTTCATAGCAAGGTATGAACAATGTTTCCTCTAAGCCAGTGGTTGTCAGACTTTTGCAGTTTAAGCCTCTTGGAAGCCAAATTTCGGTCAGGGCCCCCTTAGCAAACAACAGGAAAATATGGGTGTATAAATCATTCAGCCACAGTTCCAGTAATATCTAGGGCAGCAAAAAGTTTTTCCCATATATTGCCTTAACTGGCCCTCAAACTGGGCTGTCTGGTACATCTATCTGTAGGCACTTTCCCCAAATCTAACCCTAACTAGCTTTCAGGTTTGGGCACCCCTAACACTTGTGTGGAATGTACAAAACATCATGGCTGCATACATAATTCATTAATGGCTTACACAAACATCCAGTTGTTTTTAATGTCCAGTATTTTTATTGTAGATTGTATTGTTCATCTTTTGTATTGGCTATTGGTTGCAATGCATGTAATATGTAATGCTCTTTGTATATATCCATTTATTGCCTGCAGAATATGTTGGTGCTTTAAAATGCATGCCAATAATTATTATATTCTATTTACTTATATAGTACCTAAAATGTGCACAGTGCTTTACAAGACAAACAGCGGCACAATTTATTATAAACTGTGAGACCAAACACAAGAGTGCTAGGAATTACAATACACAGTTGGTATGAGGTCCCTGCCCTGAAGATAATATAATCAGTCAGTCATACATGGAATTCATAAACTATCATTCAGCTGAATACCAAGCCAAATATGAACTCTAATATGTATACTCAAATAGGAGCATTATCGGTCAGCAAAACTGTTGCTTTCTGTTGCCCAGTACTTTCAAGGAATATGACATTCAAGGTATGTAGTCTAGCTCAAAAATATAGGGTTTTCCTGAATCAGAATACTGGGGTTTGTTTGAATCCTCAACAAAATGCTGGGTTTGTTGTATTTAGTGCCCCTTCACCTTCACACACGAGCTGAGGCAGGTAACATGGCAAGTAGCCTCTTCTTCCTAACAATTGCAGCGATTTCTCCCACTCTCCTGTTTCTTCCATTTATGTTTGTACTAGGTCTTATTCTTAAAGGGGTGGTTCACCTTTAAGGTAGGTTATAGAATGGCCGATAAGCAACTTTTCAATTGGTTTTCATTATTTATTTTTTATAGTTTATAGTTATTTGCCTTTTTCTTCTGACTCTTTGCAGCTTTCAAATGGGCTTCACTGACCCCCTTCTAAAATGTATTGTTATTGCTACTTGGTATTCCTCATCTTTCTATTTTGCCCCTCTCCTATTCATATTCTAGTGTCTTATTAAAATCAATGCCTGGTTAATAGGGGAATTTGCACCCTAGCAACCAGATTGCTTAAAATGCAAATTGAAGAGATGTCGAATAAAAAGCTAAATAACTCAAAAACATTTAAATAATAAAAAATGAAAACCAATTGCAAATTGTCTCAGAACATCGCTCTCTACATCATACTAAAAGTTATTCCAGATTTGCATAGTTGTGCCCCAAACCACTCCAACCCCTGGATTGGCTCTGCACTGAAGAGAATGGTAAGTGGTCAACAATCCATACCACATCACTACAGAACAAAACAAGGAACTATAAAATCACAAGGAAGAGCAAAAAGACCATGTGCAAACAATGTTAGCTTGCCACAGTCTACTACATAATAGTAAAGGTTAATGCTACTGTAGCTCTAGGTACAACGACACTACTTATATCATGATTTTGTAATACATAATCTACAAAAAATCAATATTACAAGTAAAAGGAATCTCAAAATTACCACTAGCAAAGGGCAATTATGATGAAATAGCTGTATCCAGGTTTGCATTATTTGATTCATAGAATTTAAAAAAAAAAAACAAAGAGGTAGTAAGGTAGTAACATGACTGGGGTTAGAGATAATATTCAAAATAGGAGAGAGAAGAAAGAGAAACCATATAGGAATCAAGCCAATCAATTTATGGGATTTGCATATTTGTCAAACATGTAGCCCAAATAGCATCAGTTAGAAGGACATTCTCTTGCCATATACAGTAGATCACTTTCAGTTTAGGGAGCCAATTGGTAATGCCTCTTGGTGCCACACACAGGAGGACAAGCGACTGATCAAGAATCAGCCCTGTTTGGCACTAGCCTTCAGCTATGGCATCCAAAAAAACCAAGAAGACTAGGAAACTTATGTTTGGAAACAGCAGAACTTTACAGATGTACTTCCAGACAGCATTCCAGAATTGCTTGATAATAGGGAAATCCCAGAAAACATGAAACAAGGCACGCACTTCTATATTACATTTAAGGCAAAGCCCATTGGTCTCTGTTAACAGTTTTCCAAGCCTATAGTGTTAAAATGGAACAGAAACTCTAGTTGAAATATTAATTTAAGGAACTTGCTCAAGGGTATCATTCCACATTTCCTCATCCATGTGTTTGATGTCCCTCTGCCACTTTGCCCTTGCTCTAGCCAAGGGTTTAGCGTTGGTTTGCCACAATATAGAATTGAACCAAGAACCTCTAAGGCGGTTTGGTTTCAATGAGTTCTAGTGGCCTGTAGGGAACAGAGTTTGAAAAGTGTGCCTGAGCAGAGAGAATTGCATGGGGGGGGGATAACTCTGTGATCTTATAGGTAATAACTTACTGTATATGTCATAGTTATTATTCAGCATCCAGACTTTAAAGAGGCCATCTTTCCCAGTGGTTACCAATGTTGGAGCCTCTTTCTCTGAATTGCCCTCATCCCTAAAGCATAACGATGTGATATGATCTTCATGTGGTCTGTTAATTGTGGTGTTCAGGACGAAACTTTTAAAACAAAACAAAAAAATACATAAGCGAAAATACGTTTACAAGTAAGTTCACACAAAACGTATTACATTAATAAAAGATTAACTCGTACCTGAAAGTGAAACAAGCAGAGTAAAGAAAAAAAACTTATATGTAAAGTGCTGTAGAATACATGTGTAATGTATAAATAAAATAATTACATGTAAAAACAGATCACATGTAACTGTCTGTCCAGGAGGAAGGTCACATTATGAATTAATTGAAACGTAACGATAAACAACATTTTACTCTGTAGTCACTCTGGGGACACAGGAATAGTGGGATACACCACCACCTATAGACAGGACCCTAGAAAAATAATTTCTGACTCCTCCCTTGGCATCTATGATCCTTGCAACTTGGAGGTGGGAGCAGTGTTTGACTAAGAAACCTAGGGCCCATCAGAGAACCTTTTACCAAAGGCCAAATAGCCGGAGCCCTCCATCAGTTTCTCAGCAAGAAGAAAACATACTTATCAAGTATGAGAGATCCATTGCTCAACTGGAACGTATTGATATAGCCAAGGCACTGCTTTTTAAAGAAGAAGGAAAGCTACCAAGGCAGATTATTGGCAATAGATTATCAGTAACAGTGCAAGCTAGAACGCTATATTTATTCTGTAGAATGCTTTACCATACCAGAGTAAATAGATCTAGATGTTCTATCTGGTTGTTTATTATAGCAGCTGCCATATTTGCATGGTGTGACATCACTTCCTGTTTGAGTCTCTCCCTGCTCACTCACAGCTCAGGGCTCAGATTATAGCAGTGAGGGGGAGATCTGAAAGAAGGAAGTATGATGCAGAAGCCCATGTGTACACAATAGAATTAGTGTAATTACCATCATCTCTGAATTCTCCTGCTTATCTGTGGCAATATAGTTGGCATCTTTTTTCTGACCCTATAACAGTTTCCTAAACTAACAGTTTCGCACTGCTGGAAATAAATGAACAAACAAGCAGAACCTAAGAAAGTACCATTGCAGCCCTTGACATCCTGTAACGGTGCTTCTTATTCCCCAGTCATTGCCTACCTCCACTTTTTCTCCCTTAGATTAGATAGCTGCCTGTACTTATTCCCGCTACATTCCAATAATTACTCTGCCTTCCAGTAACTAAGCTTCTGCATCTCCTCTCACCATCCTGATTAAGCACATGCTGCCTTATCAGCCACACACACTGCTCCATCAGGATCGGAGAAGCATTTCTTGGGCAAATCTCCTAAGAGCAGGGGCGTACCTGCCATGAGTTGAAGGTGAAAACTCGGGCGGCACTGCCCCGCAAGTTACCAGAGGCGGCAAAAGAGGCAACTCCTGGTAACTTTAAGACCCAAATTTCCAGATGATAAACCTCGCCCCCTCCCAAGCAGCGGGGCACCTCTGGGCAAAAGTCACCACTGCCTAGGAGGCAGGCAAATTATCAGAAACACACAAATGATCAGAAACACAGACTCCCTCCACCATGACTGATGGTGGTCCCTTTACAAAATCAATTTCAGCGGACGTCAAATATTTTGCTCGCAAAACCTGCAGCTAATGCCGTCTCCTAGCCCACAAGAAACCAATCTGAACTGCCTGTTCTAACAAATGTCTCTCTCCAAGTTCAGCAATCTTCAGCTCCTCCACTTCTTAAACCTCATGTTCCAAATATGAGGTGCCAAATGCTATTCACTTTCTTTAGCCAAGGATGTTAGCTACAATGAGGCTCTAGGGTCCCTCGTTTCCTTAGAATTCTGAGCATTTCTCTGACATATCCATGTTTTCAAAGAATGTCTCTCTTTTGGCAGGAATCCCTTGATAAATGGTCAACCCCATGTTCAGTGGATAGCCCAGTATTGTGACTGTCCAAGAGCACAGCCCTTACCCAGTCCCAGATGCAACCAAAAAAAAAAAAACAAACAAAACAAGTAGTTACCTCTGAGACTTGTCCTGGTACTCCCAGAGTTTCATCTGCATCTCAAGATCCATTGAATCTTCTCCTCCTTGTAACTCTTCCACTGTTGCTAACCATCTCCCTGTGCTGCTGAATGAAGCTTTTACCAAATCCATGTACTGCAGCCCTGCCTGATGAATGAACTCTTGTTGCACTATGTCAAGCTGCAGACAAAGACGACCAAAATTAAAAGTATGTTGTTACAATTAATTTGTTAGGAGCATGTCAGAAAAGATCATTTGAAATTAACATAGCCGGAGGGGGGAAAAACAGGTCAGGTTTTTAAGGAACCAAATGATAAAGAAATAAATAATAGAATAAAGCAGATTCATACACAATATTATATCCACTTTCACAAACGACTTCTTCAGACCAATGTTCCCGTTAATTCCTTATTGGTTATGTGCGCAAAAAAAAGCAAGGTTCAATGAATTTTTTTTTACAGTAGCCCATTCAGCAGGGCTGATGTAGAGAATTTACAGAAATATTTTTTTCTTATACAAACAACTGATTCCACAGATTAAAAGGAAACCATGTTTCACTGAAAATCTTTACCAGAATCTCTCAGCTTCTTATAGTGGGTGGTACCCAGAAGAGGCACTTAAAGTCTACTATTTATCTTAAAACCTTTTTTAAAAATTGGACATTAACCAGCAAATTTGAGAGTGAGACTACGTCACACTAAAAGTTTATTTAAATTTTCCCTTTAAAGCTGCTTCTTTTCAAGCGGAGAGTACCAGCACCCACAGCAGTCAAGCAATAACACATGGAAAAAGATCAAGTGAAAGATTGAGACACATCAATTCCAGAAAATTATAATTACGTTAAAGCACCCTTTGTGTGATAATGATTTAGTGATAAAACTGCAGTTTATTTAATAATTCATTACACACAACTATACAGCTGAGCAGATGTGAATAGTTACACAGTTAATGCACCATACACAGCAAAGCAGATTTGAGTCATTGTAGGCTTTCACACACTTAGAAACGGATGCCTATCTTAAAGGAACAGTTCAGTGTAAAAATAAAAACTGGATAAATAGATAGGCTGTGCAAAAATAAAAAATGTTTCTAATATAGTTAGCCAAAAAAGTAATTAATAAAGGCTTGAGTGACTGGATGTCTAACATAATAGGCAGAACTCTACTTCCTGCTTTTCAGCTCTCTAACCAAGTTAGTCAGTGACTTGAAGGGGGACCACATGGGATATAACTTTTCAGTGAATTTGCAATAGATATATGACCCATGTGGCCCTCCCTCAAGTCACTTATTGGTTACTGCTTGGTCACCAGGGTAACCAGTCAGTGTAAACCAAGAGAACAGGAAGTAGTGTTCTGGCTATTATGTTACACATCCAGTCACTCCAGCCTTTATACATTACATTTTTTGCTAACCAACTATATTAGAAACATTTTTTATTTTGCACAGACTATCTAGTAACCCAGTTTTTATTTTTACACCGATCAATTCCATTAAAGAGCTGCAACAGAACAGCCACTAAAGTTATTCAACAATATAGTAATAACATTACACATACAGTTTCATCCTTATAAATCACTTGTTCTGATTTCAGAATGTGCCTGTTATGAATTAAAGTGACAGGCACTAGTAATGTTGTGATTTTAGAGCACACCGTTACCTGTACTGTTAATGCACCCATATCAGTGTCTGAGCTTCTACAAAGGCTGCTGGAAATGTTGGAGCCTATCCCAGGCTAAGCAAGTTTACTATAGTACACTCAAAGATTAAAAACTCAATCCATGATGCTTGTTTTCTGTATTCTACATCCCGACAAATCACACACGACTGAATACATAGCCCGAGGACTTTGTAGACTTCTTAAAATGTAAAGTAGATTCTATTCACAATGTTCCACCCCTACAGACACCAATAACTTCAAACTCAATGGATTTATGAAGAGACCAAAAATTGCTAAATAGCAGCAATGTCCAAAGTCTCTGGAGCTTTCCCTTTAATCCGACCCGAATACTCGAGTGCAAAGTTCACCAAAAGTCAATATACTGTAGAGGTCAGCGCTAAAAGCTAGGGAAAATTAAAAATGTAGCAGAGGAAAAAAAAACTTATAGTGTAGTAACTTTTTGAGATAGTTGTAGTTCAACAACTTCACCCACTTGTACAATGCACAAAGCCGTGTTTCTAGATTGTAAACATACACCTCGTGCTGATAATCACAAACGTTTCAAATAATAATCAGCATGTAAAATTGACATAGATCCAAACGAATTTCCCAACCGAGATCCTTGACTTTGGTAGTTAAAATTAAAAAGTTGAAAAGCGACGAAACGCGTCCGGTAACTGTGACGTCATCCCCATGCGCCGAGGAACCCACGTGGAGGACTAGACTACCGCGGGCCGGAGTCTGCTTTTTAGGTATTCTGGGTTTAAAGGAAGGAGAATTCAAGGAGGGGGGCAGAAAAAAAAACTCTAAAAATCTTTAAGGTTATAAATATCAATCTTTATAGTTCTCAGAAAAAAACGATTTCTATTATCAGTTTTACCATTATTCTCACAGCACTATGCCTTAGTATATCTAAATTAACTAAACCTCCATTTTCACTGTACAAAACAGTACAGAAAAGACAATATCTTCCAAAATTCCCTTTCCTGAAGTCCTGCCACTCAACACGACAACACCAAATAGTGCACAACCAGTAACTGGAATAAATAAAATGTATTTTTAACAAAATCTGAACAAATAACACAAGTAACAAGATATTTGCTTTTTCGAGCAAAGTAAAAAGGACAATATATGCATATATACATTCTTAAATAGGAAAACATTTCCTACTGCAGTCAGTTGGCAGTTCTTTATTTTCTGTTAACTTACATTGTAGAGGTGTCGGTCATTAAGCAAGGAATAAAACTGGAGATGACCTGGTTTGCCATTGAGGACCAATGCATTGCTTCTCGGATCTACAATCAAGCCAGTCTTTACCACAGTTCCTAAAGTCACAACAGTTAAAAACATAATCATAATTAATTCACAAGGTAACAAACTGATGGCTTGCTTTTTTTCATGTGGGAATACTTTAAAAAAATGAACTAACATAGGTGGTAAACAGCTCCACTGAAGTTACCCAAAGAACACAAGCAAAAATTCTTCAAGTTATAAAATGAAAACAATGATTAGATTTGCTGCTATGGTTAACGCTGCAGAGTAATTTAGCACCAGTAGTGCACTTGATTCCTGAACATACCATCACTGCAGATAAGTGTTTGAATGCTGAAGTCAAGTTATACTACAGGTATGGGATCAGTTATCCGGAAACCTGTTATCCAGAAAGCTCCGATTTATGGAAAGGCCGTCTCCCATAGACTCCATTTTATCCAAATACAAATTTTTTAAAATTTCTTTTTTTGTGTAATAAAACAGAAGCTTGTACTTTATCCACACTAAGATATAATTAATCCTTATTGGAGGCAAAACCACCCTATTGGGCTGATTTAATGTTTACATGATTTTATAGTAGACTTAAGGTATGTAGATACAGATTATGGAAAGATCTGTTATCCGGAAAGCCCCAGGTCCGAGCATTCTGGATATCAGGTCCCATACCTGTATCTTATCATACTTTGAATGAACACAAGCAAATGTACCCTGAAGGAGTACAGGTGTCATATGTAAATAGTTCTAATGGTAAACACACCAAACATATATAAAATAAGCAGAACACAATAAGATTTGTTCGGTTTTACTTTAAGCAGAAGAAGTCTATTCACTGGAATAGAATTCGCTATAATGTTGCCCCCCTAGCCCTACCCATGAAATAAGTCTTTATGGCAGAGCACTGGCATTTTTCGTACCTTTTCCTAGGTGTCCACAGAAACATGTGCATATATAGTACAGAAGAGTCTGAAAAATGTTCTGTATTGCATGTGCACAAGCCCAGGCCGCAGATGCCTGGGGCCACAGGTCTCAGGGCCAGTGCAGGTTTTCCAAAAAGGAGCATAGGCTTTGGTTTAGAATTCATGACATATTTTAATGGGGTGGGGCTAACATTTTGGCACAGCCCAGTGAAATAGGCTTTCCTTGTCCTTCAAAATCAAAATACTGCAGCAAAAAACCTACCTTTAAGTAGGCCCTGGATTATGCCCGAAACCTTTAAACTGGTATCAATGATTGAGATTTCTGCAGATGAAACACAAAATACAAATTTATTAGAAATTAAAAATACAAGTATATACAACTTTTAATTTAAACATGATCTGAAACAATGAAATCACATTATTTAAAGTGTTATTGTAATATTCCAGAAACTACTCCCAAGGTAAAAAATAGTGTAACTGCAACAAAAAGGCCATTCCCACACAGATGACTAAGGGGGGGGGGCATACTTGAATAGAGATTTCAAAATATTTTAGAACGTAAGAAACTGCAGTATAACATAACATAAGACAGTGGTGCTAAATGAAATGTAAAAATAGAATTGTTAAAAAAGGATAATTACGATAGTTTCCTTTTAAAGAAATTAGTGTAGAGAAGAGCAATTTGTATGATCTTACTGTTATCTGTATGAGATGTGCAGTAAAGAGTTCCATGGGGAGAAACAGAAATGTGTTCAATAGCAGCTCCTAAACGAGGTAGGAATTCCTTCTTCTCTTCTGAGCCATAAGGCCACTGCACGAGCACCGATTCAACACCCCCACTTAAAAGTTTAGTGCCTACATAGGGGGACACAGAAAATGATAACCATGTGTTCATACCACAGTAACAGTAATATATCACAGTGTTACGCAATATATTGGCGCTATATAAATACATGTTAATAAATTACAAACACATTAAAATGCAGATGGCAAACTATTATGAAAGCCAATAGCGTCCTCAGAGAAAATTACTGATCAAAAATTTGATGCACTAGCAGTCTTTCCCTTCAAGTGCATCAGATGCAGGTAGACCAAGAAGAAGAAAACAATAATATAAAGAAAAATGGTCATGTATCCCTAGAAAAAAGTGCTAGATAAAAATCCACACTGAAAAATTATTTTACTACCAAATGCTAACTTGTTTCTCATACACTATAAAACATATAGTGGGCTACAGGTCTGAAAAAAGCTCCAACTCACATATATAAGTGTGCAAGTATAAAAGTATGTTTTAAGCATACAGTAAGTTGTAATAACAGAAGACCTAAAACCTGTTGAGGTATTCTAGAAGTCAATGGCAGAGTTCCCTTGAACATTAATAGCCTTCATGATTGAGTTTTTATTTGGAAGGTTTTGCACGAAAACTCACTAGCGATTTGAGTTTTCGAAGTTTCGCAACTCAAACTCACCAAATCAAGTTTTTTTCCATCTGAGTTTTTTAAAATTAAGAAACCATTCCAAATGTGAGTTAATTTAAGGTATAAAAAATAATCTGTATGAAACTGCTGCTTGAGAAAACAATATAGCAGTCCTATGCTCCAAAGATAACAAAACTTAACAATATTGCGGAAGCATAAGATGCCCTTAAACACACGTGACCACAGCAATTGAGTGTTCACTAGTTTAACTCTTATTTTCAGTGTAAAAAAAATTAAAAATCTTGAGCAGACCTTGAGCAGAAAAAGCCAAATCCATAACAGAATCATGATGCCAGTGCAGAGAAGTATAGGTATATTCTTTTTTATGGTTGAAATTTCTCCTAGTAAGAAAAAGACCAAGAGAAAAGCAAATTAGGGACATTTATTACACATTAAGTCAACTGAAGCCAATCAAAGTGGTTTAAATTGTAATGGTGACATTGCAAATTACAACTTTTGTATTTCACTGAAATCTTTAGTGGGATTATAGACAGGAATGTTGTGCAACATTGTTTGGCTGGGGGTCAACTATCTCCTTTTCACTTTAAGTACACCATCATCACCATCTACTAAACACAAACAAGGAATATAGCTAGAAATGCCTTATTTTATATACTGAACTTCTCTATAGTAAAGTAGTTGTAAAGTAGGCCTTCAAACTTGTCACAGGTGTTTCCCATATTGGACTTTGTTACAAAACACACACACATGCTCAATGTAGATTGAGCAGCTGTTGAGAAAAGAAGCTTAGGGGTCGTTTCAAATATTAAGCAGGAAATGAAGTTTGCCAGTCATACAAGCTGATACTACAGGGCTGATTATTACATTTTGATGTTAATTATGCTGTTGTTTTAGCTGCAACGTACCAATAACCTGAATTACTTACTAAATAGCCTTATATTGTGAAATTTATATTATATATTTTCAGTATTTTGTGCGTCGGCCCCCAAGTTTAGTAACGGACAGCCGCACAAAGCATGTGAAGTGAATCAGCAGAAAACAAGATGGGGAGCTACTGGGGCATATTTGGAGGCACAGATCTTTACTGCTAAATGGCTGCGGAAGATGAGATAACTTGGTATCATAATACATACCCACAAAACTATGCAAGCATGTTATTAAAAAGAAAAGCATAAACTAATGAGCATTAAAGGGATAATGGTAGCGTCATCAGTTTCACATCACAACTGGCTTTCACTCTGCTGGTGGAGAAAATGCCAATACAGTCTAAATCTGCCCTGTGTCTGAATAAAGTCAAAGTGGACATTGTAAGCCACTTGTGTAGTGACAGGTGGATGCCACAGCTGTCATTGCCTGCTGTGACTAATGCAGATTTGGGCTGTATTGCAGTTTAATCGCTTGTGTTTTTCCACCAGCATAGCCCTGGATATTATTTTAAATATTTATACAAAGTGCTACAATATGTCATAAATCTAAGAATCTTGAGGGAGGATCAAACTTTGATCCATTCTGTCTTTAAATGTAGATTTCTACTCATACTACCCGTATGAAGATTTTTGTATCAATGCCTACCAGAGTCTTATTCTGCCGTCCATGTGACCAGTTGCTATACAGTCCTCGGACGGGTGGCAAGCCACAACAGTAAAAATATTATTAGCTCCCTTCTTGGATGTGGCCTTTAAAGAAAACCTGGAAAACAGATGGCAAAGACATACAGGCCTTCTTTTGAAAATGCATTTCATGTGGTTGATGTATGTTGTTGAACTTTCAGTCCAAAATGGAACGCAAATATATATATGTTTATCTCACCGAAAAGACTTTTTTGTTTTGAAGTAGTAGATGGAGAGATGTACTCCTTTGACTGAGGCGACATATAAACACTGCATGGGAAAACAAAATTGCTTAGGAAATTGTCTTGCACTTATATGTATTCCAAATAAAGTAATCATACAGTATGAAAAGAATCATACTGAATCATATGATAGATATGTAATGTAATGACAAACTCTCTTATTTATCTATCATATACAGTATCTATTTATACTAAATTAATGTTAAAAGGATGGTATACTTTCAGTGTGCTCTGTCACCGTCACTCAGTTCCCCACTGTCTCCTGCCACCAAAAGTCATCTTTTCTAAATGCATCTACCCTTCTCTAAGTAACACTAACACCTCTCTTTGCATTGACAACCCCACGCAATTGTTAAACATGCTAGTTCTTTTCGTTATCTTCCCTCAATAAGCATGTCAGTTTCTACATCCCCTATAAAAGCGTCACATTCTGTCCATGAAACAATGTTAGCGCTTCTTCCACTTAATTTTTTTAAACGTATGGGCCAGATCAAAATCAATGAGAAAATGTTATTTTATGGTTTAATTAATTGCAGAGATTTAAGTCAAGGAGGGGAAAAAAAGTTTCTCCTAATTCAGTTCCTGTTTTTCCCCATAGACTTTGATGGTAATTTCAACTGATAAACCGTGAGATAAGTTTTTGTCACTGAAATGCTTCTGGCTCTATGGGAAAGTCTCGAATTGAATTACGAAATAAGCTTTTCTCATCAAACTGAATCTGGCCCAAAATGCCACTTAATCTTTTAAAAAATGCACCAGTTCCAATTCCACCTCTTCTCTGTAAACTAGGGTGTCTTCTTTCTTACCACCTTACTTCTGACTATATCTTGGCTTCAGCCACTTCTTCAGCTTCACTATTAATATCAGTCTCCCTTTGTAATATACAGCATCATCTTTACAGCCTCTTTGAAGCACTTATGTTTTTCCCCCAATAACCAATTCCCTCAGTAAAATAGTGTCACCTTTTTTCATCCACTTCTTTAAGTCCTCTTTAAATTAATATGCCAGTAATGTAATCACATCTCTTCCACTTTCTTCCACTGTAAATGCTTCTACAAAGATACTTAAAGCCAGGCTGGGGAAATAAGCTATAAATGTATCCTTAACAGATACACCAACAAACTGTACAAAGTTGCTTAATATCCCCTTATTATTCTATGAAATAAAAAAAAATGGGACTTTGTACATCATGAAATGCGCTTAAAATACATGAATGTTGTAACTATTGAAGCATTGCGAGAATTATTTTCTTTCAGTAAGCAAATTATTTGCTGATTTACATCCTTGAATTTTTCTCTACAAAAATATAGAACATATTAAAGATATACTGTACAAATTAGAATAATCTGTGTGTCAACCCATGGGTCATGTCTACAACAAACGAGTTATTACTGCTCCAGTGAGCAACTATTACAATTATCTCTGAAGATGTTTCTGTGGTTTATTTTTTGCCTTTATAATTCCCCATGTGTCTAAAATATGTGTAAAAAACTTTGAAGCACTGTCTTTATTAAAGTACACTCACTTGTCTTCCTATTGCTGTGCATTTGGGTAAATGGCTGACATCTTCAATTATCACTGAAATTTCCTTAGCCTCACATTCTTGACTTGCTGACTTTGGTAGTTTCACAGAAACAAGCTGTGAAGAGGCTGCAAAAAATAAAAATATGTTGTAGCTTTCAGTTAACATTAGGTTGGAATTAACAGTTTTGTATAAAATGCAAATACATATAGGTCTTTTTTATATGGTCATGTTATTTGTTTAAATGGTAATCATCATCCCACAACATTTCTGTACATTTCCCAAAAGGCACAGCACAGATGTGGCACAAAAAAAAAATAAATAAAAAAAAACAGGCATACACACTCTAATGCTAGAAATGACGCCAAGTGGGCTTTTCTGCACAACTGCATCAGATTTACATCAAAGTGCGAGAGCAACTGCATAAATTGACACATTGGCTGCAATTGTGTTAGAAGTGACTCACCCTGATGACCAAAACAACACTGGATTTCTGGGGGAAAAGGCTGTATTGTGGTAAACAACATGGGTATTGCATTGGAAAAGTGCAATTTGTACACTTCAGGGGCAGAGTGACTGTCTTTGTCTTTTAACATCCATTAAAAAAAACCAAATTCATTTGAAATTGTCCCTAATGATTTATGACTCAACAATTTGCATCACAGATCACTAGTTTGCAATATAATCTCTTATCTGTATTACGGATATGCATGCTCAATTGCACTTACCAACAGCAACCAATCTGTATATGCTTTTCCAACTAGTGGACCTCTCAAAGGAATTGCCGATAGGTGCAAAGTTGCAAATTGGCTGCTATTAGCACATGTTAATTAACCAGCTCTTGTAGAAACATAGTTTTCCCCTCTTTTGGAGAGGTTAGAATTGGGTAGCATTCAACGCCACAAGAAAGCATGACTATCCTATTTCAAACAAAGAGTGTTTTGTTGATCACCCACAGTATGAATGCCTGTATGACCATGCATTAAATCACCATGTTTGCCATTGCCCTATGGCTGCATCTATATAAGGGTATAAGAGTTCAAATCCCCACGTGTAATAAATGGCACTTAGTCTGCACAGGAATAGTAACCCACAGCAACCAATAAGGTTTGTTTTTAAAAAGGTGACCAGTATTTGTGCCTGCCGATTGGTTGCTATGGGTTATTGCAACTGGGCAAACTTAGTGCTTTTTATTACATAACCTTCATAGTAGTGAAAAAATGAGGATAGAATTTCCAGCAATGCACTTTACTTATCAGATGCAGTGTGAAATTTACCATTTACATCTTTGAAGCCTTTATAGCACTAAGGGCAAGGACACACTGAGCAAATCATCTGATTTCTTCAGTGACCCACTCAGTCTTACCTTGGCCTAAGGCTGGGGTTGGATGGCCTATCATCCACTCAAGTCACAACACAGTGTTTGCTGTGCAACAATTAGCAAACTAGGCGAGAAAGAACCGCCTTGATTTGTTACCATTAAGGGGCATGTTTACGAACATTGGAGATATCTGGAGATTATGCCAATAGCAACCAATCAGATCTTTGCTTTTGTTGTCTAACTTATAGGTTGCAGTATAAATCTAATTGCTGATTGGTTGCCATGGGCAACAGCTCCAGAAATCTCTCCAGATATTTATCTCCAATGTTAGTAAACATGCTCATAATTCATTAGCACTTTAGATCTAGTGTGTTCGTTTATTTCATCCAGAAAATCATACATGAACTGTCCACATAAAATCTTTCTAAATAGTCAACTAATGTTCAAAAGAGAGGTTGTGATTGCATGATAACAGAAGAAAAAAATTCAAGCACAACAAATGCATCTTGTAAATTATGTAACCTACCTGAGTCATTGTTTTTGAGAGTCACAGCAAAAACCAAATCATCAGTAGCAGAGGTATACAGTGAAAGAAATTTGCATCCTATTAAAAAAGTCTGTAATATAAAAAAAAAACATTTAAATCATTTGTACTATCAAGTAAAGGATCAGCAACAGAAAATTTAAATGTAGCACGAGATAGTAGATGAATTGCTTATTACAAAGAGAAAAGAAATCTTCAGCTCATAGTTGTTGCAAAACTATCAGCAAATCCCATGCAATGTATCTTGCTGAGAGATGCTGAAAATGCTCTCCAACATCTAAAACGCCAACATTTTTGATGAATACAGTGTATAAATGCTAGTGCTGTGAGTTAAGAGAATGTGTTTGTTAGTATGTCTCCTATAACCCAGATTCTGAAAGTTCACAAGTACAGGGCAATGCCTCAGATTTCTTTTTACCTTGACAGGGCAGCCATCTCAAGCACTCTTTTGGCTGCCATGGATGTGAAAAATGCAGGAGACTGATGGATAAAGGGAATGCTTTATAACATTATTCCCTCGGGGGAGCTTACTACTGGAGCAAATAAGGGGGTCTAGGCAGCTGGAAGGAAGATATGTTACCAATGGTTGCAACGGTTTTGTAGGTGCTATGTATAGCAGGTTTAAAAGTATGACAGATACCGGCATCACTTCAACATTACGGGTCAGATTTATTAAGGTTTGAGTTGTGTTTCCATTTAAATTCGAGCGATATAATTGATTTTTGAAAACTCAAATTTTTCGAACTTTTATTATACCCTGAAAATAGCTTGAATTCAAAAATACACCATCTAAAAGAAGACTTTAATAGCCTTCATGATGTTCAAGTTCTGGTTCTGGTTTTTTCTTAAATTAGAAACCCATTCAAGTTGGGAGTTCATTTGAGGTCTAAAAACCTCTACATATTAACTTATAATTGTGTCTTTATAAAATGGTATAATGTAGGTCTAGATGAGTGCAAAATTCTGGTACACAAAAAAAAGAAGAAGATGTTTTGGGGGTTAGGAATATCAAATATAAAAATGCACTTTGTCACACATTAACCAGCACTGCATAGACTGCTACAAATACAATATATCAACCGTTTATCCCACTAATTTTAATTAGTAATAACGCACAATGTTTATAACATATTAATGTCACACTGAATTTTTACAGGAAATTAACAAAAAAAAAAAAAGAGGATGTGAGTATAAGTGCTTCTAGTACAATAGTCAATTGTCAAATTTTCAAGTTGGCGACAAAGATTTGGGCAGACTGCTAGAAGCAAGGTCAAAAAGTTGGAGGGATCTCAGGATACAGTGACATGAATCTATTGTTTTTAAAATGGTAAAGAATAAAAAAAAAAAAAAAAAAAAAAGCTTATGTAAGAGAATGTTTCTTTCTGCATAAACTATTTTGAATTTACATTTACGGATAGGACCTTATCTTCTGTGTAGGGGTATTGCAGCGGTTACAGCACTTAAGGAGTGGTTCACCTTTGAGTTAACTTGTGTTATAGAATGGCTAATTCTAAGCATATTTTAAATTGGCCTTAATTTTTTTTTTAGTTTTTGAATTATTTGACTTCTTCTGACTCTTTCCAGCTTTCAATTGGGGATCACTGATCCTATCCAAAAAAACAAATGCTCTGTAAGGCTACAAATGTATTGTTATTTATTACTCATCTTTCTATGCAGGCCTCTCCTATTCACATTCCAGTCTCTTATTGAAATCAATGCATGGTTGCTACAGTAATTTGCAATTTCAGAAATCTGGTTTCTAGTGTCCAAACTGGAGAGCTGTTAAATAAAAGGCTAAATAACTCAAAAGGAAGAAGAAAAGATGAAGCTTCCGCACACTGGAGTGCTTTAAAAATCCAAAATCTTTATTATCCATAATGATAGGCACACAGCACTTCTAGCTTGAGGCGTTTCGGGCACCAGCGCCCTTAATCATAAGGATCATAAGGGACGCCAAGGGAATCCAGCACCAGGGGACACATCCCTGGGCTGCCTGTATTGCAAAGAAGGCTTGCAGTGAGTTGGAGTGGTATTTTCTATTTATATTCTGCTTAATAACAAAAACCACAAATGATAAAAACCAATGCAAATTGTCTCAGAATAGCACCCTCTACATCATACTAAAAGTTAATTCAAAGGTGAACAATCCCTTTAAAGGGGAACCAACATAAATGGCAGAAGAACAGTTTGCCAGCTAGACAACTTAATCTTACAGTACCTTTATTAAAATGCCATCAGTGAAATCCCATAGTTTAATAGTGCCATCCAATGAACAGGAATAAAGCTGAAAAAAGAAAAGCAAACATTAAAATTATATATATTTTATCAGCAGATATTGTAATTGCACCATATACTGAATAGAACTGTTGCATAGATGAAGTTACAGGTTTCTAGCCACGTGTGGAAATGAGGAGTTGGTCTTTGGTCTGCTAAAATTGTTTTATCGTATTTTACTGCTGCTCATTGGGTATACCGGTAGTACAGTGTTAAAAAAAAAAAAAAAAAAAAAAAAAAAAAAAAAAAAAAGCTTTCCTAACATCAGAGCCGTACAGTGGAAAACTGAAAATCTATAAAATAGATTTTTTTAATTATTAAACCCATTTCCCTTCTAGCAGTTTTAGTGACATGTGCCCTGTGGGGCAAACTCCACTCATAACATATGAAGGTCAAAGAATAATTTTCAGATGTTATTAAATCCCAGAATGTAGAGATTATTCCACTGTACTTCATACCACTAGGTAATTTACGTATATACTGTATAAAAATTGCTTAGATTAAATTATCTTTCATTTGGCAAAATTTTAACTTGTCTATCAATTTTGGGGCTATATACACTGTGAAGGAGTGATTTTAACTCCAAGTTTGTTGGGCGATGCTTGTTCATGCGAAGGATCTAGCTTTTGAAAGACACTGTATATTTGAGGCCAACTTAATTAAAAAAACAATCAATGTGTATAATGTGTAAGGCCATAACAGCATGATATGACCACTCAGTACTGCTATTGTTATCCCATTTTTGCACATTAAACCAATATTGAAAGGAGCATCCATAGTTCTTCGTGCACAAAGGGCTGATGTCTAACTTTCATGTTTGGTGAATTTATCTTTATCAATCTATTCAAAATGTGTAACTTTTCAGAGTGCTTTGACACCAATAGAGTATTTTGTAAGCCTACCTGGAGGTGGTTCTTTGGATTAAGTTCAATGCCAGTCACCAGTTTACGGTGACCCTGCAAAGCATGTATGCATTCTTCAGTTGATGTGCTATAAACCTTAATAAAGTCACCAGAAACACAAATGAGGTACCTATGAGAAGAAAGATAAAATTCAGCCTACATACAGAAAAACAATTGGAAAATAAGCGAAAGGGAGAAATTACCGGTAACAAAACAATAAAATGTCTAATGAAAGAAAAATGTAATTCTAAACAACTTTCCATTCTATGTGTTGCTTTTAAATTTATTTCAAACAAATAGAAGCAGTAGCACACCTGGTCTCTCAGTATCCTCACCGGTGCTTGGGGTTAAAGGAGGACGGCACCTCCAACAATTGATCAATAAGATGAAACTCCAGCACACGGATGCTTAAGGGTTCATAACCCGTGTTTATTGTCAATGCCAAACAGGAAACAACGTTTCGGGGGCCTGACGAAGGGGTACGCCCCCGAAACGTTGTTTCCTGTTTGGCATTGACAATAAACACGGGTTATGAACCCTTAAGCATCCGTGTGCTGGAGTTTCATCTTATTTATTTTTAAATTTATTTGTCATTGCAAATAAAGTAAGCATTGTCTGTTCTTTTCTGCATTGCCATTTGTGACTCCCACAATCCACAATGCCTTGCATGCTTGTTCAGTCTGTAAATTGGATGGATTCTGCCTACAATTCTTCTAAAACTAGAAAATAATAAGCTAGAATAGCAGACAACAGAAATTCTACTATAACAATATCATACATTTATATAGACCTGCTCTGTGTGTGCACACTATTATTCATGTACGTGGATATGGTTCATAAAAGTTTTTAAATTAAACAAGGCACTAGGCCGTAAGGGCATACAGCCATGTGTACTTCGAGATCTTAGTTCAGTTTTAGCCATGCTTGCTTTCATCTTGTATGGTACCTATGGATTTGAGGAAAGCTGGTGTAATTCTAAAATTTGAAGGAACTGCAATATCCACATTGCACATACAGGTCTGTAAATTTGACATCTGCAGGAATCATTTACAGGATCACATTCAAGATTATGTTCTGGAGAATGGCATTGTAAGCAACAATGAGCAGGGTTTTACAAAGGATGGATCAGGTCAGAAATTTAATGGCGGTTTATGATGACATTAGTGGGAGCAGTGTACTTCCCCAGTCTGACCCGCACTCAACCCGTACCCGTGTTTTCTCGCTCTATGCTACTTCTATGTAAGCCTCTCGTTCCAAGACAGCAAATCTTTAGGGGCAGAGGAGGAGAGTACATTCTCAGTCTGACGCACAGCAAACCTGTAACCGCAATGGATGGTCAAATTTCAACCCAAACCGGCACAAGTGATGGTCAAACTAGCGGGTCACTAGCTGCCTGCTCTGACATAGACCACAAACTTGGTTAACACCACAGAATCTTGTTACTAGCCTTTAACAGTTTCCTAACTGTGCCAAACTTATAAGTCCCAATGCTGGTTTCCAATTTGCTACTTAAAGGAATGGTTCAGTATAAAAATAAAATCTGGGTAAATGGATAGGCTGTGCAAAATAAAACATATTTCTAATATAGTTAGTTAGGCAAAAATGTAATCTGTAAAGGCTGGAGTGACTGAATGTCTAACATAATAGCCAGAACACTACTTCCTGCTTTTCAGCTCTCTTGGTTTCCACTGACTGGTTACCCTGGTGACCAAGCAGTAACCAATCAGTGACTTAATAGGGGACCACATGGGTCATAACTGTCGCTTTTGAATCTGAGCTGAATCCCAAGGATCAATTGCAAACTCACTGACCAGATATGTACCATGTGGTCCCCCTTCAAGTCACTGACTAACTCAGTTGGAGAGCTGAAAAGCAGTAAGTAGTGTTCTGGCTATTATGTTAGACATCCAGTCACTCCAGCCTTTATACATAATGTTTGGCTAACTAATTAGATTAGAAACATTTTTTTTTATTTTGCACAGGCTATTTATCCAGTTTTTATTTTTACACTTATTTTACTTTTATTTTTAGCACTTGGGTGCTAAAACGCCAATCTCCATGTCTACCATTTTGCCCAGATGCATCTGTACAGGCGACTCCTATGTTTTCATGCTCTCTGCTTCTCATTTGAACGAGCGAAAGAGAAGGTTTATGTGCATGAGAGAAGACAGTTTGAAAAATCTGAGGAGTGCCAACCGATGTCAAGCTACTGCTTCTGTTTTAATAAGGAATACAACAAGGCAGGAAAACCTGACTAATAGAACGGTTGGTTTATACACGACAATAAGTTATGGGTGCAAATGCTATTGTTTTCAATCCATTTCATTTCCATTTTTCTTAGAGTCATCAACTTAGAATTTTTTTACTAATAAGAATTTATGTATATAAAATAGGTTCAGACACTTTCCAGCGCTCCCTTTCTAAAGGCGGCACCAGGGTTGCTAGAGTTGCGGTTTTCCAGCAAAATTGGGCTACTAAATTAAAGCCCGGGCAGGTTTTGAAAGCACATACTAGCCAAGGTACGGATTTGGGCTACTTATTGAGTGTTTTGGCTGGTTTGGCAGCCAAAGTTTTTTTTTTTTTTGCCAATCCTGTGTCTTGCCAACTGCCAAGTTTAATGTAAGACTACAATACCCTGCATGCGACTGACTTGTGTAGAAGTCGGGAGTTACCAGATTTTGGGCTTTGTACCCCAGTCTCCCATCACTCCCAGCATTCTCATATTTTCCTGTGACTTTCTTTAATTTTAAACAATTTTGGGGCTAAAATCTGCTGGCCACCAAAATGTCGAGCGGTTGACCTGTTTTACCAATATTTACTGAAATTGTATATGTATTAGGGCCTTATTGGGGCTAGGGTTGCCACCTTTATTAAAAATTTTTACCGGCCAGTGGGGGGCGGGCACCAAAAGGGGGCGGTCCATGACACTAAAAGGGGACGGAACTACGCAGCCACAAAAGGGGCGGAGCAACATCGCACAGCGCTGGAAAAAAGGTAAGTTCTTTGCGAATTGGGGCAGGCCAGGGGCTTTTTTTAAAGGGTATAACGGCCGGGTGGCAACTCTAATGGGGGCCCCTATACCTCCTGGGCCCCCCTCTGTAGTTACGCCCCTGGTGACAGGTGAATCTGTCCGATTTTGCTTTATGAAAAAAATTGTAAACAGTGCCAATGTGAAAAAGATGCATTTTAACTTATACTCATTTATGTTTTAGACTTTTTTTCACTGCACATTTTGTGCTACTTTTGAAGTGCCTCTTGGCTAGTTTTGTAGCTGGTTTTGAAAATTAGACCTGGCAACCCTGGTGACCATGACAGAACACTGACTCACACGGGGGAGCAGCCAATCTATTGAATTCATGCTGATACTGTTCTAGATGTCGCAACGTCTTCCTTCATTCCACCAATATCAACAGGTTTAAAAATACAACTTACTTGCCGTCCGCAGAGAACACAGACCGTCTATAATCAAGTTTGCTTCCCCCTGAACGAACCACGCGAATCTGACACTGGGACACCATGATGTTTCCCTGCGTGATCTCACACTCCTCCGCTTATCCCCGGTGCAGCACACGTGTGGAAACAGCGTCGCAGGAACCGCCGACCTACCATAGAGAAAGCTACGCGCGGAACAGAGCGCCCAACTTGTTGGTAAGTAAGAACTCCGCCATATTTGATGCTGGAAAGGAAAAAAAAAAGCTTTTCCAGCATAGTTTGCAAAATGAAGACTTTTCATAGTAGTTAAAAATAAAAGGTTTAGGTTTTCACTTTTAACGGATCAAACATTAAATATTCAATACCGATTTTTTTTTTTTTTGTATATAGAAGGAACACACACACATAGGATATCTCTTTTCGCGGCCAAAACCACATTTATCTTAACCTGTACAATTGTACGAATTGTTTGGTATGATTTGACATTAAACCCCAAACAAAATGGGGGCTGTATTTATATTAATGAAGAAAAGAAAAAAAAAAAAAGAGGCTTGGCGGAAGTTGACGTTGGCGGAAGTTGATTTAGTAACACGTGACTTCCGCTACAGGTGACGCCGAGTGGCAGTATTTTCCAGGTATGAAATCTTAAATCTAGAAGGTGAGTAGGAAGAGTGTCTGAGGTTTAACATGCACAGTTACACTTTGGGAGCTCACTATATTCTGCACAGAAGCATCTTTTTTGCTGTTGTTGTGCTCTTATACGTGTGCTTGTCCTGCAGCAGATCATCTTACAGGCTTCTTGTTTGTCACTTGTTTTGGTACATTATAATGTATTTAAACTCATATTATATTGCTCGGAGATTAAATACACTGCAGAACTTTCCCAAAAGGCAGAGGCCACTGTTGAAAATCTATAGACTTCTTTGGCCAGATGGGTTGTCAATTAAAGGCAGTGTTCTTAAATGTACACTTTATTCCATACTGATGATAGGGGAAAAATCATTATCGTCAACCTGCATTCTTAGGCCTTAAACAAATCCATAGAATGGGACCGGTCCTAGTTTTCTAGTGCACTAGTGTTGCATTAGACATTATGTAATTAGTGGTAATTACAGGTATGGAATCCGCTATCTTCAAACCGGTTATCCAGAAAGCTCCGAATTTTGGAAAGGTCATCTCCCAAAGACCCCTTTATCTAAATAATCCAAATTTAAAAAAATTATAGAACAGTACTTTGTACTTGATCCCAACTAAGATATAAGATGAGCCCATGACTTAAGTGCCCTAAGTGGGTGCGAAACGCGGATGGCGGATGGAGATGCAAATACAAGTTTTTTAACTTTGTATAAATAAAATAAATTTTTAACAAATTTTCTCCGGTCCTGTGGATCCGTTTGAGAGCCGGTCGGCTCTGCTTCTTCTTCACATCTTTTTCCGCACTGCTCCCTAAAGCTGGGGGTCTGGGGCTGCTGCACCCGGACCACATTCACTATTTGGTGAGTCATTTACAATTTATTTTGGAGCACTGTGTTTCTCCTAACTATACTCAAGCTCAGACATTAAAAGTTGCTTTTTATTATAGGACAATTGTCCATATCCACCTTCCTTTTTAAAAACCTGGAAGGTTTCCAGGAATATGTTTCTCTGGGACAAGTATTCAGAACACAGAACTCTCCCTTGAAATAAGGAACATAGATGTTAGGTCATGGTTAGATGCAATACAAATGGAGCATTGTCCGTCTTCATTGTGTTTGCCCAGTGGTGAACATGTGATCAGTAAACTCATGCAATTCTGGGCAGGGGACACACAGAACCAGCACGTTAGATACATATACTATATAACAGCATAAGCAGGTAGTATTTATAAAAATATTAAAAGGGTTGTTAACTTTTAGTATGATGTAGAGAGTGATATTCTGAGACAATTTGCAATTAGTTTTCATTTTTTTTTTTATTTGTGGTTTTGGAGTTATTTGGCTTTTTATTCAGCAGCTCTCTGGTTTGCAATTTCAGCAATTTGGTTGCTAGGGTCCAAATTACCCTAGCAGCTATGCATTGATTTGAATAAGAGACTTGAATATGAACAGGAGAGGGCCTGTTTAGAAATATGAGTAATAAAAAGTCGCAATAACAATACGTTTGCAGCCTTACAGAGTGTTTGTTTTTACATGGGGTTAGTGACCCCTTTTTGAATGCTGGAAAGAGTATAAGAAGGCAAATAATTATATAAAAAAAAAAAGAAAAAAAGAAGAGCCAAATAATTATATAAAAAACAAAATTGAAAAGCTGCTTAGAATTGACCATTCTGAAAGTTAATTTAAAGGTAAACCACCCCTTTAATATAGCCAAAGAATATTTTATATAGCAAAGACCAGTATCTTCTAAAAATATTTTTATTTTGTAATTCATTCATGCCTGATTAGAACTATGCAGTATTTGTTGCTTATTAAATGTAGTTTTGACAAAACTATATATATTTATGTATTTTTTTGGGGTTGTCTTATCCAGGTCACTCTGGTAATCAACTGTTAACTTGATTGTAAGGGCTATGGCACAAATTGATTTTTGACTTCTACATATTGTAGACAGAGGAGAAGTGCCAAAAACCACATACTGAAGTCAATTTGAGACAGCAGGGGCATTTTTGAGCACTTATGTGCCTTGGTGAAATACACTATCTACAGTCATATGAAAAAGTTTGGGAATCCCTCTTAATTCTTTGTAGTTTTGTTTATCATTGGCTGAGCTTTCAAAGTAGCAACTTCCTTTAAATATATATATATCATATATATATATATATATATATTGAAGCAGTAGCATTTCAGCAGTGAAATAAAGGTTATTGGATTAACAGAAAATATACAATATGCATCATAACAAAATTAGACGGGTGCATAAATGTGGGCGCCCCAACAGAGATATTACATCAATACTTAGTTGAACCTCCTTTTTGCAAATGTAACAGAATGTAGACACCTCCTATAGCCTTTGATGAGTGTCTGGATTCTGGATGGCGGTATTTTTGACCATTCGTCCATACAAAATGTCTCCAGTTCATGCTGAGCATGGACAGCCTGCTTCAAATCATCCCATAGATTTGCGATGATATTCAAGTTGGGGGACTTTGACGGCCATTCCAGAATATTGTACTTCTCCCTCTGCATAAATGCCTTTGCAGATTTCAAGGTGTGTTTGGGGTTATTGTGGAATATCCAACCCCTGCGTAACTTCATCTTTGTGACTGATGCTCGAACATTATCCTAAAGAATTTGTTGATATTGGGTTGAATTCATCTGACCCTTGACTTTAACAAGGGCCCCAGTCCCTGAACTAGCCCCACAGCCCCACAGCATGATGGAACCTCCACCAAATTTGACAGTAGGTAGCAGGTGTTTTTCTTGGAATGCGGTGTTCTTCTTTTTTGCCTCCTTAGTGAGGTACAGTTTTGTTTTAGCTCGGCGCTGTCTGCAATCTCCACATGATGCAATTTAAAGCAGCTTATCAACCAATGGTTCTCTACATTGTCATAATGAATCTGTACTGATGGTCTGTCATTGACCCATTGATTTTTAATTTTACTTTGAGGTTGGCATTGTAAATACTGTCATTGTTTTTCTGATGATGCTAAACTGGGAAAAACATTTATAAATTAAAATTGTTAAACTCCAATTTAAAGGCTTTAATAGGAATGAAGAAGAAAGCATTGAAAAATTTCTAGTCAAAAGGCACATATATTTCTTTAATGATATATAAGTACTACAAGAAGTGTTGTAAAGCAGCAATCCGGCAAAGATACAAAAAAATAAACTGATTTCTTCACCAAGACTTACGGTATCCCAAAATGGTAAAAAGATGCTGGTTTAATGTTTCTATGTAAAGCATGCAAAAAATTGTGTTTTGGTTATAGGGGACTCTGAAAAAACAATTGTTCTTAGTTATTTTTTTCAATATATACAGCAGAGAAGTCAGAGTTACAGGACAAGCTGTGCATGGGTGCACATGGTTCAGCTCAAACAAGTTGTCCGTGGTTGATGTAGGATGTGGAAATGAAATGTTTATGCAAAATAAATATGAACAAGGGGTCTCATGGTATACACCCTGTAGAATTTAGCTTTATTTTAGTTTTGGCCATTCCAATTTTTCTGAAAATCTCAGACTTTTGTTTTATTATCTCAGATAGTACTAGATTGTCTTTCTGCACCTCACTCTGTATAAGAAATACTGCATCTTCTTGATAATTGCAGGCAGCATTGTATTCATCAGGGAAACACAGATGGAACACAAGGACCTGCACCTTTGCGTGCTTACAGAGGGACAGGGTGCAAAATATGTATCTCTCACACAGTAGATATATATATATATCGACCTATATATAATGCCAAGCAAAATTTTTCAACAAAAAGGAGGCCCATAAACTCCAATGGGCAAAAAAATTGCGTGTCAGAAAAATGTCGCCCATAAACTTCGATGCATTTCATCAAGTTTTCGCCATTTCAATTCACCCATCACTACCTATATATTTTAACATTAAATAAATCCAGTTGGATTGTTTTGCCACCAATATGGATTCATGCAGCTTATTTGGGATCAAGTACAAGGTACAGGTATGAGATCCGTAAACCTGTTATCCAGAAAGTTCTGAATTACGGAAAGTCCATCTCCCATTTTATCCAAGTAATACAGTTTTTCTCTGTAATAATAAAACAGTATCTTGTACTTGATCCAAAGATATGATTAATCCTTATTGGAAGCAAAACCAGCCTATTGGGTTTATTTAATGTTTAAATTGTTTTCTAGTAGAATTAAGGTAGGAAGATCCAAATTATGGAAAGATCCATTATCCTGAAAACCCCAGGTCCCGAGCACTCTGGATAACAGATCCCATACCTGTACTGTTTTATTATTACAGAAAAAAGGAAATAATTTTTGAAAATTAGAATTATTTGATTACAATGAACTCTATGGGGGATGGTCTTCCTGTAATTCAAAGCATTTTAGATAATAGGTTTTCCATATAAGGGATTCCTTACCTGTACATCTATTATATAAATTATTCATAGTATATCTCTGTTTTACTTATTTAAATGAAAATTGAGAAGTGATATCTGTAATTTTTTAGTCTTATCTTATTTTTTTTAAGGATAGTGTGGTATCATTGTCTATATAAATATTGGTAGATTTAAAAAAACATTTTTGCAAGTAGAGAATTTAAAGAAACTTTGTGGCAAATTGTGGCTAAAAAGAGAAGTGTGTGTGTATATCCTTGCTGAGTACTGTAGTGGGTTAAAAGGGAAAGTATTGCAGGCGACTGTGAAAATATTTTGCATAAAATAGCCCTTAGGTAACGCACTGCTTTATATAAATAATCATTTTTGTAAACATAAACTTTTATCGTTGTATGTGCCATTGGCTAATTCCAAGTACAAATTAGTAGTCCACTGATTCACAGTGCACACAAACATGCTAGGTATATATCGGCCAATGAACAGAGGTCTGTAAGCAGTTTGTTTTCTTGGGAATTTTACAGTGCTCTTTCTGATGCAGCTAAATTTTATCTTGCTTTTAAAGTGGAAGGGCAACACAAAAATTTAATGTTTGTTTGCATAAAGAGAGAAAAAGTAATTCAAAGGCATTTCCTAATATACTAATATATTTTTCATTGAATTTATTTGTAATTACGTTAGCGGTTTCTGCGTGTCCTTTGCTGTTATCTTCTTAGTTTGCCAGACTACTGACACAGTGTATGAGAAATTAACTCTAGCATTACTTTGACAAGCTGACAACAACTTAAATCCACTGAATAGTTGCTTAGAATTGCATTTTTTTTTTAAAAAAGCACTTTTTGGATAAGCCCTTTAATATGTTCATGCTACCTTAAACTGTATACCCACTGCCATCCTATTTAAATCTTACACCATATGCTTATCAAATAGTAAAGATAAAATTCATCTTAAGGCTAATGGCACAGGTCCTTTTTACTGATTGCTAGTGGAGACGAGCCCATCCGCTGCCTTCAGCACCTTGTATATGTTTGCACCTGTCATAGAACTCACAATAAGGATTTTGTCATGGAAAGACTAAATGCTTTTTCTTACAAAGGTCTGCTGTGTGCAGAAGTCAATGGATCAGCCTGATGCATTTGTGTTGCCTAAAGTTCACAAGAACACATCTAAATGCCATGAGCTTGGATATGGTTTTGGAATACTTCTTGTTGACAAACCGTAATATTTTTGTTGAAATTAGTACAATTTTGGTCATGAACTGGTGAACTTGCGAAGTCTTCACCCGCAAACGGATCAGGTCTTTGATACAGATGTTTTTTTCCTGTCCACAATTTCTGTTAAAGACCCTGCATTCTGATATTCTACTATATGCCCAGGATATTTGTATCATGGAGTAGAAACGTTTTAAAGGGACAATGTACTCTTTTCAACACTGGTTCAGTTAATAGGGCTTGTGCTGAGCATACATTCTGTTTGTTTTTGTTTTTTTTTAATAAATGTTTTTATTTATGTTCACAAAAGAAAGAAAAACAAAATTAAACAAAGTATATAAATAATCTGTTCGGAATTTGGAAGACCAACAGGAAATGCCATAAATTACATAGCTTAACATATATAGATATTGAACAAGATATTCACACGATTTAACTATGACTAACCAACGGCAGATTTAAAGGAGGGAAGGACCATACCCAAAATAACATCCCAGGCACTCATAGATTACTTGTGGATAGCAGACTATTGATATGGTGACTCCTGGGGGGTGATTGACGATTCCGTGACTGTGAACTATAAAGATTCTGTATATATTGTGTGGTGTCCCGTACTGCATTGTTGCTGAGTAACAGTTCTGTATCAAACCACGTGGTATGTCGAAATGTGTAAATCGTTAAATGTTTAGTATGAGTGGGGAGTGAGAATATGTATGTCATCCAGGTCGAAAAAAAATTTTCTGTGTATTCCTCTTTATTTGTAGTGGTTTCTAGCCAGTCCATGTGAAAGATATAGTGAAGTTTTTGTTTAACTAGCGAAAGTGGGGGTACCGATGGGGAAAGCCAATGATGAAGAATAGCTTTTCTAGATGCTGCCATTAGTCTTTCCGCTAGGCGGCTCTCAGATCGTGATAGTTTCAGTTGTGAAGGGGGAATCCCAAAAAGCACCCATAACAAAGAAAAGGGAGCCGTCTGTTTAGTTAAAGATCTCCAGTATCCCTGTACATTTTCCCAAAATTTCTGTATTACGGGGCAAAGCCAAATGCAGTGTACCAGGTCTGCTCGAGACTGATGGCATCTCAGACAGTTGTCCCTGTCCAAGGTGCCAATATGATAGCGCCTAAGCGGTGTAAGATAGGAATGATGTAAGATCTGTAGTGACATTTCTTGGTATTTGCTTGAAGGTAATACCCGCATAGTTTTTGCATGATATTGAAGTATTTGAGCAGTATCTATTTGCGGAAGTATTGAGGTCCATTTAGCTAGAAAAGTATCTGCTGATTCTATTGGCAATGTCGTTCGAAGAATTCGGTATATTTGGGATGTAGTTTTGAGTGAGTCGTTTTTAGGCCATAGTGCATTTATCGGATTATCTTTGTCCGATGTTGAAGAACCGTTTTAGTGAAATGGATAACTTGAATTGAAAGTAAATAGTCGTTGGAGAGAAAAGGGAATTTTTGAAGAAGAGATTCCTTTGGTGGTATAGTGAAAGTCTCACTAATAATATCTTTTACCAATCTAAAATTTTGATTCTGCCAATCCACAACTGTCTTATTATTTTTCCCTATTGGGAAATTTGGGTTACCAAGCCCTGTTTGTTTTTTTAACTTGGAAATATTTATAGATTTTGCAACTTCTTCCTCTAAATAAACCTAATGCTGTAGTCTACTTCCTGATCCCAAGGAGCAAAGTCACTCAAACTAGTAGTTCACTGTGTCGCCTCTGTATAATGAGCTGTTCTTTATCTAAAAAGGCTGTGGTTGGTTTGTTTGATTTTCCTCTTTGAGATCAGGAAGTAGAATATAGTTTGTTTAATTTTCAAATTTTTTCTAAATAAAATAAAATAAATATTTTCTAAAAAAATATGCAAAAAGTATGTTCAGAACAAGTTCTATTCACTGCAAAGTAAATATTAGATGTGAAAAATTGCGATGAGGAAAATTCAAGTTTCTAGTAGCCTTGTACTGTCATGCTTACTAAAGCTAGCAGTGTCTTCATAGATTAGTCAACTTAAGATGTAAGCAACTCGTTTATAATTTGCTAATACAATAACCACAAGTAAGGCTTCTATACTAAATAGTTGTGACATTTTGTACAATTTGTGCAAAGAAAATGATGGTTTTGTTGTACGTTGATCACCAACTTGTCCTATCTTTTTTCCTGAAAAAAATTGATGTATGCAACCAAAATTCACTGGGAAGAGTATATACATGGTGGTAACTAAGATCTTATCCATTGTGACCTTAGATAGTTTCAAGAAAGGGATGACTTTTTGGAAAGTGAACCAAAACAAAGGCTGAACTTGAGTCTTGGACATGAGTCCTTTTTCCCCCCAACCTCATCTACTATGTTACTATGTATGTTGCTATGTGGCATAACATTTACTATAGTGTAATGCCACGTTAGTCACTTGTTATGCTCCTGAAACTGGTGGTGTCCACATCCCCAGAGCAACATATTCTTTTACTTAGTATTTTACATTTGCAGCCTTCTCCCCAGCAGAAATGGTGGGAATACTTCCTGGCTCTACAGACACTGCTGCTACATTTTCTGATAGTAATAGTGGAAAAAGAAGTATGAAGACCAGCCACCAAGATTTCCTAATTGAGAGGCCCATTAAATGTGAACCTTCCCCAGTATCTATGGAGTCAGATGATTTGCATAGATTGGCAAGAGAGGACATACTCAAATTTGAGATTGGTGACATTTCTGAAAATGAAGCAGATGACACCTCTGAATTGGAAACTGATGCTCATGAAGATACCCTTATGACAGATGAGTTTGCTGGTCCAATGACACTGCCAAGAATAAGGAAGATGCGCTTCTCAGACGAAGAGTTAAATGTTTTAGTACAAGAGGTGAGTTTTTTTTTTTTACATATAGTCTTTTATTACCTGCATAATGTTCCTGAGTTTCATAGACATATGTATAAGTAGAGAGGTTTTATTTATTCTACCGCCACATCCTACTTTTTTGCTTATATTCTTTAATGTCAGTTTTAACTGTACTGCCTGAATTGAATGGCAGCCACCTTGGCCTGAAATCCTCCTGTACAAACAGAGAGGGGTGGTCACCATTCAAGTAGTGGCAGGCAGCATGGGATGTTTCCAGGCATTTCTACACTGTAAAATGCACTAGTGAAGAAAACATCTGATGTAACATAAGCCTTAACCTTTTTAACGCATAATTTCTCCATAGAGGCATCTCTTACTGTACCCTTCTGGTACAGCCATGCAATATGGGCTCTGGATTGGCACCATATAGGTGTACCAGTTCTGAGCCCATACTGAATGGCTACTGATATTTAACAAAGTATGGATGGCAACCTGATAAGTGATAATCCATATGCTAAAGCCCTTTCCTCTCATCTTACTATCAGGGGAGACCCTACAAGTAGTGGGGGATCTCTGGAAACTGGTGGAGTACTTCTGGCAAGGATCAGTAGGAAACTAAAAGGGCCATAACAGGTAATTGTAAAATTAAAATCTGGCCAAGGTCTTGGTGAGCACAAAATGAGCAATGTCAGAAACCGCTTTTGAATATTTCTGGCAGGCACTCACAGAATCCCAACAATAGGCATTGTAAAATAACTGCAGATCTTTATTCAAATATAACTCGGACAAGTTATAGCCTAATATCCTTATTTTATATTTTCATGACAAAGCATTTATCCAACTGATTGGATTGTGGGCCTCACCCCCTTTAGTTCTATCTCTTCCCGGTTGCAACTTTTACACTGAATCTATAATTTGACATTTCAGATGGCTAATCCCATGGTTAAATTAAATATAATAGACCTAAACATCTTGCTCTAGCATTTTTTTGTATTTATGGCACTTACCTTATATGGTTGCGGACGTTTATAGATGCTTGTCACACTCGTATGATTGCATAAACCACTAATGTGGTTGCATATGTGTAGTGTCCTTCAATCAGTATACATTCTTAGTTGATAATGTACTACAGGGAATGTGCCTTTCTTCTACAGAAGAAAATTGCCCACTTCAGATTTTATCAACATGGAGCCATAGTTCAGACCTCATTTATAGGCAATACATGGGGTAATTCCTTCACCCTTTTAACTGACTTGGCTTTTAAAGTGCCTCACAAACACCAGTTTATTGGAGTTTTCCTTTTAAAGAGGTGCAAGAAAGTTCTCCGTACTGAGAACATCTTTCTGTTTGTGAAAAGGCAGCATCTTATCCCCTTGCTGCAAATCATTGGGTCATTTCATCTAATCTTTCAACACTTTTTATCGGAGCTAATCCATGTAATACGAGTGAATTAAGACTTAAGTAAAGACATGGAATGAAAGGATTTAAAATGAAAATCAATCTGTTGGTTTAGTATAAATTCTTTCCTTCCATTGTAAATGTTCGCGTCCAAAAAACGGATCATCTTGTCATTCACAATTGTAGTTCGAGGAATAATGTCAAGAGTCAGACCAATTTTCTGAGCAAACTTCTAACGGGTCCATTGTGGTATGGTCCACAACGTAAGAAAAATAGTAAAAACATACATGAAGGAGTACACTATACTATACATATGTATCTTTATAAAGCTGATAGATATTCATGTAGAACAGGGCCAAATTGGACCCCATAGTCATCTCTAATTTGTAAAAAGAATTCATACTAAAAAGAAAATAATTATGCAGAACAAGTCGTGGATTTTTTAACCTTTCCACTAGAAGAGCACTTTATTGTATACATTACACATTTTATATAACACAGATGGACAAGGCTTATCCCTTACCTTACCTTTAAAGGTATACTGTCATGGGAAAAGATTGTAGAACAGACATTATTAAAATATAAGGGGGCACATTGACACGGTTATAGAAAAAGGTCTCCCTTACTCATGTTAATACAAAATCCATGGCCCCATGAGGCCAAAACTGTACTTTTCTTAAAGGGATCCTGTCATCGGAAAAAAAAATTTTTCAAAATGAATCAGTTAATAGTGCTACTCCAGCAGAATTCTGCACTGAAATCCATTTCTCAAAAGAGCAAACAGATTTTTTTATATTCAATTTTGAAATCTGACATGGGGCTAGACATTTTGTCAATTTCCCAGCTGCCCCTGGTCATATGACTTGTGCCTGCACTTTAGGAGAGAAATGCTTTCTGGCAGGCTGCTGTTTTTCCTTTTCAATGTAACTGAATGTGTCTCAGTGAGACATGGGTTTTTACTATTGAGTGTTGTTCTTAGCTCTACCAGGCAGCTGTTATCTTGTGTTAGGGAGCTGCTATCTGGTTACCTTCCCATTGTTCGTTTGCTTGGCTGCTGGGGGGGGGAAGGGAGGGGGTGATATCACTCCAACTTGCAGTACAGCAGTAGAGTGATTGAAGTTTATCAGAGCACAAGTCACATGACTTGGGGCAGCTGGGAAATTGACAATATGTCTAGCTCCATGTCAGATTTCAAAATTGAATATAAAAAAATCTGTTTGAGAAATGGATTTCAGTGCAGAATTCTGCTGGAGCAGCACTATTAACTGATTCATTTTGAATAAAAAAATTTTTTCCCATGACAGTGTCCCTTTAAGGATTATCTTTTTAAAAAAGGAAGCACTGATTGCCCTTATAACACAATTTCTTTGGTGGGCATATTTTTGACACTCTTTTGTGTGTTTCTCTGTTAATTGTGATTAATGCAAAATGTATTCCTGTTGTGACTCCATGTTAATGGTATAATTTATAATAATGTACTACAATGTGTGCCCTGGGAATGTCATTTGACCTTTTTAAAACTGCATTTTCAAACTGTTTTCTCTTTTGTGTTAATAATTGTGTGTTGGCAGCTATCTCAGCTCATTATGCATGATCCTGTGCTTGGAGAAACAGCTAGTTTTAACATAATGCAAGTCTTTTCAGGCAGCTCAGCTGTTTAATTCTAATATATGCAAAGCTTTTCCTTCCTATATTTCCTGCAGGGTGCCATTCTCATACCTGCGACTGTGATGTAGAGGTGCATATTTAACAGTGTACACAAAGATTTGCCTTTAGCAAGAAAACTTACGGCAACTATGTGATGCATATGTTTACAAGCAGCCAGCAATGTATATTAATCCTGGCTGGAAATGAAACTTATGACAATTTGTCACCTGTGCTGGAGAAGGTTAAGTGCAGTTAGCTAGAATAGGGGGTGGTTTCTATACCTACCTATGGAATCATGGGAGATGACTGCAATGGCTTGCCTGATTTCTAACTTTTTAAAGCTAAATATGGAAAATGTATTTGCTTTTTTAGAAAAAACTGGATTCAAAATAAGATTATGCTTGAGGGGCACTATAAATTGATGTGCTTTGAAAACGCCAAGTGGAATTGGAATGTATTTTTTTTTAACTATGAAAAGGAAATAGTAAACATCAACATGTAAATATTGTCTCTCTTCCATTAGGTACATGATAATATGAGCCAACTGTTTGGTGAGCTCAGTGTAAGGACACCTACAGCTGTCAAAAACAAAATTTGGGAGGGTATTGTGACAAAAGTCAATGCCATTGGAGTCACCACCCGAACAGTTAGCGAAATAAAGAAGAGGTGGCATGATCTCAGGCGGCGCACCAAGATGAAGTTAAGTGTCTTTGAACCAATTGGCCACCATCTTGCAGCGGTACCCCCAGTTTTTCAACCCCCTCACCACCAAAGACTGTTACAAGAGACTATACATCCCCATCAGATCCAAGGGATTTCAGATTTGGACACAAGTAGTGCCATTTTTACATCAAATGCTGGTAATTCTGTCTTTTGTTTTATGATAGCTCCTTTTATTGACAGAAATATGATATGTAGTTTATCAAATGCACTAGAGGATAGTGGGTGTTGAGCTAAGTAACCATTTTATTGTGCTTTTAATTTTGCTACAACATCACCACCTGGTATTTTCCTGTTTTGGAAAGGTTTTTTTGAGGTCTATGATGTCTTTCCTAAACAGAGGAACATCAGTTCAGTCCTCATTCTTTCTTCATAACAAGTTCCTCGACTGGATTACAGTTGGAAACTGACCAGCAGGTGGTGATGTTAAAACAAAATTCATTATATTCGCAGTAAATATTTTCCTTAATATTTTGGAATCTTAAAAAAAAATCCATGTAAAAATGCTTAGAATAGCACTCTGAATAACTTTTAAAGGTTTAGTTATCTGGCAGCCCTTAGAACACCTTCGGGTTCATAACAAGTTTTAGAAATAAAAACTTAACAAGAGTAGCCTAACAAATTATATTTGATCTGATTATTTTTACATGTGCATCATCTGTGTTCCCTGTGACTGTCAAGTGGTATGCTCAAATAATAAGTGTGGCTGCTTATAACACACATCAGCCCATTATGCGCATGGTTCAAATCAAATTGTGCGCTTTGCAAAGCTTTACAGCAATTAAACAATCAAATACAAGAGTCGCTGTCTTAAATATATTGATAATGGGTTGAGTGCAGAGGACTCTTGTATTTGACTATATGTATTTTGTGGTCACACCCTCATTGCACCCCCGCCTAATGGTTTTAAAAAATAGTGGTGAGCACAACTTTCCCTTGTTTGTTATATATATATATATATATATATATATATATATATATATATATATATATATATATATATATATATATATATATATATATATATATATATATATCAGCAAACGCTCGCACTCTGATCCAGTCTTGAAGTCACTGTGGGTGCTGGGCCAAAGCTTTAGCATACAATGTTTAGATAGGGACCCGCACTCCAATGTTTCCGTGAAAAAAGGTTTTTATTTTAACTTGTGCATCCAACGTTTCGGCCCATGTTTGGGCCTTTATCAAGGATAAATTACAAGTGTTCATGGTGCATATTTATACACATAGCCCAACCCCAAAGGGAGGCGCTCAATTATGACGTCATACATGTGAATCACATCTCATTAAAATCATTAACTTAGTATACAGGTTAAATCAACCGTGACACGTAATTAGCATTCTCACCACAAGATGCCACTACCGAGTGGAAAAAGTGAAGTAAGTGAAAGTTCTTTAAAAAAATCCATTTGCTGAGATTTCTTCCATGTACACCCTGCAAATGTATACAAAATATATGTAATAATGCTTGACAGAAGCGATAGATACATAATAAAATACGTTACAATAAACAATGTGTCGTCATTTTTCACTGATCACATGTTAGATACTTTAGTAACTTTGTAGTTTTTTCTATCTACTTAAATGTCTTACATTTACACAACGTGAAAACGTTTCACAAGATTGTTAAGAAATTTTTTCAATCCAAAAAGCAGCTTAACACCAATTGGCCATTTAACCCTTTTGGTGCCACACAGTCCAATTCGTAGGTCCAGTAGGCTTCCCTCTGGAGTAAGGCTTTATCAAAATCACCTCCCCGTGTCCGTTCAGGGACATGCTCAATTGGCATGCAACGGAACGCTGCAGGGCTATGCTTCGCCTCCGCCCAATGCCTCGCCACCAATTGTTGTGCTATATCTTGTTTTCTGCCCTTTTCTTTACTCCTATCATCTCTATCAGGATCTAATGCAGCCCTTATACTGGCTCTATGCATCCCAATCCTCTCTTTGAGTTGACGTATCGTCTTCCCACAATATAGGAGACCACAGGGGCATTTAATGATATAAACTACCATCGTGGTGGTACATGTCATGCGGTGCTTTATCTCGTATTTTTTACCAGTATAGGGGTGAGTAAAACTTGAACCCAAAATCAGACTGCTGCACATTATGCAACCAGTGCATTTAAACACACCTGGACGTGGCGTTAAAAAATGTTGTCGCTGGAGCTCAGTATATTTTGATGCCGGGTCCGCAGAGCTTAAATTCTCTTTCAAGCTTCGACCTCTTTTGTAACTAAATTTAGGTCTTTTGGGGAGTTTCTTAGTCAGCACCCCATCGCTCTGTACCAGCGGCCAATGTTTAAGCACACATTTGCGTCTATAGTTAGCCGCTACATCGTAGCGACTGACATAGTACATATCATCAGTGCGTTTTTTGTACTTCAATTCATCAGCTTGCTCCAGCAGCATTTCATCTCTATCAAGCTCTAAGGCCCACTGCATAGTATCCTGCACCAATTTGTGTGGGTACCCCCTTGCTAAAAATTTCCTAGACATCACCATTAAATCTTCCTTTCTTTTTTGCCAATTACTGTCTATACGTACCACCCTAAGCATCTGGGACTTCGGTAAGGAGTCCAAAAGATGCCTTGGGTGGTTACTGTGATAATGGAGAATGGTGTTTCTGTCTGTGGGCTTCACAAAAATGCAAGAATTCAATTTGTTGTCCTCCTTGTATATTTTGACATCCAAAAATTCGATACTGTCCCTATGGTATTTTAGGGTGAACTTAACAGGGCTAATCTCATTGTTTAGTCGTGTGACAAAACACTCCAAGTCATCAGCCGTGCCCAACCATAGAAAAAAGACATCATCGATGTAGCGCCGATAAAAAGCGCCAAACTGTCTGAACACCGGGTCACTTAATATCTTTTCCTGTTCATAAACAAACATGTAAGCATTTGCATACATAGGAGCCACTTTTGAACCCATAGCTGTCCCACTGTGTTGTAAATAAAATTGTTTTTCAAACTTGAAGTAATTTTTAAACAAAATGAATCTCAATAGGGACAGCGTGAATTCAATCGGTGGGCCTGTATACAGCGGATTTTCAGTAATTAATTGTCGCACAGCCTGTGTGGCACCAAAAGGGTTAAATGGCCAATTGGTGTTAAGCTGCTTTTTGGATTGAAAAAATTTCTTAACAATCTTGTGAAACGTTTTCACGTTGTGTAAATGTAAGACATTTAAGTAGATAGAAAAAACTACAAAGTTACTAAAGTATCTAACATGTGATCAGTGAAAAATGACGACACATTGTTTATTGTAACGTATTTTATTATGTATCTATCGCTTCTGTCAAGCATTATTACATATATTTTGTATACATTTGCAGGGTGTACATGGAAGAAATCTCAGCAAATGGATTTTTTTAAAGAACTTTCACTTACTTCACTTTTTCCACTCGGTAGTGGCATCTTGTGGTGAGAATGCTAATTACGTGTCACGGTTGATTTAACCTGTATACTAAGTTAATGATTTTAATGAGATGTGATTCACATGTATGACGTCATAATTGAGCGCCTCCCTTTGGGGTTGGGCTATGTGTATAAATATGCACCATGAACACTTGTAATTTATCCTTGATAAAGGCCCAAACATGGGCCGAAACGTTGGATGCACAAGTTAAAATAAAAACCTTTTTTCACGGAAACATTGGAGTGCGGGTCCCTATCTAAACATTATATATATATATATATATATATATATATATATATATATATATATATATATATATATATATATATATATATATATATATATATATATATATATATATATATATATATATATATATATATATATATATGCATATATATATGCATATATATATATATGCATATATATATATATGCATATATATATATATGCATATATATATATATGCATATATATATATATGCATATATATATATGCATATATATATATATATATATATATATATATATATATATATATATATATATATATATGCATATATATATATATGCATATATATATATGCATATATATATATATGCATATATATATATGCATATATATATATATATGCATATATATATATGCATATATATATATGCATATATATATGCATATATATATATATGCATATATATATATATGCATATATATATATGCATATATATATGCATATATATATATGCATATGTATATATGCATATGTATATATGCATATATATATATATATATATATATATATATATATATATATATAGATAATATAAGCCATATCCAGTTGTTTTGCAGACTAAACCATGGAGACTACATAATCAATTTTTGAGCAATCACAGTTTATTAATTTATTTAAGATTCAACTCTTGTGGCATTCCACACACATTGTCATAGGAGTACAATTTGCTGAATAACATCTGACGTGGTCGATAAGACTACTTCTTGTTTGGCCAGCCTTTGCTTTTACTTGCTGTATGTAAGTTTATCCAGAGAATTACCCTGATATTAAATAACCCTCACAGGATAAACTATTGAATTATGGTATTCTAAGTAAGCATTTAATGTAATATTACATGAATTATAAGTGCTTACTTGGTTACTAAAAAGAAATGGCCTAAAAACAATATTTGGTACAGGCCTTTGGTGTAGTATGTATACAGTTTTATTAAAGGGAATAAATGCAAAACATGCTTGCCCACAAATGGTGGATTGTTGCTGACTTTTTTTATTTATTTAATGTTTTAGCCATGACAACTACCCAGGACACAGAAGAATATATTGATGACATGGTGGAGCAGGAGAGGAGGTGCGCAGAAGTAACAGAAACAACAAGGCAGCAAAGCATGCCAACCTTTCACAGAGAGCATAGGGGTGACAACCATCATTTCTCAGACCATTTGAAGGCCAGCCAAACCACTCAACAAAAACTCATATCAGAAATTCGTTTGTTACGCAATGAGATGAGCCAGTCAGCACAAAGTCTGCAGCAATCAATTGATGTGCATTTGGCCCATATAGCATCATCAATTGATATACATTTGGGGCATATAGCCTCATCTATTGAAAAGCATCTTGGCTTGATCGCTACAAATATGTTAACACTTTCTCACAATAGAGCACCGCATTCTGAGTCATTATCAGGTCCTGGTAAAGACTCCCCTAGCTCTTCCGGATATCCCTCAGTCCCAGTATACCCATGTTGCAGCAGCACAGAAACTTGTGATGTCGCCGATCAAATCAACACACAAGTATCTAATGCAACCACCCAGTTTACTTTGGACAGAGGGGCTTCTCAAAAAATATCAAAGTTGCCTGTTAAAAGAAGAGCACAATCCCATGATCCATCTGAATTTATTGATTCCAGGTACTTTGAATCAGAAGAAAATGGGGTCTTCCTACAAATAAATGAGGGGCACATACATACTTCAAGAGCCTTAAGATCTAGACCTAGCAGTAGTCTAGAACAATGCACGGTGAAAAAAAAACTGTCAAAGTAAAAAAACAAAACATTTTTTGGTTTATATTATGACCAATAACACGAGTTCATCAATTGTTCAAACAAATATACAGAGCCAGTAAAAACGTAGCTGACTAGTTACTCTGAGGTATTCAAGGATTTGTATTAATCTTAGTTGTTTAAGGACAAAGTGTCTATATTTTCTTGTTCTTGAGTAACAAGTATTAATATGGCTAATACGTTACACTGAGCATTATTCTTATTGAAAATATGCCTCCAGTGAGAGTTCACGACAAACCGAAATGGCTCATGTTAGCCTTTCCAGGACTCAAAAAGCACATTACACATGGACTCTGCCTCCCTATAGATTTATATTCTCTACTCTGCACTGTAAGTGGAGTGATTGCAATGTATAGAGAATAAGTGCTTTAGATAGTTTACATGTGCAGTAAATGCCTTTAGTGTCTGAGAAGAAAGTTAAGAATAATAGTCTCTTTAACAACTATTCTTTTAATTCCGTTGGATTAATTTTTAGTTAGACAATGCTTACAATATGAATTAAAAGGTGAGGTGTATGCAGAGAAATATGTGAGATTTAACTGGACCAGCACTGTTTAACTCTTTTCATGTAATGGGCTATTTAGTTTTTATTCTAAGGGCTAGTCCACACGGGGAGATAGCGGCGCGTTTGCGGTCGCGGCGACAAAGCGCCGCGACAGTCGCCGCGACCGGCGCAGGCGACAGTTTTGTATGGGCGCCTATGTAAAAACGCCTGTGCTAACCACACGAGGCGATGCGCTTTTCAACAGTCGCCTGAAAAAGCCTGGCGAGGCATTTTCAGGCGACTGTTGAAAAGCGCATCGCCTCGTGTGGTTAGCACAGGCGTTTTTACATAGGCGCCCATACAAAACTGTCGCCTGCGCCGGTCGCGGCGACTGTCGCCGCGCTTTGTCGCCGCAAACGCGTCGCTATCTCCCCGTGTGGAATAGCCCTTAATGTTTGCGTAATTGATTCTATCTAAAGGACGACAAAGCACACTTAAGTCCATGGATATATGAGGTTGGGCCCACAGACCCCCAGTTAGACAACCCTGAATTAGACTGTACTGTAAACTGTTGTTTCACAGTTTTTGTTTTTCCTTTTTGGCTTCATACTTGTAATGTCTCCGATGAGCAATAGGGGTCACAATCCTTCGTAATACATCTACATGTTGATGTGTATTCAATTGAAGATGATTTATGTACTTTTTCCACTTCTTTGTAGAATTAAGTAGCAATAAATTTAATTAGACCTAAATTAAATAAAAGAAAAATAACTATTTACACGCTTAAATTAATTTCCATGAAGTAACCTTTCAATGTAACATGGACAGAAAAAACTTCTTGCGCATGCAGAACGTTAATTCAGTTTCTTTTGCATCATACCTGTCATACTGTCTACATTCTCCATTTGCAAGTGTGCATACTCAAATGGCATTCTGAGAAGATGTACTCAACCAAGACAATACAATAGCTCCCATTCATAAATATATATCCACAACTTACATCAATGTTGCTCAGAACAAGCTATACCATAACAATGGACAACAGCCAGGGCATGAGTTAGATAGCTGCTCAGAAATAAAGTTATGTAATCAACTATGACATGATCTACAAGCTTGCCTTCATGTACAGGATATTAATCATGAGCACACCAGAGACCCTAGACACATAATGTTCTCAATTGCCAAGCTGGAAATGGCCCAGGTGTCAAAACGCTCCCAAAATCATACCATGCCTTTGCTTTTGAGATCCATCCTATTTTAAATTACTCTTCTGGAGGAGTTCTGAAGCATAAAGTTCTGCATTATCTGAAGCAACAGTGACTGATAGATTTGTTCGTCTACTGCTTATTGTTATCTGTTGCATTTTTTTTTTTTGTTGCATTTGGAAGTTTTTGTTGATAAAACAAAAACAAAACTCAGTGTCAGTCTGTGGAGACTAAAGCTAGTAAATTTCTGTCATGCATAAAAAAGTGATTAACTCAAAGAAAGAAAGCATAATTTTGCTGCCTATGGCTATGCCACACTGTGTTACTTGTTCCCAGCTACTTGTCGTGGCTGGAAAATGCCAGAAAATACCATGCCATAGACAGTACTGAGAATTGTCTCTGCTAAAACACACATAGTGTCTTAGCAGAGACAATTCTCAGAATTGTTTATTTTGTAGCCTTTACAAGTAGCTCCGTGTGTCATTCCCCTAAGGGTAATGGCAGACAGATTTGTCAAACACAATTATTAATTCATGGCACGGGCGACATCTGAAAATGCCTCTCCATTGCCAATCATTGAAATCGATGGCAGTATGGCCAATTTATTGCTAAATTGCCTCTGGAGGGAAAATTGCGGACGACAAATCTTCCCGTGGGCCACTACCCTTATAGATCTCAGATAAGGCCTTAATATGAGTATGCAGTCCTGTTTTTGGACCCCAGTAATTAAGTAGGATAAAAAAATGTGCCACTAAAAATGTAAAAGTAAACCACGAGGACTATAAGGAAAGTTGGGGTTGTTTTCCCAGGAGAATAGGCACTTGAGAGGATGTGTGTTTACTCTTTAGGGCAGTGGCAAAAAGGGCTTCTTGTCAAGGCTACAAAATTGACAATACTGATCATACTACATGTGTTTTAGCAGAGACAATTCTCACTATTGTCTATGGCAGGTTATTTTCTGGCTTTTTGTAGCCTCCATGTGTCATAGCCCTTACCAGGTACATTAGTGCAAAATGTGACAGTATGATTTATTTATTTAGAACAAGAGGCCTTTTGGACTTGAAGCAGCATAAATGGTTCTACACAGAGAGGGCAGTGAGGTTGTGCAATACACTGGTAATGATGTGGTGGTAGATTCTGTTATCTATCTATGACTTTAAGAGTGGCATTGATAACTTTTTAGAGAAGCATACTATCCAAGGATTCAGTTATCTCAACATCTATAGTTGGTTTAGTAGATGGGGTTTTTCAGGTGTAGTATATATTTTTATGTATGTGAGTGAATTGATAGGTCTGTATAACTATATATTAATGTAGTAACATACTATAGTAAATGAGGTTAAAAAAGTCCAAGTTCAACCTGCCTAATTACTTCCTTCAGAGGAAGGTGAAAAACTCAATCTGCAGCCTCTGCAATTTGCTTTTGAAGGGGAAAAAATTAAACCAGTCTCTGGAACAACTTTGTACTTATGCACTTATAAACAGCCTATGATTAAGTGCATATGAGCATGAAACATGTAAGGTTTTGTTTAGTATTTACCTAATAATGTCTGCACTTCATTTGCTTTTCCTGTCCATGGGATCTGTGAGTGCCTACTGTTTCTTTTCTTGGTCTGATACCTCCTTATAATTAAGGGGACCTCAGCAGCAAATACTCTTATTTTATGATTGTTTCTAATTGTCATTGCCAGTGGCTTATTAGCCAAATCAAATAGTAAAGGGGATATCGGACAACTCTGATGGGTGCCTCGGGTGAAGTTAAATAATGAGGGAGAAACAAGGGGCAATACAAAGCTTTGCTGTAGGATCTGCATACTGTGCTCCCAAATGCAAATTTATGTAACACTTCATATAGGTATGACGAGCATATAGAATTAACAACCATTTAAAAATGTAATTTAAGAATCATGGTTGGTTGTATTTTTTTTTGCTATGGATGTATACAAGACCGCATCTTGCCTGTGCAAAACCCAAACTGATCTCTGTGGATCAGAGAAGGTAAAATGGTATTTAACAGTAACGCTAAAATCTTAGCTAACAATTTAATGTCAAGATTCAGAACTAATATAGGTGCTAAATTCTTACATTCTGTAGAATCGGTGTCTGATTTTGGGATTAGAGAAATATTTGTTGAAACAGACCTTTCATCTAGTAAAAAAACATTAAACATTGTGGCCATATGAAGTGCTAAAATACAGGAAAACCTTCTATAATACATTTCCAAAAATCTGCCATGGCCCGGGGCCATTGATAATCAACGGGAGGCAAATTCTATGACTATGGCATTTAGTTCTCCTGTAATTTGTCCAGAGGGCAATTTTAGAAAAGTTATAAGTGTATGATCAATTCTATTATTAAGGCATCAAGCTAATTTTATTGTTGATTTCTTCATTTGGGTATACAGCCTCTGGTTGGTCCATCTAAAAGATTTGTATCCTCATATCCATATTTGGGTTATTATCTTATGTGATATGCAATTGATTTAGGGCTTGGATTAAGGAATTAATCAATTTCTCTCCTTTTTTTTTCTCTCCTGAATCTTATGTGATATCCACACTAATGCTACATTTTCAGAAATATAATGCTTAATACAAGTTTCCAATTCAGAGACAATTTCTGATCGCCAGCAAAAATCAGGGTTACACTTGGACCATTGTAAGAATATTAATGCAACTGATCATGGGCTTGTCAATAGTCTCTACATATCACTAATTGCCCATGCCCCAAGTCTCCTAGGAGAGCCATTCAAATCTCAAAACACGCTATTGGTTATCATTTGGCTCCTTCTATTATAGTGGTCACCAAAACAAATCAGCCCTCAGAATTGGATACATTTGTCTTGCACTTGTAATCTGAGGCCAGCTGTAAAGAAAATTACCTCTACTTTAGTTTTATTGTCAGCAGAAACTAAATATACATCCTGTTATCTATGGAGGAAAAAAACCCCCATAATTCTACCATTACGATAGAAAAGTGCGTGGAGCCTGGACGACTGTGTTTGTTTATTATATGTGAAGCCTAAGCAGAAAGCCAGCATTATTTGATCTTGTGGTATAGGAGAGCTTGAATAATATGAGTAAGTCTTGCTGTTTAGTAGTGTAGTTGGGGAGATATATTTGATATTTGTTGCTCTCATGTCTCAACTGTTGGGCTGATCTGCCTGCTTGCGGTATCATGACCTCGATCTGGTGACAATGCAATTATAGGATAATATCCCGTTATGGTTCCCCTTACTGTTTTGTGTAGTGTTCAATGGATTCTGTCACATTCCAGTCTTTATGACAAATCCAAAAGATAAAGATCAATTACCAGCTAACAATGGTAAGTCCCTTAGTTATTCTGGGTTCCCCCCTGGTGTGTATGTTATTGCCTCTTAACCTGTTATCGACATCTTCAATCCGTTGATAGTTGGCAATGTAAAATGTCCTGTTCGTGAGCATCAAGAACCATAATCATGTCTTACAGCTCATTTTCAATTGTGCCTAGGCTGTGCAAGTTCTTGTAGTTTTAAATTGCTTTATCCCGTGCTTGTCTAGCCTTAACTTGTGCTTGTTCTGACTGGGAATCAGGCCCAGTCATTTTTACTTTTGTACTTTTGTCATTACTCCAGTAGTTTGCATGTGAGGCCTAGTAATATAAGAGCCCACACACTTAGGCTGTTATGTATGAGGTGATGTGCCTTTTGAGACCCTTTTTTTGTGTCCTAGGTGTCATCTGGTGGTCTCTCTTGCCTCAGGATGGATTTTTTGACTTAGACTTAGATTTTGAGTCAATGTTCACTGCTGATTGGTGGTAACTGGGGTCAAGGAATTTGTGGGTAAGGAGTGATCTCAACAAGTGGCCATCTTTGATCACACCTCAAGTAACCTCCTGACTTGCACACAAAACTATGCAGGCCAGTTACTTTATATTACTCAGCAATACATCTCATCTACCACTTAGCCACTCAGTCTACCAGTTTGTCCAGATTTTCCTAGGAGGATGCCACATCCTGGGTCAAATTAATTGGCCTTCATAGTTTTATGTCATAAGCAAACACAGATAATTTACTTTACTTAACCCAAATGTCTTTGTGGCACTGTATCAAAAGCTTTGGCAAAATCCAAATAGGTCACATCTACTGCAACCCCACCATCCAAATTCCTACTTCCCTCATCATAAAAAGGCTATTAAATTTGTTTGACGTTATCTTTGATAAAGCTCTGCTGATTATTACCTATAATGCCATTCTCCAGAACATAATCTTGAATGTGATCCCTTAACAAGCCTTGAAATAGCTTACTCACAACAGATGTCAGACATACAGGCTTGTTAATGCCAGACTTGGATTGTAATCCCTTTTTAAATGTTACATGAACTTTTCTCCAATATTGTACATAGGCACCATACCTGATGATTTGTAAAATATATATTCATATATAAGATATGTCTATAATATGTATATGCACTAGGGTTCACTTGGAGGGGTTCAACAGAAATTAGTGTCTTTGTTGCTGAAGCTTCATCTTTTACTGTTGCCTGTTCATCTTCTGATATATGTAAAGTTTATATTTGTATTGACACAGTAAGTTAGTAGTATCTTGAACTACACAAATTACTACACTCAAGCCTGGATTTGTGGAAAGTCAGTGATCAGTGATTAGCATCGCTGCAGCAAGGAAAACAAAAGAAAACTTTTGATATGTTATCAAGGGTAACTGCCCAGGTGCAAGTTTTTCCAGTGTAAGGCTAAGGGCACACTAGGCGATAGCGCCGCGATTTGACTCGCGGCGACTTTTCGCCGCGACTTTTAATCTGCAATCGCTGTGGAAACTTTTGCGCTGGCCTCTATGGGGAATCGCGAGCGTAAAAACACACGCGGCGATCTTTTTTCTATTGTCGCTCGAAATCGCCTCGCTAGGCGATTTCGAGCGACAATAGAAAAAAGATCGCCGCGTGTGTTTTTACGCTGGCGATTTGACGCGATTCCCCATAGACGCCAGCGCCAAAGTTTCCCCAGCGATTGCGGATTAAAAGTCGCGGCGAAAAGTCGCCGCGAGTCAAATCGCGGCGCTATCGCCTAGTGTGCCCTTAGCCTAAGGGTAAGGACACACGAGGAGATTCAGGGAGATTTTGTCGCCTGGCTACTAATCTCCTTGTCTTTTGAGCAACTATCTCCCTGAACTGCCTCAGCGTTTTTCCCCATAGGCTACAATGAAAAGTCGCCTGCGCTAATGCACACAGGGCGATGCGTTTTCAATAGTTGCCTGAAATTGCCTCACTGAGGCAACTTTGGGCAACTATTGAAAACGCATCACCGTGTGTGCTAAATGAGCCAACTTATTAGTCTTGTGATGTGAACAGCATCTATAATAATATAAATTAAAAAGGTTGTTTTATTTTTGTATCCTAAAGCACTCACAGGTGCATCTAATTATTATGACTTTTTTGAACATGCCTTTTGTATGGGTTAATTGTACAAATGCTTAAAGGATTGATGGCATAATTAAGGAACTTTTGCCAGTGGCACATAATAGACGTAAAGCCACTACACATAGCAAAGGCCCAACAGCCAATCATAAAACTTTATTTAATTATTATTATTGATTCAACTGTCATAGATTGGCTCCACTGTCACTATTATTCTTTGTTATTTTTTCTACTGGCTAACATGGTTTAAAAAAATATGGAAATCTTCCTTTGTTTCATTCCTGAAGTTACCAAACCCTTGTAGTACAAATAGAGGGGTTGTTCACTTTTCAATTATATTATTCAGCAGCTCTCCAGTTTGCAGGTTCAACAAGCTGGTTGCTAAGGACCAAATTACTCTAGCAACCATGCATTTATTTTAATAAGTGGAATAGGAGAGGCCCTGAATAGAAGAACAAATAATTAAAAGTATCAATAACAATACATATATAACAGTGGAGTGGTTATTTGGATGGAGTCAGAGACCCCCCATTTGAAAGCTGGAAAGAGTTAGAAAGAGGCAAAAATACTATACAAGAGAAAAACAAATATGAATTGAGGTTGTCATAATAAAGAGTAGGGCCCTGTGTGCCTGCTTGGCCACATTACTGACCCACCCAGCTCCAATATGCCTAAACCCCCCCAATTTCACTAGAAGCTGCTACCATATTGTGTCCTTTTGTTTTACCGGACACTAACAGGACTATTGCCTGTCCTCCTCACTGATGGCAGCCCTGTAGATGGACCATTAGGGAGACCTGTACTGCCTAAGGCAGGTATTAAGTACAGGACTTCATTGTTCCCAAGCTCTAGGGAGTTTATTCAACTGCTCATAGTATCTCCGCTTTTATGACCTCAGAAGTTTCTATTTTTTTTATCGATGCCTACGAACAAGAATAAGGTATTGCTTAAGCGCAATGTTTTATGAAAAGTATTTCTGCTTGATCTGATGTGGCCACTTGATAAGTTAAAGGAACAGTAACTTAAAAAGTAAGTGTTTTAAAATAATGGAAATATAATGCAGTGTTGCCCTGCACTGGTAAAACTGCTGTTTGCTTAAGAAACATTACTATTGTTTATATAAATAAGCTGCTGTGGAGCAATGGGGGCAGTCATTCAAAGAAGAAAAAGCTCAAGTTACACAGCAGATAGCAAATAGCTCTGTCTGTTTAATGTTGTTATCTGTTATTTAAACTGTGCCATACAGCCGTTTTTCGATTTCCGCCATTGCTCCACAGCAGCTTGCTTATATGAACTATAGTAGTGTTTCTGTAGCAAACACATCAGTTATACTGGTGCAGTGCAACACTACATGATATTTTCATTACTTTAAAACACTTACATTTTTTGGTGTTACTAAGTACGAGATTCAAGGGAGTCAATTCTAGGAGGCCTTTAACAAAATATTTAAATACAATGTAATATTCTGCTTTAAAATAATCAGGAAGGAATGTTTATTACATGTAGTATGCAGAAGAAGAATGGAGTAAAGGATTTAATTCATGTCAGTCAGATGAGCGTATAAAACCATATTTTAATGCAAATATAAGGTGCAACATATGACAATGCAAGTCTTCTGTTCTAGATGCTAACGTGGACTGGAGGATTTCATTAATTCAGCTTAAGACTCTAGAAAAAATGAATATGGATGGATGGAAAAAAACTCCATGTGTAAAAGACAGTGCTGAGGTCTTGCTGATTGATGGCACAGGAGTCACTACTAATGAAAAAGGAGATGATTCACATTCAGTTTGTGAAATACCAACAAAATGTGGGGATCTAAGAAGTAATACATTGGCAGATAAAATAGATGGGAATGATACATGCTCTAGTAAGAAAGAAGAGCAGTTTAAATGTACTGTCTGTGGAAAGCTTTTTCATTGGCCCTCCCATTTAAGGCATCACATGCAGAGTCATACAAATGAAAGGCCTTACAAGTGTTCTGTTTGCCATAAGGGATTTAAAGATGGCCACAAACTCAATCGCCATCAGCAAATGCACCCAGAATTTAAACAAGACTTTGCATATAGGAAAGTCTACAAGTGCTATATCTGTGACAAACCTTTTAAGTTCCAATCAGACCTAGACAAGCATACGCTTATACACAGCGAGGAGAAACCCTTCAAATGTCCAATATGCAGCGTAGGCTTCAGACGCCTTGACCATCTAAAAAGGCATAATTTTGTGCACACTAGCGACAGGCCATTCAAATGTAGCATTTGTGGGAGAGGATTTGTGGAAGCCACGGAAGTTCTTAAACATGAGAGAATTCATTCTGGTGATAAACCATACAAGTGCAAGTTTTGTGACAAAAGTTTCTATCACCCTCGAAGTCTGAAAGAACACTCTGCTGTCAAGCATGCCTTGGCTGGAGAAGAAATGAAAAAGATATATAGTGATGATGTCCTTTGCAAACTTCCAACAACCAAAGAAAAGGCTGAGCAATATCCAGAAGACAACAGAACAGAACAAGTTGATCTTGAGTGTCATCCTTCAGAAAGCGGACCTCATGAAATAGTTGTTTATCTTTCTGATGATGACTGAATCAATGTAGATGAAAGCCGCAGATGATTACTGGAAAATACAATTAGGATACTATTTTTAAAAGTGGTTTTGCCAGAAGACAATACAGGATCACAGCAGTAAAAATGCACTTTTTACTTCTGAATACCTTGGCAACTATTTTTCTGGGGCACATGGTCTTATCTACTTTCTTCCAGTCATGTTATTCTATAACTGATTATGTACATAAAGCACCATTTTATCTTTTCTTCTCTTAACAGGCTTTAAATCATTAAATGGTAATTTGGGTATCAGATCAAGCCTGTGTTTCAGATTACAGACAGGTGAAGGCTTGTTTATCAAAAGTCAAATTTTAGTGATTTTAGAGGTTTTTGAAACTCACTTTCTCTAAAATCACGAATGTCATGAAAGTTGTTAAAAGATCAGAATATAAAAGGTATGAATGAAAAAACCAAACACTTGGCAATGCACTAAGAAATACGAAAACCTCAAAAAAATCACGTTTTTCAGATAATTACTAGCAAAAAAAATCAGAAAACCTCTAAAACTCTGAATTGATTTAAAAATGGTCCAATAAGATCAGAATGGCTTCCATTGACTTCAGCAGCTTTTACCTGGCAAATTTTTGTATTAGAGGTTTTCATGGTTTTTACGCTTAATGAATGTTAATTTTTATAGAATAGAAATCCGAATGTTGTAAATCAGCCCCCTAGAGTCATTTGAAATTCTAGTAAATTTCCCTTAACAGTAATTAAAGCTTATTATTGATAATCTAACTAACCTTGACCTATTTCTTTGTCTTTTTTTTTAATTTTTTTAATTATTTGTTTTCAGATTAAATTACTCTTTAAGTATTATAATATAGTCAAATAAACTTCATGTGTATGTGTTCCATAATTGTTTCATGATTTGTTTGGACTTCACTTTTTCTTTTGGAAAATGTAATTTCAACTTGTAAAGACACAGGAATAAGCAAATAAATTTGAGTGCATTTTCACACATTATTCAGCACTTTATATCTTCTGTTGTTAGCCAGATTATTACTTTCCGCAGCAATTAGAATGCTTTCATTAAATCGTTTGTTGCCTTTTTTCCAAAAACGTATTTTGCTCTCATTCCCTGTTTTGATTTTATTTGTCTAAGAATGTGAAACGGGATAGTTTTATGGATTGTTAGACTGTCTGGAGACTGCAGTACCCTGTAAAATGATTCTAGTCTACTTGATGAATCCCATTTATGCCAGTGGCATAACATTTTTAGCCAAATATGTCATATGAATGTAGAACAGACATTATTAAAATATAAGGGGGCACATTGACACGGTTATAGAAAAAGGTCTCCCTTACTCATGTTAATACAAAATCTATGGCTCCATGAGGCCAAAACTGTACTTTTCTTAAAGGGATCCTGTCATCGGAAAAAATGTTTTTTTCAAAATGCATCAGTTAATAGTGCTGCTCCAGCAGAATTCTGCACTGAAATCCTTTTTTCAAAAGAGCAAACAGATTTTTTTTTATATTCAATTTTGAAATCTGACATGGGGCTAGACATTTTGTCAATTTCCCAGCTGCCCCTGGTCATGTTGCACAGTGTGCCCTATACCCCTCAGGGGTGCAAATAGCCAGATGTGCAAATAGCCAGATGTGAAATTTACCAAAAATGTCAAAACCTTAGGATGGAACTGGACCAAATTGGGTATTCCCTTCCATAATTCTAATGCAATTGCAGTTGTGGGAGGGTGTTGCACCTGACACAATGCGTTAAAATTTCTATGAGATCAGATGTGGTTTTTTTTTTTTAATTTTTTCAAATGGCAGCATCCCACCAGGTAGTGCATATGAATGACAACAACCTACCAGACAACTAGTAGGAACACCAATCTACCAGGCAACACATAAAATGATACTAGTAGGAACACCAATCTACCAGGCAACACATAAGATGATACCATCCTTCCAGGCAGAGTATAGGGATGAAAACATGATTCAACACATGGAAACATCACTTGAGACACTCATATATTAGATTTTGGTATTGCTATAGCTATTATGAAATGCTGCTGTTCAGCAAATGGGTTGTTCCTTTTTTCTGACCCCAGCCTTAGATTCATTGTTTGCCAAGTATAAGAACAGCATCACATTCCACAGAAATCTGAGAACACAAATATAAGGGGATGCTAAGTGCATATATAAATTGTATATGGTATGTAGACTGTTACAACTTGCTCTAGCATTTCTACACATGTTGGCTTAGGAAGTTCGATTGGTGTGACTCACCCTTTTTCCTACGAACCTAACGAGTTTCAATGAACTGTAAAGCTGCTTGATCCTTGAATGTAGGATGAATCACTTTTAAAATGTTCTACATGAAATCATAACTAAGGGGCAGATTCGTTAAGATTCGAATGGTAAATTTGAATTGTCACTTTAAATAAAATTTTAAATCGCCAACTTTGAATTTGAATTCAAATGTGAGATCACACCTTGACCCTGGAAATAGGAAATAATTCTAATTCAAATATTCACCACCTAAAACCTGCCGAGTTCATTTACAATGGCAGAGGTCTGTTGAACCATTTGAAGATGTTAATGCCTTCCTGACATTTGAGGTTTTTTTTTCGGATCGCTCATATTCGACATTCGAGTTTTTTCATAAATAACCTCCCATTCGAGTTGAGTACATTCAAATTCATTACAGTTAAAAAAAAAATTCTTCAAAATTTGACCTTTGATAAATCTGCTCCTAAATGTAGGTTTTCTATACCAATGATACAGTCACTAAGTTTGTTACCCCTGTTCCTGTGATTTTGTTCCTTTATGTTTAAGAAATAGGAATGAATTCCCATTATATAAATTTTTTTGGGGTGGAAATACCCTATTGCTGTTGTATGATAATCTAAACAAAATTCTTTCTTCTGAAAAATATCTGCGAACACAGGCTGCCCAAAATCACCACTAGATGGTTGTATTGTCAAGAGTATTTCTTTCTATCTTTTTTTTAACAAAAAAAAAATACCTTGCATCTTTCCACGCAGTTTGCATGACCTTTTCTTATGACATAAGCCAGCTGGAATTGCAGATTGTATAAACAGTGGTTTCCAGTTCTTCAATAGTACACAGAATCCAAGAAACAAGTTCTCTAGACCTAGTATAAACTTGCATTTGATTGCAGGTTTGAATCCACACGCAAGGTTTAGATATCATTTACAAAATGTGCTGGTTTGCTCCAACTTCATTAAAATAGAAATGAATCAGAAATCTAAATATATTACCAGGATTTGAAAGTAATGTTACATTATTGTGTCAGATACTTACATGTTAAATACATATTTACGACATCAATTATTTCTGATTTTATATAAAATAAATATTATTGGTATATGTATAGGCTCCATCATCTGGAATGCTTGGGACCATGAGTTTTCCGAATAAGGATTTTACGTAATTTGGATCACCATACCTTAAAGGAGAACTAAACGCTAAAACGAATATAGCTAAAATGCCATCTCCAGTAGACAACATTGTAATCAAAGAATACAAATTCTAAGATGATTAATCCTATTGGATTTATTTAATGTTTAAATTATTTTGTAGTACATTTAAAGTATGGTGATCTTTTATCTGGAAACCCCCAGATCCTGAGCATTCTGAAAAACAGGTCCCTTACCTGTACTAAACTTAATGCACCAGTCTAAAGGTTCAGCATGTGTATAACTGTCATTATTAGGGATGCACCGAATCCACTATTTTGGATTCGGCCGAACCCCCGAATCCTTTTTGAAAGATTCGGCCAAATACCGAACTGAATCCAAATCCTAATTAGCATATGCAAATTAGGGGTGGGAAGGGGAAACATTTTTTACTTCCTTGTTTTGTGATAAAAAGGCATACAATTTCCCTCCACACCCCTAATTTGCATATGCAAATTCGGTTCGGCCGGGCAGAAGGATTCGGCCAAATCCGAATCCTGCAGAAAAAGGCCGAATCCTGGATTCGGTGCATCCCTAGTAATTATCCATACTTTTAAAGTAGTCAACAGAGTTTCCCATCTTGGATATTGATAGGAGTGTCAGTGACATGCACATGCTCAGTGTGCTTTGAGCAGCTGTTGAGAAGCTAAGCTTAGTGGCCATTGAAAATCATCAAGCATATAATGAGTTTCACCTGTCATAGTAGCTGATGCTTTGGATTAAATCAATATAAATTCTTCTTTTGGTGGTCCCTCACTCCGTGTTTCAGGGTACAAGCACCTGATGAAGGATGTTTATATCCGACACATGTTGTGAGAAATAAATTATACTGACCTGATCGTGGGTCTCCAGAGTTTATTCCTAAATGCTTTGGATTATTATATTCTAAAACAAATACACTGTTTTATGGACTGTCATATAATGAGAACCTGAGTTAATTGTGACTTTCATATTCTGTATATAACGTATATTGCGAGTCTGTCCCTAAGCTCAGTACCTGACTGCAGTGAATCAGCAGAAAAGAAGATGGGGAGCTACAGAGACAACGTTGGAGGCACAGATTTTTACAGCTAAAGAGCTATGGTTGCCATGTTCTGATTTGGTAAGCTTAAGTTCTTCTTTTATGTCTGCAAAAAATATTTAAACATCAAATAACCCCAATAAGATTTTCTATCAATAAGGAGCATGCAGCTAATTTAGGATGAAGTACAAGGTATTGTTTTATTATTAATGACAGAAAAGATCTTTATGGCAGATGGCCTTCCAGTGATTCAGGGTAATGGATTTCCAGACAGGTCCAGAGTGGGATCCAAAATAGGCCCAATAAATGGTGACTATGGCATTTTACAGCAGCAGAGTAGGAAGAATGGGTAAGTAGAATAGGCGGTCTATGGTGCAGCTGTCTGGGGGCACAATTTAAAATAAACAAAAAACTTCATACAAGAGAGGCTTTGCTGTTGCCATTGTCCCCAGGACAGGTGGGGGGGCGGGGGTCAAGAGTTATTTACCTTGAGGCTAATTCACATACAGTAGGATACAAAGAAGCATTAAAGTAAGAGTTAAGGTGAGTTAACACTGGACACCAGCAGGCTTACAATTCCAAAAGCATGAAGTTCTCGGAAAGACTGATTAATGCCCAGCTGTGTCTGTATATTTCTTATAGCTTCTAGGTTGAACAGTCATGTAAAGAAAACACATTTGTAGTATTTTCCAATTGAAATAATTACATATTAGTTACACAGAAATTTAGATTGAAAAAAGACACATGCATTGAGTTTAATCATGGGCTGCCTAACTGTTAGTTGAACCAGAGGTGGATAAAAAACACTTCTGAAACTATCTCCAGTTCCATTCCTTCCTGACCCTAAGAGGGAAACAGACGACTAGTCCATGGATCAGTTTGTATCAACTAAATTTTAGTACCCCTGCTAAAAAAGGCCTCTAACTCTTTCTTGAAGCTATTTAACTATCTGGCAGTGCTACCGATTCGGGGAAAAAATACTATTTTACATCTCTAACTGTACCCCGTTTTTTGCAACTTGATGTGGAACTTTTCCTAATCTCAGTGGATGCCCTCATGTCTGTTGAATGGATTTACTGCCAACTAAAGCATTCTAGAGTTTATTGTGTAGAGTTTATTGTTTATTAATCTATTGTTATCATATTTCCTCTTAACCCTTTAAGTGCCAGCAGAATTTCACATTTTGGTTACGCGAAATGCCAGCCGTTTTTGAAACATTTTGTGCTCTCTCACTTTAGGGGCATTTTCTGAGGGGAAACCTATAGTTTACCTAGGAAAACTATACATTGTTTTTTTCGGTAGAAACTGAGCTTTCTAAATCTGCCTGAGTTTTCATGTATTTCCACCTGTGCAAAAAAATTTATAGTGCTAAATACCAAAAAAAATTGAAAAATTACCATTTTTCATCGTATATCAATTTATACCAGAAAAATATTTCATTTTAGGGATGAAAATCCAACTGATTTGGAAAGCCTTATGTCTCTCGAACGTGCCAATACCAGATATGTATAGTTTTAGGGAGATTTAGGATTTCTGTACAGCAAAAACTCCCGGCAGTATATTACCGAATTTTGAAAGCACTAAGGCAGAAAACGGCATGCTTTAGATTCCAAGGCAAAAAATCCTGAAACCGTAGGTTTACCCCACAAAACCATACATTTTTGAAAAGTACACATTCTGCCGATTACAAAATGGGTAACTATGTCTCTCTACTCCCAACTACCAAACATAAAAGCTTGTCTGAAAATAGCGGTTTTTCAAAAAAAAATTCAAAATTCTGAAAAATCATTTCAAAGGTTTTATTTTGCTGCTCCGCATATCCCAAACTATATTAGGTACCAAGAAAAAGCACCTGAAATATGATTGCCAGGGGTCCACTGAACAGTTTGATACCCATTATGCATAGGTTTACCAAAGTATCTGGCATTTAGAGACACCAATATGAAGTTAGCACATCCAAATTGATCAGGACTTTACTTCAGCTACTGAGAAATCAACACATTGACTGCATTTTTTGTGGGGTAAAAACACAGAAATATATGTTTACCCCCCAAACCCATATATTTTTGGAAAGTACACATTCTACTGAATCTAAAATGGGTACCCATGCCTTTCTGCTCCAAACTACTGAGTCGCAAGGCTTTCCCAAAATTGTCGGTTTTGGTGAAATATCTGAAAATTGCTTCAAACCTTCAACTTCCCAGCACCATATCGCCCATGTATCATTACGTACTAAGAAAAAGCACCCTAAATATGATTGCCAGGGTTCCTCTGAACATTTTGGTGGTCATTGTTCATAAGTTTACCAAAGTATCTGGCATTTAGAGGCCCCAAAATGAAGTTGAAGTTAACGCATACAAACAGTCCCGTGGGTAACTTCAGCTAATGAAAGATCAACACATTGACTGCATTTTTGTGGGGTAAAAACACAGAAATATATGTTTACCCCCCAAAACCCATATATTTTTGGAAAATACACATTCTACCGAATCTAAAATGGGTACCCATGCCTTTCTGCTCCAAACTACTGAGTCGCAAGGCTTTCCCAAAATTATCGGTTTTGGTGAAATATCTGAAAATTGCCTCAAAGCTTCAACTTCTCAGCACCATATCACCCATGTATCGTTACGCACCAAGAAAAAGCACCCTAAATATGATTGCCAGGGTTCCTCCAAACAATTTGGTGGCCATTGTTCATAGGTTTACCAAAGTATCTGGCATTTAGAGGCCTCAAAATGAAGTTAGCGCATACAAATAGTCCTGTGGGTAACTTCATCTAATGAAAAATCAACACATTGACTGCATTTTTGTGGGGTAAAAACACAGAAATATATGTTTACCCCCCAAACCCATATATTTTTGGAAAGTACACATTCTACTGAATCTAAAATGGGTACCCATGCCTTTCTGCTCCAAACTACTGAGTCGCAAGGCTTTCCCAAAGTTGTCGGTTTTGCTGAAATATCTGAAAATTGCCTCAAAGCTTCAACTTCCCAGCACCATATCACCCATGTGTCATTACGTACTAAGAAAAAGCACCCTAAATATGATTGCCAGGGTTCCTCTGAAGATTTTGGTGGCCATTGTTCATAAGTTTACCAAAGTATCTGGCATTTAGAGGCCCCAAAATGAAGTTAGCGCATACAAACAGTCCCGTGGGTAACTTCATCTAATGAAAAATCAACACATTGACTGCATTTTTGTTGGGTAAAAACACAGAAATATATGTTTACCCCCCAAACCCATATATTTTTGGAAAGTACACATTCTACTGAATCTAAAATGGGTACCCATGCCTTTCTGCTCCAAACTACTGAGTCGCAAGGCTTTCCCAAAGTTGTCGGTTTTGGTGAAATATCTGAAAATTGCCTCAAAGCTTCAACTTCCCAGCACCATATCACCCATGTGTCATTACGTACTAAGAAAAAGCACCCTAAATATGATTGCCAGGGTTCCTCTGAAGATTTTGGTGGCCATTTTTCATAAGTTTACCAAAGTATCTGGCATTTAGAGGCCCCAAAATGAAGTTAGCGCATACAAACAGTCCCGTGGGTAACTTCAGCTAATGAAAAATCAACACATTGACTGCATTTTTGTGGGGTAAAAACACAGAAATATATGTTTACCCCCCAAAACCCATATATTTTTGGAAAGTACACATTCTACAGAATCTAAAATGGGTACCCATGCCTTTCTGCTCCAAACTACTGAGTCGCAAGGCTTTGCCACAATTGTCGGTTTTGGTGAAATATCTGAAAATTGCCTCAAAGCTTCAACTTCTCAGCACCATATCACCCATGTATCGTTATGCACCAAGAAAAAGCACCCTAAATATGATTGCCAGGGTTCCTCCGAACAATTTGGTGGCCATTGTTCATAGGTTTACCAAAGTATCTGGCATTTAGAGGCCTCAAAATGAAGTTAGCGCATACAAATAGTCCTGTGGGTAACTTCATCTAATGAAAAATCAACACATTGACTGCATTTTTGTGGGGTAAAAACACAGAAATATATGTTTACCCCCCAAACCCATATATTTTTGGAAAGTACACATTCTACTGAATCTAAAATGGGTACCCATGCCTTTCTGCTCCAAACTACTGAGTCGCAAGGCTTTCCCAAAGTTGTCGGTTTTGCTGAAATATCTGAAAATTGCCTCAAAGCTTCAACTTCCCAGCACCATATCACCCATGTGTCATTACTTACTAAGAAAAAAGCACCCTAAATATGATTGCCAGGGTTCCTCTGAACATTTTGGTGGCCATTGTTCATAAGTTTACCAAAGTATCTGGCATTTAGAGGCCCCAAAATGAAGTTAGCGCATACAAACAGTCCCGTGGGTAACTTCATCTAATGAAAAATCAACACATTGACTGCATTTTTGTGGGGTAAAAACACAGAAATATATGTTTACCCCCCAAACCCATATATTTTTGGAAAGTACACATTCTACTGAATCTAAAATGGGTACCCATGCCTTTCTGCTCCAAACTACTGAGTCGCAAGGCTTTCCCAAAGTTGTCGGTTTTGGTGAAATATCTGAAAATTGCCTCAAAGCTTCAACTTCCCAGCACCATATCACCCATGTGTCATTACGTACTAAGAAAAAGCACCCTAAATATGATTGCCAGGGTTCCTCTGAACATTTTGGTGGCCATTTTTCATAAGTTTACCAAAGTATCTGGCATTTAGAGGCCCCAAAATGAAGTTAGCGCATACAAACAGTCCCGTGGGTAACTTCAGCTAATGAAAAATCAACACATTGACTGCATTTTTGTGGGGTAAAAACACAGAAATATATGTTTACCCCCCAAAACCCATATATTTTTGGAAAGTACACATTCTACAGAATCTAAAATGGGTACCCATGCCTTTCTGCTCCAAACTACTGAGTCGCAAGGCTTTGCCACAATTGTCGGTTTTGGTGAAATATCTGAAAATTGCCTCAAAGCTTCAACTTCTCAGCACCATATCACCCATGTATCGTTATGCACCAAGAAAAAGCACCCTAAATATGATTGCCAGGGTTCCTCCGAACAGTTTGGTGGCCATTGTTCATAGGTTTACCAAAGTATCTGGCATTTAGAGGCCCCAAAATGAAGTTAGTGCATACAAATAGTCCTGTGGGTAACTTCAGCTAATGAAAGATCAACACATTGACTGCATTTTTGTGGGGTAAAAACACAGAAATATATGTTTACCCCCCAAACCCATACATTTTTGGAAAGTACACATTCTACAGAATCTAAAATGGGTACCCATGCCTTATTGCTCCAAACTACTGAGTCGCCAGGCTTTCCCAAAGTTGTCGGTTTTGGTGAAATATCTGAAAATTGCCTCAAAGCTTCAACTTCCCAGTACCATATCACCCATGTGTCATTACGTACTAAGAAAAAGCACCCTAAATATGATTGCCAGGGTTCCTCTGAACATTTTGGTGGCCATTGTTCATAAGTTTACCAAAGTATCTGGCATTTAGAGGCCCCAAAATGAAGTTAGCGCATACAAACAGTCCCGTGGGTAACTTCAGCTAATGAAAAATCAACACATTGACTGCATTTTTGTGGGGTAAAAACACAGAAATATATGTTTACCCCCCAAAACCCATATATTTTTGGAAAGTACACATTCTACAGAATCTAAAATGGGTACCCATGCCTTTCTGCTCCAAACTACTGAGTCGCAAGGCTTTCCCACAATTATCGGTTTTGGTGAAATATCTGAAAATTGCCTCAAAGCTTCAACTTCTCAGCACCATATCACCCATGTATCGTTATGCACCAAGAAAAAGCACCCTAAATATGATTGCCAGGGTTCCTCCGAACAGTTTGGTGGCCATTGTTCATAGGTTTACCAAAGTATCTGGCATTTAGAGGCCCCAAAATGAAGTTAGCGCATACAAATAGTCCTGTGGGTAACTTCAGCTAATGAAAGATCAACACATTGACTGCATTTTTGTGGGGTAAAAACACAGAAATATATGTTTACCCCCCAAACCCATACATTTTTGGAAAGTACACATTCTACAGAATCTAAAATGGGTACCCATGCCTTATTGCTCCAAACTACCGAGTCGCAAGGCTTTCCCAAAGTTGCCGGTTTTGGTGAAATATCTGAAAATTGCCTCAAAGCTTCAACTTCCCAGCACCATATCACCCATGTGTCATTACGTACTAAGAAAAAGCACCCTAAATATGATTGCCAGGGTTCCTCTGAACATTTTGGTGGCCATTGTTCATAAGTTTACCAAAGTATCTGGCATTTAGAGGCCCCAAAATGAAGTTAGCGCATACAAACAGTCCCGTGGGTAACTTCAGCTAATGAAAAATCAACACATTGACTGCATTTTTGCGGGGTAAAAACACAGAAATATATGTTTACCCCCCAAACCCATATATTTTTGGAAAGTACACATTCTACGGAATCTAAAATGGGTACCCATGCCTTTCTGCTCCAAACTACTGAGTCGCAAGGCTTTGCCAAATTTGGCGGTTTTGGTGAAATATCTGGAAATTGCCTCAAAGCTTCAACTTTCCAGCATCGTATTGTCCATGTATCATTACCAGCATAAAGCATCCTAAATATAAACATAGGGGTCTACTAAACAGTTTGATGCCCAATATGCATAGATATACCAAACTATGTGGCGCACAGAGACCCCCAAATGACAATATGTATAGACATTTTCACGGCTGACGCGCTGGCTGCTGCAATATAACCACTCGGTGTGTGTATTATGCGACATTAGACCCCCCTAACAGTACAGAGACCCCAGAAAACCATATATTTTCAGAAAGTACACATTCTGACGAATCCAATATGGGTAAATATGTGTTCCTACTGCAAACTGCCAAACTGCAAAGCAATGCTGAACATAACGGTTTTTATCAAATTTCTGAAAATTGTCACAAAGCTTGAATTTTACCCCATTATATGCCCCACATTTCGTAACTTATCAGCATAAAACATCCTAAATATGAACGCCAGGGGTCTACTAAACACTTTGATGCCCAATATGCATAGATAAACCAAACTATGTGGCGCACAGAGACCCCCAAATGACAATAGTGTATATACATTTTCACGGCTGACGCGCGCTGGCTGCTGCAATATGAGCACCTGGTGTGTGTAATATGCGACATTAGACCCCCTAACAGTACAGAGACCCCAGAAAACCATATATTTTCAGAAAGTACACATTCTGACGAATCCAATATGGGTAAATATGTGTTCCTACTGCAAACTGCCAAACTGCAAAGCAATGCTGAACGTAACGGTTTTTATCAAATTTCTGAAAATCGTCACAAAGCTTGAATTTTACCCCATTATATGCCCCACATTTCGTAACTTATCAGCATAAAACATCCTAAATATGAACGCCAGGGGTCTACTGAACACTTTGATGCCCAGTATGCATAGATATACCAAACTATGTGGCGCACAGAGACCCCCAAATGACAATAGTGTATATACATTTTCACGGCTGACGCACTGGCAGCTGCAATATAAGCACCTGGTGTGTGTATTATGCAACATTAGACCCCCCTAACAGTACAGAGACCCCAGAAAACCATATATTTTCAGAAAGTACACATTCTGACGAATCCAATATGGGTAAATAAGTGTTTCTACTGCAAACTGCCAAACTGCAAAGCAATGCTGAACATAACGGTTTTTATCAAATTTCTGAAAATTGTCAGAAAGCTTGAATTTTACCCCATTATATGCCACACATTTCGTAACGTATCAGCATAAAACATCCTAAATATGAACGCCAGGGGTCTACTGAACACTTTGATGCCCAATATGCATAGATATACTAAACTATGTGGCGCACAGAGACCCCCAAATGACAATAGTGTATATACATTTTCACGGCTGACGCGCTGGCTGCTGCAATATGAGCACCTGGTGTGTGTATTATGCGACATTAGACCCCCCTAAAAGTACAGAGACCCCAGAAAACCATATATTTTCAGAAAGTACACATTCTGACGAATCCAATATGGGTAAATAAGTGTTTCTACTGCAAACTGCCAGACTGCAAATCAATGCTGAACGTAACCGTTTTTATCAAATTTCTGAAAATCGTCACAAAGCTTGAATTTTACCCCATTATATGCCCCACATTTCGTAACTTATCAGCATAAAACATCCTAAATATGAACGCCAGGGGTCTACTGAACACTTTGATGCCCAATATGCATAGATATACCAAACTATGTGGCGCACAGAGACCCCCAAATGACAATAGTGTATATACATTTTCACGGCTGACGCGCTGGCTGCTGCAATATAAGCACCTGGTGTGTGTATTATGCGACATTAGACCCCCCTAACAGTACAGAGACCCCAGAAAACCATATATTTTCAGAAAGTACACATTCTGACGAATCCAATATGGGTAAATGTGTGTTTCTACTGCAAACTGCCAAACTGCAAAGCAATGCTGAACATAACGGTTTTTATCAAATTTTTGAAAATCGTCAGAAAGATTGAATTTTACCCCATTATATGCCCCACATTTCGTAACGTTTCAGCATAAAACATCCTAAATATGAACGCCAGGGGTCTACTGAACACTTTGATGCCCAATATGCATAGATATACCAAACTATGCGGCGCACAGAGACCACCAAATGACAATAGTGTATATACATTTTCACGGCTGACGCGCTGGCTGCTGCAATATAAGCACCTGGTGTGTGTAATATGCGACATTAGACCACCTAACAGTACAGAGACCCCAGAAAACCATATATTTTCAGAAAGTACACATTCTGACGAATCCAATATGGGTAAATATGTGTTTCTACTGCAAACTGCCAAACTGCAAAGCAATGCTGAACATAACGGTTTTTATCAAATTTCTGAAAATTGTCAGAAAGATTGAATTTTACCCCATTATATGCCCCACATTTCGTAACGTATCAGCATAAAACATCCTAAATATGAACGCCAGAGGTCTACTGAACACTTTGATGCCCAATATGCATAGATATACCAAACTATGTGGCGCACAGAGACCCCCAAATGACAATAGTGTATATACATTTTCACAGCTGACGCGCTGGCTGCTGCAATATAAGCACCTGGTGTGTGTATTATGCGACATTAGACCCCCCTAACAGTACAGAGACCCCAGAAAACCATATATTTTCAGAAAGTACACATTCTGACGAATCCAATATGGGTAAATAAGTGTTTCTACTGCAAACTGCCAAACTGCAAAGCAATGCTGAACATAACGGTTTTTATCAAATTTCTGAAAATTGTCAGAAAGCTTGAATTTTACCCCATTATATGCCCCACATTTTGTAACGTATCAGCATAAAACATCCTAAATATGAACGCCAGAGGTCTACTGAACACTTTGATGCCCAATATGCATAGATATACCAAACTATGTGGCGCACAGAGACCCCCAAATGGATATATAGTAGATAAAATTTACAAGGCAAAACAAAATAAGGCAGTAAAGGGTGAAATGCAAAAAAATCCAATAAAACCACAAAAATCAATGTTTTTTTCCAGACTAGTGTTATCGGCCGTCAGAATCACAGTTTGAATATTTTAGATGGGCCAAACAGGTTATACGGCTAGAAAAAAGTGAACACAATATATGCAGAGCTGAAAATGCAATAAAATGGCTAAAAATTCAATAAAATGGCTAAAAATGCACCAAAATACCCAAAATTGCAATATAATCACCGAAATAACATACAAAAGGTATTGCACAGTACGGTTAGCGAATACGCTATGCGTAATGGCAATAAAACATTTTTTCAGCCAAAAAAAGAAACGATGCGATAAGAAAAAAAAAAAAAAAGCCACAATGCCATGTATGTGCGTGTGCGTGTGTACAAATGGTAAATTACATGTTATGTGCGCGTGTGTGCGTGTGCACATGTGTGTAAGTGCAGTGAGTGTAAGTGACCCCCCCCCAATCCCCAAAAATGTATGTGTAAGTGTGAATCTAAGTGTGTATTACTGTAATAAGTGTGTGTTGGTGTGTTTGTGTGTGTAATTGTTGCACTAACCTGAAAAAGTCGCTGGAGACTGTTGCAGGCGATCAGGAAGAGCCCCTGGAAGACATCTGCCTCGTGGTTCCTGTCTGTGTGCTGTGGGGGCGGAGATCGTCGATCCGGTGTAGGCTGCAGCAGCAGGACACGTAAGTAACACGTGCCTGCTGCTGTTTTTGGGCCCCTGGGCGATCGCGCCCCAGGGGCCACTCGATCCCCTGCTCTGCTCGTTGCCTAGGGGCAGGGGATCGAGCAGGAACGGAGCGAGCGGCTCTAACAGCCGCTCCTCCGCTCCTGAACCAGGAAATGCTGCAGAACGTAGAATCTACGTTCTGTGGCATTTCAAGTACCTTTGCCACAGAACGTAGATTCTACGATCTGTGGCATTTAAAAGGTTAAAGGAGTGGTTCACCTTCAAGTTAACTTTTAATATGTTATAGAATGGCCAATTCTAAGCATTTTTTTACTTCATTGTTTTTTTTGTGTTTTTTTTTGTTCTGATTCTTTCCAGATTTCAAATGGGGGTCACTGGCGCTATCTTAAAGAGATACTGACACCTGAAATTAAACTTTTTTTTACATCTATTATAATATTGGCTTTGCAAGCTACTTCTAACTTTGCCATAAAGTATTTGCATGATGCTTTTACATTACCTGTCTGATCCCCCATGTTCCTGTATGAGGGGGCGGCCATATTTGTGCAGCAGGAGTCCGTTAGCATTAGAAACTGTATCAGGCTGAGATGGGACAGTCAGGTTGGCAAAGTCAGAGTGTCAGAGAGTCAGGCTTAGGAACTTCAACTACCGGTAACAATTATATACAAAAACAAACCTCTCAGCAACAAATGATCAACATGACCTATAGGTAACATTTAATGTACATTCATATGCTAAAATTCATTTTTTTAGTGTCAGTATCACTTTAAATGAAATGCTCTGTAAGGCTACACATTTATTGTTATTGCTACTTTTATTACTCTTCTTTCTATTCAGGGCCTTGCCTATTCATATTCCAGTCTCTTATTCAAATCAATGCATAGTTGCTAGGGTAATAGCAACCAGATTGCTGAAATTGCAAACTGGAGAGCTGCTATATAAAAAGCTTAATAACTCGAAAACTACAAATAATAAAAAATTAAACCCAACAGCAAATAGTCTCAGAATATCACTCTCTACATTATAATAAAAGTTAATGTAAAGGTGAACAACCCCTTTACGCACCTCTCCTCCTGTTTACAGGGAACATTCACAACAATATTAATGGAAGGTGCTGTAAGATGATTCCCATGCATGGGAGGCTGAAATTTTTAGTATCACGTCTCTGCCATGTATCTTTATGCAAGATCCCCACCAATGTACATTTTCCAATGAGTCATGTTGTCAATTCCGGTCAAACAACACAAACAAGAAATGATATAATGGATCATCCACCACAGAACACCCCACTAATATTCCTCTCTCTGCACTGCATGCAACCTTCATTCTGAGGAAGTAATTGAATTGCACACACTTCCGCCGGATCATGAATCTCTTTAAACATAGAAAGAAAGCATACTTTGCAGACATGTTCAGGCACAGGAACTGACTTTCAGTTTGAACTATCTGGCTTAACATGGCGAAGTGCAGGCCAGATCTCTCTCTTTGTAAACAATTCCTTTACAAATTCCTCCCTGCCGATAGCCAGGGAGGAGAAATCGTGCGCTGCATGATGAATCATCGCCCTGTCGCCGTTTTTGAAGAGGAGCGCAATCGCAGAATCGGAAATATTTTTTAATAAAGACTTTGTGAATTTAAAGTTAAATGTGTCTTGGTGGTTTTTTTTAAAAACATTTTTTATGTTACTGGTCCTTTAAGGCTCAGATTCGACTAAACTCGAACCAGGTTTTTTCTGTGAAAAAAAATGTAAATGTTAGGTAGGCTATTATCATCTTCAAATGGGTCACTGGACCTCTGCTATTGACTTCTACATGAACTCGGCAAGTTTTAGGTGGCGAATAGTCAGATTTGAGTTGTTCCCAGGGTCCAGGTATGATAAATATCGAATTCGAGTTTGGATTATTCCCAACTCGAATTTGTGAGTTTTGACCAAAAATTCAAATTTAAATTTGAACCTTAATAAATCTGCCCCTAAGTGTATTAACACTAAATTAAAACTGATCTGTCTCTTAGCTAACCAGATGGGCAACTTGTCCGGATCCCTCAGCAAGACTTGACATTTCATGGATGTAATGACTTTGCCAACATTATTTTGTGTCATTGGCAAAAATGTTTATTTTGCTTTCAATTTGCCCGACAAGTCATTAATAAACACATTAAATAAATTGCACTGGATACAGAAATCTGGCACCCCACTAAGAACCCTATGACAAGTATATACTATTGACAACCACCCTTTGTAAACAATCCTTCCATGTACAAACAACATTAACAAGACCAACCTAACTTTGGAGAACAAATTGTTTATGTGGTAATGTATCACAAGCTGTGCCAAAATCAAAGTAGATCACAGCTACTGCAACCCCTCTATCCAAGTTCTCACTTCATAATATATATATAGATATATATATATATATATATAAAATGTGTTTCCCATGATCTTAACAATTAACTTACCCACTACAGATGTCAAATTTATAGGTCTATAAATGCCACGTCAAGATTGTAATCTCTTTTTATAAAGACTGTAATTGCATCAACTTTCCTTCAATCCATTGGTACCATACCATACTTGCTAAAACTGGACTAAACTCTAAGAACTGATATACTGAAATGTTTTGGAATTAATATTTGCATGCAAAGTAATCAGTTCCTTGTTTTCTAGTTTTGCCTTCTTGCTTGCTGCTTTATAACACATGCGCTAACAGAATAAAGGAGGTGGAAGCACAAATTTAGCAGTGCTCTCTATGGAACTATATGAACTCTGCTAAATACATTGATGTCTCACAATTCATACGTGACTCCATGCTCTAAATCGCAGTTCCAATGGCACTCTGTGCACGACAGACAATTTTAGCTTTTTCATTTTAAATGAATTATTTGATGAAATTGATGTTTTGTATGAATTTGTTGTGATTTAAATTTTGGTAATTTTTAGGCTGGATTGAGTACTGAGCAAAGTAGCAGCCTAACCAATTTAAGCCTATTCTCTTAATTTATAAGAAGGGGTCTGTAGCATGCTTCTGCATTTTACAATCTCTAAAAATTCCAAGTCAAAAGGTTTCAGTCCTCTTATTTTACACCTCAAGTTCTGGACTTTATACTGGATTAATGCTTGAAAACACACACAGCCCTGAACCTTCAGCTAATGGAGCAAATTAAAACTCTATCATAGTAGAGCAGGCAGTCAAAGAGCACCCTTCCAGAGAGATGTGTAGAAGAATTATAATTTATTTGGTACACATTGAAGTAGCCTAGGCTAGGCTACTTCCATGTGTACCAAATAAATTATAATTCTTCTACATGTCTGTTTGGAGAAAAGCTCTTTGAGTGTCTGCTCTACTACTACACGTCTTGGAGCAGGGAACCTAGAAATGAGAACTGAAGCATGTTGGTGGGCTGAGAGCTGCACTGCATTATGACTGTTGTAAAAGATTAAAAAAAACCCTACCGAATATCCTTTACACAAAGTGATATTTGTAGAAAAGTAAAGTTATTAAGGGAATGTTATTATCAGGGGTTTACCAAGTTTTGCCTTGTCTTACTGGCAAGCATTCCATGTGTGTTTGTTTGTGTGTGACTGTGAATTAACACTACCCTTTCCAGTTTGTGTTATATGACGACACTTGAACTTTGGGGCAGGTACAGTGCTTATTTAAGGATGCCAAACACTTATATCTGATGTTGAGTTATTACTGATCCATCCTGCTGCCTGTAGCTCACCACAAATCTCACTGCATGACTCCAAGCTTACATGCCTTTTCTCCTATTCTTTTCCCGTTGTCACTCTCAGAAACCTAGAATAGAGGGAAATGTAGGAAAAAGCTTCTGTTCTCATTTGACCACTAGTCACTGGGGAGGAAAGCAAAGATGTTGCTACCCTAGACCTTAATGCTCAGCAATTTACAGCCTTAAATATTTAGATGATTTGGCAATTCCTGTAATCAGTTCAGTTGCAATTTTTCATTCAACGTTTCAGCATTGCATACCTCCCAACATTTTAGAAATAAAAAGAGGGAGAAAAGAGTTGCCATGCGTAGCACTGCAATTTTTTTTACAACGCCCATTATGTGGCCACACCCCCTAGGTTATGGAAGTTTGAACACATTTCTGTGTTTTTTTTCAGTTATTACAGTTTTGCTAATGAAGATGAATTGCCCTTTAAACTAAGCTATGAGTCTAACTTTTCCCAAGGGACCTGTTATCTTATATTGTTACAATTACTTATTTGCTTATCTCGAAATTGTTACAAAAGTAACTGCTGCTGTGGCTGTTCTGGGCTCTCTGCCAAAAGCCAATTAAGTTAGAAACTTTTTTTCTTTTTCTGGCTGTTCAGTGCAGTTCAGAGAAAGACAGGACTTTCCAGTACAAATGAGGGACTGCGGGTTGAGCTGTCAAAAGAGGGACTGTCCCTCTAAAAACGGGACAGTTGGGAGGTATGCCATTGAACCGATTTTGGATTGTTTCTCAGTATACTGGGGTGGTCCATCCATGTTTGCATAATAAAAAAAAAAAAAAATTTATTTGTAAATGTATTTGCAATTGAAAGGAGTGTTTATCCCTGACTCTTAAAGCAACGCAACGTTTTCTCTTGGGTCTTTTAATCTGCTATAATCAGATGGTGCAAAATAGTTTTAGGATTAAGACCCAGGAGATCAGACAATGTAAACAGTCAGATATATGTAGATTTTAATATCCACTACATTTCCAAATAACTTTAAAACTGCTGCTGAATAATTTGTAAAAAATATATTTAGGATAATTGCTTAGAATTACATTTTCTTTTAATATTAAAAAAAAAAACAGTTTTCGTGTGTAGGACCCCTTTAAAATTATGTGAAAATGTATTTGTGGATTATTTCTTAATGTATTTTTAAAGAAAACAACTATTATGGCTATCCTTAACTTGAGAGTTGTTGAGCATGCACTCAAAACGGACAACACAGTCTAGCCTTGCTTGCATATAGACAGAAAGCAAAAGAAGAAGAATGAACCAAGTGTGTGAATTTATCACTGGCTCCCACACAGTTGTTTTCCATGGAACAATTCCGCCTTGTGCTTTTTCTGATTTAATTTGTTCTTCTTTGTTTGGCAGCGAACAGAATCCCCACAGTCCTAGCTGAAGGTATTAAAGAAATATTAAATGAATGATGTAATGGTAAAAGCAGTAGAATACAATGTAAAGAAGTCTTAAAATATTAAGTATATGTAATAATATATAATGTATAAAATATATTTTGTCAAACAAGTAAAATTGGTTATTATTAATAATAATTATTATAATAATGCATGTTTCACTTTTCTATACTTTTAAATTATGAGGAGTAATATACATATTTGTGAGATGGACTTTGTGGCACTTCCATGACATTGCTTATATAATTATAAGATTTAGACTGTGACATTTAGCTAAAAAAAGAAAGTTGCTTCACAGCGAGTTTTCTATAATGCCCTTCACCAAGCATTTAAAAAATGCCTATAGTTTTGGAGGATAATCCGCTCATTGCACTTCTAAAGAATGGTCACTCAAAGGGACAGATTTATCAAGGGTCTAATTGAAAATTCGAAGTTTTCCAGTTTTTTATATGGTTAAAATTGTCAAATTCAACTAGGAAGTTAAACAAATTCGAGTCGAGTTTTTTTTAAAAAAATTTGAATTTGATTTTCGAGATTTATCATACTATAAGCAAGGAGGCTTTTTAACCTTAAAGGAGAAGCAAACCCAAAAGTTAAAAAAACCCTACTCCTATACCCTACATAGATCCCTTCCCCCCAGCCTAAGTGTTACCCCGGGCAAATGCCCCTAATGTTTTACTTACCCCTCCATGCAGATTTTGTCCAGCGGAGTTCATGGGCGCCATCTTCTTCTCTTCGGTAATCTTCGGCATGAGATGGGCGGCACATGCGCAGTTGGAGCAATTTTCAGATTCATGACAACTGCACATCCGTCGAAACTCAAGAAAATTGTGAAGCGCCGATCTCATTCCGAAGATTACTGAAGCGGCTGAAGATGGCGCCCGTGAAATCCGATGCCTGAATCTGCACCAAGGGGTAAAACGTTACGGGCATTTGCCTGGGTAACACTTAGGCTGGGGGAGGAGGGAGGGGGGTATGGTTTTTTTAACTTTTGGGTTTGCTTCTTCTTTAAACTGGAAAGCCACAGAGGACCCATTAGCTACGCAATGGGTTAAACAAATTAATGAGTTGTACATTACAGAATAATAATAGCTTGTAGAAGGGGACAAAGTAATAAACAGGCGTTGGTCTGATCACTGTGGATTGCTAAGTATCCCCACTCAGAAGCACTCTGTCTGTAGAAACTACTCAAGGGTACCTGCTACGTAATGGAATGTACATTTTGAAAATGTGCTGAAAAAGTCTACCTCGGCTTATACTTGAGTCAGTATAAATATATACCTAGCTGATCGACGCGAATGGCTGCGCTTCTGACCGGAGTCCAGTGCCCCTGATCGCCGGGTTCCCCATGGCGCGTTGTGAGTGATGTCATCGGCTGTGCATTACATGTGACATCACCGACCAGCGCACCCTTGTTTTCCACTCGATTAGCCCTGCACACACTCCCAGTTAAGCCCTGCGCCCCACTCACAGTCTTATATAACAGCCAACCTACTGCATGTCAACAGTTGCTGAAACAAAACTCCCAGCATCCTGTCGCTGGGTTCTAGTATTCTACTTGTTAAACATTGATATATTATCTTTAATTGTACTGCTGACAACTTTCCCTGCTATTTCACCTATCCCACAGTGCTTACCTTGGCTTTTTGGCATAAAACAATGCAGATTTTTTGAGCATTCACTTGCTCTTTCAGCTAAAAACTGCTGCCGAGGTGGCTTATATTCGGGTCTGCTTATACTTGAGTATATACAAAGGCCACCGACTTGATTGATAAGTATGGATAGAACGGTTATCACCCCTTGTTTGATGTGTTGAAAACCTCACCTGTATGTATTTTTTATTCTCAATAAACTCTACCTGAACAAAAAAAAAATGAAAGATTTTATTAAACTCCTGTGGCATCCCCCCATATGCAATAAAAGGCACAAAGTTTGCCCAGGAGCAGTAACCCATAACAACCAATAAGATGTTTGCTTTTAAAGGGGTAGTTCACCTTTAAGTTACATTTTAGTATGTTGTAGTATGGCTAATTCTAAGCATCTTTTCAGTTGGTCTTCATTTTTTCTTCGGACTCTCCTGTTTTCAAATGGGGGTCACTGACTCCATCTAAAAGCAAATGTCCTCTAAAGCTACAAATGTATTGTTATTGCTATTAAGGCATTTTCATATTTCAATCTGTTGTTCAAATCAGTGCATGGTTGCTAGGGTAACTTAGACCCTAGCAACCACATTGCTGACATTGCAAACTGGAGCTCTTGAATAAAAAGCTAAATAACTCAAAAACCACAAATAATAAAAAATTAAAACCAACTGCAAATTGTCTCAGAATGTCATCTCTACATCATACTAAAAATTTAAAGTATGAACAACCCCTTTAAACAGGTGACTTGGAAATGCTACCTTCTCTTTGGTTGCTATAGGTCAGGGCTGCCCAACTGGCAGTCCGCGGCCCGCAACCCAACACGAAAGTCTGCCTGCTGTGTCTGCTTACCATGTGTAAACTTTAATAGGTATTACTACAGAGATTAACTGGCTCCCGCATTGTTTAAACCTCAAATTGAGACTAATCCCCTGTATTGTTCACACTTGTAATCCCACTGCATTGTTCACACTTGTGACACCTCTATTGTTCACACCCTAAAGATCTGTAATATTCACTCCTAAAACCCAGACTAAAACTGCTCTCATTTTTCACCTGTTCAGACTCATACAAACTGCTGAAGGGGCACTAGCACTGTGTCACTGTATGTAGTACATCTAAGAGTGGTCCTGACAAATTTTCCTGTCTCCTTCTCTGTTCTGCCCTATGCTCCCCGGCTGTGCCATACTCTGCCTTCCCTATGCTCCCTGTGTGTGTCATACTCTGCCTGCCCTATTCTTCTTGGGTTGTGTCACACACTTCCTTCCCTATGCATTTATTACCTATTGATGTAGTTGCACTCGTACCTCTATACAAAATTGAAGTCCAGTAGAATTGCCAGCATTCGTCACCAGGCCAATGTGGCAACCCTGGGCTGCCATCTGGTTCATAGGAGGGATTTTTTGAGATTTTTTAATGGATTCTGTCATGATTTTTATGGTGTAGATTTTATTCCTAAATTACACTGTTTACACTGCAAATAATTCACTCTACCATAAAAAATTGAATTCCTAACCCAACAAGTGTATTTTTTTTAGTTGTAATATTGGTGTGTAGGCAGCCATCTCAGGTCATTTTGGCTGGTGATGTGCTTTCAGAAAGAGACAGTGCTGCTTTCTGGCAGGCTATTGTTTCTCCTACTCAATGTAACTGAAGGAGTCGCAGTGGGACATGGATTTTTACTATTGAGTGCTGTTCTTACATCTACCAGGGAGCTCCACTCCAACTTGCAGTACAGCAGTAGAGAGTTACTGAAGTTTATCATAGCACAAGTCAGATAACTGGGGACACCTGGGAAACTGACAATATGTTTAATCCCATGACAGATTTCAAAATTGAATATTAAAAAATCAGTTTGCTCTTTTGAAAAATGGATTTCAGTGCAGAAGTCTGCTGGAACAGCACTATTAACTGATGCATTTTGAAAAAAATATATATTTTCCCATGACAGTATCCGTTTAAAGCAATTAACAAAACGTGGTTGTTAATTTGTGTATTGTGTTGAATGTCACTTTTTGGTTGTGCCGTTATGCTGGGAAGTCTAGGAAAAAACGCTGCATTGTGGATTGGGCCAGTTTGCGCCCTCTGCACTATGTTTGTAAACAAGCCCAACTATCTCTATCTACTCTAGTTAAAAAATAAAAGACTCTAGAAGGCTACACAAGTAACATTGTAATGAATAGTCATGGAAAAAAGGAAAAGTCTATCGAGTTCAACCTTTTTGTCTAAATGAAACCTGCCTAACTGCTAACTTATCCAGTAGAGGAAAATATCAAAACACTCCCAACTTGACTATATTATATTCATAATTTAGACCTTCTGTACCCTTTATTAGCTTAGTTGCTCTTCTTTTGACTTTCTCTATTTCTAGCAAGGAAAATATTGTCTGCATTCCAATTCATGTGTCCCTACGTTTAACGAAACGCGTTAGGACACTTGTTTTGTCCTAATCAATTACTTTATACTTTGTTTTTTGAATTTTTAGATATAAAGCTAGTTTAATAATTAGAAACAAAACTAGAATTAATTAATGGCCAAGTTAGATGAGCCATGCTTCTTTGTAATTTGGTAACTGTTTGCAGTGATTCTATTTCATTGTCCCACAGAAGTATTTCGGTTTACTGCACAAAAGTGGACATTAGTATCCCCCACGTGACAGCCCATCAGTGATAGGGCTCCAAAGTATCCAAATAATGGGAATGCAGGTGCATCAGAAAACATTCTTAGGGACTGACATTAAATAACATTTCTTTAGCCAGTGCATGGCAGCACCCTCTAAAGTTTGCTAATGATCTGCATTTTGTTGTTTGTTGAATAGCATACATTTATAGAGGCACCTAAGCACACTTGGACACACAACCATGGAAGATTTTTCATGCCAATACAATGTGAATTACAGGTTTTCTCAGCTGTGACCGTGTAATGTGTCATTAAGCTAGATGGGATAGCCAGCCTTTGTGGCAACATTGTAAAATCCAGAAATTTTGTAGATATCATGAGGGTCCCTGCCAGAAGTGCCAAATACCACATAAACTACAGGGTTGTGGGATTGCAAAAGAAAAAAATGATTTTAGTACTGGTTGCTAGGGTAAATTTAACCCTGGAAAAAAAATCTGCTGAAAGTCCAAATGGAAGAGCTGAACAAAAAGTTGTGTTATGTTATATTAAGTGAAGATTATTTGCATATTGTCTCAGAATATGACTATATCATATTAAAAGTTCATTTAAAGGTGAAATACTCCTTAAGTCTCTCCCTCCCCGATTACAGCAGTAAAAAAGTATGGTGCTGGTTAAAAAAATACTTATTTTTCAATATTCTACCTCCCAAACATTTTAGTGCGCCGTGGTTACCCAGGTGAGTTGTTGCAATTTTTGGGGGTTCATGTGATCTCCACCACTGAATGATTCTGGTAAATGCACCCATCAATTCTGGAGAAACTGGTGCTCATCAACACATGAGTTTCTACATAAGTCTCCTGACTTTCCTTCTTGCTCTTTCTATACGTTTATGCCCCTCCAATTGCTCCTTAAACTATATATGTCCAAGCCAAACCTCCTACATTTAGATCACCCTGTATTCCTTGTGTTCTCTATGAGGGCACGGGTCTTACGACAGGTAAGGTCTTTATGAAGTCCCTTTCATAAGGATGAAGTTCAAGATATTCTTTAGTTGTTCCTATTTTAGTCTTACCCGGCCTTTTCATGTGCTCCTTTTGAATCCCTAGTTGTTGACACATGGGATAAACCTGTGTATGTTTAGCGGGCCAATAAATAAACAGATGTCCTATAATAAGGACACACAAGTGTATCTAAAACATGTTAAGGAAAATAAAAGTACATTTAGAGTCACTCGTATGGTCATGGGTACTAGTATGCCACAGGCTTCCATCTCCCTAGTAATTTTAAATACTCGCTGCTTTTGCCACCTGCATATCTGCGTTTGACACTGACCCTAATCTGAAAGAGTAGGAGCCATTCTTTTTTATTCCAGCCATTTGTTTCCACAGCTTTATTTAATATCCCTTTAAGCTGAAATACAGATTGCGGGTATTTATCTGTGTGTATTAAGAATAATTTGGCCTTGTGGGTGAATTGAAATATAATCTTTGACTGACTTGAGAGGGCAAGAAAATCCCCCTGATGACCTAATGCTTTTCCATTGGCCTTTTCCCAGCTGGTCTGCTTTAGATCTCTGAGTGTGCAGTAAAATTCTTATCATGCATGAGCATTTGAATGGTTTAGCAGACCTTTGCCTGTGGAATGTTTAGGAGGGAGCCAATTCAAATGTAAAGCACCACTAAATTCTAATAAAAAAGCAACGTTCATAATAAACATTTAATTTCTAATCCTATTATTAGCTGGCATGCCCTTTGCTTATAGATTGGATCATACCTAGGCCCTTCAGGTCTGGACAAGTGATTAAGTGTGGTCTTATCCTTATATCCTTTATTCTCTACTTTAAAATGTGGCTGCAAAGGCTCTAAATTTACCTTCACTATAAAGTATAGGAAAAAAACAGCAGTTTTTGTCAAACTCTCATTCTTTCCACCTTCACAAAATGTTGTCATGTGAAACCCTCTTGTAGCTGGAAAAGGTTTGTCTTTGACATACCCTGAGAACATCTAGAAAGGGGTCACCAGCTGACATATGTTATCAAGACAATGAGAGCGACAAATCGCTTCTTCTTCAGGCAGCTAATCTCCCTGAACTGCCTTCCCGCCGGCTACAATGCTTTCCGAAGTTACCCGAAATTTCCTCGTGAGGCAATTTCGAGCGACTTCGGAAAATGAAGCATTCCAAGTGCCATCCTGCCGGCAATTTAAATTCTAGCCGGCAGTAAGGCAGTTCGAGGTGATTAGTTGCCCGAAGAAGAAGCGATTTGTCGCTGGGTGACTCTCCCGAAATAGCAGCGTGTTTCTGCCTTAAAGATCAGTCTTCATGTCTCTAGTGACCCTAATCTTGACACATGGATGGCTGGAGAGGCTTTATCAAGCTTCCTGCTCAAAATCCTGCCTATGGGAACAACTTTGCAGCAAACATTTTCAAGCCCCAGAGTGATAGTAGTAAGTATTCTGACAGTAAAGAAGGGTAAAGATGCAACAGTGTCAATTATCAAAATAACTTTGCTTGGTTCCTTATTGCTGGAGAAGGTAGAAACATCTCCCAAAACACTCTTTGAGATGTGTTAAATTGATTGAGTAGTCATATATTGTTGCATCTGAATACATGCAGTTATGCTCCTGCGTTCTGAGGTTACATCTGATTTGTATTTATGGGTAACGCTATTATCTATTGATCATATGGGAAGATGTGTGATTTGGGGGTAAACAGATTTTACAAATGAAGCACAAAAGCCCTAAGTTTATATTTTGTGACATTTTGGGGGTTATTTATCAAAGGTTGAGTTTTAGAGTTTTTTGAGTTTTTTTTATACCTCAAATTAATTCAAAACGCCAATGTTTTCTATTTTAAGAAGAAAACTTGAATGGAAAAAACCTGAATCAGCGAATTTGGGGTTAACAACCTAAAAACTCAAATTAATTGAGATTTCTGCAGGAAAAAAATGGAATCACTCGAATGAATTGAGTTTTCGAGAAAAAGCCACTGAAAAAACCCAAACATCATGAAGGCTATTCATAATATCTTCAAATGGTTCAATGGAACTTCTACATGATCTTAACAGGTTTCAGCTGGAGTAATTTTGGATTCCAGCTTTTTTACAGCTTCGTAGTATAATAAATCTTGAAAAATGTGAGGGTTTTTTACCTGAAAACTACCCTTGAAAAACTCAAACTTTTTATGGCCTGTGGATGAATCAAATCTGATAGAATGATTAGGTAGAATGATTGCCCTTGTGGACAGAGGGACCAGTGTTTTCTGAGCAAAAAAGTATCGGCAGGTCTCTTCCTCTTACACATGGGGTAGGATATGCTAGGAGTTTGATTTTTTTTAAATAAACAGTGTATGCTGATATGAATGACAGGACAGAACATAATTTTGTTTTTATATATAAGATGGCGATGACAAAAATATTTCTGGGGAACCCCTGAGAAAACAGGGAGCCATCAAAATTCCTTGGAGGGCCAGACCTGGCCTTTATTTGGACAGTCCTCCACTAGAGGATTAAAAGTAGCTTTGCAACTTGAAGAATATACTGTAGCATCTGTTTAACCATTTACTTTATTGTGGCTGGAAATTCATCTGCATACTTTTAGTGAGTCATGTTAAGAAAAACTTCCCAAGCAGACAAAATGAGTAAATTGTCTGTGAATGAACTGTGTGTACACGGATGAGGTCATTGCTGTCCGGCATATTTTCAGACTTTTGTGCTCATATACGAGATTTCAGTGACATTCACTTGAAGGGGAAGTTAAATTATTCCAACATAATTGCATTACATCGCTGTACATTATAGGAATAATAGGTTCAATCGAAGATGGGGCAGGAGGAGGTTATCAGTGACCTGGCAGTTGGGGCAATAAATGATGGGCATTATGAAATAAATGATACATTAACTACATTCATAAAGAGACATGTTAGTGGCCCCCCTTCAATAGTTCTCCTCTGTTCTATATCCTCATTCTTTTAACATCTGTTCCATTCCTTTCATCTGCTCTCTTTTATTCCCTTCAACCCCCTCTTTTATTCCATTCCAGGACATAAAGTAGTCATTTTCCTGTACTGGAGGTTTAGTAAATGCATTTAGAAATAGGCAAATCCTGCAAAATGTATAATCCTTTTTTCAACTACATTTTTACACTTTGCACCCTGCCCTCATTTAGCACCCAATGTACTTTATTTGAATATCTTTCAGACATACAAAATATGGAGTAGCAATGGGCACACAGCTGGGCCCTGGCGCCTGTACTTTCCACCCACCTATGGCAGATGCTAAGTATTGGGCTGAGAATTGAGTGGAAGGTGCAGTGTGCACTGACATTCCTGGGTGCACGTGCTCTAAGCACTAAGTGGTATGATTTTGGGCCACTTTGTGCTTTAGCACTTGAGTCCAAGGATTGGGTAAAGAGGCCTCATGGTAAAAAAAAAAATATATATATATATATATATATATATATATATATATATATATATATATATATATACGGTATAGTATAGCAGATACTTAATATGTTTGTCTCTTAAAGTGCCAAGTACCCTGTGTTTTAATTTTCATTGCTCACAGTAACTCTTACTCTAGTGGCACACTAAGGGGCCTATTTATCATGTTGTGTAAAAAAAATACATCACCAAAAACGCTGCATATGGATTTTAAATGATTGTGTACGTCTGTGTTAAATTCCGGCATAAATGGAAAAATATGTCATTTATCCATAGAGTTTTTTTCTGTGTTTCTTTTCCCCCCTGGAACTAACTTGCTGCTTGAATTTGTCCCACACATCTTGATAAATTTGTCATTTATTCTGCACAGCTTTTTACACCATTTTTATGGTGTTTTACACAGTATGACAATTAGGTCCCTAGGCACCACCTTCATAGAAACGGAGTTGCAAAAAAATGCTGATCCTTTCTTTTGTCCTTGTTGTGTGTGCACTGACAGCAGTGTTGAACTGGACCCGAACCCCACCAGCGCTCCCCCAGGCCGCTGATTGCCCTGCTGATGTGCTGAAGGTACAGTAGTTTTATGTAGGCACGCTGTAGGCACGCTTTTCTGAGTTTGCCATTTTTATTCCTGTTAACACATTTTTGAATTCAAAAATTGATAAATTAGACTCCTGCCCCTTTCAAATAAAAAGTCTTGGGTTTATGGGGGTTATTTATCAAAAGTCTAGTGAGTTTTTTATGACTCGACTGAATTCAAAATTTGAATGGTATCTTAGTTAAGAAAAAACTTGAATGGCAAAAATCAGATTCTGTGAGTCCAAATCCCAAAACCCGAGAATTCAAATTAATCAAGTTTTCTGGAAAAAAAAAAAAAAAACATTAGTGGGGTAACAGTAGTGTTTTTTTTCTTTAAATTGTCCCCACCAGCTCTAGGCAATCCACATGGCACATGTATGCGCATAATGAGCAAATACTGCAACTTGCTCATTATGCACGTAATGTCAGAAGCGCATTATTCGCATGCACTATGTACAACATGGCCGCCCACACTGGGAGCTCCCTCCCTGTGCAAGTGTCCTAGCACTGGTGAGGGGATTTTTGTTTTTAAAAAATAGCCCATTTATTTGCACTCCCCATAGATGTTCTCTAGACCGTGTCCCTGTTTCAAATGAAGGGTGGGAGTGTCATAACAGTCTCTACCAGAAGCACAGTAGGAGGGGGACAGCCAATCACAGCCCTGTAGTCACACAAGCAAAGAGTACCTTCAGTTCCCTATCAGGTCAGCCTAGCTGCTGATTGGTTCCTGGTTGCTGAATGCTGTTGGGTTGAGTCAGATGCAGGTTACATTTTTACTAGCCACAGCAGCCAGTAACTTTTCACTGTGCACTGCAGCTGGTTTCCTCATCCTCCACCATAGCTAATATTTAACATAATTTTAAAAAATTAGACATTTTCAGGAAAGATTTAATCTAATGCTGAAACTCATTTTTTTTTAAAAAACCTCAGGGCCATATTTACTGACGTGGCAGTCTTGTTTGGCTGCTGAGCCTGAGTTTGGATATGCCTGATATAGTTTGACAGGGACTCTGATTCTACGTGCCCAGAAGGGAAGTTCTGTGATTCATACAGTATGTGTACATTCCAGTTTGTTCTAACGCCATTACTAATATTAAAATCAGCCTTTCTGAGAAAAACTTGAGCAAATAAATCTCCTTTATCTCCTATATTCAGACACAATTTTCACTTAATAAATTGCTGGTCTCTAAGAATCAACAATACAATTCCAAATACTTTACAATATCACTTTAATGTGAATTACTAATTACTGACAAATGTATTACATGTAGCAAATAAAGCAGCAGCACTCCGGTATCTTTGAAAAATTGAAAAACTTTACTCAAATGCCATAGGCCTATGGCATTTGAGTAAAGTTTTTCAATTTTTCAAAGATACCGGAGTGCTGCTGCTTTATTTGCTACATGTATACTTTGCCCTGGCAGGGGGTACGGCTTGCACCCGGGGCTGCAAGGAGCCTAATCCACTTTTGAAGCACACTTTAACTACATTTACTTGACAAATTTATTTTGTTACATAAAAAATATTTTACCATTGATCCCTTTTCCTCACCGTACTATGGGCCAGATTTGATTCAGTGAGAAAAAGGTTTATCAAGTAAAGGACAAGATTCAATATGAGATGCAATTCAATTCATAAAAAGTTATCTCACGGTGAGAACTCTATTGAAGTCTATAGGAAAAAAACTGGAATTGTATTAGGAGAAAACCTTTCACTCCTCAAATTGAATCTCATTCATGAGTTTTCACGTGAATAAACCGTAAGATAACGTTTTCTCACTGAATTGAATCTGGCCCTTTGATGGAACATTATGTTGCTAAGGTTTTAGGAAATACACTGGAACACCTTGTATCAATACCTTTCATATGTATTTGGATATTGTATAACTGCAGCACAAGGAGCTTTCTGTATAACATATAAATAGTAAAAAAAAAAAAGAAGAAAATATATACTCTTTTTGAATTCGATGTCAGCAACACTTTGTAAATTATGTTGGTACTGGGGCATGTTTCTCACTGTTGCATCACCTCTTCTTTTAACAGCACTCTGGAGACCAGTTGCTGTAAAAGAAATATTGTCCCTTATAGGATTTCAGCTGCTCAACAGTTTGGGGTCTCCTTTGTTGTTTTTAGTTCATGTATTAAATGGTTTTAATGGGTGCCAGGTGAGGACTGTAGACAGGTCAGTGTAGCACCTGGTCACTTTTACTACTGAGCCATGCTGCTGTAATACAAAGAATGGGTTTGGCATTGTCTTCCCTGGAAAAGACATCTTCTAGATAGCCGCAAATATTGCTTCAACACCTGTATGTTTTGTGTAATTCAGCATTAATGGTGCTTTCCCAGATGTGCAGGCTACCCATGCCTTATGCATTAATGCACTCCTATACCATCACAGATGTTGGTTTTTGAACTGTGTATTGATAACAAGCTGGATGGTCCTTTTCCTTTTTGGCCCGGAGAATGCGGCATCCATGATTTCCAAAAAGAATTTGACATTTTGATTGGTCAGACCACAGAACAGCTTTCCACTTCGCCTCAGAGCCCAGAGAAGGAGGAGGTGTTTATGGGTCATGTTTATATATGGTTTCTTCTTTGCGTGGTGGAGTTGTAACTTGCATTTGTGAATACAGCCATGAACTGTGTTTGCAGACAATGGTTTTGGGAAGTATTCCTGAGCCCATGCAGTAATTTCCAATACTTGGAATTTTACTAAAGGACGGGGCAAATTTACTAAAGGACGAAGTGACTAACGCTGGAGAAAATTAGTAACTTCGCTAGCAAAGGAGATAGACTCTAGCGGTTCTTCACTCCCTAACGCCAGGCGAATTTGCACTCTTGCGAATGGACGTAACTATGCAAATGAACTAAGATGCGGATTTTCTTTTTCAGGGTGATAGGCTGCAAAAGAGCGTAATTTTTTCTTGGGGTAACTGGCTTCCCCCCTACATTTCCTAACATATGGCACATAAACTATACACTGGGCTCATGTGTAGGGCAATATGACAACTTTATTTTATTTTATTAAGGTTTCCCGGGCTTGTGTAGTGTAATGTATTTGCTGCAACATATACGTCCATATAACTTTCCGCTGTAAGCAAATTAGGCAACGCTAGAGCAACTTTGTTTTGTTTGGCGAATCTACACCTGGCGAAGTGTTGCACTGTCAGCGAAGCCGTCGCTGGCAAGTTTTCGGAGGTTAGTGAATTTGCCCCAAATACTCATGTGATCCAACCAGTTATTTATACATTGCCAGATGTTTGCAGCCTCTGTGCACTAAAAGCTGAGACTGTGGACTAGATGCATAAATGTTTATTTTTCTACACTGAACCTCATCTACCATCTGCCAACCCGGCCATAATGACAATAGGTCTACTTATCCCTGGTGTGCAAGAGCTCACACCTTAGTGCTCACTTAACAAACACTTACTCCCTGGGGAATTCTGCACTCTGAATCAAGTGTAGTCAGCTCTGTATTTGTTACGGAAGCGGCACGTCTCTGTCCTTCAAAACAGAGTGCAGAAACCTTCAGCCATTCCTAAATAGCAGAAAGCAGTGTGAAAGCCCAAATAAGTAGTGTTTGTATGCACCATGTTTTTTAAATGGCCCTTGTAATCTTTCTTTAGAATGCAGCACTGATTCAACAATGTTAGAAAATGTGGTATCAACCACAAATAAGGACACATTACTTTACTATTTACAATACCATTTAGTAACAGATGGAAAAAGACCAGGCACAGCTGTAATCTATTTGTTATTTTGCTTACAACTCTGGCCTAGTTTGAACACGTTTCATTATTGACACAGGGCAGAACTAATGTCATTTATTATGTTGACTAAAAACAGTTTCCTATTTGTCAGTCTGTAATTTCAACATTTTCTCCAAGCAAGCCAGCTCCTTGCTATAAAAAAAGAGGGACATTATTAATATACTGTTCCTGTAGACAACTTTTCAAGTTTGTTATTTTTAACAGCACTAAAACAAGAGAGAGGAAAAAAAGAGTTAGCTTAGGAATCAACGAGCTATCAGGAAAATAGTGTTCCTGGTAATGGAAATAGGCTTTGCAATTTATTCTCGATGAGGAAAATTTAAGGTGGCACTGATACAAAGTTTTTTCACTAGCCCAAGATAGTACAAGGTGCTTAAAGAATATGCTAGTCTTCTTTTTATTTTTTGTTGCTTCTGTAAATTTAAAATGTTTGTATTTGTCTATATACCTTCTGACTAGCCAATTGCAGTTTTGATGCTCCTTCTGGGGGTAGCGGTGATGAAAGACCAACATTTGGTATTGCTGAACTGTGTATAGGTTGTAACATTTCATTTGTATGCTGGGGCATTTGTTGTGCTCAGTAGTGGAACACGCGCTACAATAAGAACAATGCTTGGCCATCTTGCTGTTGGTGTGGAAAGAAGGAATGTGCATAAACTAGTAAAATCTATTTTGAGTGGAGTTATTACTGCAGGAGAAACGTGTGTATAAGATTGGGATGTGGGGAATGCCCCAAATAGATTTGCCACAGGTGCTGGTATATCAGCAGTTATAGACTTATATTAAAACATAGCATTCTTCAACATTGTCTCTTGTGAATGTAGAGCCTCCAATAATCTATCATTGAGTCTGCACTTATAATTACCAGTATTGCACTGACTTTCACTGTGTTGCCCTATTTTAAGCTTGTCATTCCTTATCCCTACCCATTAATTAACAGGCGTCCTATGATATGTCATAACAACAAAGCTTTACATTAAAAAGCTCTTATACGGGCCTCCCAGAAGTCATCAAGCTAACAGATTGTTAACCTCCTATCTCTACCAATCCTTATAGACCCTACCCCCATATTACTCACCATAACTGAGCTGATTGTTTAAAATGTTATTGTAATGTTTCATACTTAACATAATAATCGCTGCGATCTTTGCTTTATGGAATGCTGTACAAATATTTCATGCGATTTCACTTTTTCGCTTACAATAAAAACAAGTTGATAAAAAAAAAAAAAGCTCTTATACAGTATATATAGTTAATTTAAAGCTTTTGTTCAAAAACATATAACTGCAATAAAAATGATATATTTGCCAAGGATTAGTATAGTCAGTGGTGTAATTATATGCCCCCTGTAAAAAAAATCTTTGGAGGGGCCTGGTTCAAACATACAGCCCTACTTGGCAGGAGCGAGGCTGGGGATAGAGGAAGCAGACCTTTCTCTATAGTTACACCACTGAGTATGGTCTACAGGTAAGCTTATTTGTAGTACAATAAGACTAGCACGTGGGTGTTATTGCCTGAATATATGTTAGAAAGGTAAGGACAGTACCCAACAGAAAAAGAGTATATATAAAGTATCATGAAGTGGTACCTCACCCCGGACAGGGTTTCCAAATGTCTTATGTGCTGGAGAGGCTGTCAACATAAAGGTACATTATCTCATTTATTATGGGCTTATCCGAAACTGACACACTTTTGGAGGGAAATTGTTAATTTAATAGCAAAGGTTTTTAAAACTTCCCTAAATATAGAGATGCCCCATTTGCTATTAGCTATCACTGGAATGAAGAATGCAGCCCAAAAGTGGGTTAACCAGGTAGCGACGGTCGCACGATTGGCAATTGCTTCTAAATGGAAATCCCCAGAAATTCCCACAATTAAGGAGGTTACTTTCAGGCTTGAAAGCAATAAGAGATTTGAGGAATAAGCAATTACATAATATATGGGGTAATTGGGACTATTATATCACAACCAAAGGAGCTGACTCCCAAGATTGCTGAAAAATGATTTGTTGATACATATATGTAAAAGAGTTGGGCCACTTGTTCCACCTTCTTCAAGTGTACTTAATGCCATTCTATAGGGCTCATTCCTTTTTTCTGTTAACCGCTTGTTCTACTGTCTATGATTTTTATTCAGACAGACATGTTATATGTATAAAATGTAATTGCCAGTATTGTACAATCGTAAGCAAACACAGACAACTGGCACAATTGGAAATATCTGTACTCTTTTTTTTTTGTGAAAAACAATAAAAAAATAAGTTACAAAAAAAAAGAAAGGTAAGGACAGTTTTCTTGGCATATTAATGTAATGTACTACATAATGACTGCCATTGGTTTGTTGCAAGTCATTACTTCAAAAAGGAAATAGTCAGCTCTTTAGTTGCTGAAACTTCATCTCCCAGATTTCCCCTGCAGTAATAGTGGCTGATTGGAGTACTTCCCATCAACTGGCATGCTAAAAATTCCCATATTTGATTTGAAATCACGGACAACTAAAATGTAATAAAGAAATAATAATGCAGTAATATGATATAATATCAACATTTGTGTCCATGAAGATATGTATAGGGCCCATCTAGATCTGAGTTAGCAGCAGCTTGCTAATGTGTAACATGGGCCTTACCGAAAGCTTTTTTATATTATGATGGCATCTACATCTGTTTTCACATTTGGTAATCCCTTAGTCCTCCATGAAATTTGATCTGTCTAAATGAAAAATACTATGGATTTAACATATTGTCTCCACTTACAGATCTGAAAACTTAAACAAACCAATGATCTAATTTTTTTTCTGCTTCACTGCATACACTTTGCAAATTAGTTCTGAAATTAAATTTATTTAAAAAGTACACACTCGCTCACTCACAAATACACACACACACACGTATATATATATATATATATATATATATATATATATATATATATATTTTTTTTTTTTTTTTTTTTTGAGAGGGAGAGAGAGAATGAGATGTATTAAATTTCTGACTTAAATCAGTAATTGAAGACATATGGTTGAACCTGTGTGCATGTTATTGTGATGAGCTGATGTAACATTCTGGTTGCAGGCTGAATTTATGGAAAGGCAGGAAGACAGAACTGCTAAACTGATGGCTTTTCCATGTGTCTTTAATTTACAAGGCATGATATATTTCTAGCAACATGCACTTGATGTTCTGCTGTAGGATACTTTTCTTAACTTCTTTTAACTTAAGCTTCCTTCAAATATTTTACAATATTTTCATATAAAATCTACTAATATGCAAAACAGAAAATCCCCTACAAGAAAACCTGAACAGGAATTTCCCTTAGATTGAATATGGTACTGTCAGGAACCAGGGGCCACTACAGACCACCAGGGGACCCTGGACAAAGAAAAAGGTGCTTAGCAAACAGGAACACATAACAAGGCAAAATGGAAACTGATGGCAGATAAAATTCACAGCAAGGGGTTAACAATCTAGTCCAGATACAAGAAATGAGTCAGGGCAGGCTATAAAGCAGAAGTCAGGAACAGGGCTGCCATCAGACACTTTGGGGCACTATACAATTATTTATTTACCCCTCTCCCCATGAACACAAACATGTAATACCAAAATTTGGGGCTATGGGGCAAATTCACTAAGATGCGAAGTTGCGCCAGGCGCAACTTCGCCGCACTTCGCTGCACTTCGCCACGCGTAGTTTCGCCAGGGCTCCACAAATTCACTAAAATCCGAAGTTGCGCACAGGGGTAGCGTAAGGTTGCGAAGTTGCGCTAGCGTTGATTCGCTATATAAAGCGAAGTTGCGCTAGCGAAGGCTAATTTGCATACGGCGCGAAATTCAAATCTCAAAAGAGGCGAATTTGTCCCCTTTTGACATCGTGTTAAAGACAATGGGCGTCCAAATAGTGTTGATGCAAAATTTTTGACGCAAGCAACTATTCCAATGTGCGTCCACATTTTTTTGACGCCGGCTAATTTTCGAGAATATTTTCGGCGGTGGCAAAAGGCAGAAATTCGCAGTGAATTAGTGCTGGCACATTTATTCACCTATCACTACTCAAAAGCAGGAGTTTAATTATAGAGGAAACAGAAACTGCAACTGTTGGAGGCCCAGGACTGATAAGCAGTGGGACTGATAAGCAGTATCGATATATGTTTATAGAAAATATCTTCTTGTTCCTAAAGTTTAGGGGCCCAATGATCTTGCTGGGGTGCTCAATAATCGGCAGACTTATTTGGGTGCCCAATAACAAGTCATTCCACCGCTAAAAAGTTAATGCAGGATATAGTTCATATGATTCTGTAATAGATCTCGATATGAACAGCTGATGTTAGCCTATAATAAGTAAGCTAGTGAACAGGTAGCTGGAATAAAGTCACTATAGGGCAGAGCTACCAAACAGGTATATCCTACACAAGATTTGTTTAGGTGCTATATATTTGTTATATTTAGTAACATACAGTATCTAGTAAGTAAAAATCTTCTCACATGACAAAGCATTCTCTCTCCTGTATACATATAAATTCACAGTATATCTAATAAAGATATGATGCATGCAAGCTTACCTGTGATAGCAGATGGGATACCAAAGAAAGATGCTAAATGGTCTAAGAATTACAACTTAAAATGACTGATATGCTGGGTAACAACCAGAGTCCTTAAAGAGATACTGTCATGGGAAAACATGTTTTTTTTTCAAAACGAATAAGTTAATAGTGCTGCTCCAGCAGAATTCTGTACTGAAATCCTTTTTTAAAAAGAGCAAACTGATTTTTTTATATTTAATTTTGAAATCTGACATGGGGCTAGACATATTGTCAGGAGCCCCCAGTCATGTGACTTGTGCTCTGATAAACTTCAGTCACTCTTAACTGTTGTACTGCAAATTTAGGAAGAATGGGAAGGTAACCAGATAGCAGCTCCCTAACACAAGATAACAGCTCCCTGGTAGATCTAGGCACTCAATAGTAAAATCCAGGCAGAAGAAAAGTAGCAATATTTGAAAATAGGATATTTCTGTTGGGAGACATAGTTAGTGAGAGCTTAGCGGACTTGAGGCTAGCTAATATAAGAATATCAAACCAAAGCCTTAGCTGTGGGAACAATAAGTTTCACAGAAGCAGGAGACAAGCAGCTGGAACCATACACACACAAGAAAGGTCAGCAGTCCATGGTCACATGCCAGAGATTATGTTGTCCAAAGTCAGCCCAAGGAAGGAGCCCGCCCCAATTAACTTCATTTTGGCAGACTAAATAACAAAGGAACTGCTTAATGGACTGAAAGCAGTAAGACTATTACTCTGCATAAGACAGTTCAGTTTGACTCCCAATAATTTACAGAATCTAAAAACAAATCATACGTATGGTCAAAAACAATAGATGTGGAGATTGAAAATGTTATATCTGGATCAACAAAGACCAGGCAGTGGTAGTTTCTTCTTGTGGTTTACTGTAGACAGTGTTATCATTGGGCAATGTATTGAAAATTGTTCTGCTGCGCAAAGAATTATGTCTTACTCTCAATGCAGTACCCAGCACCCACTTAACACAGGCTCAAAACTTTTAGGCACAGAAGGAAGGAGGCACAGATAAACATTTTAAATCAAAAAGGGCACATCTGGGACTAGTGAAAACATAGCTGATCATAGTTGTGATTGTATATATAAAGCAAACCAGAACCCAGCCTAGAGAAATACTAAGGTAATGCTAAGGTGTTGCCAACAACACATGACAGCTTCCAAGTTTCTACTTTGGCCATGGCATATCAGCATATAAATACAATAGCCTTCTAGTGTGCTTGGAGTACCCCATACAGTGGTCTGGAAAAATCTGAGCCACAGAATGATTCAGGTTCATTTACCACTCCTGTGGGGTTAAGTGAAAAAGTGCTTAAAAGCTATAATCTGACCAGGTGCAAGGAAGCAATGTATTTATAGGCAATAATCACAGAGCTCATCTGCACCTGCCTGTGCTCCTAGTTTTCTGTATCTAAATGACACACAAGTTAGGTGGTGTGACAGGGGCACCTAGAGATTCCTACTGGCATCATTCAAAAAAGGTATACATTTCTCCTTCCCATTTCTTTTTCTTTTTTGCCTGAGCCAAGTAAAGGGTAAAGGGTAGTAAACCAGACAGTAAGTAAATAGCAGGTAGGTTTGGAAAAGTCCTGTGTGTTAGCTCAAATGTCTGTAGGAGGCCTCAGGATACTTGGTGGCCAAGGAGAAAGTACAATAGAAGTGATGCAGGACATATACTCGAAGGTATCATGAAATGTGCTTGAAATTTGGTGTCCATGCACTACCTGAGGTGGAGGCCCATCAGTCACATGCCATCGCTGCTACACCAGAGGTACAACCTATAGTAAGACTGAGTGCAGATAAGGGTAAATTAGTGAAATGTCCATTCTGCTTTTTTATACTTTACTTACAATACTGCTTCAAAGTATAAAATAGGTACTGGAAAGAGCTCAAAGAACATTGCATGCACCTAGAGGTAACGCCTGTAGTAATTTTCGCTTTTGTGCTGGCAGTATGCAATTGTCATCAGTGATATCTTTGTAAGCAGTGTGCTATTGCCTCAAGCAGTCTCTCTGTTAACAGAGAGTTTTATTGCTCCAGTCTTGTGTCTTCTCTAAAAGCAGTGCGTTATTGCCTCCAGAAACATGTCTGTCTAGTAGTACCTGTGCCCTTTTGTACTTTGACCCACATGAAATATGTAAATTGCCTTCAGGATGTCCTCCAATTTGCATACTATCTTACAGCCATGTAAATGGGGCATAATGCTAAAGAAAAGGTGCTTTTCAAAGTAATGTCACTGTCAACTCTTCTAGACCTTTTATGCTCTGAGGAGCATAAATATAAGGGAAATGTTCAACCCACATTCTTCTTGGGCAAGGTGCAAAGCGGAAATAAGCTCTCTGGCGACTTTTAATCTTAGAAAGGGTGCAGGGAGCTGAAGCAGAAAGCAGAGGTACATAGGTGAGTCTGTGTCAGCAACTCATTTTATGTAAACCAGCAGTTAAACATTTAATATCGACTGGATTAAATATAATTTATGCAGATATATATTTTGTTATATACCCTAGGAGTATTTATAAAGCAATCATTTTTTAGTTTGCAACACAACTTGGCACGTGAAAAAGGTCAACCTTTTTTAATAAACTGATAGGACTGCTATTATTTCTGTCTCTGCAAATGCTGGCATCTAAAAAAAGGCAAAATCCTAAAGTGCAGTAATTCTACGTAAAGGAAAATAGATTTTATTTCAGCCAACAGCGGTATAGGCATTTTTCTTTCATAAACAATTCACACAAAGAAAGGTTTCTTCAGCAACAACAGTTTAGAAACAACACAATGGCAGCAGCGATATTACAGACCTCTCACTCAAATTAAATGTGGTTTAGAATTAATTATGGACCTTATTGTAAGTTATATTGCCTAATGTAGCAGAACATTTCTGCCAAAAACTGACATTGTGAGCAATCTCCAGCTGCTTCTGAGGGGCTGCTAAAGACCATATTCATGTCTACAGCATGAATGTCATTGTAATGCCAGTCAACAGCTGTATACTAAGATACCATAATGGGCAAATGTAATGCAAATATTTAGATGATAATAATTTACTCATTGCAAGATATCCTGTATAGCTGGAAATGAACTATTTAAAGTGTAGCAAAAATTGAAATTCAATATAAGATTACTGCAATAAGAAATTTTCAAAATATAATAAATTCTAAATTCTGTACCTTTTTTGAAATAACTAAGTTACTTTTCACTATCTCCCCTTCAGCATCTGACTCCCTTCATTCTTACAGATCTTTTCTAGCAGAGCTCACGTAAATATCTGATTCCAGAAGAAAAAAATAATCTTGCAAAAAAAACTAACTTTGGCACAGATCCTGCATGTAGAGAGACAGGATATTTGACTAGAGTGAGCTCTAATACATAGCAAAAGCTATATTAGACATGTCAGTCAAAATCAGACTCCAACTCCTGCATTAACTGAAAGAATGAATGACAGACAGATGCTGAGAGGGCTAGTGAAGAGTAACTTGATTATTTCATTTTTTTGCACTTTGCACATTGTGTTCTGCTGCTATTTTCCATCCTTGTTGTCTCTCTCTCTCCAATGCTGCCTCATCCTCCCCTATACTCTACTCTTATTGACTCCTTATTCCTTTTTACTCCTTTCTGGGTGATACTGTATTTGTGGTGCTGCAACTTCAGCAGTTTTTGTGGGGTTTTTTTGGTGGGGCCTGTATGGCATTCAAGGGTCCTAGTGTCTGTCTTTGGAAGTCTGGCTGCCATCTGTAACAGCTGTCTGGCAAACTGGACAAAAGCACAATGCAATGTTTATCTTGGTGGGGACTTGTTGTTACTCAAGGGTCCTATTCCCTACTCCTACACCTTCATTCATACCAATACTAGTCTCATAAATGAGAGCTGAAACTGCTGTGGCCTGCTACTAGCCATACCCTAACTTATTCTGTTTATTTTCTACAGAGACACCTGCATTTACAGTCTCTACTATAAGTACTGAACATCTAAACTGTTGTTATGGCCTGCTAGCCACACTCTAAAGTTCAGATTCCTTTTTGCGCTCTGTAGAGACATCCACATTCCTACCAATAGTCGTCTCTAAAATATGTGTTGAATGTCTAAACTGTGGCCTATGGCTAATACAATAGCTACACAAAGCGGCAACAATGCCTTTCTGCATTTTGTTATGACACTTGCATTCTTACCAGTAACAGACTGTAAAATAGCCTACAGCTAATACATTAGCCACACACTATGGCTAGTGTCACATATATAGCGGAATCTTGGTCTGCTTATCCACTGACCATAAATATGCTACGTGTGACACTAGCCTTAACTCCTGCTGCCACTTTGGGGATACCTGCGTTCTTATTCTGATACCTGCATTCTTATACAAATGTAAATAATGACTGTCCCTAAACTTGGTTTAGTTATACCATAGAAACAATGAGCCAGATTCAATTCAGTGAGTTATCACACGGTTTATCACATGAAAACTCATGGACAAGATTCAATTCTAGGAGAAAAAAAATTCTCATAGTTCAGTTCCATTTTTTTCCCATAGACTTCAATAGAGTTTTCACTTGATAAACCATAAAAAATATATTTTTTAAGAATTGAATTGTATCGCAAATTAAATCTCATACATGACTTTTCAAATGATAAATCTTTTCTTTTTCTCACTGAATTGAATCTGGCCCAGTGTATCAGAGTGAACTGTCTCCCACACTTTTCACAAGTTATATAGCCAAAACCTTTGTTTCTAGTATCCGCTCATCATGTAGAACAATTGGTATGTGCACTTACTTATGTGCGCCAGACCCTTCACTGATCTCATCGACAATTGAAAACAACAATAAATATGTGGGAGAATCCCTACTCACTGTCTTGTGTCTGTGGTTTGGGTGCAGCCCCCTCAAACCCGTCTTGGATAGACTTTTTTTTCGAAGAAATGAGCTGCACACACAGATCAGGCACAGTCTTCACGGTTTAAAAATAAATCAATTTTACATATCAATCTTAGGATCTCTAGGATTGCAATGCAAAATAAAGTTATTTTAAATTGTATCTGACACTTGCATTCTTACCAATAATAGTCTCTAAAACAAGTGCTTAATTTCTAAACTGTGGCCTACTGCAATTAGCCACACTAAAGTCCTAAGACATTCCTAACAATAATAATGAGTGCTTAATTAGTTAATTATGTGTATATTGAAGGCTTTAATGTGTGTATTTGGCGTAAAAAATAAAAATAATCCTCAAATGGACTTCGACACCTACTTTATTCAACAGCAGAAAACATTTACATTTAAAAAATGTTTGTTCTTATCCAGAAATAAATATGCCTTTAGTGTAAGTGTGGTTTCACTCAAACACACCAGTTTTACTTGTGCAGGGCAACATTATATTATATTGTCATTCCTTAAAAACACTTTCATTTTTTGTTGTTGCTGTTCTTTCAACACAACATGCGATGCATGCATCAGTGTTATAAATAGCAGATGCCCCGCCTAGAACTTTAGTAAGGGGAAATATTTTTGATGAGGATGACTGGCATCATATCTCTAGATGATGAAATTCCTCCTGCAGGCAAATATGACTACTTTCCTTTGGGGATCCAAGTGATACATGAAAAAAAATCATAAAGAGCTATGAAGAAATCATGGAAAGATTGGGAAGGAAAATCAGTAGAAAATTTGATCCTCAAATTGGATCATACAGAGAATATGGTCCCATGTCAAGAGGCAACATCCTCAATTGGTCCAGCAAATGCAAGGTAGGTGATAGCATTTTTTTTTAAATAAAAATATAATACATTTTTCCTTAATTACAATGAAGATGCTGATTTCTTAAAATTAAATTGTTATGTAGAATGCATTTAAATGTTTTAACCCAATTACCATTTATTTTGTTCTTTTAAAAAAAGGTATTTTTAGGTGGATACTATACCTTTAACATCAAGAATAAGTGACTCTCATATTATTGCAGAGAGCAACAAATCAAATATAAATTATCTGCTTAAAGAAATCTCCACCACATTCTTTATATCCTGTAGTCTGTAGTTGCTGTACAACGTCTGCGGTACAGAGGTACAGCATTATATTTTCTGGCCTATGTGCTGGTGGGCCAGTAACTGAAGTCATAAGTGGCCATGTTTTTAAAACCAAGCAAGGAAAGGAGCACTGAGAAAAAAAATCAGCCACACATGGTACAGTAAACCCAATGTAATGAGTAACAGAATGTGAAACTGCTATTGGGATGTCTGAGGGCACAACAAGTTCATCAATGTTCACTGTAATTGATATTATGGAAATACCCATTATTTGCTGTCACATATACTGTTTCTGTATTTTGACTTTATGAATCCCTTGTCAGAAAATACCTTCATACAAATATATATGCTGCCAAACATTGATGCCAATTTTATTGAAAAATATCTAAGAACAGAATATCTGCCTTTGGAGAACAGTTTGGATAATGTCACTCTTCAGGGTGTCTTTCTTCTCTTATCAAATTGGTAACGTTAGTCACCACATCCATTATCTTATCATTTTAGAGATGTGCCACATCTAGTTGTAGATAAAATCGAAATCAGTACAAAAAGGGCATGAAAAGGTAATAAAAAACATTGAAAAAAGCAAGGCATTGTCTGAGCATCTAGCTGCATTCAAAATGAGTTTAAATGACATCCCTTGAGGCTAATTTGTATCATGACCTATGTGGAACCAAAGCCTGAATCAAGTAGTGCTGTTCATGGCATTGTGATACTTGTGACGCTACATGACGTACATACTGTAGTGCCCTGTTTGTGCAACATCAGTGCTGAACAAAGTGGGCATTGTGGAATTGTGCACAGAGTAAAGTAAATCAGCCCTTGTGTTAATATACCATATACCATCGCATACTGTTTAAAATATGGGGGTGAAGATCTACATATATTACCAAAATGGCATGACATATATACAGTATTTATTTGTCATGTAGTGTTAAGGCTACCACCTGCTTTTCTTTTTTAGACCTGTTAATGACATTGTTATTATTTTATATGCACTTGGTATCTATGCCTCAATATTGGCATAATGTTGAACCAAAACTTAATAACAGCGTTGGACTGGGGCCCCTGCAGCAGCCACAAAGCCCCCCTGCCCGAGCCACAACCCCCTCTGGCCCCCTCAAGTACCTGTTTCTTCTTGTGGCTGCACTGGGGGGGGGGGCAGGTAGGAAGTTTGGAGAAAGCAAAGAAAATTGTGCAGTGAGCGGGTCTGGGCTGGCACTGCCCAAGAGGGCCAGGGCCCAGTCTAACCCTGCTTAATAAAGAACTAGACTAGAAATTATATACTTTGGGGCTCATTTACCAACACTAGGCTATAACCCACAGCAACAGCCAATCATGAGTAATTTCATCCACTCAAAAGATGGCCCAGCAAGATCCAAGTGGCAGGTTTCTCTGGTTGACTTTACATGCTTGGATCATTACTTTTATAGAACTGCTGTTGAGTAAGTTCAATAAATATACATATTTACATAAAAGCTTTAGTTCACTTTTAAAAGATAACATTGGGCCATTGTGAAGACTTTTGTCATGTCTTCTTCAAAAACGTGACTCAGAAGGCTCACAGCATCTGATCTCTCAAAAATGCTGAGCAGAAACTTCTTTTGATCACCAAATGACAAAAATAGTATGACATCTGGAAGCAATTTTGACAGCCCTTTGCCACATGTAAAACGTACAAACAGGATAAATGTTCAGACTCTGTTAGACTGAAGTTTGCATCATATTTTATTTAGGATCATTGATTAATTTGCCCATTACTATACATGGCTAACCTTCCCAATACGCCCCTTACATCCATGTCATTATTAATCTATGGAATCTAGACTTTGGCACCCCTGTGAATACCACTTTATTTGTCCTTTAAGGACACGCTGGGCTGGATGGGGGCGAGGTCCTTTCATGGCCTGGAGTACAAATTAAAACAGTAATCTCAGGCATCTGAAGCAATGTCAGAGTGGCGACTTCAGTAAATACCTTTGGTCTGGAGGCGACTTGGGGGAATTTTTCTAAGGGAGGTATATTATGATTTTTTTTTTTTAAATACTGACACATTCCTATGGATTTTCATAGGAAAGAATATCAGGATTCAACTAAAGCTTTTGAAGATGCTTACAAATGTTGTGCAACAAGCAGAGGCAAGTCATGAATGGTCAGTTGACTTCATCTGAAAATTACTAAAGGGCAACTCCAGGTCAGCTAACCACAGGCACATACCTTCCCCTTCTAATCTGTGAAATAGTCTAACCTCAAATGAAATGACCAGATACACGTGAAAGACAGATACCTTTACATAGTTTAGTTGGCAAATAAATTATTTTCATTGCACTGTTCAACACCCATTACCCATATTATCAATGATGTGGATTATAATGTGTCACTACCTATTGTTTCTTTTGAGTGGTGGCACATGAGCAAATCTGTGCTACTTGCAGGCGACAAATCTGAAAATGGAAAAACCTTTTGCTGTGCTATAGGCTGTTCTGTATTCAATCATCTATCATCTTTTGTGAAAACAAAGCCCCCACCACTTTATATTGTTCAGTAATGCCTTAGTTTAGTTAGTACATATTTATTAAAGTAAAACATTACCCCAAAATAAATACTTGAGCAACAGTTTATATCATGTAAAGTGGCATATTAAAGAATCTTCCCAAACTAAAATATATATTTAAAGGAAAACTATACCCCCCAAACAATGTAGGTCTCTATAAAAAGATATTGCATAAAACAGCTCATATGTAAAACCCTGCTTCATGTAAATAAACCATTTTCATAATAATATACTTTTCTAATAGTATGTGCCATTGGGTAATCATAAATAGAAAATTGCCATTTTAAAAAATAAGGGCCGCCCCCTGGGATCGTAGGATTCACTGTACTCACAAACATACCAACAAACCATACATGTTAGGTCACATGAGCCAATTAACAGACAGAGTTCTGTCTTTTGCTTCCACACTTCTTCCTGTTACAGTTAGAGTTGAAGTATTTCTGGTCAGGTGATCTCTGAGACAGCACAGAGACCATCACGAAATGGTGGCTCAAGGCAAGAGATGTAAAAGGGCAATATTTACTTAAATATATATTCCAGTTTGGTAAGATTCTTTAATATGCCACTTAATATAATATGAACTATCTGTTGCTTAAGTGTTCATTTTGAGGGTATAGTTTTCCTTTAAGTAAATATTGCCCTTCTACAAAGACAGAACATTTGGGGGAATGTAATAAAAGTCACAAAGAAAAAAACTTTGCACCAATAAGAATAAAAATTCACATCTTGTGTCATACTTTTTTTTTTATTCTTTTTGAGCAAACATAAATTTTCAGAAAGAAGTTTTATTACATTCACTCATTGGTGCAAACTATAAAATCCGCTTCCACTGTGCAGAAAAGCTATATAAATTTGTGCAAAGGAAAATGTCTTCACGTAAAGACATAACTTTTTGAATTGCGAATATTTTTTCCATTACTGATTTTTATTACATTCCTCCATTTGTTCGTTAATTGGCTCATGTGACCTAACATGTATGGTTTGTCTGTGTGCACCGTGAATTGTAGGATCCCAGGGGGGCAGCCCTTAGTTCTTAAAATGGCAATTTCATATTTATGTTTAACCAATGGCAAGTCATTCTAAAAAAGTATATTATTATAAAAATGGTTTGCTTACATGAAGCAGGCTTTTACATATAAGCTGTTTTATGTAATTTATTTTTATAGAGACCTATATTAGGTTGCCACCTTTTGCAGCCAGGAAGACTGGGCAGGGTCCTGTGACGTCAGGGTGGGTCCTGTGAGATTGGCTGTGGGTGGATGATGTCAAGGGGTGGGTTTAGTGCCAGTCCAGGGGTCTGTCTGTGACATCAGGGGTGGGGCTATGACATTGGCTGATCACCGCTCCATTCATTTTAAAGACCTGTACAGATTTCCTAATGTCAAAATCAGGACAGGCCGAAGACTGGGCAAGCTGGGTGAAAACCAGACAGATGGCAACCCTAACCTACATTGTTCAGGAGTATAGTTTTTTTTAACCCACCAAAAATCAAATATTTAGATTTGTACACAAATATGCTCTGAAAGCATTTAATATCCAGATCATGTTACATTTTAACCTTTTCCTACATTATTTTTTTTTTCCTTTTCACCTCATATGGACAAAAATAAGTGAAGTTTTGCTAAACACTGCATTATTTCGTCAATTTTTGCCACACCCACTTTCAAGCACTATAAAGGTCACAGCAATTCCCCAGCATGAACTCACTGACCCCTAGCAAACCCCAGCACAGGACAGTACTGCGACCTGTCTAACAGAACATGACATAATAGTCCCAGCAATATATAATATAGTATTTTATCAAGAGACAGTGGTACCATTTTAATGGCACAATTATCCGATCATTTCAAGACACAGCAATATTTTACATTGTGACCCCAGTATTTCATAACACAGTGATCCCAGCAATATTTGAAACAGATCATACCTCTTCTGTAGAACCTTCCTCCTCTCTTCCCATCCCTTTGTGTGTTCAGCTTTTTCTGCTCTGTCCAATGACAAATATTGTGCACATGTGTGATCAAATTAAGTTCCAGTATTGTAAATAGCTTCAAGCCAGCCAGCAGGATGCAATTAAGTGACAAAAGAAAATGGTGGGATGGCATATACTTCATTCTGTTGCATTTCAACCAGTAAATGTTCTCAAAAAAGAGAAACAGATATTATCAGGCATTTGCACAATTTTACTTTGTTTCAGACATGGGCTGCTAAGGCCACTAGCACTAGCATGAATGGTAAGGAATTTGTGGACATTTCCTATATTTTGGTCACATATATTATGTACCTTAACACAATTATGTAAAAAACAAGAATGTACCAGTGCATTATACTCTTTTAGATATAGCAGGAATGTGCTTTAAAAAGTTGTGTTTCTGGTTACTTTATTGAAAATATCTGCACAAACCCACCATGTGTTCTACTTCCTGCCTGCTGATTTGTCTGGCTGTGCAGGGGAGCCGGAAGCCCTCAGCATACTGCACTGTAGGACAGGAACCAATCAGCTGCTAGGCTGACCTGATAGGGAACTGAAGCCTGTTTTTGCTTGTGTGATTGCTGGGCTGTGATTGGCTGTCCCCCTCGTACTGTGCTTCCGGCAGGGGGGTTTCATTTATCCAATCTGTCTTCATTAAAAGGCAATTTTATACAGTTACTGCATTATATCAAAAGAACATAAAAATGTCAGTTCAAAACCAAATGTGCATTTTATCATCCAGGCACTAAAGTCACAATAAAGGGGAAATCCACCTTTTAGTAGACAGTAATATTTAAAGAAAATTTAAAATTGGTTTTCACTTTTTATTTTGTTTTATTTCATTTAATTATTTACGTCTTTGGTTTCTAGGATTCAGTTTACCCCCAGCAATTGACAATGGTTTAAATGAGAGCCTGGAAGATAAATAGGAGAGGTCCTGTATAGAATGATAAGTAATATAAAGCAGCTTTAACAATAAAAGTGTTGCCTCACAGAGCAGTAGTTTTTTTTGCCTGCTAGGTTCAGGGATCCCCATTTGAAAGTTGGAATGGAGCAGAAAAGGTAGGCAAACAATTAAAATCTACAAAAATAAAATAAAAATAAAGACCAGTCCAAAAGTTGCTAGGACTATAACACTCTAAAGATTAACATATATGTGGGCTACACCTTTAAATAGTTTAGAGAATTTCCAAAAGTCTATGATGATCTGTGCTCATCCCAGTGTGTATTTACATTTTCTTTCCACAGCGCAGTCTCTTTTATATTCCTCGCAGGGCATATTTTAAAATACAGCTCACTGAAATAGTAATCAAAAGCTATGATCTGGTTATGCTTTCCAGCGCACATTGCACAATTCTCAAGTCTATTCACAATTCTAAAGCAGTATACCAGCTGTCAGTTACTTGACTTTTGTGAAAACTGAATTATGAAAAAAATGTTTTTGGGGTTATGGGGTTAGGCTCTGCTAAATGTTAGATGCTATGGTGCTAATACTGAATTATAACAGCACTCAGGGATTATGCTCATTAGGGCTGAAGTTAAGATATGTATTAACTAATGTATCAAATTAGCACAGACCCTCTTAGAGAGCTGATCTAGGGAGACAAGAAAGTGTCAAATATTCACAATCTTTAATGTTATTTAATATTTTAATAATGACTTCAATATTAGACAAACAATAAAAAAACGAAACCATAAAAAACACTTCTGGTGAACCATTAGAAAATAATAGAAGTGAAAACATGTTTGAAAGAGCTACCCCTTTAAAACACCCCCATTTTCTTTTTAATAGTTGCGTATTTAAGTTTACACAGAACAATCATGTAATGCTCATCCAAAAAGACAGGAAAAGCAGACAAAGAGATGGCCTCTATTCAACTGGGTATTAGAGCCAAGGAAAGGAAAGAATATAGTAAATAAAGACAAAAATGTTATTGCGACAGTTTACCAAGCAGCAGTAAATTTAACGGAAAACAACACCCCCAAACAATGTAGGTCTCTATAAAAAGATATTGCATAAACCAGCTCACATGTAAAATCCTGCTTCATGTAAATAAAAAATATCCATAATGATATACTTTTCTAGTACTATGTGCCATTGGCTAATCATACAGTTAGGTCCATAAATATTTGGACGGACAACTCTTTTTGCTAATTTTGGTTCTGTACATTACCACAATGAATTTTAAATGAAACAACTCAGATGCAGTTGAACTGCAGACTTTCAGCTTTAATTCAGTGGGTTGAACAAAAAGATTGCATAAAAATGTGAGGAACTAAAGCCTTTTTTTAAATAATCACTTCATTTCAGGGGCTCGAATTTAGAAAAAAAAGTTGTCTGTCCAAATATTTAAGGCCTAACTGTAAATAGAAAATTTCCATTTTAAAAAATAAGGGCCGCCCCCTGGAATCAATCAATTCACGGTGCACACAAACAAACCAACAAACCATACTTGTTAGGTCACATGAGCCAATTAAGTTCTGACTTTTGCTTCAACACATGTTCCTGTTACAGTTAGAGTTGTAGTATTTGTGGTCAGGTTATCTCTGAGGCAGACCATCACAAAATGGTAGTTCTAGGCAAGAGATGTAAATGGGCAATATTTACTTACATATATTTTCCAGTTTGATAAGATTCTTTTAATATGCCACTTAATATGATATAAACTGTTGCTTAAGTGTTCATTTTGGGCTTTTGTTTTTCTTTTAAATGCCAATATAATTGCATTGCATCGAATTCTGCAAGGTCCCTTATATGTAGAAACATTTTTTCTAAAGGTTTACAGCTGCGGGAGGGTGCAACTATATTATAACCTTTAAAATGTGGGCATTGGCATTTCCATAGAGAACAATAGCATTTATACCAGAGGCAGGTCTAGGACAAGAGAATATAAGGAGATCCAGGGATGGGGAATGAGTAAAGTTGGCCATAGACGCAAATATCAGATTCGTATGACTTTTGGACCGCCTGTGGAGAGTCCCGACATTTTTCATCCGGTGGAGATCAGTCGTTTGGTCGATCGGACAGGTTAAAAGATTTCATGTTGGCTGCTGATAATATCTCTGCATGTATTGCCGATCGTACGATTTTCAGTTGGAGACTGTCACCAGCTTTGTCAGACATAACTTTCGTATGATTGCTGTCAGGAGCAGAACATCGGCTGATCTGTTCTTTTCTACTTTATTTAATCAGAAAGTTAAGTGCAAGGTCTGGAGATGGGGAACTCCAATCATTCAAAGATTCGAAAGATCGGATCTTTGAATCTATGGCCAGCTTAAGTATGGATCCCAAATTTTCCTAAATTTCACAAGTGTATCTGTAAGTATACTTGTCACTTTTTCATTGATCAGTTCATTTTATTTTTGAAGTGGGAGATTGGAATAGAAGATGTTTTCCAAAACTTTGCAATTATGATTTTGGCGGTAAAAAAGAGAAAAGTTATGAATGCTCGCGTGATTCTTAATGTTAGGTATCTTTTTATTCAATTAAGTGTTTTGAAAGTGTTTTTAAAGGGGAACTCCAGCTTTAAAGCGGAAATTTGATAAAGAGGCCACATAATATACTCATCACAGTTACCTGTTTGTTCAAAAAGTATGAATACATGCAATTTTCTATGCTGAAATCCAGCTGTTTAACAGTTCTTCTCTTCATCATTTTAAATCCTGGCAGGGAAGGAGGGACTAAAACACTAAGGTTACATTGTAACAACTTCTCCACAGCTTACAGACATCATACAGGAACTAAATAACCCACAATGCACTGCACTGTTATGTTCTGTTCCTTATTAAAATCACATGTGCAGGAAATTGTGGGGTTTGGAGGATGCAGGCTGATGACAGATGGCTATTGATACAAAGTAACAGTAGTCAGCCAACTCAGCAAAGTAGTCAGACAGATCAGCAGGAGAGCAGGAGACTAGGCTTTGTGAACCATCAGAAACCATTACAAATCATGAAAAGTCTGCATATTTTTTAATTGATGTATATTGCAAAGTTGCTTGAAATTATGTTTACTTTTTAAAAAGCTTAAGTTGTATTTGTGTGGAGTTCCCCTTTAACATTCATTTTTATAACCAAGAATATAATATAATAAATTTGTGACCAAAACCTTCGAACATTTGGGCAATCCCACCAGATATACAACACTGAGCCTGCTTGGCCACAGTGTCTAAAACAGTCTCTGCTGAACTAGGGATTTATCCTGGTTAAACAGGAGGGGACCATATACCAGCATGCAAGAATTTTGTATGCTGTTTCCAATAGTGATACATTTCTAGAACATTTATCAGTGGACTCCCAAATCTGAGCCAAAGTTTCTTCTGTGATGGTGGTATTAAGGTCTTTCTCCCAGGCTGAGGTATACGATAAGGTAGTCCCTAAGTGAATATCCAGGAACATTTGGCATAAATATGAAATTAAGCCCCTTGAGTATGGGTATTTAACACAAGCAATCTCAAAATAAGAAGAGGTTAGGGAGACCTTATATTTACTAAGCTTTCAAACGAAATGGCTTATTTGCTGGTAACAGAACATTTCAGAGAGGGGTGGGCTATAGGATTCTTGAACCAGGGGCCACATTTTGGGGCCAGAGTTAGAATAAAAGTGATAATTGCGATTGAAGCCTTTAGATGTCCACCATTAGGGTAAGGAGACACTGGACGATTTGTTGCCAACGTTTTTAAAAAGCAAATCGCGGCGACATATCGCTCGTTTTGTCTCTGAACAAAACCAAATGAAAGACGCCAGCTCCTGTGCCCACAGCGCGTTTGTGAATCGCCTGTAGCTCCAAAACGCACTGAGACCCTTTTCCGAGCGATTTATCAGAAATAGCATGTACTTAGAAAAGCACTGAAATCTCCTAGACACGCACACACATACAGATAAGTAGCAGCAATTGTATTCAAATTACAATGCGCACGCAATGACGCAAGAACGCAAACACGTAAAGATGTCAGGTTACAGCGGGAAGCACAAACCGTTTCCGGCTTGGGTGGAGCACGTACCGCACAGAGTAATGGGATACAAATCGCTCTGTGCCAATAGTCGCTGTGAATCGTCTGTTCAAAAAAGACGATTGTCTTGTCGCCACGATTTACTTTTTGAAAACGTTGGCGACAAATCGTCCAGTGTGTCCCTACCCTTAGAATGATTTATAGCATAAGCCACAGCGAAATAGTGGATTCCCTAAGATTGGCGCCAAATACCCCCATTTTCATAGTGCTACAGACATTAACGTTAGTTTTGATTTCTTTGTAGCAGAGGGCTTGTAAATTGACACAGTAAAACTTAACACATAAATTAGAAGACATTACAAAGATACAAAATACACCCCTTCGGGAACATGGCAGGCCAGAAGATTTGTTGCCCACAATAAATCTGCACTGTCACGGGTGACAAATCTCCTGGAAATACCTTCTCCTTGATTAACATTTGCACTGCCAGATGCAAAACACATTACTTGTGTTGATTCAGCTTCATCATCATGGGAAATGTGAAAAGCATTTGTCCTGCAATTAGGCTGGATCACAGCTCAAGAGTACAAGCATAGGATTGGTTATCCATAAACCCATTATCTAGAAAGCTCTAAATTATGGGATGGCCATCTCCCATAAACTCCATTTTATTAAAAAAATCCATATTTTAAAAAATTAAAATTAAAACCCTGGGTAATAGTGACCATAGTAAAAGTAATATTAGGGGACCCTGGCCATATGTGCAAGACCACTAAGGGTGCAAGTGTCCCTATTAAAGCTCATGCAGAGAGTACTTCTGCCTGGGGCTTGGCTGTGCTCTGTAACTAAAAAATCCAGCATGAGCTGCACATTCAACATTGTTAAGAGCAGGCCATAGGGCAGGCAGTACAAGTACAATGTCCTATTGTGGCATGCATCCATCGCTGCTCCCTAGTCTGCGATTCTGAATGAGACACAAGTTAGAGGATGGGTAGGGGGCAGGAGGTGAAATGCCTAAATGCTAGAAATCACAAAAAGAAAAAAAATGGCAAATTGCACTCATGTTAGAACCCACTTTGCATTCTACCTTCCATGTTAGAGCCCTGACATCTTTAAAGAATAAAAAAAAAACATATTACAAAATACTTTTGTCAATAAGACTATAAATTAAAATGTTAATGGGTGGTTTACCATTAAGCTAACTTTTAGTATGTTTTAAAATGGCCAATTCTAAGCAACTTTATAATTCCTTTACATTATTTATTTTTTATAGTTATTTGCCTTTTTCTTCTGACTTTCTTCTGGGGGTTGCTGACCCCTTCTAAAAAGCAAATGCTCTGTAAGGTTACAAATGTATTGTTATTGCTACTTGGTATTCCTCATCTTTCTACTCAGGCCTCTCATATTCATATTCCAGCCTCTTATTCAAATTAGTGCATGGTTACTAGGGTAATTTGGACCCTAACAACCAGATTGCTGAAATTGCAAACTGGAGAGCTGCTGAATAAAAAATGAAATAATTAAAAAACACAAATAAAAAATTAAAACAAATTGTAAATTGTCTCAGAATATCAAACTCTACAGCATACTAAACGTTTTCTCGAAGGTGAACAACCCCTTTAAGGATATTACCTTTTCTAAAAAAAAAAGAAAAGAAAAAAAAGAACATACATTGTTGTCTTAAAACATTTTTTGAATCATTATTGCTCTAAATGTATTCCCCTAGGAAAGAAATCTAAAATGCATTAAAGGCTACCATGTGTGGCTAAACTGAGATGTAAATGAGTTAACAGGAATAAAAGAGGAAAACATTTAAGGGAAGAGAAGGGCCTATAAATACTACAGCAAGGGGCAGATTTATCAAAGGTCGAGGTGAATTTACGAATGAAATATATTAAAATTTAGAGCTATTTTTTTGTGTACTTCAACTAGGGAATAGTTCAAATACGATTCGAATATCAAAATTTATTATGTATTGTCTCTTTAAAAATTCAACTTCGACCATTCGCCATCTAAAACCTGCCGAATTGCTGTTTTAGCCTATGGGGGACCTCCTAGAACCTATTTGGTGTCAATTGGTGGACTTTGAAAAATCAAAGTTTTTTTGGGAAAAAACTTCGAATCGATATTGTTTATGTAGTATTAAAAAGCTGTGGATTGAGAGTGTGACTCCATTAAAAATGTAGATATTTTGACTACAGATTACTGTGAAAAAGTAAATGTTCTTAATCATTTCATTTCCTTGATCTATACAATAAAGGTCTTTCAACAGTTTCACAAACTCTAAAACTACAAATGTTGTGAGAACTATAAAAAAAAATCTGAATAAAAAAAGTTTGAACAGAGTATGCTGAACTCTGTGCTAAAAAATACAAATACCTCAAAAAAAAAGTTTTTCTGACAATTCCTAGTGTTAAAAAAAATCTAAAGTTTCAAATTGATTTAGAGCAGTACAAAAAGATCAGTGCAGCTTGCATTGACTGCTAAAGGACCTCAACAACTTTTCCTGACAAAGTTTTGTATAAATGGTTTTTACACTTCATAAATCTCAATTTTTTAGAGCTTTTTGAAAAAAATGAGAAAACCACAAATTTTTTAGAGATTCGTGGAAAAATTTGGAATTCAAATGTTGTCAATGACCCCCTTAGGGGCAAATTTACTAAAAAACTTCAGGAAACTTCGCCATAATTTGTGCAACTTCATCAGATGTTATTTTGCAGCAAATACGTGTATTTATCAAAATGTGAAGTTTCATCTCAGCAAATGAACACTGGCATACTTTCACCAGTGAAACTTCGTCAGCGTCAACGTTTCTAAACAAATTTTCACTAATGTTACTTTTCTCCTAGCGAAACTTTAACATACTTATGCTGACGTCAGTTTTAATGTGGCAGGTACATACAGGGCATGTTTATGTCTTTACTAGTGATTGTTGGTGAAATTGCTGGAAATGGCCACTTATTATTAAAAATGTCCAAGGAAGCAAAATAAAAAAAGAGATCTTCTAATGTCCGAGACATCAGCCCACCCTAAAACAAATGTGGCATGAGCTCAAATGGTTACCAAAAAGTATTAATAACATATATTTAACAGTTACTTGTAAACATAATCCCACATTAAAATATGAAAAAACGCCAGTGTTTTGTACTTTTTTATGACTTTTTCGGCATACAGGATATGATGTCACAGACATAATAATGTTGAGTATGTAGCTTCATCTTATCAGGTAGAAACAGACTCTGTAGAGTCTACCAGGTTAATTTTCCAGGTAGAAACAGACTCTGATGAAAAGGGTAACATATTGGAAAGTTTGCACTTTGATAAATTTGCGGAGTAATGATAATTCGCTTGGTGAAATGGCGCAAAACTTCTCTAGCGCTGATCTTATTCGCTAGCGTATTGTGCACTTTGGCTTTTTGTAAATTGCCTGTTACTTAAATGTTTCAGGAAAATTAACATGAAGAAGGCCCTACGGCCTGATGAAATATACAGTACCACTGAATACTTAGTTCGAAGCCACTTTTTGACTCACGTCCTGCTTGACTTTTTAAGTATTGCATTTACTTGTTTGATTGCACACTTGATAAAATAGCCAGTTAAGCCCTAAACATGTTGGGGTCCCAAAAAATACTTAGGGGCCGATTCACTAAGGGTCGAATTTCGAAGTTAAAAATACTTCGAAATTCGACCCTCGAATTGAAATCCTTCGACTTCGAATATCGAAGTCGAAGGATTTAGCGCTAATCCTTCGTTCGATCGATCGAAGGATTTTTCGTTCGATCGAACGATTAAATCCTTCGAATCGAACGATTCGAAGGATTTTAATCCAACGATCGAAGGAAAATCCTTCGATCAAAAAAAGGTTAGCAAACCTATGGGGACCTTCCCCATAGGCTAACATTGACTTCGGTAGGTTTTACCTGCCGAAGTAGGGGGTCGAAGTTTTTTTTAAAGGGCAAGTACTTCGACTATCGAATGGTCGAATAGTCGAACGATTTTTCGTTCGATTCGTTCGATTTCGTTCGAATTCGAACGAATTTAACCAATTCGATGGTCGAAGTACCAAAAAAATACTTCGAAATTCGAAGTATTTTTCATTCGAATCCTTCACTCGAGCTTAGTGAATCTGCCCCTACTGTATGTGTGTCTTTGTTGTCTAGTCATCTTTCTTTTCTTTTTTTTTTTTCACCCACAGGCTGTTTTCACCCTCCATGCTTACTGGTTGGCAAGCTACGGCTTTATTTACCACTGCCCCAATCTTTCTATAATTTCATAATAAAATTAAATGAAGACAACAGTAAGAATGACCTACAGACCATGTCTAGTATTTACAGCTAGAATAGAGACAACGCCAAAGGTTTCCTTATAGCTTGTGCAGACACCATAAAACTTTTGCAGTCTAGGTATTATAAAAGTAGGAAACACTATCGATATAGTAAATAAACCTTACTTAATCACAACAAATATCCAAGTTTTATTAACCAAGCTGCTATAAGAACTGAAATTACATTTTATGCAAATAGCAAACAAGGGTTAAAGTTTATGCCAGGCAAATGATGAGTTATGCATTTTTCATTGGATCTGATAATATACTATACGGCGCTGTACATCTGGACTGTGCTGAAATCATGCTTTTTGGCTAGTTTTCTGTCACTACACATAGCAGTTATTTCCACATCAATATGAAGCCAAACAGTCCTTTCTCAGGATGAAAGAAGCAGGTTTGCACTGGAAAAAAGTTGTTATGTTTGGCAGGATTCCAAAACCACATTCATTTTTTTTTGTTAGAAACCAGTTTCATGATTAGATCCCCAAATAAGAATGTATTTGAGTTAGCCTTTCCACTACTTATGGAAAATGAGCCTTGAACAGTTTTTTGACATAGAACCCATCACGGTACTCTTTTCTCATATCGACTAATGTTCTTTTAGAGGGATGAGCAAACTTTTTGTCCAGTGGGCAATGTATGCATAGTTACCACTTTCTAAAATATTTTACAGTATTACCATTCCCTTATAATTATTTAAAGGTATTCTGTCCACTAAATATCATTAGGGCTCATTTACAATTGTGAAGTCAAAGTGCGAAAATCTGGCACAATCTGCTCTTTTTTTATTTTGCATATTGCTTTCCTCTCTCCTTTAATTATGTAGTTCTCTGCAGTCTATTTTGGAGCACAGAGACCTGCAATCTCCTCTGTGAATACAGATCATCCTATGTTCAGCAGCACTGTCCCCCTCTACCTGTCTGCTAATTTGCATTTTATTCAACACAAATGCTAGAGTACTAAGGGATGTAAATCCCCAGCACTTACTGCTTATTTACTAAGCACTTGCAACCAAGGCCTGGCTCTGCTTTGTTCCTGCTCCTCGACCACATTACACACAGAAGAATAACATTTCCCAGAAGCCGGTAGGACTGTGCCCTGTTTGTACCTTGTGCTATGTAGGGGATAACATGCTAGAAAATGGAAGCTTTGATGTGATTTTCCGGTACTTCATCAAAACTATCAATTTTAGGAAAGCATTGTGACTCAGTAATTTGGAGTAGAAAGACATGGTTACCCATATTGGATTTTTCTGAATTTTGGGGGGGTCAACAGATTTCTTTGTGTTTAAACCCCCAAAAAAATCAGTAAAAGATTTTTTAGTAGCTGAAGTGACTTCCAAAACAATTTGTATGCGCTAACTTCATTTTGGGGTCTGTAGACACCAGATACTTGGTAATCCTATGCACAATGGACATCAAACTGTTCATAGGATCCCTGGAATTCAGAATTAGGATGGCTTTCTTTGTACCTTATGCTGTGTGGGATATAACATGCTAGAAAGTGGAAGCTTTGATTTTCCAGTATTTCATCAAAACCATCAATTTTGGAAAAGCATTGCGACTCAGTAGTTTGGAGTAGAAACATATGGTTGCCCATTTTGGATTCGCCTGAATGTGTACTTACCAAAAATATATGGTTTTGGAAGTCAACGTATTTCAAAATGCAGTAAATGTGTAAATTTTTCTGTAGCAGAGTGACCTCTGGGGAAAATTTATATGCGCTGATTTAGTTTTGGGGTCTGTAGACACCAGATACTTTGGTAATCCTATGCATAATGGGTATCATACTGTTTGGTGGACTCCTGGCAATCATATTTAGAATGTTTTTTTTATTGGTACCTCATGCTATGTGTGTGATAAGATGCTAGAAACTGGAAGCTTTGAAGTAATTTTCAGGTACATTATCAAAACTGACAATTTTATGAAAGCATTACAAATCAGTAGTTTGGAGTAGAAAGACATGGTTACCCATTTTGGATTTGTCTGAACAATGTATGTTTCTGTGTTTTTAATCCCTCCACAAATGCAGTAAATGTGTTGATTTTTCAGTAGCTGAAGTGACCTCTGGGACAATTTGTACGAACTAACTTAATTTTGGGGTCTCTAAGCGCCAGATACAATGGGTATCCAACTGTTCAATGGACTCATGTTTTTTCTTGATACCTTATGCTTTGTGGGAGTTACAAACTTGCAAATTGAACCTGTGATTTTTCTTACATTTTTATAATGTTTAGAATAGCTTTGATGATTGGTAATTAGGAGTAGAAAGACATGGTTAACCATTTTAGATTTGATAGAATGTGTAGTTTACAAAAATGGTTTCCTAGGGTTATCCTACTGTTCCAGTGTTTTTGGCATTGGAATCTAAAATATGTTGTATTCTGCTGTAGTGCTTTGAAAATTCATTAATTTATTGCTGGGAGTTTTTGATCTATAGAAGTAGTAAATCTCCATAAAACTATACATATCTGGTATTTGCACATTCAAGAGACTTGAGGCTTTTCAAATCAGTTGAATTTTTGTGCATAAAATAAAATATTTTCTGGTATAAATACATTTATCATGAAAAATAGCATTTTTTATTTTGCTTTGGTATTTAGAACTCTAAATCTTGCTCTAGAAGTGGAAATACACACACTACTTTTCCTAGGTAAACTGCCCCAAAGGAAATGCCCTTAAAGGGAGAGAGCAAAAAATGTTCGTCTGGCACTGAGTGCAAATGAAATAGCTCCATTAGCTCCCATGGCAGGCATAGGGTAGTAATCAATTATTAAACACTGATTTGTCATATTTACATTTTTACACTGCCTCATGAATCTACCCTGAGTCATTAAACATCTGGTTTCTAAAGACATTTAGAGTTTTGCACACATAAAGTGTGGCCAATAATAAGTCCTGTATATTTACACTGTTTTCTCTACTCCCTATCAGAAACATTTAATCTATGTATAAAACAGAATGTTGCTAGAAACACATCTGCCTGGCATGAAAATGTATAGGGAAGTGTGCATTTATAGTGCATGATATGGCTGCAGGGGATGCCTAGTGGAGATGGCGTTAGAGGTGCCTGTAGAGGTAAATGGATATGCTCCAATACCTTGGGGTTCTGGTTGTTCCCAATATGTGAGTGAAAATCTGAGAGAGAGAACCAATGGACTTGTGGTGTCTGAGCCTGTGCTTGAGAGAGAGTGCCAATGGGTCTGTGACTGTGCCTGGAGAAAGGTTGTGTAATTAGGAAAGTGCAGCAGTGAAGTTGACTTGGAAGAAGGCTGTGTGGCTTGGCTGATAGAGAAAAGTTATCTCTGAACTGTGAATAGCAGGGTGCTAATTTTTTGGTGGCCCAGTGTCTGTTAGAGGCCCTAGGCAGGAAGACTACAATCTCATCTTTTAGAGAGACTGTTATATTTTTTGATGCCATATGAAGGCAAGCACTTTTTTTTGGAGTGAATAAAGTAAAGGAAACCCTATTTTTTTGCTTTTCTGTGTCTCTGTCTCTTCACTGCATAAGAAAACCCTTTGGCTACCTTTACAAAAAGCTAATCTTCCCACACTAGGAGCGATATTTGATCCTGCAGTACTTGTGATCTAGGGTTCTACGTGTCATTGAACAAAGAGTCGTTTTTGGTGAGGACATGTTTGAGAAGTTCACATAGCAGTTTATTTAGCAGTTGATCAAAGCCCAGTGTAGTACTAATAACCTTATGTCTAATGGACTCAATGCCTGCATATCAGGGAATAATTGTGTATGAGATATTGACTTCTGTTGTCTGGTATGTCTGCTAGCAGTTTTAAGTAGATCACTTGAATCATGTATGTAAGAAGGTATGCACAGCACAATTAGGTGTAGAATATCATTAAATTATTGAGATAAAAGTCATAACATGGCCCTAGAATACCCTAGCTGAAACTGAAATCTTGATAACCTTAACAGCAACTCTGTTAAGTATTGGTAATGTACAAGCATATAATGGGGTTTGTATTTTTGTACCTGTATTTTTGAATAAAGGACAAGTTGTGTTGTTGCAACAACCCCACACCTATCTATTTAATGGTAGTTTTATGTCTTTAAAAATTGTAGCTGGCCTTTGAGATCCCTCCTCAATAAAAACTAAAGTGGGAGCAGGTCTGGACTGGGAGTCAAAATAGGCCCTGGCATTCCAAGTACATAAAGGCCCAAATAGCCCTCCCCCAGCCCACTAAATAGTGACAGCAGCCCCTTGGGCATTTGCCAGAACCCAAAGATTGCCAGTCCGGGCCTGAGTGGGAGACAGTCAGCCTATTAGGCCAGTGCTTGGGTCAGGAAAACACTTTTCAGGAACAATATGAAGAGAGGTAACCGTCATATGGGGTTTTTCTTGATGTGGTATTATGGCTTGGCAAATGATCATTACCTTGTATCTAAAATCCCTGATTTTGAAAATATATATACTTGCACAGGCTAAATTACTACCATCTCAATTGTATAGTTATAACTGTATTTAGAAAGGGAATATTGGATCAGTGTGGCTTGATGCATGATGCACTGGAAAAATATAGTTGTGACTAACCAGGTGCTAGATGAAACATGTCCCCTTTTAGCAATTAAATGTATAAATGTAAGTTCTCAATGTCAGAGTTGATAGGGCTAAAGCACTTCTAAAGAGGGAATGCCATTTTACTGCGTTATTTCAGTCTGTTAGTATGGAATATCTTAAAAAGATACAATTTAATTGGATGTATTTACAATGCTGCTACTATGTTTGATTATTATGCTTTACAAATATTGGTTTCTCTTGTGCCATAGTATTGATTCAGTTCTTTTACTTCTTTCTGTTACCTTTTTCTTGTGCTTTTCTCTCATTATTATGAGCCTTAAATTTTGCCATTTTCTAGTACTTCAATTTAGCCACTCAGTAGAGAATTTTTTACTTCACTATTTTTAGTAATTACATTAAAAATACATGTCTTATATAGACATCTCTTCAAAGGAGACAACGTTATGACCCCTATTCCTGGCCTAAATAGTGACCCACTGTTGGGAAACCAAGGAATACTGTACTGTCATGGTCAGGTGGTGCTACTGACCACCAGGTCACCACCACATAGTGAGGACTAAGTAAAAAGGCAGGTATTGACATGCACAGGGTTAACAAGGCAAAGAACTAGCAAGTTTGACAGGTAGGCAAAATAGGACCTGAAACAGGCATGGTAGGAACTGTAACAGGCCTGACAGGTGAGGTAGGGACATTCAGTGTCGAAATTGGAGGGTTCGGTGCCCACCAGGGCTGCCTCCTTAATGCCCTCCCACACCCCAGGCACCTCAACCCTTCTCCGCCCCCTCTCCGCCAGCACGGGCCTTGATTTCTCTTTTTGCAGCTGCAATAGGGGCCAGGGGGTGGTCGGTCAGCAGCACCCAGGGTTTCAGCAGGAGTGGGGCCCACTGTTTTTTTCTCTGATGTCCCTGGGTACATTCAAGCTAAATCCACAACTGGCACAGGTTAATATGCTCAAGTCATTTCAGGATATGAGTCAGTGCAGGTAGTGATCAAGCAGGGTCAGCAACAGACCAAAAGTCTATAACAGAGATTAGACCAGGAGACAGACTTACAGGTGACCAACAGAAATCAAAGCAATCAACTGGCATTGTTGAAATCCCTGGCTTTGATCCATTCAACAATCCTCAGGGGACAACTGTAACCAATACACCCACACAAGTATTAAAAATAAATTCTGCCTTAAAATCTAGAACTGAGCTGCTTCGTGGACTAGTTGAAACACACAGTTGTCATATTCACAAACCGGTTCACAAACCGATGTGCTTTTTCTGGGTTACACCATTACTCATTATCAAGCATGACCTATTTGGGGGCATTTTTCAGTTCTAACTTAGCTGGGCCATTTTAAAATAGCAACAATTGAACCATAACAATACATAATGAAATAAATGTGCATCCCATTATACATTAATTATAATGGCTCAGTGGTGTTGAAGTGACTTGTAAATCTTATTAGAACTGAAAGCACTATTTCTTTATCACTTCCTATTCTCTGGTTCTGACTCAACAACATAGTAGAAGAAAGTTCCCCTGCAAGTCTTTTAATCAACTACTTCTGCTACATTGCTTTAGGAGCTAGAGCCAAAAGTGCAGAAACTATAAAGTGTAACAGAAACTGCTTTTAATAATAATTACATTTACTTTAAAAACCACTACATTTGTTAAATGAAAGAGCATTAGCTCATTTATTGGAAAGTTGTTCAGAATTAAATTTTCTTTGATTATGCATAAGAAAGTTTTAGGTGGAGGGCTCTGTTGAGTACAGACACCCATTGCAGGCTCTTGTGAGTCTTCGTGGTTGAACTGGATTGGGTTGCAGCAGGTTGTTTTTAATTTGGAAAGACATTATTGAAAGTCATAGTGCTGTTATATGCTGGGGTGTGGGGGATCATAGGACCACTTTATCCATGGTGCTGGGAGTTAGTTTTTATTATATTCTGTGTTAACAGTGCTATTTCATGCAGGCAGTTGCTGAGAATACCGGTGTTGTTAGATGGCAGGGGTTTCTGGAAATCATAGGGGCAGATTTACTAAAGGGCAAAGTGGCCTTCACTAGGGAAAATTTGCCAGATATCCCATCAGCAGGGACATCGCCAATTTACTAACAGGCGTAGAGGACAATTCCCAAGCATAGTTTTGTGCCCTATCGCCAGGTGAATTTTCGCTCAGGTGAACGATCGTTACTCCGCAAATGTGTGAATTTTACAGAACTTTACCTCTTTCGCCAGAGTTTCCTTCGCCAGCTTAGACCTGACAAACTCATTAGATGAAGTTACATTCTCCTCAATCTTATGTCAGTGACATCATATCCTGTATGCCGAGAAGTCCTAAAAGTTCTTAAAAACGCTGGCGTTTTTCATATTTTAAAGCAGGAATGTCTTTAAAAGTTCTAACTATTAAAAATGTTAGTGTTAACATTTTTTTCCCAACCATTTGAGGGGCATACCACATTTGTTTTAGGGTGGGCATTAGAGGATCTCTTTTGTCTTTATTTTGCTTCCTTGGACATTTGTAATAATATTGGCCACTTCAAGCATTTGCACCAACATCTCTAATAAAGATGTCTATACGACCTATATGTACCTTCCCTATTCAAATTGACCTAAGTATCATGATTTGGCTTTGCTAGAAGTTTCATTGCTATTACAGGTATATACTGTAATAGGGTTGTTGGAAATCATAGAGCAATTATACTGTATGATTGGGGTTGATTGAAGCCACATGCTATTTTGTGCTTGGAGTCAGAGAACTGGTTCACTCTGGAGGTTGCTAAGAGTTATCATACTATTATATACAGTGTTGTTTTAAGCTATGGAGTTGTAGGGAGTCATTATACTGTTATGTGCCATTATAGGATGTGCATTATTGTGTTATTATTTATGGTGCCTTCTCTGGCATATGTTGGACAAAGTGGAGAAAGCCATGTTTATTTCTTGAAAGATATTACAATGTAATTAATCAACAAGAGGCAACACTGTGTCTTACAGATAATGCGCAAGGCTCTTCTGTACTTGTATGCCTCCTATAGTATGTCCGGTCGCTTGTCTTGAATCACCACTACCACCAGAAGCAGTGTGCTATTGCCTTCAGCAGAATGTGCTCCTGCACATACTTCATGTTAGCCAAGTATGGGACCTGTTATCCAGAACACTTGGGACCTGGGATTTTCTGGAGAAGGGACCTTTCCATAATTTGGATCTCCATACTTTCAAGTCTACTAATATATAATGTAAACATTAAATAAGCCCATTATGCTTGTTTTGCCTTCAGTAAGGATTAATATCTTAGTTTGGACAAGGTACTGTTTTATTATTACAGAAGAATAGGAAATCATTTTTAGAAATTAGAATTATTTGCTTATAATAGAGTCTATTGGAGATGGCCTTTCCGTAATTCAAAGCTTTCTGGATAATGGGTTTCCAGGTAATGGATCCTCAAGCTGGGGCACTGCTGGCTGAGCACCCGGGACTAGAGTGGAGGAAGAACTCTCGAGACGGGTAAGTCTGGAGCGACTATTCCTTTTGACTTTGTAATGGATCCCATACCTGTACTACTAATTGCCAGAGGTGCTAAGTGTAGTGTGCTGGCAGACCCGTCACCCTATGCACCAGTGCTTTTTAAATGAGCACAAAGGGGCAATATAATATGTCAATTGCCTCCAGCAGAATCATCACAAGCAAATAAGTATTTCCCCAACAGTATGTTAGTCCAGCAAAAAGTAAACTTTTCCTGAAGCAGAAGCTATGGCAGGCATAGGTTGAGGGTGATTTTTTTGTTTAGAGATGCTAAAGTTGGCTGTACACAGGCTGAATTAAAGTGGGTGTCCATGCAGAACTGCAGGTAGGAGTACTTTTTCCAAACTACCTTCTAAATTACTAGCACTAGTATCCGTTCTCTGGCAGCACTCCTTGACAAGCAGACAGCTAGTGCAAACTGTCACTCGTGTCCAGGATATTACACCATATCAGAAATAAATAATAGCATTATATTATATAGTGAGAGTATTGGGTTCTGCACACACGGCATATTATATTAAATGAAATGCTGTGGGTTCTGAAATACAATGGGTCCTGATACACCAGGATATCGTAATATCATATGAGGTGCAGGAACAGTAGAGTTAGCACCCAGGGTTAAAGAATTGCCAATACCTTGCATTAAACCCCAAGAAACTAATGTAGGGAAAATTCAATGTTAAAAGGGTTGTTCATCTTTGAGTTAACTGTCAGTATGATGTAGAGAGTGGTATTCTGCTTGCAATTATTTGATTATTTGTGATTTCTGAGCTATTTAGCTTTTTATTCAGCAGCTCTGCCGTTTGTAATTTTAGCAATCTGGTTTCTAGGGTCCAAATCACCCTAGCAACCACACATTGATTTAAATAAGAGACTGGGATATGAATAGGAGAGGGCCTGAATAGAAAGATGAGTAATGCAAAGTAGCAATAACAATACATTTGTAGCCTTACAGAGCATTTGTTTTTCAGTGACCCCCATTTGAAAGCTGGAAAAAGTCAGAAGAAGAAGGCAAATAATTCTGAAACTATAAAAAATGAAGACCAACTGAAAAGTTGCTTGGAAGTAGCCATTCTATAATATACTAAAAGTTTAATTAAACTTGAACCACTCCTTTAACACTTAGCTCCTAGGAGCCAGCACTAATTGATTTTACACAGTGGTGCGTCTCTCCTATAGGCCAGAGTCAGACTGCGCTGGCGGGTCACCAGAAAAAAACCCGGTGGGCCCAGGCCCCTGCTGACACAGACCCTATCCTGCCCTCCCCTGTCACTCACCCAGTGCCCTCACTCCTTCAGTCCTGACCTCCCTGCTGCTTTCCCTCCCTCAATCCATACCTGATCTGGCCTCCCCTGCTGCCCTCCTGCAAGCAGGAGCGTTCGTTGAGGGGGGTGGGCCCTGGTGCGTGATGCGCAGCCGGGCCCCGCCCCCCTCCGTACGGCTGCATTTGGCCGAGTTTTCAATGGCGAACGGACTGCCGGGGGGCCCTGAGGGGGTGCGGGCCCTGGCCTGCTCGCACCCCCTGCTCCCCCGGTAGTTCCGCCACTGCCTGCAAGTGATCAAGTGGCGGTGGCGGAGCTGAGGCATTCCGATGGGACAGGAGAGCATACCATTTTGGAAATAAAAAGACGGACAAAAAAGTTGCTGCACCGTAGCGTGGCGAACATTTTTAACCGTGCCCATTTTTGTGGCCACACCCCCAATTACCATGTTCATTTTGCAAAATTTCACAGGTTATAAAAGTTTGAACATATTTCTGTGTTTTTTTCAGTTATTTCAGTTTTGCTAATAAAGGTGAATTGCTCTTTAAGCTGTGAGTCTAACTTTTCCCAAGGGACCTGTTATCTTATATTGTTACAATTACTTATTTGCTTATCTAGATTGCTTATCTAGATACATTTCAATTGTTACAAATGTATTGTAGCTTCTGGTTCCAATGAAGTTAGAAACTTAACTTCTTTTTCTGGCTGTTCAGTGCAGACAAAAACGGGACTTTTCAGTACAAATGAGGGACTGCAGGTTGAGCTGTCAAAAGAGGGACTCTAAAAACGGGACAGCTGGGAGGTATGCAGGAGAGGTCAATGTGTGCAGGGGCGTAACTATAGAATAAGCAGACCCTGCAGCTGCAGGGGAGTCCCAGTAGGTATAGGGCCTAATTCATATACAATTTTAATAAATATTGGTAAAACAGGTCAACCTCTAGATATTTGGGGGGCCTAAAAAATTATTTGCTGTGGAGCCCAGTAATATGTAGTTACACCACTGAATGTGTGTTCAGAAGGAGAAGTCAGCAGACGAGGGTGTGCAGCTAAGACGGGCCCCCTGAAGGTTTTTTTGCAAGGGGGACCCAGTTAGCTGTAGTTACTCCACTGCCCTTGGGGTAGCAGCCCCAATTCACTGTTTTTGTAAAATGGATCCATCCATAATCATTTGTATTTTCTTTTTTAGTCTTAGAACCTAGTTGAGAAATGACTCCCATGCTGTATGAGGGTTATACAGGTTTTCTATTTATAAGTGCTCTTACACACGGGGGTTTATTATATGCATTGAATGCAAGTTTGCACACACCTAAATGAATTGATTCCATTATGTCCTACCAGGTTGCATTCCGAGTTGTGTTTTATTCCATTCAATTCATGCATTTCACACAGCATGCTGCATTTTCTCCTGCTTGACACACATTTAGAAACCAATAGATTAGGGCAATGATCCCCAACCAGTGGCATGTGAGCACCATGTGCCCACCAACCCCTTGGATGTTGCTCCCATTGGCCTCAAAGCAGGTGTTTATTTTTGAATTCCTGGTTTGGAGGCAAGTTTTTGCTGCATAAAAACCAGGTGTACTGCCAAAGAAAGTCTCCTGTAGGCTGACAGTCCACATAGAGGCTACCAAATGGCCAATAACAGTACTAATTTCACACTTTTTCATGCTTGCATTGCTCTCCAACTCTTTTTACATCTGAACGTTGCTCATAGGTAAAAAAAAGGTTGAGGACCCGCTGGATTATAGGGTTCCATTTGCCTGAGGCCAGGGCCGGAACTAGGGGTAGGCAAGTGCCTAGGGCGCAATGCTGGGAGGGCGCCAGGTACGTACCTCCTCTGTCGCCTACCCCAAGTCCAGTTCCCTTCTCTGCCCGACTCGCGCTGCGACTGCCGGGCCTGCCTAGGGCGCCTGCCCAGTGTGGCCCGGCACTGCCTGAGGGAGACTTTCGGATGCTGCTCCCCTCGCACCCAGTGCTTACCTTTCTGAGCACCAGAGGGGGGCAAGGTAGTCTGCATCACTAGTACAGAGATCGCAATTGCCAATTAAAAAAATAGGAATTTAAAGTAACCAGGAGTGATTTTTTACTGTCCTCTGGCAACTTGCGGTCTGCTGATGTCTGAGGCAAGTTTCTCAACTTGTGGTTACCCTGTCCCTTTGGAACTGATAAAAACACATATAAATGCAACATATGCCATTGTATGTGCTCAGCATGTATTGTGTGTAATCACAACTGTCAACTTCTTAATACCTAAATTCAGTGTTGGACTGGCCCACGGGGATAACAGGAAAACTCCTGGTGGGCAAGGTGTCAGTGGGCCCTCCTGCTTCAAAATATTCGACCTATTTTATGGCCATTCCCTATTTCTATGAGAACAAAGAGACAAAATAGATTGAATAATAGATCATAGTATGTAAAGAAAAGAGACTAGAAGAATAGAGGTTGCGTGAGGAGAGGAATTATAATAGTACTGAGAGTGGGCCTCGCCCTCTGGTCTAAGGTTACTTGGTGGGCCCCTGGTGTCCCAGTCCGACACTGCCTATATTAGGGGGATACACTGAATTTTCTTGGACCCAGAAGTGATGTCTGTAGGTACAGAACCTCTGCTGTAGCCAAAGATTTCGTGCTGTGCATGCACACATTGTTCCGCTGACATTTCGCTGCAAATCGTCCAAAATTGTGAAAAATCATTAGAGATTTGGGGGGAATATGGGAGACCAGGGGACTGAGCCAAAAATCTGCTAATTCCTGAAAAAAACAGGGGGTTGGGGGTGTTAAAAGCTCTGCCCCTAAATCCACAACCAACTTACTAACATGTCCATTATTACTAAAGCAATAAAGCAATAAAAGAATCCATAATAGCTGAGAGCTTTATAGAAGAGCAATAGGCTGTGTATTGTCCTGCTGCTGGGAATGCAGTCTGTTCTAATGACTTTAACAACTATATATTATGGGAATATTATGGGGATATGCTGCTCATTAACACGTGTAGTCAGCTCACAACACTAAGGAATAGTATCTCTCTTTCCTGACTTAGCTAGTGGTCTCTCCCATGCAACAGAAGGAAAGTCTAAGTTAGACAAACGCAGTTGTGAGTCGGTTGTTTACCATCAATCACAGTGGCACTGGCTTGTCAGGGAGGAGATCCCATAAGCTGCACGGGCTGGAAAGGGGGCAGGAAAACCAGCGGAGGCTGCATTCTTCCTATTTAAAGCTGCAACACTTGAAAAAAACCTCTTGTTTGCAGACTTTGTGCTGGAGCTGGAAAAGGAACGACACACCGGGGGCTTCATGGTGCTGAGAAGAGCCTAAACTTTTGTTTTCCCCTTAAGTACATGCCTAGAAGCTGCTGGGCATCATGTCTGGCACGAAAGGGAGGATTTTGATAGCATATATCTGCTTCATAGGACAGTTTCTAGCGATACGCGCACAAGAAGAAGAAAGTGGTAAGTGCTCAATTCCCCCTTCACTTTCCGCTGTTTGATGGAAGTCAGAGCGGCGACTCTTTTCCTGTAGGAAGCGACAACAATAGACTTTAGTCGCAGCGCCGGCATTTGCTCACATAATATCCAGACTATGAGTAATGTAACAATGGCACAGGAAACAATACAACTACATCTATTGGTTGAAAAGAAAAGGGAAAACGTTATTATTGCTAATAAACGAAAGAGAAGCAGCAGGGTCGGGATGAGCCGGGTTTGAAGCTGAATAGAATTTCTGTGGGATTCTCCTCTCCAGCTAGGGTGGAGCCCCTCATATAACTGTGGGCTGCTTGCTCTTTGTCAAGAGAAACTTTCCCTCTTTTGTTTCACTTGGAATTTCTCTTACTATTTGGTCTTTCCAGTTTTTAGTGCAATGTTCTTACTTTGCAAACAAATATATATTTATACATGCACATATAGGCAAAAAGAGTGCTCCAGTCTGATACATTAGCTTTATTCTGCTTTCCCATGATTTCTATTTGATATATATATATATATTTCTGTCATTTCTAAAGGTACATTCTAAAGCAAGTTGCTTAAAGGGGTTGTTCACCTTTGAGTTAACTTTTAGTATGATGTAGAGAGTGATGTTGTGAGACAATTTGCAATTGGTTTAAATTTTTATTATTTGTGGTTTTTAAGTTATTTTGCTTTTTTATTCAGCAGCTCTCCAGTTTGGAATGTCAGTAAACAATGCATTGATTTTAATGAGAATATGGAATACGAATAGGGCCTGAATATAAAGATGAGTAATTAAAAATTAGTAATAACAATAAATGTGTCGCCTTACAGAGCATTTGTTTTTAGACAGGGTCAGTGACCCCCATTTGAAAGCTGGAAAGAGTTAGAAGAAGAAAGCAAATAATTCAAAAACGATACAAAATAAACAATGAAGGCCAACTGAAAAGTTGCTTAGAATTTGCCATTCTATAACAAACTTAAAGGTGATCCACCCCTTTAATTGTAGAGCCATTCCTGTACATATATATGTATACATATATATATATATATATATATATATATATATATATATATATATATATATATATATATACTTAAGGGAGTTTTAGTTATTGCCTTCTGGGACTTGGTAAACGTAACAAAGGGGGGTTTATTCAGAGGTGACGTATTTGTACACTTGGCAGATATTGTCTTGTTTAACGAATGTGCTTTTATGGAAAGTCTTTGTAGTGGATTGACTTATTCATGCTTACATACGTAAGGAGGATGAATAAAGTAAAGATAAGAGTCAATGCATTTATTAGCAGCTCTTGACCATTACAAGGAAAAATGTATTATTATAATAATGTTAAAATGCTTTTGAAGTCACTTTTATCATTCACATAGGTTTTTGGTTTAGTTCATTGATGTTTAACTTTTTTTTTATATATATATTTTGATTGTCCTCTGCCCAGCCCATCTGATTATAACCAAAGGCTGTGGCAGTTAAAATGCATACAGGATACTTTAGTTAAGAAGATGTATGTGGCATAATGCACATCAGGCTGATGAACTATGTGTTCTTTGCTTGGTTGGTCAGCACTACAAGAAACACCTTTGTCTTGGCAGACATAGATTTCTGGTATTATTATAGTTATTCTCTCTATATTTATATACATGGACTTTTTTTCTGCATTCATGTTATGCAGTGATGCAGTGTTTTACTGCCTAACAGCAAGTACACAGCCCATACAAATAATACCATTCTTTAACAAGGAATAGTACATATTAACTACAGGGGTTTGTGTAGCTTCTACAGGGTTCAGCGGAGAACAAAAGATGAAGGAGCCAGGTGGCCATTTCTCCATATTGAACTATCACTGAAACCTAACTGTAATGAAACCTTACCGTATAAATTAAATTCCTGCTGTGCAAAATTCTCTGTGCCGTGGACAAATTCAATGCTATTTCACACAATGATGTCATAGGAAAAGGTCTGTGGAGATTTTTAGCCTGCAGGGGATCAAAAAAAATCTGTTTTAATGACCACATCCGACCCACAGGCCTCCAGCTGGACAGCCCTGGAATACACAAATGCCTAACAGATTGTACTCCTTTCTGCAAACATCAAATGCAAATACTGTATATAAAGCTACAAATATTACAACTTTTATACTTCTGTGATGCACTTTAAAAACTTTCCTTAACCAGTAATTCATTTTACTACAAGCACTTTGCATTTGAGAGTAAAGTTTTTAAAGGTAGTATCAGATGCCTTAAATGCCTTAACAAACTCAACTCAAACTCAAATATTGTATTATCAAATACACTACACCAGTGATCCCCTACCAGTGGTTCGGAGCAACATGTTGCTCACCAACCGTTGGATGTTGCTCCCAGTGGCCTCAAAGCAGGTGCTTATATTTGGCACCCCTAGAACTATTTCCATGCTTGTGTTACTCCCCAACTCTTTTTTAAATTTGAATGTGGCTCATGGGTGTTAAAAGTTTGGGGATCTTTGCACTACACTGTTGAATAACACAATTTTATAGAATTTTCTGCCATTAATAATTTTACAGAGCATGATGAATAGGCCCTTAGCCTTTTTGATCAGAAGTTCTATGTGGCAGTAACAATGTTGGACTGGTTCAGCAGAACACTGGGAAAACACCCAGTAGGCCCTGGCCCTCATGTAGGGTTGCCACCTGTCCGGATTTCACCTGGACAGCCCGATTTTTGGAAGGGCTGCCCTGGTGAAAAGTGCCTGTTTGGATTTCCAAATTAGGAAATCCAGACAGGACTTTGAAGTGAATGACATGGTGATCAGCCAAACTCTGATCACCACGTCATCAATCCCACCCTATTGTCATCCACCTTGCCCCCTATGTCACTCACCCCGCTCCCAATGTTATCACCCTGCCTGGTTTCCCCAAGGAAAAAAGGTGGCAACCCTACCCTCATGGGCCCCACAAACCCAGGCTACTCCAAGCTACTCCAGGCTACTCCAAGCTACTCCAAGCCTGGACCATTCCATCTCCTCTCCCCCAGGCCAGACCTGATCCCCAAAGCTAAATTAAGAAGGAAGCCTGCTACCTGGAACAGTGCAAGGTTGGGTGCCGGGAGGAGGGCCTTAAAAGTTGCACTCCCGGTGGGCCCCAGAAGCCCCGGTCTGACCCTGGGCAGAAAAGTAGAATTTCTTCTCTGTTGAAATTGCTGTGACAAAAAGAGTTATATTTTTAGTTATGCTCAGTCACGTGTTGGTGACTTTGATTACTTGACCAGAGTTTTAATATTGCTAACGCTACCCTCACAGGTGAGGCTGGTTCCTAAGTGGAGAAGGCAGGAGGGTGCACATTGCAAAAAATAGGCTCAATCTGCCATTGTTTTGCACTTTGCATGCTGCAGGGCTCTGCGCTATACTTTTTGAAGCGTAGACCTGTGGTTGGCCCCATGAATACAGCACTACTTGTGTTTTGCAGAACTGTATTCATGAGGAGTGGGAGGGGGCAGCCTGTATGTAAGCATACCTTCTCCTGTCCTCTATCCACCCCCAACTTGCATGTCATTCAGACAGTTAGGGAGGGGGGACAGGGACCACAAACCGCCTGCAGTACTGACCTGCACCTACGAGTGTTGCACTCTGAAGCCAATTCTAAGGCAGACGTACCCTCTGCCCTTGCTCTCCACTTTCAGTCCCATAGTACTCTTGCACTTCTGCCCAGGGGCATTGTAAGTGACCACTATTGTGTGCTTAGGAGTCTAGCAATACTAACCAACAAAAAGCACATGTCTTTTTAAATTAAGATTCAGTTTGTTCAGTTTTTGCAGCATCCATCCCCCAAGAAACTCAAGGTTTTAGCTTAATGTCTTACATATGTGCAACTGTAATGATTAGCAAATGTACAGCATGCACAGAGGAGACGTGTTCATATTGCTGGCTTGTTTTATTATATCACTCTTAGCATTACTTTAATAGACCTCTAGTGGTGAATGAGTACTTTACATTTGAATAATCTTTAACTCCACCCAAATAATGAAACAACTCCTGTCATTTTGCATAATGAAAGCAAATTTAATGCTAACCAACATTCATTCATTAACACTGTCTAGTTTTTGACTGCATACAGTGCTATTCTAGTATCTGTCTTTTTAATTCTATTTCTTGCACTGCTGGTCTTAGCTCTGTAGTCAGCAACTCTCCATCCAAGACTCCAGTTCCCACAATGCCTTGCATGATTATGTTCATGTCTGTTAATCATAGAACATGGAAGCCATTGTGGGATTCAGTAATATAACTATGGGGAAGTGTTTTTTTTTCAGTGTTTTTCCGCTCACGCAAACTGCTGTTGGACTCGCAGGGGGGCCGAACCCTGGTACAATTGCACCTCCTGCTCCCCAGGTAGTTAAGCCACTGATGAGATTGCAAGCTCTTTGTTCAGGACCAGCTTTACCTTATGCATAATTTTTTTGTATGTAAGCTGTACAGTGTATACACCCATTTATTATATAGCCTTGCAGATTATATTGGTGCTTTATAAATACGTGTTAGTACTATTAATCATCCTCATAATGAGAGTTGGCTTCTGATACACTGTTTAAAGAATTAGAACCAGCAGAAAATAGAAAGGGAGAGGCATTGATTTCAATAGCAATTACTTTTAAAATTGCTTTATTTTTTATATGTAATACATATTATAAAGTCGTGTAGAATAAAATTTTGTTTACATTCTTCAATGAGGCTTATTTATCAAACAAGACACCTTCCCGTGACAGTGAATATGAATCATAAAACATTTGTATCAAGTAATTGTACCAAAATGCCTTTGAAGGCAATTTACACTGACTGCTAAAGAAAGGTATTTTCAGCACTTTGCCACCTACAGGGAGCACAATTTCCCATGGATCACAAAGCACTCCGTGTGCCGTCATTGCCTATATCATTCAAAATGGTGGATGCAGTTTTCCAAGATGTATGTTCTGTTCCATTAGTCTTTAATATTTTTCCACTCGCATATGGGAGTTCATTGCTGTAGGCAAAGCTCAGTCGGTTTAAACTATTCCGGTCAAAATTTCCAACAGAAGTGGTTAACATTTCATATGAGTGGGTGTATACTGTAGCTGTCATGGTCTAAAGGGTGAAATGCTTATATTGCACTACAAAATGGTATTTTAATGTAAAGCAGTTGCGACTTTACTGGTTTGAGTGTCTGGAAAACTGCTAGTCCAAAAATCAAAGCCCTTGAGCTTTCTGGCCTCTAGATGTACATTCCAGGCAGCATTGTTGAGGATTGCACAACTTTAGCATATGGGCACTGTCATAATTAGCAGTAAAGTACAGCTACATTACAATAGTGTGCCTAAAATGCTCAGACGTGTTTGATGCTGAATGAACATTCTGAAAGGAAATAAACCAACATGGCAACTATTATCTCACCTTCCAATTGTAACCTTGTTGTTGTTTGCCATCTCTAGATTTAACCAGCTTTGGTAAATGAGCCCATCAAGTATTTAAATGTCAAGATCAGCTGAAATCTTGAATTCATTTGGCACAGACTGTAAAAATGTACTTTAGTGCAGCGAAAGCAAACATATGATTGGTTGCTATGGCCTTATTATTATGCTAGTATTCATTATTAGTTAAATAGTCTACTTTTAATATCAGCTACTTAAAGGAAAACTATACCCCCAAAATGAACACTTAAGCAACAGATAGTTCATATCATATTAAGTGGCATATTAAAGAATCTTACCAAACTGGAATATATATTTAAGTAAATATTGCCCTTTTACATCTCTTGCCTTGAGCCACCATTTCATGATGGTCTGTGTGCTGTCTCAGTGGTCACCTGACCAGAAATACTACAACTCTAACTGTAACAGGAAGAAGTGAGGAAGCAAAAGACACAACTCTGTCTGTTAATTGGCTCATGTGACCTAACATGTATGGTTTGTTGGTATGTTTGTGAGTACAGTGAATCCTATGATCCCAGGGGGCGGCCCTTATTTTTTAAAATGGCAATTTTCTATTTATGATTACCCAATGGCACATACTACTAGAAAAGTATATTATTATGAAAATGGTTTATTTACATGAAGCAGGATTTTACATATGAGCTGTTTTATGCAATATCTTTTTATAGAGACCTACATTGTTTGGGGGGTATAGTTTTCCTTTAAAATACATTTAATTGTCAGTTAAAGATTGTAAAAACTTTTGGTAAGCTGCTTTATTTGTAGATGACCGAGCTTTACATTGTGTTGCCTCCCCTATCACAGTAAAGAAAATGTAAGGCTTAGTTACAACCCATAAAAGTGTTGGCTTCCTGTCTGATGACGTGATGGATTTATGGTTGTTCCAGCTGCACTTCTAAATTAGAAGTCATTTGGAAAAGTCTGTTCTTTAGATAATAATAAACCATGCCTCTTTCTAATTTTCTTTGCATAGACTTTTGGTTTATATATATTTTTTATATACAGTTTTTGTGAACCTGTGTGTATTATATGGACACGTGTGTGTATTGGAAAAGCTGTTAACTTTCTCCACGGGCATTTGAATTGTACAACTAGCAATACTACATTGCAAAATGAGATTTTTTTTTTTAATTCAAATTTTTGTGATAACATTTATGAGTTTTACTGCATTCTACTATTACCATTTCAGATTGCTCAATCATTTTTTTTAGATGTGTGTTGATTGTTCATTTAATGTTATTTGTAAATGTAAATGTAAGTTAGAAATAATAAGGCTTTTTTCTCTCTATGGGAAGCCATTTTGTAGAATGAGCTTTTGCAAGATTACTAAAGATTGATTTTCCTTATTTAGTTGTGGGGCACAGCCCAGATATCAACAGTTACTGCCCACAAAGTTGCCTTTGCCCCTTTCACCCTGTTCATAAAGGAAATGTGATTCTTCATTGAAAGAAAACATGAAATGTGAATTTTGATTATGTCATTAGTGAAACTTTGCCACCCCGTGCCATAAACAACAGATTTACTTTGCACATGTCAGTTGTTAGGGGACTCCAGATGGTTCTTTGGTTAAAACATATTAAACCACAGTGTTACTCAGATCTCTACACATCCCTCTGATTTTGGCACAGATCCTTTTGACAATTCTGATATCATTCATCCTGAGCTTTATGGCTTGTGAATGTTAATTACACATCTTCTGTTTATTAACCTTTGTATTAATGTGCTTTTTTGAATGAATGAATGAATGATAACATGTCTGTTTTGTGTGATATTTATACTACAGGTATGAGACCCGAATTATGGAAAGGCTGTCTCCTATAGACTCCATTGTATCCAAATAATCCAAATTTCTAAAGAAATTTTTCTTTTTCTCTATAATAACAAAGCAGTACCTTGTACTGGATCCAAATTAAGATATAATTAATCCTTATTATACATGATTTTCTAGTAGAAAACCCCAGGTCCCCAGCATTCTGCATAACAGGTCCCATACCAGTATTTGTTTAGTAGGTTTTAAACAAAATGTTAAATATTAAAAGGCTAAATAATCCAGCAGAGATTGGCATATAAATAATGCAAGTTTTGCTCATTGTGTGTTCTAGATACAGTTAGGTCAACAATATTTGATTTACAAAAACAGTAACAGTAAAATTTTACCACCATCATTTTTTAGTTTTTTTTTGAACTGTATATAATGTGTGTAAAATATATATATTTTCCTGTAGACTGTATGGAACTGTTGCCTTTGTTTTCTCAATGTCATCAAGGATGGCTGCAATAAAATATACCTGTTCAGATGTACAAAAGTACAAGAAAGTTCAAATAGGAAATTAATTGGCGATGGTGCTTCTGGTGCACATCTGTTTGTCGGATGATTAACTTCATAATATAGTTCAGTCCAAAGTAGAACATATTGTGCTGCGGATACTGCATGTAAATGCCAAGCCTGGAATATATTATAACTTTGAGATAAATTCCATCACTGCTTCTTCCATCCCTTCACTAAACCAATACCTTCTTATTCCATGTGTTATTCATTATACTTATTCAACATGTGTCTTATGGCAAAGATCAAACAGTTTGCTGACTTTGATCTATGGATCAGGATTGGTTTCAATATAATCAATGCCAACTCTTCTAGCAATGTGAAGGCACCTTTTGGCACGTTGGCAGCAATAAACACTTGTACAGTGTAAACTATAAGTAGAGATCTAAATCAGACAAAGATTGTATTGCAATCCCTGAATACATAACTGCAGATGACTCGCTCATTATGAACACATTGATATTCTAATAAACCAATTATTGCATCACAGAAACTGGCAGCGGTATATCCAGAGCCCAAACAAATACTCATGTGCCCAAGGAAAACTATGCAGGTAACAGAGTCTGGAGAGAACTAATATAACTGTGATTTAATGTAAAATTAAGCTGCCCAACTAGGACATGTAAGGGTGAAGATATGGAAGTATTGATGGATGCAAGGAGCTCCATGAAGTTGTTGGTTCTCAGTGGAACCCATGTTTTGGCTTTGGAGAGAAAAGGAGACCATGGAGACCAATGGAGAAATTACATGTTAGTACAATACTTTTAGAAGCTGTTGATGTGATAGCGAGGATTATTGATGAAGTTATACATACAGAATAGCAAATTAACATGAAAACCCTCATGCGCTGATTTTCATGAGCAGAAATATTCTGTTTATCTAGTAGAAGTAATTCTAGAGCAACTGGACTTGCTGATTAATCATTTAAGTCGTTTCACTACTCATCCAAGCAGCTTCATCAATGATTAGTCAACGAGTCCATTTGCTGTATATTTACTTTGACTAGATATACTGTACCATGACCTGGATGAATGAAAACCTTCATAGACATTAATCTCCGTTATTAAAATCATTGGCACTACTGTCATAAGGATTTCATTTTATGATACACACAAGAGCCTGCACAAGAAAATAAATAACTTAAAAAAAACTAACCAGTCCCTGGATCATTCTGGCTGTCTGTTTTAGGATTCTAGCAACCATAAATCACACATACATGTAACTGTAATGTAACACTGCCTTTCGGGCAATCTTTGGTTCAGGCTAACTGACAATATAAATAAGCTTATCTGTCAAGTAGCCAAGTGCTGCTATAAGTCAATTCATGTATAAACAATGATTGACATTTCTAAATGCTGGTTTTGTGCATTAAATGCAAAGTAGTTAATTAGTAAAATATCCTAAATACTGAAAAGCAAAAGGGTTAAAAACATAGCAAACTGGAACTTTGCATCGAAGTCTGAACTATTTTCCATTATTTGGCACTTGCTGTTATTTTGCTGACCTGCCAGTGTTGCTGTTTGCTCTGGAAACTGTGGGATTTCTTATGGTGCTATTTTTATTAAACCTGCTAGTAGTGTTTTCAGGGATACCCACACCCTTTCCACAAATAATTGCCCAGTTCACAATGGTAGAATCTCAATCAATCTCAAGTATCACATATATTGTACATGGCTGAGTAGTGTGAGTTTTACTTGGATGTACATAAACACTGGTAGGAAACTTTCGCCGAGCATTCTGTAATTATACTATTTTAATAATACAGGATTCATTAGTGTTTAAGGTGTAATTATAAATACTAAACAAGGAGTGGGATCTGTGAACTATGAGATATACAGAAAAACAGATTTGTACAAAGAACATCCCCTTATAAAGTTCTATAAACTGCCATTAATCCAAATTTACACCTTAATGGTACACTTAGGGGTTTTTTGAGTTTTTATTTGCTTAAACTCAAATTAATCTCATTCGAGTTCTCCCCTAATAACCTTGACCAGAAAAAAACGAGGTTTTATAAATAGGCCCCATAGTGTATACATTGGCTGGAGAAGAAACACCTGTGCCCCCCAATTACAACCTCTTCCACCTGTTGTTTACTCTTCTGCCTGTCATTGTGCAAATGGGGCAGATTTCTCCTCAAAAACACATCCTGAGTACTTTTGGCCCCAGATCCAGTGTGTATGTGTAGTGACAGATAAATGCAAGCAAAGAGAACAGTGGGAGGCAGAATTATACAGACACTGGCATTGCTCTGCTGGTGGATGATATGCAAGGTGTGCAACCTAAAATTAGTTTCAGGTAAATTTATTCAGAGTGCACTGCAAAGCATATGAACTATTTTCTTGAATTATGTATAATACTTTTTTTAAAAACAATTACAGTTTTTCTGTGCTAATAAATACAGTAATTGGCAGCACATACATGCTTTATAAAGATTGTTCATTTTTAATGTCAGCCCCAGTGGAGCTTACAATCTAGTTTGGGATCACATTTCCACTAGGGTCTGTTTAACAGGTGCCAGTTTGTGCTGAGCTGTATAGAAACAGAACAGCTTCCAGTTCAGCACAGAATTGTAATGATTCTGTACCACCACCCCCCCCTCGTCCTTTTGGAGTTTTTTAGAGTTTTTTTAAAAAAAAAATTGAGAGTTTGTAGAACCAACTATGATTTACAGATTTTTTTTTACTGGCGGGTTTATCTAAGTTCTAAACTGATCTGACTAGTGAGAAAATATTATGGAATGCTTTTTCTTGGGTATTTATGTCAATTGGATTTTCTTGGACATGAAATGCCTTGCATTGCACAAGGTTCCCATAGATTGTACTAGTAAAGCAACTTGAGAGTTCTTTAGAATCCTTGAGAAGTCTCAAGTAATTAGAGTGCTACAAATATTTCCATTCAAGCACATCACAATGTAGCGTTGATTTGTATTGATCTAGGAGCAAGAAATGTCAATTTGGAATGAACTGTACTGAGCTGCCATTTACATTTCACCACTGCTAGATAATTCTCTGCCACTTCAGAGCACACAGCTAACAGAAGGTTTGGGAATATGAAGCGTATAGTCAGAACCTTGACCCTTTCTGCACCTGAGAAATTGTTTACATCCACTACCCTTAAGCTTTGATATGATAAATCCATGCTTGTTCCCAATATTCTGCCCAAAACTGTATCTTCCTAAATACCTTTGTACAGGTCACAGAACTTCAAGCTAATTTCTAATATCATTGAAAAGTTTGTGTTTGTGTAAACTGTTGGCAGGTAGTCCCTGGCTTTCATACAGATCATGGTACACTAAGTTGGCTTCTTCTATAAATCTTCCAGCCGTTGAATATTTACTGCAGAATGCGACTCTTGAGAATTTGCAGTTTTTAGGATGCTGAAAGATAGAATTGTAGTTCCATTTGATGGATAGGTGTGCATTGCACATCATTTGTGATGTTTCCAGAAGGTGTTTTAAGCTGCTGTTGAGGAACACCTTGAGGATTGCACGTGGAACATTCCCCAGCTGATAAGATTTTAATTAGTAGCACAATAGTATATATTGCCCATGAGTCATGTCACAATAGGGACATTTGGAGGCCCATTTATTTGAGGTCGAATTTTAGTGGTATTAGAGCTTTTTGAAACCATGATTAAACTAATTTTCTCTAAAATCATGAATGCCATTAAAGTTATTAAAATATTTGAATCTAAAAAATAGGAATGGATAAATTGCAGAAAAAATTATGAATATCTCTAAAAATGTGCATAATTACTAGGGGAAAAAAAATCAGAAAACCTCTAAAAGTACGAATGGCTAAAACAAAAGTGAGTTGGGTTTAAATGGGTTTCTGCACTAAGAATTGTATCCTGATAAAGGGAAGAATGTTAAATTTTTGGTGGCTTAATAAAAGGGGTTTACTCCTCGACTACATAATCTCTGTTTCCAAACATTTGTTAAAACAAAAGTCCAACAGGATCTGCACAGCTCCCATTGACTTTTATGTGTCCTTGACTGCTTTTACTTGGAGAAGTTTTGTATTAGAATTTTTTATGGTTTTTACACTTAATGAATCTTGAATTTTTAGAGTTTTAGAGAAATGTAAAGAAAAACTCTAAGACACCAGCTGCCCAGACACTGATGTCTAGTGCAAAGGTGTGAATAACACCTCACTAGGAGATATAGAAAATTACCTTCCTTTCACAAGTATGCACATAGGCTATGGGGATTTCGCACGAGAAATGTAAACAACAAATCAAATCTCCTGCACATATCCAGTGCTTCAAACCCAATTTAGATGTGGCAGGACAGCATGCTGCCCCTAAAATCTTGCCGCCAAGGCCTGAGCCTTTGTGGCCTTTCCACAAATCCAGACCTGGCAATACATAGGGACAAATTCACTAAGCTAAATACACTAGCGACGGTTTCGCCACACTTCGCCAGGCATAGTTTCGTCAGGGCTGCGCAAATTAACGAAGATCCGACGTTGCACATGTAATAATACGATAAGCAGTCGGAAGTTACGCTAGCAATGCCTAATTAGCATATGGCGTGCAGTTAAAGAACAATGGACGTGTATGCTGCAGCAGCAACTACATTACACTACACAAGGCCAAGGAAACTTAATAACATTAAATAGAGGTCTTATATTGCCCTACACATGTGCCCACTGTAAAGTTTAGGTGCCAAATATAAGGGGGGGAAAACATTTTCGATCTTTTTCTGCCTATCACCCAGTAAAATGTAAAAAACGCCAGCGTTTTTTGGAACTTAGGAAAAATGTCAACTATTTTTAGAAAAACTCCTATCTACTCTATTGCACTTCGCCTGGTCTGAGCTGGTGAAATAAAGTCTGGTGCAGGAAGTAATGTTCAGTAAAATCCGCCGGTTAGGGAATTTGTGTAGTTATGTCCCTTCGCCAGAGTGCAACTTAGTCTGGGATAAGGATGCGAAGTACCGCTAGAGTCTGACTACTTTGCTAGCGAATATATACGCCAGGGTCAGTTAGTAAATCTGCGAAGTGGCAAAATGATGTCACGCTGGTGAATTTTCGCTAGCATTAGCCACTTCGCCCTTTAGTAAATTTGCCCCTTAGCGTATACAATTGCAAATACTTGTTTTTGAAACTATGGGCCCCTCTTGACCCATGTACTAATCTGCTGCCTGTTTGCATAACACTCAAATATCATGCTCACCCTTACAGAGAAGAGTTAGCATTCCCAGTAGGAGTTCACACTTACCCCTATTCCAGGCACAAATGCAGCAGAAGTCTGTTACCCAAACAATGAGTGTCAACAAAACTAGAGAATCCTCATACAAACACAGTGAGAACATACAAAGTACAACAAGTACATTACATCTGAACCCACAATCCAACTGGTACAAAGCTTTCATGCACCCACAAATGGAGAATTACCTAATAGTACATTTCGCAGTTAAAGCTGTGATTATTGTTCATGAATTAATTCATCCATTTAAAAATATAGCTTTAACTGGACCTTCAAGTGGTTATAAGACCAAATATTAATAGATGGTCTTCTAAATATCAGGTTTATGCTCATACATTTTCGGTATGTTATATTTTGCCATAATCGTGAGAATATATTTTGTTAATGCATAGTGGTAACACTTGTGAGTAATTGGCACTGCTTTGATCTGAGCTGCTATTTGTAGTCCTCTGTTCCCTATAAAGGTTTTTAAGGTCTAACTACTTTGAAGTCTGTTGTAAATACACATCTGTTGCTAAGCATCTGCAGGAAACTCTTTCAAAGCAATCACAGGCAGTTTACAAGATTCACTAGAAACTGCCTCTAATTTTAAGTGTTCCCCAGTTTATAAATTCCCCAGTTTAAAAATTATAGTATACATCTTAATTCTGAGGCTGAACTTTTGATAGAATTATCGTGGTCCTTGTTAAAACAATTATCTCATTTCCTGGAAGAAGTGATTTTTAGCATAGGAACTGTACCTTTAAAATGGAATTAGTGTGTAGTATGGGAATACTTTCCAGACTAGTGCTGTAACAGTATAAGGTAAGTCTAGATATCTCCTGGGGAATTTATGAGAACAACTCTGAGTCAAACGGTTTTCCATCATAGAAATGTGATGGGGAGACAATTTCCAGATGTCTCTTGTACTGCTTATTTTGGAAGCAGCTATGTTACAAGTGGAATATTTGCTCAGCAAAACTAGAATGGCAATGGACTAGAAAGCTTTACTTGGAAGAGAAATGTATCAAGAACATGGAAAATTGCAAGGGAATTGGGTGAAGATACAGCCAAAATCAGGTGAAATTTTACAATACAACGAGAAAACACCCAGAACTGAATCACAAAGGTAAATTGGAGTCTGAAAAAGAAGAAAGGAATAAAAGTTTTATTTTTATGTTATAAAAAAAAAATTACGCATTATGTTATTTAATAGCATGGCAGTGTAATGCTATATAAACCTATGTCCAGACAATTTTACTATATCACAGAATTTTGGTAAAATGCAATATATTGAAGTGATTCCAATGAATGGCAATGATTATAATCTTTTGCAATACAACAGAGTTTTTTTCAGTATGAATTCTTAGTAGTTCAAGGCAAATAAGCAGTGCTGCTGAGCAGAGCCGGGTATTGCCACCCAAGGCATACACCTCTTGCTTCTGCTCACCACCCACCCCTCACTGGTACACCCACTGGGTTTCCCAAAAGCAATCTATTCCCCTGACTGCTCCCTCACCACATCGTCCTCTGCTTGTCACCTGCTCACCTGGCGCCCACTGATACCAGTCGCTCAGGAACAGGAACATTTTAACATTTGTAATATTCTTAAGATAGGAGTCAACAACATAGGATAATTTGTTTTGTGTATTATTAGGTGTACATTTGGATGTGAAGTAACTTTTAATTCTTTGTAACTGGATTGTATTTATGCTCAGGGCAACATAACAAGACATAGCATGTGTTCCTTTATCTAATTCAATTTCAATAGCATTAATTCTTTGTATACTTGGAAACATCCAGTTTACAGAAGACCAGGCCCTGATTTGTGGCGAGGCCATAAAGGCCCGGGCCTGGGGCGGCATAAATTAAGGTGCGGCTTGCCGCCCAGCCGCACTGTCAACTAATTTGATTCTGGAGCGCTAATCACTAGTGCTTAGCGATCCACTACGGAAAGGATGCGCATGTGCTCAATTCTTTAAGAGAGAGGGGTCGCCAGCGCTTTTTGCCTTTCGTACTTTTTATATTCGGATCTTTTAATAACTTTCATGGCATCCGTGGTTTTAGAGAAAATTTGTTTAATTGTGGTTTCAAAAAGCTCTAATAATACTACAATTACTACAATTTAACCTCTAATGGACCTCCCTGTATGTGTATATATATAATAATATCACAAAATCATTTTTCAGGCAGAAAAACTTTTCTGTAGCAGTAGTTTGACACTGTGTGTGGTGCTGGCTTCACCACCTGAATAAACAGCTTAAAACTCCTTTTGCAGCTGTTCTGCTTTGTGATACTGTAAGTGGGATTTAACCAGGTGGTAGGAAAACAGGTCAAGGGTTTTTTCAGTGTTCCGTTTCATCGGGTGTATAGGACTGTAACCGTTTATGACAGAGGAAATGAAGGAACTAGCTAGTGTGGGAGAGGAGGAAAACCAGACATGTTCCCTCTCTGACTGAAATATGAGCATAATGCATAAAAGTCTTTTTTTTGTTAGAATAGGAGGATAATGGTTGATCTTATCTGTTTCAAAATTATAGTTATTTTGTTTTCTTCTTAAATCACTCCAGACACCATCTGATATCGGACATGTTGTATTCTTTCTTACTGGGCTTCCTTTTAATATATTGGTTAGGTTATCATTTGAAATTAGGCCTTGTTGTTTATTGCTCAGCAGGATCAAATAACAGTGCTAAAAACACAATTCCCCTGTCTTCTACTGCACAATCATTTCCTGAATGCATCTCTTTTAATATACCACTCATCCTGCGAATAATTATAATGAAATTGATTTAAAAAATTGAAATGATTGTGCAGTAGAAGTTGCAGATCTAAGTTACTACTAAGTCACATACACTTGAAACATAGGTTTCATTGTACATTGAGTTTCATTGTGCCTTGCTTTTTTTCAAAGCAAGGCATGCAATTATTTTTTTTAATACAAAAAAATTCTAAACAGGCAATTTGACTCTACCTCCCTGCCAGTGTCAGGCAATGCAAGACCTGCAAACTTAAAGGGATACTGTCATGGAAAAAACATGTTTTTTCCAAAACACATCAGTTAATAGTGCTGATCCAGCAGAATTCAGCACATAAATCCATTTCTCAAATGAACAAACAGATTTTTTTTATATTCAATTTTCAAATCTGACATGGGGTTAGACATTTTGTCAGTTTCCCAGCTGCCCCAGTCATGTGACTTGTGCCTGCACTTTAGGATGGAATTACTTTCTGGCAGGCTGTTATTTCTCCTACTTAATGTAACTGAATCAGTCTCAGCGGGACTTGGCTTTTACTACTTAATGCTGTTTTTAGATCTACCATGGAGCTGTTATCTTGTGTTAGGGAACTGCTATCTCATTACCTTCCCATTGTTCTGTTGTTAGGCTGCTGGGGGGGATGGAAAGGGAGGGGTTATATCACTCCAACTTGCAGTACAGCAGTAAAGAGTGATGGAAGTTTATCAGAGCACAAGTCACATGACTGGAGGCAGCTGGGAAATTGACAATATGTCTAGCCCCATGTCAGATTTCAAAATTGAATATAACAAAATCTGTTTGCTCTTTTGAAAAATGGATTTCAGTGCAGAATTCTCCCACATGTTTTTCCCATGTTTAACATTTAACTGTTATATTCTTCATATGCATTCACTTTTTGGATAACCTTTAGATGCTGGCTACCAACAAATCTTAGAGATATCATCTGTAAAAACATGGCAAACATATATATGCTGCAAACAGCAATAGCACTGAAACTGGCTATATTTGTTCCCCTTTTCCCCTGAATGTTGTGTTCTTAAAGAACCATTTTCCCACAAATAACTCGTCTCCCATTTCTTGACCCCTTCTTGCACCACATGTGGGTCTGATTAGGATGATTCTTCCTCCCTGCTGTGTTTTCTTAGTCAAATCCTATCCTGGGGAGCTGGGTAAATGATGTATTGAAATGCTCATACACTGCATACAAGGTTCCTGGTAATACCATTTAGGTCTGCAATGCCGGAAAAGTAATTAACATCCCCAGTGAGTTATATCAGTGACATGACAGCAAGAAATCATTCACAAATTTGGATTATTGCATCCTGGCTTTTTGGAACAAATGGTCATTTGATAGGGTCACATTATATTCAAGGGACTCTGTTTTACTAGAGTAAATTAGCGCAGGCAAAATGAAACATTAGCTGTAGAGTTTATAGTATATAGAACAGGATTTGTTTACCTTTTCTAGGAACCCAATTATTTTATTTGTTTCCAAACAGAGAATGTATTATCCTACTTACTCCATATTGCCACTAACTCCATATTGCCTGTCTTTCACATCTGAAGAACAGCATCACCACTTTAAAGGGGTCCTCCGACCGATCATTGAAAGAAAATGTACATGTAAGCAACTCATACCTCCCAAGATTTTGGAAACAAAAAGAGGGACAACCACGCCCATTTTTGTGGCCACACCCCCTAATTACCATGTTCATTTTACAAACTTCGGCAGGTTATGAAAGTTTAAACACATTTCTGTGATTTTTTTTTCCAGTTATTACAGTTTTGCTAATGAAGTTGAATTGCCCTTTAAGCTGTGAGTCTAACTTTCTCTAAGGGAACTGTTATCTTATATTGTTACAATTACTTATTTCCTTATCTGAAATTGTTACAAAAGTTTCCAAGTGCACCTGGTGGCTGTTCTGGGCTCGTTAAGCCGTTAAGCTGGCAATAGACGCAAAGATCCAATCGTACGAATCAAGGATTTGTGTGGAGAGTCCCGACATTTTTCGTCCGGCGGAGATCAGTTGTTTGGTCGATCGGACAGGTTAGAAAGTTTCTGTCGGCTGCCGATAATATCTCTGCATGTATTGCCGATTGTAAGATTTTCAGTGGGAGACTGTCACTAGCTTTTGTCGGACATAACTTTCATACGATTGCTGTCGGGGGCAGAACGATCGGATCTTTGAGTCTATGACCAGCTTAAGAAACATTGTTTCTTTTTCTGGCTGTTCAGTGGAGAGAAAACGTGACTTTCCTGTACAAAAGAGGGACTGCAGGTTGAGCTGTCAAAAGAGTGACTGTCCCTCTAAAAACGGGACAGTTGGGAGGTATGAGCAACTTTCCAATATACATTTAGCAAAGAATATTATATATTAAAGTAAAATAGGTCTACATTTTTGCTAAGCTCCTTACTAGCGATGGGTGAATTTATTTGCCAGGTACAAATTCGAGGCGAATTTCCGGGTATTGCCGCCGGAAAATTTGCCACAAAAATCCGCCAGTGTCAATTTTATTTTTTGCTTGTGTGACTGCAGGGCTGTGATTGGCTGCCCCCTCCTTCTGTGCTTCTGGCAGGGACCATTAGGACACGCCCACCCTTCATTTGAAGCACAGACAGGGACTAGAGAACATCTATGGAGAGCTTAAATAAAGGGGCCATTTTGAAGACAATATTAATTTACAGCTAAAAGTAAAACCAGAACCATACAGTATACATTATTGTCTACAAAATTAGGGTTTTTTATTTATCCTATATGTCTCCTTAAAGATATTTGTACTGATGGGGGATGACCCCTTGTATCCTGTTCTCAATACTAGCTACAAAGAAAAATATCATGGAAGCCTCGCTAGAGATCTGCACAGTATGGGCAACTTCACATGGCTAATCAAAACAATAAGCTGTGAGCAGTTGCTGTAGTCTAGGGGGACTGGATGAAACCATAACACACTGTAGGTGTCTTGCCTTCTTTCATTTGCTATTTTTGCCCCTCCCCCGCTCTACAAGAATAAGGTCAATAGGACACTTCCTGACACAAAAAAAGTGTTTTAACACCTTCTTCCTAAATTGAAGAATCTTGTTAGAAGTTTGACCCTAAATCAACATAATCTGTGTTATGTACACTGTTTCAAACGGTGCAGCTTTAACATGATTTATGGCAAACGCAGCAATGTAAGAAGCCTGAACATTGCAAAAATTTGTCACTAGAAAAAATACGTTTAAGTTGTAAAGGACACATATTTACAAAGATATTTTATATGGCTACTTTTGATTGTAGTATTCCAATTAAGAGCATGTATTAATAGTATGTGTCAGAATATTGAACATTGCTTTCTGAACTTTTTCACTCTGAACATTGAGTACTTAAATGTAGTGTATTTACAAGGCTGTTTCCATTGGTGATAAATTCCAGGATAATTACATAGTTTTTGTTTTGTGCCAAGATGGCAAACATGACTCTTAACATTTTTCGCGAGCTTCTTGCACATGATAAATCCTGTGAAACTCAAGTTTATACATTCAAATGCCATTAAACAATCCCATAATTGTACACCGATAAATGCTTTATCAGTTCTTGTAATGCTATCAATTAATGTGATACACATGGAATGTTTGGACAGTGCTGTATAAACTAACCCAGAGCTTCCTGTTACAAATCTACTACAAAAGTATACAATTCAATTATCATGCCATTTTTAGTATAGTGATGTCATGTCAACATGTCCTTGATGACCCTTCATTCACAAGATGTTTTATTTACCAGTCATTTTCAGCTGAAAATATTTTCAGACACTTTAGGCCCAGGAATACAGGTGATTTTCCCTCTTCAATAGAAAATAATCAAAATGCAACAGATAAACATTTTTGGGCCCTAAAGCCTTTGGATACTTTGGGTCCCCTGAGAAAAAGTTTCAGGAAAACATTAAGGTGGCCTTACACTATAAGATCTGCTTGTTTGGGGAGGTTGCCAAAAACGTTTAAAAGTTATATAAAATATATGGCATGCTATGAAACCCCATTGTTGTCCTTGCATGATAATTGAAGATATATAAAATGTGTAAACAAGCAGCATGGCTTTTTTAAGGTAATGCCTCTTGTTATATATCTGTAGGCTAGATAGAAAATATTTAGGCCATTTGATAACTATTATTTGTACCCTGACTACCATATTCTCACAGTGGCAATGCTTTATTTGGAAGTGAGCATGTATTCATGTAGTTGGTTCTTTTGTAAGCATGGTGACTCAAATAAAACAGTGAGACATATAGTATACATAATTAAGTTGGGTTGAAAAAAGTCCATTAAGTCCAACCCCACCAAGTGAACCCCAGTGCAAATATATACACACACTCACACCTACCCCTAAATACACTAACTGAAATAAAATGTACCAATGTCTATACTAATTGTAGATTTTAGTAACACATTAGCCTTGGATATTATGGTCAAGAAATAATCCAAGCCCCTCTTAAAGGGATTAATAGAATCTGCCGTCACTTAACAGAACCTCAATGTCCTCTAGTGATAATCCTGTGGCATATTCGTTTCTTGATCAAGCTTGTTTATGTGATATTTGTTTAATATTACATATTAATGTTATGGGTATATTTTTCCTACATGCATCCATTTAATAAATAGAGTTGTATACTAACATAGTAACTTGTTTTGAACCTTTTTGTCTAAATGAAACCTGCCTAACTGCTAAATGATCAAGAGGAAGATGAAAACCCCGATCTGAAGCCTAACCCTATAGGTCCTCACTTGCTAAAAAGCCATCCAACCTCTTCTTAAAGCTATCTAATATATCTGCCAGTTCAACTTATTCAGGGGGAACATTTTACAACTTCACAGCTCTCATTGCAAACTCTATTTTCAAATATTAAGACGGAACATGAGTGAAGGCCCTTTGTGTCTGCTGAAAGGATTTACTGTTGTACAAATATCAGAGGGTTTATTATATAGGTATGGGATCCAGAATGCTCAAGACCTGGGGTTTTCCAGATAACAGATCTCTGTAATTTGGTTCTTCATACCTTAAGTCTACTATAAAAATAATGTTAACATTGTATAAACCCAATAGGCTGGTTTTGCTTATAGTAAGGATTGATTGGATCTTAGTTTCGATCAAGTACAAGGTATGTTTTATTATTACAGAGAAAAAGGAAATCAATTATAAAAATTTGGCTTATTTGGATACAATGGAGTCTATGGAAGACTGTCTTTCCATAATTTGGAGCTTTCTGGCTAATGGGTTTCCAGATAACAGATCCTATACCTGTATGGATTTGTACATAGGTACCATGTATTTATATTTTACATAGTGCTACTTAAGTACGAATCTCTGTACAACAGAGCAATAAATTAATAGAACAAACAGGGGGCAATATCACAATAAATACAAATAACTACAAAGTACAGTTACATTAAAGAAGTGTTAAAGAGACAAGAAGAATGAGATCCCTTAACAGTACACTTACAGTCTAAGTGAGTGTGTATCTTGCCTTTAATGCCTCTTCTCCACTTTAAACAATTCCAACTGTAGTTGCTTTAGTTAAATAAGCGTACTTACTTATGGGGGAATGTAATAAAAGTTGGTAACGGAAAACCCTGGAATCTGTTAAACGATCACTTACGACAGTGAAGGAAAGTTTTCAAACTTTATAGTTTGCTCCAATGCACAGTAAATGTAATAAAGTTTCTTACTGAAAAAGTTATGTTATGTCCAAAACATTACGACACCTTCAAGCATTTCTTTAAAGTGTGCAATTAAAATTCACAATGCAATAAGTTTAAGGAAGAAGATTACATTACAAAATGCAATTTTTTATTCTTACTGATACAAATTGTTTTTCTCTTTGTGGATTTTATTACATTCCTCCATTAGAGTCCATTTAACTGTGCTCAAAATAACAATTAAAGTACAAAAACAATAGTCATAGACGTTTAGTCTGAGAAGTTTCCTGATTTATTACCTGTCCACCATCTATATATTATATTCTCCCCATCATTGCCATATGCAAGGAAGCTGTAAATCAGTTTGCATTGCCTCGGGATGCTTCTTAATAGCAAATTCACTATTCTAAACCTTTAAAGTGCTAAACTGTAGAAGATAACTAATGTCAGTCCATCAATTGATGGCATTTGTAGAGGTAAGAGTAATAGAACAGTGTAACTTTTAGTATGTTATCCAGTAGACTGATCTATTCTAAGCAAATTTACTATAGCCTCTTTATTTATCTTATTATTATAGGTTTTTCATTAAAAATCCATTTATTGGTATATGTAATCTCCCAGGCTGCCATCTTGGAACCTAGATTTCTGTCTGTGACTCCTGTCCTTTTCCAGCTTAAGGCAACTGAGCATGTGCAGGATTTTGCTGGCCCTCCCCGTGTGTTATTATAATGCACTGTGAACTGATAAACTCTCCAAATTGTTGTGTGTTTTTGGGAGATTGCATAGCAAATACGCAGTCATAGGACAAAAAACACATTAATACTGCAATTAATGATCACCAGCCACAGCACAGATGGATGGGGGAGACATTTCCTTGGTCCTGGGAAAAGGATGGCTTTGAGCCAGAATTACATACCAAGGAACACATTAGGGAGGGTAAATTTCTAAGTGACGCTGGGATTAGGACGTGGGAAGAGTTTCAGAATTTCCTCAACTGACATTTCTTTCATCCATAGATTTGTTCATTTTTTTAAAAAATCCATGGTAACAAATTGCATTGATTCTGTGTTCTAGAAATGAACATGTACATGTGTGTTCCTTACTGTGATTGATTATAGACTTTAGCTGTATAGACAAACAATAAAATATAAATCATGCCCATTTCACATTAAAATTAGCATGCTTTTCTTTCTAATTTTGCCATTTGACGTATAAGGTTTATGTGATACTGTAACTTGTTTATAGGCAGAAATAGCATTAGCTTGCACATTTTGGCCAGAAAAGATGTGTTTTCTGGTGCAAATCCAGAAAGGCAATATACCCTAAGGCTTTACTCCACTAATACTTTAGATAAATATATTATTGATAAAGAAAGCACCAACGTATTCTACTCACATAGACAAAAAAACGTACAAAGAATGAAACAAACATAAATCGAGCTCAGTAAGTTAAGTCATGCTTGATGCCAATGTTATAAATAAGGAAGAAAGGCAAAAGCAGAAAATGTAGCAGCCAAGTTCAGAGGGCCAATCATGTAGAAAAGCCTGACCCATTGAATTACCCCTGGTCTTTAACGTTTTGTCCAGACACACTCTTTATCCACTGAAACCCTTCTGGCTTTCAAATAATCCGTCTCATTGTAGAAATACAATATGATATTTGGGACTAGCCCTGTTAAATCTAGGGGGCAGATTTACATAGGGTCGAATATCGAGGGTTAATTAACCCTCGATATTCGACTGTCGAAGTTAAATCCTTTGACTTCGAATATCAAAGTCGAAGGATTTAGCGCTATTCATTTAATCCATCAATCGAACGATTGTTCTTCGAACAAAAAATGCTTAGGAAGCCTATGGGGACCTTCCCCATAGGCTAACATTAATTTCGGTAGCTTTTAGGTGGCGAACTAGGGGGTCGAAGCTTTTTCTTAAAGAGACAGTACTACGACTATCGAATGGTCGAATAGTCGAACGTTTTTTAGTTCGAATCGTTCGATTGGAAGTCGAAGTCGTAGTCGAAGGTCGAAGTAGCCCATTCGATGGTCAAAGTAGCCAAAAAAAAAACATTCGAAATTCAACGTTTTTTTATTTATTCCTTCACTCGAGCTAAGTAAATGGGCCCCTAGGTGTAACATTAAAATGCATAAGAAGGGCTTTACCAAGAAGAGTTTTGTATGAATTGGGAATACATACTACTGTCCTATTTGGAGGTAGTATGTATTCCCAAGGCTAAAAAAAGTTATTTTATCTGGAGCTGATTTCTGAGTTTGTGTGTATGTTAAGCGATATATTTGCATCAACATTAAGGTTGTTATTTACTAAAACTTGAATTTAACTCATCTTTTTATTAAACCAAGCTCGACCAAACTCCCATCCTTGGTTTTTTATCTTATTTATCAATAAAATAACTCAAAAATGTCGGGTCGGTAAAACACTCAATACAATCAAGCGAAAACTCAAATTGTACGAAATTTTGGGATATCACGCCCAAATTGATCATTTTTTTCTGGTTATCACCTGAAAACCCAGAATTGTTTGGATTATTGGATGAAGCCCAGCGCAGATCACAATATCTTCTGTGGATTTCTCCAAATATCAAAAAAGATTTTGGCAAATACAAAACTGAAACCAGTCTGCATATTCAGACTTGAGAAAGATTAAAAACCTGTGATTTTGAAATTAAAATTGTCAGATTCAGTTGTTCAGAGCTTTAACCACATATGACTTTAAGGGGCAGATGTATTAAGGGTCGAATATCGAGGGTTAAATAACCCTCGATATTCAACTGGCGAATTAAAATCCTTCGATTTCGAATATTTTTGCGCGATTAAATCCTTCGAATCGAACGATTTGAAGGATTTTAATCCATCGATCGAAGGATTATCCTTCGATCAGAAAAAACTTGGAAAGCCTATGGGGACCTTCCCCATAGGCTAACATTGACTTTGTTAGCTTTTAGTGGCGAACTAGGGGGTCAAAGTTTTTTCTTAAAGAGACAGTACTTCGACTATCGAATGGTCGAATAGTCGAACGATTTTTAGTTCGAATCGTTCGATTCGAAGTCGTAGTCGAGGGTCGAAGTAGCCCATTCGATGATCGAAGTAGCCAAAAAAACACTTCGAAATTCGATCTTAGTGAATGGGCCCCTAAGGGTGCCGATTTACTAACATTCAGAGTTCTATTTTTTTCACATATCATGTTTATGTGTTTTTTAAACATTTTTCTAAAACTCTAAAAATTGTAGCATTATTAATTGTAAAAACCATGACAAACTCTAATACAAAACTTCGCCAAGTAAAAGCAGTTAAGGTCCGTTAAAAGTCAATGGGAGCTGCACTTCAGCGTTTTTTTCCTTTCATACTTTTTATTCCTTTACCATTTAAGGGACTTCTGTATATGGGCACTCAGTTTTCATCAGAATTATTCTTTTTTTTCAAACAAATTACTTGAGTTTGCCAGGGTGTGTTTTCTTAGAATTTTTCCAGTGAGAGGAAGCTCTTATGTGTTTCTTCCTCTAGTTGGAAACCTATGCTTTATTGCATATGACCCATTACAAATATATGATTTGGACCGCTTGCTGCCACAAGAGACCAATGAGTAGGAACTTTCCTGGGATAGGACTCTGCCTAAAACCTTTCATTATTCTATACTTAAAGTGTATTTCTCACTGTTTAATTGGACATGCTCTAACTAAACATCAGTTAAAATATAGATTCTTCCATGAGAAAGCTAAACTTGGAAACATAAACGTTCAAGTTAGTAAAACTCCAGCTGTGCCTTATATTACTTGGATCCTAGTGTAAATATTGTTGTATGGCTTTTGCAGTTGACTGCCATATAAACGTATGAGGAGAGTTAACAGAAAAGAACATGGCAACATACCAGATGGATTGGATGAATTAAGGCATGGAGTACATACAAAATAGGAAAAAACGTTTATACAAATACTGCTCTAAAGTTGAGTAATACCACTCTAGATTTCTTCTCTACCTTCAACCCAATTTTTTAAACATAGTACAGCTGTAATGGCTATGTGCCTTAAGAAAAAATACTTATTTCTTTTAGTTATAGACTTGTACAGAGTATAGCATAATTCTGTCACTTTAAGGGGTATGCCATCAGTGTTATTTTTCACATTTATTTTAATCTAGAATTCATTTATTCCTTTATGTCTTTGAATTGTGCGCAGCCAGTTATGTTATATGACAGGAATCCAGCTTGAAGGCTTAATATCAATATGGCTTCCTATGTTGTAGTTTATCAATACAGTTATGAAAATTTTTTTATTTTACAGTTGTAGGCCTCTCTCTGTTAAGGTGACCGCACTTCTTTGACTCCTGTAGTGCTAACCAGCAATAATCATTGCTATATTTAACTTTATATCAGCTTGATTTGTATTCAGACGGATCAACATTTTAATAATACTGGAGGGGATTTCCATGGTTGTTGGAATTCTAGAGAGTTTACTCTAACGGGCATATTTATTATGCTGTGTAAAAAACAGCGGGTAATCACCAGGCTTTGCTGTGTAAAAAATGGCATAACATTTTTACACTTTTTTTCTTAGTGACTTCCACCGGAAGCAATGTAAAATAACATGCAAATCTGGCATTCACACGGCGTAAAATTACACACACCTTGATAAATTCACCATATATTTTACACAGCTTTTTACACCGTTTTTTTCTGTGAATTTTGCTTTACACAGCATAATAAATATGCTCCCTAACTGTCAGGGTCAGCAACTGCCAAAAGAGGTTATTGAGGACTGAGGAGGAAGTAAGTACCGGGGAAGAGACAGAACAGCCACGCTTGGCATTAGTTATTGGCAGGATTAGTTTTATACAGTATATGGTGACAAAACACATAATGCTTCTAAACAGATTTATAATGCAACATAGCGGCTAAAATACTTGGAATTTATGTGACAGAGAAATGGGGGACTGTAATGGAAGTGATATAGGGGCACATGGTGAAAAATGCATGGCTGGATGAAAAATTAATGGTAAAGGGGACAGAAAATTTATTTAGTACTGGAAAAGGATTATTATTATTATTATTATAATTGTGGTTGTTTTTTCATTTTGTCTTTAGCTTAGAGCAGTAATGCAAAGCAATCACTGCAGCTATATTCTGTATTATTATTATTATTAACCACAAGCAACCATTGCACATTGCAAACATTAATGATAATACAGTGTCAATAATTTATAGCTAGGAATCTTAGCTTAGTAGCAGTCCAATTGTGCTTATACAAGCAGGGTCAGAAGTCTATAAAAAGTTCTCCTTCAAACCCACAATAAGACTGTGCTCCACACACCTCCATTGTAAGAATTCCATCCATATTAATAGTGTACTTTCTGATTGTTGTAAAATGTGTAAAGTGTTAGTACAGGGATACATGCAGTTTGCCAACACCAACAATTTAGTTGTGTAGCACCAACTTTAGCAATACCATGTGTGTTCCAACTAGATGGACGCGAGAGCTCTAGCCTCTGTGTGGACCATCCTCATATCTGTAAAAGCTGGTGGAGTCCATTATGGTTACCTGTTAACTATTGGCTGTTTTTTTTTGTAAGCAATGATCCTATTTATCTTAGGCTTAAGCTTTTTTACTTGCATTAAAACAGGTTAGAGATTTGTTTACTGAGAATAATTCTTCAAATATTCCTGCCCCTACGCTTTCACTTTTCCTCCAATGTCAGCATTGTTCTGCTCTTTTCAATATTTTCCTCTTTCCCTGTTGTTCCCTATTGTTTTGGTTTTCTGTTCCACTGTTTCACTTTTCACAACAATCCCATTTCCCATTTCTGCGCCCATAACTGTGTAAGTACCCATACCAGTAGAACTCTGATGTTCCACAGCTGCCACTTGCTGCTGCTGCAGCCTACAGGCAGGCAATTTCCCTCCATTGCACTGGCAATTCTTGAAATTAATCTTTGGCAGCAGAACATTACTGAACTGCCACTTTAGGATGGGGCTAATATGCAGCTGTCTTGCACACAAGCCAGGAACAAACTGTCAGCCAACTCATTTGTCTTGGGCTTGCTGCATTTATGATTATAATGACAACATTTCTTGAGCAGCTTGGGCTTGAGTTGGTGAAGAACAATAGGCAGTAGTGATGAGCGATTTTTTTCAATGTGTTTCGCTGCAAAAAAAAGCCCACAGACTCCAATGTATTTTTAAAACAGTTGTGAAAAAACACCCATTGACTTACATGCATTTAGCAAATTTTTGCATGTTTCACAAATTTTTGGAGAAACAGTACATGCAGCACTCATCTACTCACGAGTTAGGCATTTGTTGCTTGATATAACTGGCAAATCGAAGCATTGTTGCCCACATACAGCCACACATATATCTCCTACTGGCTTTTTTGTGAAATACACAGTTCACTTTTATAAATAGGAAGAATATACCTGTGCAACAAGCTGATTTTTTCACTCAAAATGTAACCTATGAAACCAACTGTTAAGTCTGCACTACAATGCACACAGGTTCACATCCACACCACAGCACTCCACAGAATTTATCCAGTTAAAAAAGCCTTTACTGGACAATAATATACAAAAAACATGTATCTTTGGAGAGAGCATATTCTGTGAAATTTAAAACTGGTAAAGATATCTTTCTGCTTCCAACTACATAACTAAAATTGTTGCTACATTTAAAACACCAGAGATAGGAATATTGCATGTAAATTTATATCCAGTGAACAATCTGAAAACAACTGAACTAAAAAAAGTATTTGTAAGGTGAACTATCCATTTAAGAAACACATTATTGCACAGAGCAGAATTGCTGACTATGGAATTTTGTGGCTGTGACATTGAGGGGGTTACTTAACAAAGGTCGAGTGTTAGTTTTTTTTTACCTTGAATGAACTCAAATGACCTCCAAACTCAAATGATATCTTATTTAAGAAAAATCTTGAGTTTTGCAACCAGAAAACTCGAATTAATCGAGTTTTCTGCAGAAAAAACTTGATCCGATCGAGTACTCAATTTGAGTTTTCAGCCAAAACCCTCAGAAAAAAAAAACGAAAAAAAAAAAGTCAAACAGGCTGTCAATCTCTACAAATGGTGCCATTGACTTCCACAGAACCTCAACATGTTTTAGGTGGTGTATTTTTGAATTCGAGCTATTTTCAGGGTCGGGGTATAATAAATCTTGAATATTCTATTTTTTTTAACCCAAAAATATTTTGATAAAAAAAATGAATATTCGAAATTTTCGTGGAAAAAACTACTCAAGCTCTAAAGGGATCTTCCCCTTAGTGATTGTGGTCAAGGGGAGTGGTGTAAATAAAAATGTGTGGGATGCGCTATGTGTGCTGGACTTTTATAGGTGTCTCCAGATTTCACTTTGAAAATATGGTAACATTATTCAAGAGGATTTTTAGCACAAGGTTTTTAGATATGTAGTGAAGTTTACTATGTTTTAGTTACTTGATTTAAAACAAAGTTGCCAGATTCACCTATATATTTTTAAGTAGAGGCCCCCATATAATTAATTTATATATCACATATGTGACTTATTACTTTCAAAGTCAGTGGAGTGAAGCAGCCCTCCTTATCTACTGAAGGATGTTATTAAAGTTTCTGACTTGACTGTAAGTAACAGAGAGCACATGAATGTTATACATCTTGCATCTATTGCCATATTAGGAAATAACAACCAAATGTTCATCCAAGTACAGGCACATCATGGTATGAAAATGGAGTGCACTGCATTAAATGGACACTGTCCCTTTTTGCTGAAAGAGCTCTGAGTTGTATTATTATAGTAACTAAACACCCTCTTGTGTTTTTTTAGGCTTGGGAGGTGGGTGAGCTGCCTATAGATTAACCTGCTGTATATATTTCAGCATAATAATTTGTAATCCTGCACTGGTAATGATTCTGTATTGGCTGGGAAACCATGTATATTGTGTATTTACTTGAAAGCTAGCTGCAAGGTTTGCTTTATATTTCAAACATATCTTACAGCCATTTTAATTTCAAGGGCAAAAAAACCCACAATCAAATGGAAGCTGTAGCATTTAAGAAAGACATATAGTTCCAAGCATCTTTTCAACCAATATATTTATTATCTTAGATGGAAGACTATATTTTCATGAAATTAACCTTTACATTTCATTGTGATGATATCATCCTGTCTGCCAGCCCAGAACATTTCCTGGTGAGTCATGCCAGCTGTGAGGTGGGAGAAGGGAACATTTATAGCTGGAGGCTCCATAGTGGGGGAATGCTATAAATTCTGCCAAAACTTCTTCAGTCACACTAGATCCCTGCTGTTAGTTACCAGCCATCAGCATGTGTGTTCCTAAACTAACTGACATTTTTAATTTATGGAGCATCATCATATTCTGCAGAGCTGTACAATAGAAGGATGTGTACATAAAACTTCAAATTATGCAAAAAAAAACTAAAAGATACCCCAGGTAAAGATAAAAAAGGCCATTCTCATCAAGGTTTACAGTCTAAAGATATAAAGGCTCATTCTTTGAAAAGCCCCCGGGCCAAGTTCAAGAATATTAAAGGGCACCAGTTTGGCAAGATATTATCCCCAAACAAAGGTGTGGGCTAATAGAGCTGCACTCCGGTTGGGGTTAACAGTAATTTTTTATAAAAAAAATGGCCCCCTCACCAGTGCTAGGACACTCGTACATAACACATGCACATAATGCACATTTGGCATCACGAGAGTATGCATAATGAGCAAGTCGCGGCATATGCACATAATGCTCATACGTGTGCCCCAACATGGCTGCTTGTACTGGGAGCTTCCTCCCAGTGCAGGCCTGGTTTTGTGGCGAGGCCACAAAGGCCTGGACCTAGGGCGGCACGATTTTAGGGATGGCATGCCACCCAGCCGTAATCCAAGGGAGCACTGGGGATGCAGACTGCTGGCGCTGGCAGGGGGCAATTTTTACAGAAAAACTGGAGTGTGGGCTCTGTTGGGCCGCACCTTTGGTTGGAGACAATATTTTTACCCAGCAGGTGCCCTTTAAGGGGGTGCAAGAGCACACCCCTTTTTTGCAATGGCAATGGTTCTGAATACATGCACACAAACAAGAGCACAATGTGAAATGTATGTGTTTGACATAATGATATAAAACACGTAATCATCACAAAATAGGATTTTAAAAGGCAACAGCAACCTAGGTAAAATAACACTGTCACATGGCAATTTTTACTACTAATGTGCTTAAAAACGTTTTGGGATTAGTCTTGCTTGGGATGCAATGTGGTCCTTTATCTTCTATTTTTCTTTTCTGATTGATGCTTTACAACAACTGTAGTAGTATTTACAGGTCCTAAAAGAAGCATCTGCAACCTCTGACTTGTATTTCTGAAATGCTTTCTTCTACATTCCTATTAACTTCTTTACATCCAAGTTAAGCCATATAGGACCTGCATAAAAGCACTCTTGACCTGTGGCCTTGTACAAGGTAGGGACACATGACAAAAATCAAACAGCTGCCCAGGAGCTGTGGAACTGGATATCACACAATAGTGCAAAGTCCAGCACTCTCAGGTCTTAATAAAAAGATAAAATAGGATAGAGAGAGACAGAGTGAGAGATAGAGAGACAGGGAGAGAGAGATAGAGAGAGAGAGACAGAGAGACAGAGAGAGAGAGAGACAGAGAGAGACATACATATCCTGTAAAACATATCCTTCTATATGTTGCGATGTCATCAGTTATAATCAGTTTCTAATGATGTGATTCATGAAACTACGCAGTGCCTTCTAATATCTTCATATTTTACTGGGTTCTCTCTGACTTTCTCTCTGTCTCTTTATGTATATACTATATACAGCAGTACAAGGCAGGCAGAAGTTTGGGGCTTTAGCTTGAAATGCTGTCGTGTTTGTCAAATTGTACTATTTTATTACAGGTTACCACATTAAAACATGTGGCTAAAAAGAGAAACTGTGTATTATGTATATATATAAAAAAAATATCTCTGCAAAATAAGAAAGCTCTGCTTAAATTTCCAGATAGGATGCATAAAACGTGGCATAAGCAGTATCCAATTTGCTGTGATGAACCCTAGCAGTCAGCCTTATTACCTGTGTGCAGATATGTTTTCTAGCATATGTTTAACTTGAACACTTGTAATAAAGTTTGCTTGATGTATGTAAGCCTTTGCCCTCATATACACGTAATTGCAGCAATGAGTTCTTTCATACGGGAATCAAGTTTTTTGTAGTGTAAGCTACCTTTCAGAGGTACTCTAGTTTAACACACTACTCCCGTAAATCCAGAGGGACAGCCTATTTTCAGTAAAAGAGGGATAATAAAATTAAGAGTAGGCAAAGAATAACATTATCATCTTATTAGTAGCATATGGCTTAAATCTGTGCTTCAGACATGTGGAAATAATGTCTTTCATGTGCCCCATCTCCCTTCAGAACTAGGAGACCATCATTTGAATTCAGTCTACCTCCATGTTTTCAATTTTCTCTCCAGTTGCATTGACTTCCACATATCATCATCACACACATCTAAGGCACCATGGGATATTTGACCATTTATGTTCTATTCCAGGAACTACTGAAGTGATATAGCACCAAGCTGCATCATAACCCACTTTAATGTTTTTTATTTAATAGTGTCTCTAAGATGGGCTTAAAGGGATACTGTCATGGGAAAAACATTTTTTTTCAAAATGCATCAGTTAATAGTGCTGCTCCAGCAGAATTCTGCACTGAAATCCATTTCTCAAAAGAGCAAACAGATTTTTTTATATTCAATTTTGAAATCTGACATGGGGCTAGACATATTGTCAATTTCCAACTGCCCCAAGTCATGTGACTTGTGCTCTGATAAACTTCAATCACTCTTTACTGCAATTGGAGTGATATCACCCCCCTCCCTTTCCCCCCCAGCAGCCAACAAAAGAACAATGGGAAGGTAACCTGATAACAGCTCCCTAACACAAGATAACAGCTGCCTGGTAGATCTAAGAACAACACTCAATAGTAAAAACCCATGTCTCACTGAGACACATTCAGTTACATTGAGAAGGAAAAACAGCAGCCTGCCAGAAAGCATTTCTCTTTCTAGTGCAGGCACAAGTCACATGGCCAGGGGCAGCTGGGAAATTGACAAAATGTCTAGCCCCATGTCAGATTTCAAAATTGAATATAAAAAAATCTGTTTGCTCTTTTGAGAAATGGATTTCAGTGCAGAATTCTGCTGGAGCAGCACTATTAACTGATGCATTTTGAAAAAAACATGTTTTCCGATGACAGGATCCCTTTAAGTATGCTTAGCTCCCCTACAGCAACATTGTATTCTTCTCTCCAGCTTTTCTTCTCTGCGGAAAGTTTTCATTGCAATTTTGGGTAATATGGTTTAAGATTTTCCTTCTAGAGCATCAGTTTCTTTGATATTCCCCCTCTAGAGCACATGGACAACTAAATAATGCCACTAGCCAATGGATCATCACAAAATGTCTTTGGAGGAATTCTTAGATGCCAGAACAAATCACTATCTTGAGGCTTTGTTTTTTTACTATAAAAGCTGAAATTAGGAACCCAATTTCATCATGGAAGTCAGCTCTCCCTTTAACCACCTGAAATTAGCTATATTTGATGCAAATACTAAAATATTAGCAATGTTGTATGTCCATAAAGCACCAGTAAGCATAGGGGAATACACCAGTAAGTTTTGAATCTTTGAAATGGCACATTTATACTGTAATAGTACTCAGATTATTGAAGATATACTACTGAGGGTCATTTATCAACACTGTGCAAATTTGCCCATGGGCAGTAACCCATGGCAACCAATCAAATCGCTGCATTCATTGTTCTTCTTACAGTTGGCTTTAAAAAGCGTGTGTTGATAAATGAGCCCCAAGTGATTTCTTTTTTTTTACAAGAATGTATCTGTACCACTTTACAAACATTCCTTGTGCTATACCCAGATAGCATGCCCATGTTGGACACTCATTTTCCCCAGGCTGTTGCACTTAGCATGCAGCCATTATGCTGGACTAGGGGGTTGTGCGTATATGTGATAGTCTGGGTGAACCGCTTTAAACATTTTTTTCTGTCCTATTGGATTTTTTTGCATTGTCCCCAGGCCAGTCTTAGGAAAAGAGCAGGGAACACCAAGCTGGTAGATACTAATGGGCTGGGAGGAGGAAGGGAAAGGCTTCAGTCTTTTGTAAAGCTAGTGCAGGGAGCATTAGTTGAATGATGCTGACACAGTCCTTTTTTATTACTTTCAAACAAACTATTATGGGGAAAGTTATATGTAAACAACAGGGTAGTAGGAAGGTCAGTTTAATACAAATATGGATATTTTTGGGAATTAGTAACTATGGTCAAGATGCATTGTTTTATGAACAACAAGCACATTGAACATCAAGTGAATTCACCAAATGGAGATGTAAGAATACCACTACATCATGCATTATAAAAAAAGAACATGCATTCTACTATATGTGTGCAGCTTCAGCCCATGTCCAAGAGTTGATGTCAAAGTTACAGTATGTTTCAGCAGCCACAAAATAATAAAGTTATCCTTCACTGGCACTGCACATTCTTACTTTATCTAACCCTGTCGTACTGTGTATAATGTGTATTTTAATAGTGAATTTTGCTCTTTCATAATGGATATTTTATTTAGGTTTTAAACATCTGAGCGTACAGTCTGTCTACTTCTACTTAACATCACAGGTACTTTTGATCTAAATCTGGAGGCCATATTTCCAAACAGTACTATACCCACAGGCAAGGAATCAGTTATGAAAATACATTTTGAGGTCTTTATTCTTGGCGTCGTTTATGCACATTTTTGCTTGCCTTTCTTTTTTCATTTCCCACAGGCACATCATTTTACCAAATGAATAGCTTTGGTCTGGAATCCTCAACTTTATTCATTTTACTTTCCAGTGGAAACAAAGCCATTTTACCTCCCCCCTCTTGCAAACATCAGTGTCTGGTTCTAGCGCCGCCGTTCTGAAGTTCTTGTTGTAACATGAACTGTGACATACCTTAAAACTCCAATCCACTTGAAATACTTTCACTGCTAGGTTTGTCTTATTGGGCAGGGTTAGCTAACAAGAAGAACACATTTGCTTTTAACACTATAATTCTTTCTTTAAGTTTTGAAACGTGTTATAGACCTCTGTCCAAAAAGGACTAATAAAAATATCAGCAAGTGGGAGGTGGGACTAAATGGGTTTTACATCTAAAGGAAATCCATTGATAAGTTTATACAGGCATGCAATCTATTATCTGGAATGCTAGGGGCTGAAGTTCTCGGGATATGTTTTTTTCTGTAATTTGGAGGATCAAGGCTTAAGCTAATGGCCCATGGTTCGATGTGTCAGACTGGGTTGTTCAGTGATAACCAGGCTGCCACCCCAAGGGCCCCCACCCCATGGGCCCCCACTCCAGTCACACATCCTGTTCCTTCAGCGTCGGACTGGGACACCAGGGGCCCACCCAAAAACCTTAGACCAGGGGCCCACCAAGAAAATTTAGACCAGGGTCCCACTCTCAGTACTATTATGCTTCCTCTCCTCACCCAACCTCTATTCTCCTAGTCTCTTTTAGTTATACATACTATAACCTATTATTCCATCTATTTAGCCTCTTTGTTCTCATAGAAATAGGTAATGACCATGAAATAGGCCAAATGTTTAGCAGCACAAGGGCCCACTGACACCCGGCCCACCGGGAGTTTTTGGTGGGCCAGTCCGACACTTTGTTCCTTTATACTTTTGACAAGTTGCTTTGTTTCTTAAAGGGGCCCATACACAAAAATTTCTGCTCATATGGTGAGGTTGCCAAATGAGAGGATCTCTCCCTGATATGTGGCTTATATGAATGCTAGTAATGCAGGTGGTTGGACTAAGGGCCACTTCAACGAACCAATGTGATCCTCGATCAAATGGTAATTTTAAGCCTGCCCAATCTGCATCTGCCTGATTTTTGGCCAGATATTGCTTGCAGGCTCCATACACTGGGCAATAAGCTGCCTAGTTTGTCTGTCGGCAGCTTTTGTTGGCCCATACATGGCCACCTTTACATTTACTGCAACCACTTGACCACTCATGCATGTTGTGACACGTTACTTTTTTTATGTGGCACGTGTTCAGGGCAGGGAGCTGACCTGGACCACCAGGGCCCACCGGGTTTTTTCCGGGCCAGTCCGACCATGTGGTTCGGTATATACACCAATGGAAAAAAGATGATCAGCCGCTTTCTACTTCGTGAATGTGTTTGCACTTATCACTGGCACGAGATTAACCTATCAGTGCACTGACAAAGTGGATTTTGGCTAAAAATGTTGCACACTTTGTACACTGAAGGGCTGATCCTGTACCTTACAGTGCACACATTCATATGGAAGGCAACGGAAGATTTTCTCCACTGGTGCATATAGTCCAGTGGAGAAGCCATCCATGTACCATTAGCCGTAAAGTTATTAAAAACACAAAAAAGTACAGGTATAGGATCCATTATCCAGAAACCAGTTATCCAGAAAGCTACTAATTACGGGAAAGTCATCTCCCAAAGATTCCGTTTTCATAAAATGTTAAAATATTTTTAATAACAAAAGTGTATCTTGTACTTGATTCCAACTAATCCTTATTCGTGGGAAAACAATCCTATTGGGCTTATTTAATGTTTACATGATTTTAGCAGACTAAAAGTATGGCGATCCAAAGTATTGAAATATCTCTTATCCAGAAAACCCCAGGTCCCGAGCATTCTGGTTTACAGGTCCCACACCTGTATTTAAAAAACAGTATTGTTTTGCTATCAGTATGGATGTATGCTAGTTTACCTATCATCAAGTACAAGCCACAGTCTAATTACTAAAGTGAAAAGGCAAATTTGTAATAAATGACACATTTCTTGTCTCTAAAGGTGCAAAGTTAATTGTGCTTTTAGTACTTAGATCATTCATCAAAATATATGACCCAGCACTGGACTACAGAAAAAACCCCACCACTGAAAAGTCTTGTAAGTGCTTACACATGCGTAATTAAACCAGATTGTTTTCAACTGGATTGCACATTAAGTTCTTATGTTTATTTAAAAACTCAGTGGTTTGTGTGAGTACTAAATGCCATGTATTTAATGAAATTGGGCTGTGTATATAACTTAGTATAATTAGTATTTTCAGGGCATTTTTAAATACTTAATGTCGTAATGGCAGTAAAGCAATTACAGTTTTTATAGCTGCGACTGTAGTCCCATTGTTTAGTGAAGTCAAAATCTTGAGGTTGAATTTAGAATGGAATCTGTGCAGTAAAGAATAGTCAAACGCTCTTCATGGCGCTCTTCATTTAACTTGAATAAATACCAGTAAAAGAAATTCTTCCTGACCCTAAAACCTCCAAATGGTTAAATACCTGAATATATTCTTGAAATGAAGCTATCCAACCATTTTACGCTGAAGCAATACATTAATACTGATGTCCACCACCTTTTTAGGGAAATTTCACAAAATTGTAATGAAATGTCTGTGAGATCCACAGGATCAAAGTCTCTCTAAGAGCAATTTACAATATAATGAATAGACAAGAACTGATTTATAGATGACTAAGTCATCCAGTTTGATTCATTCTGCTTCTTTTCATTACTGTGAGTTGTAGTGTGCAATAGGGGAATGAATATCATTGTTGGGAAGTCAATTAAATGTCTCTATAGTTTTATATTTCTGAATTATTGATTTTACTAATCAATTTGATAGACTTTTATTATTGCATTTCTTGAATTTAATGGGAAGTTCAGAAGTGCTGTAGGCACACTAGGCAGTTAATTTGGACAATTTGCAGTTCATCTTAATTTTTTTCTTTTTGGAATTTCAGCAGCTCCAATTTACCTTAGCAACCAGGCAGTGATTTTAAATACAAGAGTAGAAAATAAATAGGAGAGGGCCTGAAAAGAAACATAAGTAATGACGTTTTTTTCTGCCAGGGTCAATGACCCTCATTTGAAAGCTATAGAAAGATAGAAGAATAAAAAATGACCAATTAAAAGGTTAAAAAGGGCATTCTATACCATTTTAAAAGTAAACCTACAGGTTACATACCCCTATAATTAATTCAAGGAATATAATCTATAGATTGATGTTTTCTGCATGTTTTTGTAATGTTTGATTGCCTCCAATGCCACAGATACATGTTCTGCTTGGAGCAGGATTTTTAATGGGATATTGCACAGTTCTGCTTTGGGCTAATATTTTTATTTGTATATAGCTCCAAACAGTGATTGTAACTAACTCATTCCATGCCCCAGTGGAGTTGTCCATGACCCAGTGGAGTTTACAATCTATGGTCCCTGTCACATAAACAAATACATTGGTACATTTGAACCAATTTACATGCCAATAAAGCAACATTAGCCATTGCACCACTGCATCAGCACCTACAAAATACTTATTTTGTTCGTAGCAGTTGTCATATTTTTTATCAGAGAGGTTTTATTCTTGTGTCCTGTAGAGAGCCATGAGTGCCATTGACTACTATTTATCTTTCTCTGAAAGTCCTAAAACTATTAAATGTTATCAGCTGTGAAAAAATAGCCTTTTTGCCCTATTCAATTTGAATGGCTGCCCCCCTGGCTATACATTGAGGGAGCACTTGTGTGGATAATACACCTAGTTATTGTAGATCACTATTGCCTGCAAATGGCTGGCCTCGTTTATTCTCAATTATACTGCATGAATTTAGATGACGATGAGAGGTATCACTTTGTGTGCATTCTTTGACTGTATTGCTATTTTAGCCTTGCCTAATCAGTCTTTGCCTTGCTGACAGGATCTCATAGGCCTCTAGGAGGTAAATGGTTGTAATGGCAGATACATTAGATACGTATAAGAAACGGTTGGATGGGTTTTTAGCAAAAGAGAAAAAATAGGTTTGCTGAAAGCAGCTTCTGGCACAAAAGTTGATCCGGTGACTGGTCCAACTTCCCATTTGGAAGTAATTTCCCCTTTGTGAGGCAAATTGGAAAGGCTTCACACAAGGTTTTTCTCTGTCCTCTGGACCAACTAGCAGTTATGCATGATTCACTAGACCACAAAGTTGAACTTGTGCCTTTGTTTAACCTAAATTACTATGTTAGAGCAGCAATGCAGGTGGTGTATCTTGACATCTTTAACATCGGTTGAATTGGGCTATAAATGACACTCTCATATGCTGGGAAAACTCTCTAGGGTTTTTCTCCTAACCTGTAATGAGAAATAAAAAAAAACTATGCCAGCACAGATGTTCCTGAAACATTTTTTCAGGCAAATGTGAGGGTATGTCAGACCTTAAAGAGGATTTTAATTAGACAAGACAAATCCATAGCAGGTGAAACTTGATCTTAAAAATATGTTATTCCTAGTACCATATACAATAATGCCTACCTTAGTCTTAATGCAGAACAAGTAATACGTGCTGAATCTCAAATGCTACACCAGTTAATACTGTCCATCTGTGTTTACATACATTACATTTTTTAAAAAAGCAATGCTTCCATGTTTAAATGCAATTTATGTACAGTATATTTCCTTAAGGGTAGAATTTATATGTCAGATTTATGGGCCAAAATTGTAAAAGTTAATGGGCCTTAATTACCTGGGCTGCTATGGTATACTGTACTACCCTCCATATATATCAGTGGGGTTTTGGAGCATTACTACTACATCTTAACATTCATGGGCCTGTCTGTTCATAAATAGGACCTGAGGCAACTACTTGTCAGCTTGTGGTTCAAATGAAAACTAACAACTCTAAAATTAGAGTTAAGTATAGAGGCAGGATTCTTTTTAACTCTTGTTGTATGTAATTTGTTCTTCTCCACCCCTGTGTACAGTATTGGTGAATATACAGATTCAGTAATCGCTAGAATCCTATTTGCTAAGTTATGTAGTTTATGAATGGTCTTGAGTAAAAATTCTTCTGACTGTGTCCTTTATCATTTTACTTGTTTACAGATAACAGTATTTTATCTACTCACAAATATAATATAACAGTAAATATATTGATAAAATGCATTATTATCAGTACAATATATTTTACATTGCAGAAAAAGTATACGCATGTATAATTCTATATAACATTACTGAATAAGGCTTTGCTATTCTCGCTGTATGATAGATGCAGTAGCTGACCTTCAGCAGGACTGCCCCCCTGCAAATAAATCTTCAGATTGGGCCCAGTGCTCCTAATGAAGACTAACCCACTCCACCTTTGGGCCCACCCACCGCAAATGAGGGAGGTGGGGTGGCGTAGTTTAAATGGCAAAGCTGCTGGAGATGCTAAACGTCTGCTGTCCCGGGATCTTCTGTGGGTAGTAGCAATACTATATTTAACAGCTTTCCAGATAATAGATCCCATATATGTATAGGCTTTTACATTCTTATTCATTTTATATTTGCCTATCACGTAAAAGATAACTTGTCATAGCTACCATCATTTCTAGTTTAAAGAAGCACTGTACACCTATAAATACCTTTGCCCATTATGAGCATAATAAATTGAACTTGTGTTGGAAATCTATTCTGCCTAGTCTTAAAATACATTTGCCATGTACGGCTACCTAAATTAAGAACAAGTGCTAGGCTCCCTGTCACGGCTCAATATTCTTCCAGTAGCAGCCACCTTTGGCCTCCAGAAGAGCTCTCGGCTACTCAAATGCTGCCAGGTCTTAACTTGAGAGGAGCAAAGCAAGTGTTCTGAATGAGCAAAGGAGCACGTTAGTTTCCAAGGTTTTGGATGGAAGGCAACACCAGGTTCTCATGGATTAAACAATAAAGTGTAGTCAGGCAGGCCAGGGTCGGTACAGGCAGAGTTCAAGAATAGTCAGGCAGGCCGGGGTCGGTGCCGGCAGAGTTCAAGAATAGTCAGACAAGCCAGGGTTGGTACAGGTGGAGTTCAAGGATAGTCAGACAGGCTGGGTCAGTACAGGCAGAGTTTGGTCGGGCAGGCAAAGGTCAGGATTGCAGAATACAGAAGAATCAGACAGGCAGGGATCAAAACTGGAATAAGACAGACCAGAATCACACCCAGATACTAACAAGTTAGACCTAACAATGGGCAATCAGTTTGGGCGCAAAGCCCCTTACATATTTGAATTTCGCGTCAAATGAACGTGATGACATCACAAGCCCGAAACGTAAAACCCGGAGAAACCATAGGAGACATAGGAGAAACCAGCACAGAGGCAGGCGTCTCCGCTGGCCCACTAGACCACCAGGGTGAGCCGTTACATTATTTTAAAAAATCCATATGTTGCAAATGGTTTAATATTATTTAACATTCAGGTCAGTATTTGCATCATTTCCGGGCCCATTTATGATTGCCCGAACTTCTGTGCTCAGGCAATCATGAAGGAAAGCCTGCGTGAGTTTTCTAATAATGTGGGATTTCTTGTTGAAAAAAAAGCTTGTCAGTCTTTGCAAGTTTGATAAGCACAAAACTCGGTCAATCATAAATCATAAGCAGCACATGTAAGCATAAAATAGGCATGTAAGTTAATTAGAAGACCTGAGAAATTATAAGTCTTTATATTTTGTATAATACATAAGAGCTAGGAATATCTTGTAAACAATATCCTTATAAATGGTGCTTAGTGATGTCATCAGTTATAATGGCTGCTTAGTGATGTCATTTCTGTCACATGACTCGCTGATACTTCTGTATTATATGAAATAATATACTCCCCTCCATGACCTGTATGAAAGCAACCTTTGGCCTTTTTATATGGTCACTGAACTCCTTGGTGACTTATAATATCCTTTATATTTTACAATAGGGGATACATTATTCACTATATTTACTGTATATATTTCATTGCCTTATTCTGCAGTTATTTACAGAGCTTATCCATCATCCACACCAGTCCCTTCCCCAGTGGAGCTTTCAGTCCCTATCACATTTTTACACACTGGAGCTGATTATCCTTTCTGTATATGTTTGGAGTGTGGGAGGATAACACAGAGGAAACAAAAGCAAAAAGGGGGAGAATATATAAACTCTGTCATAGATTGTTGTCTGGCCAAAATCAAACATAGGACCCCAAGCTGCAAGATATCAATTCTCAGCCACCATTTATTCTCTACCTCCTGCTTCACATTACCTACTCCTTACCACAGAGCAGCAGTGTTATTGTAAACAGCAACCAACATACCACTGAGCAGTCTGGGTATTCAATTATTTTTTAAGAATGTCATTATGTGACTTTTGGATTATCCCACAGCTGCCTCAAGTAAGTTATTTCATTCTGGAAATATGCCAGATATCTGTTCTTATCTTAAGAACAGTATTATACTAGCAGGTATAAATTTGTGGAATTCTTGTATTTCAGGCATGAAAAGGTCTAATAAGCACTAACTAACTTGAATTCACCCGCACACAATATTTGATGCTTTCAGGGAAAAAAGATATGAGATGAGATGTTCCCCCTCCTCACCGTTGTATACTGTAGGTTTACTTTGATAGAGGGATATATTGAAATGTTGAAAATTATACACACCTTCTAAGATACATTTTCAATTTGGTTTCTGGATAATAAGATACATTGATTTCTTGAAAAATAGTTGTCAGTGTGTCATGGGCTTCAGACTGATATCATAAAATTGCCAACCCCCGGAATCAGGGCACTGTGAATGGCAGGGGAACATCAACAGTAATCCTACATGTGTCAATCTGTCAGTATCCAGATTCCATCTTCATGATATTAAATTGTATTTATGTTTAGGGTCAATTAAAGCCCCATAAATGATAGAAATGATTTGCCTTGGCTCTTACCAGTGTCGGAATGGGACACCAGGGGCCCACCCCCAAACCTTTGACCAGGGGCCCACCAATTAATCTTAGACCAGGGGCCCACTCTTCCTACTATTTTTCTTCCTCTCCTCACTCAACTTCTATTCTCCTAGTCTCTTTTCCTTACATACCATACTCTACCTTTCCAACTATTTCGCCTCTTTGTTCTCATAAAAATAGGGAATGGCCATGAAATAGGCCAAATGTTTAGCAGCATGAGGGCCCACTGACACCTGGGCCCACTGGTACTTTTCCTGGTATCCCGTGGGCCAGTCCAACACTGGCTCTTACTGTACCACAGCAGATACATTAGCTAAGGGGTTGGATGGATTTTTAGCAATTGAGAGAATACAGGGTTAGTGAAAATAGTTCTTAGTACAAAGTCGATCCAGGGACTGGTCCAATAACATTAGAGACAAAATGTATAGTTTTTACTTTATTATGAACAGAACAAACCCAGTGCTGCAAACTAAAGAACAAATAGCTAACATTTCACCCCAATCCCCCCATTTTATACAGTTGTGTTTGGTGGTTGTTAAATAACAGTATTTTCCAATATGGAACGTTTAGGCAGTAAGGAGTTAATGCAAAAATATCATTTTAAGAGACATGGTCAGCCATTTTCCTTCTTCCCATCCACCCACATAGAACATTGATTGGTCACATGTGGAGGAAAATTCTACTGTGAAATAAGGTTTTTATGAGGGATTCTCGGAAAAAAAGTCAAAAGACATGAATAATGCAATGCAGACTGGGTGTGAGCTAAAAAAAGTAAAGTCCTGAAAACCCGCTGCCAATAAGAGAGCCTGTGGCTATGCAATGCCTCCTTGTGGAACTTCTATGAACTACACGTGCCTGTCTCACGTATGATTTATAGTACACCCATATATGTCTTGAATACAGTCCAACAGGATACAGATATGTAAGCTGCACTAAAAACCAAAAAATCCTAAACTTTTAACATTTAAACCTGCCATATAAAGGAATATCATTTTCATTTTCATAGAGGCGTGGACTAATAAATCCTCACTCCAGATGCGGAAAACAATCCTGTTTTATGAAAAAAATGTGCTAGGGAGTGTTATGTCTCTCATATTGGGAGGGTGGACATGTTGGGACACAAGCAAGCAACTAAGGCTTAATATTATAACTTGCTATTTTTAATGCTGGTGCGCCTCTACTCATTTTCTAATTTGAATATTATGGGGTGTAACAGGTAGTCTCCATACAGTGAGCACCCAGACTTCTAATAATTATAATAAGGTGTGCCAAACTAACACATTACTAATATATACTCATGTGACTGAGGACCTAACCGTGCTTTATGGAATTTATAAACATTTCAAACATGTCCAATTCATAAGGATAATAAACAGTGCTGGAACAATATTGTAACAGATGCTGTGGCACCAACAAGTGTTACATGGCTTATATAACTCAAATGCTGTCCTACTGTAAGTAAAGGCTCAACAGTGAACTATGGGAAATGTAGTCTTTATGCACATGTACCAGGTGATAATCAAGACCTTGAATTATTACAACTAATAAGATGGAAACGTCTAATAAGGATTACTGCAGTTGCTAGCTACTCAGCTTCATAGTACATGATGGGATATTTTATTTTATTTATTTTTTAAATACATTGTTTGTAAAACAAAGTTTCAGAATAAACATGTCTGCACTCACCTACTTGTAACTCTGCTCTGGTTGTTGTGGGGTGCTATGGGTGCTATAAGCCTCTCACAGCCTGATCCACTGTCCAAGAGTATACATGCAATAGTGTAGAGGCAAGCACATTTACATTTCATTGGGGAATGACATCCCTTCAATTCAGATCATGTATTGTAAGTTATACAGTGCAAACATTATGTGGCCTGCACAAAGTTTAAGGGTGTCCTGTCTCCCTTCTCATGTGCACCCTCAGGTGCATCTATGGTCTTTATAACATTCTTCAGTCCTAAGCAGACAATCAGTTGTAATTTATTATATTAACGAAACCTCAAAGAGAAGATACTCTAAAGAAATTCACTTTGGCAGATGTATAGTTTATTGTGCTGCAGAAATGTTGAGGTGTATAAGTAGGCTACAATATTATAGGAAGAGTGCATGTTTAGAGATATTTATGGGCTGTATAAGTCTTATTTTAAAATGGATAGCATCTTTAAATTAATGTTTATGATTATATAGAGAGTGAAATTCTGAGTCAGTTTTCAATAACCAAAAAGTTGTTTTGTCCCCTCTCTGATGAACACTTCTCCAGAGAAGACATTAATCTCTGTTGCCTACTCCTACCTTCAGCCCTGGGGAAGTTCTATTACATGCTAAAAGTCTACTAACTGGGCCAGGACACATGTTTCATATTATGGCTAAATGTGGAAAAATTTATTTTTGTAGGTTTTCACATGCCAATATTTGTAAAATCTTTTTTTAACCTGGGATAAAGACAAATAAAGATTTCGTACAAGACTTTAGGTAGAAACCAGTTATGGAATACCTACGCCATCTGTGTGACCTTGTAGAAATGTTTTTCTTCTTGCAAATGTGATCACAGTATTTTATGCACTTGACTTGTACTGCTATTTTGGTTTCCTCAACTAAGACATTTAGCATTGTATGTTGTAGAATTACTTTCCTAAAGCATACCTACTAACCTATCTGCTAAAGGATCAACATTCAAAGAGGGGCACAGAAGACAATAAGAATTTTTAACACAACATCCAGTTTTTCATTTGGTGGGGACACAAAAATGACAAAGTTCAGCGTGGGTGCCACATAACTGTAGCTATTAACAAGAACCATTTGGTGGACTTGAACCCACCTACAGGATCTGACAACTTCTGGCCTAACTACCTTAAGCTCCTCTACCAAGAAACCCAACATTGGAAATTTTAACCAGGCTTTTAGGGGGCACTTCTGGTGCACTACTGAGGATGCTCATTCCCTAGAATAGAAATATTTGACTAAATCCTTAAATATGGAACATTAGGCCTTTACTCATTCATTCACACACACACACACACACACACAAACAAACACACACACACATATATAAATAGCAAAGAAAAAAAGATGCACACCAGGATTTGTATACAAAAAGTTAAAATTCCATATTTATTGGTTTACATTAAAAAATCAGCCAACGTTTCGGTCTGCTCGTAAGACCTTATCAAGACCATATAGGAGCAGACCGAAACGTTGGCCGATTTTTTTAATGTAAACCAATAAATATGGAATTGTAACTTTTTGTATACAAATCCTGGTGTGCATCTTTTTTTATTTGCTATTTGGATCATTTTGCCAGTAAAGATAGCACCCAGGTATCGACCCATTAAGATATACATTATGGTGTGCATTAAGGACTTCTGGACTGTATATATATATATATATATATACGTGTAGAAAGCTGACGCACACTGGGATTTATCAAAAATAAAACTTATTTTATTAGATCGACGTTTCGGTCCACACACGGACCTTTTTTCAAGATAAATACAAAGTGCAAGTGTAGACAATTTTATAGACTCATATATATATAGTGAATAAAGTACCCCCTCTTGTAAAATATAAGGATATTATAAGTTACCGAGGAGTTTCATGACCATATAAAAACACGAGGCCGAAGGCCGAGTGTTTTTATACAGGTCATGGAACTCCGAGGTAACTTCTAATATCCTCATATTTTACAACTGGGGGTACTTTATTTATTATAATACACAAATTTCAATGAGTCATGTGACTGAAATGACATCAGAACTCACCGTTTATAACTGATGACATCAGAACTCACCGTTTATAAGGATATAATTTACAAGATATTCATGGCTTTTGTGTATTATATATATATATATATAATACACAAAAGCCATGAATTTCCTGTAAATTATATCCTTATAAACGGTGAGTAGTGATGTCATCAGTTATAAACGGTGAGTAGTGATGTCATTTCTGTCACATGACTTACTAAAATTTGTGTATTATAATAAATAAAGTACCCCCAGTTGTAAAATATGAGGATATTAGAAGTTACCTCGGAGTTCCATGACCTGTATAAAAACACTCGGCCTTCGGCCTCGTGTTTTTATATGGTCATGAAACTCCTCGGTAACTAATAATATCCTTATATTTTACAAGAGGGGGTACTTTATTCACTATATATATATATATATATGAGATAAAAAGTAGACAAGGCTAAAGCTGGCCATACATTTGAGAATTAGATGATCAATTTTAATTCCTGAATATAGTGACCAATTGTTTTTTAATTGTATGTATAATAAGATTATTCATTCTGGTTTGATGTTAACAGGTAAATGATCACACATGTGAGAATTATAAATGGATTGGCCATTTTCTAGACATTTGGTTCAGATGACTCACCATGTCTAACCACTTCATTCCACTTGATCATTATTTACCACTGAAATGAATGATGTGCTCTGCTTGTATGATTGAGGAGTATGATGTCCAAACAAAGTTTATTTCATCTTTATTTCAGAATTTTGGTTGCTTATGTGTTGTCTTAAACTTGAGGCTATTGTCATATTGAATGATTTTCAGCCTGATATATTTTAGCTAATTCCCTTTGAAAACTAACTTTCACTAGAATGGGAAACATCAGCAAAGGCAGGTAGGTGTGAGTAATTTTTGGCTCAGTAGAGCATTTTCATGCCAAAAAATATACTCACACCTGTGCTTCCCAGTGCTTTTTGCACCTGTGTTTCCCGGGGCTTCCAATTCACAGTTTTTATCAGTGTGATATAAAGTTTGAGGCCATACTTTTAAAGTCATGCAGTCCATAATACCATATTCAGTGCTCTCCGTTGTTTTAAGGTCGCTTTATATTAAACCTGTTTTTACAAAATAGCTTTTGAGAAAGTATTTCACTGGTGTTCAGCTGCCAATAATGATATGAAACTATGTGCATATTTAAAGAATTAATCACCTGCAGGCTTAAATTATTTCATGCCATATATGTCAATAGGATATCATGTAAGAATGTTAAACAACCTTGGAATCAGTCCAGTTAGAATGTTCCTTGACGAGAATGGTTCATTCTTAAGTTCAGCTTTCAAGAAAATGACTAAATGCCATAGATCTCAGACTCATACGAATTTGGGCAGTGCTTTTAGTTATCACATCAGGGTCTACCACGTCAAGTGTTAGATTGCCAAGATATATTGCTTTATTTAAATGAGCCCTATCTACTTACTAGGCCATATTATTTAAAATATTACTAATAATAAGTACCTAGCAAGATTATCTAATTCATTTTTTGTTGAAAATGTTTTGGGATTATGTGGATGGTATATGATATCAAGTCATTCTAGAATCTTGCCTCACTTTGTTTAAGACAGTTAGTGGCACATTTACTAAGGGTCGAATATCGAGGGTTAAAGGAGAAGGAAACCTAGTCAGCGCAAACCCCCCCCTCCCGTGTGTTGCCCACCCTCCCTCCTCCCCCCTGGCCTACCTGTCCCGCTGGGCAAATGCCCCTAATTTGTTACTTACCCTTCTGCGCAGGTCCAGTCTACGGAGTTCACAGACGACATCTTCTTCCAAGCGATCTTCTTCCTGCTTTGACCGGCGCATGCGCAGTAGGAGCATTTCGCCGGTACGATCTACTGTGCATGCGCCAAAAGTCACGAACTGAAATTGGAAAACTTTGTGACTTTTGGCGCATGCGCAGTAGATCCGTACCGGCGAAATGCTCCTACTGCTCATGCGCCAAAACCCTTTACTAAGGGTCGAATATCGAGGGTTAAAGGAGAAGGAAACCTAGTCGGAAGAAGAACGCGTGGAAGAAGATGGCGTCTGTGAACTCCGTGGACTGGACCTGCACAGAAGGGTAAGTAACAAGTTAGGGGCATTTGCCCAGCGGGACAGGTAGGCCAGGGGGGAGGAGGGAGGGTGGGCAACACGGGATGGGGGGGAGGGTTTTTGCTCCGACTGGGTTTCCTTCTCCTTTAATTAACCCTCTAATTCGACCCTCAAAGTAAAATCCTTTGACTTCGAATATCGAAGTCGAAGTATTTACCGCAAATACTATGATCGATCGACGGAAAAATGTTAATTCTGTGTTAGATTCCGTTTTCATATCACTGTAGTACAGATGGGAAGATACAAATCATATGTTAGGCATCTGGAAAGATATAACTTTTTTTCCAAACAACGCATAATATAATAGGTCATGCTTAGAAAGGGGAAGTAAATTGAATTCCATCTAGAGTGGATTGTTCAGCTGGAAAATCTGTTTTCTCACAAGAGTTAAGCTTGGTTGACTTTTTTTTAAAAAAAAATATTTACTTTTGGGACCAGATGTTTCTTTAAGCAGTATGTTCATTTGGCAAGGGATATTTTCCCAAGAAAAACACATTGCATCTTTAAATCGGTGGAAACTACTAAAGTCTACTAAAAAATTATTGAATCATTAAATAAATCTAGTAGGATTGTTTATAAATCTATTAGGATTCCTTATATCTGGATTGGGATCAAGTACAAGATTCTGTTTTATTACTACAGAGAGAAAGGAAATATGTTTTAAAAGTTTACATTTATTTGAAAGAAATCTATAGGAGATGGCCTTCCCAAAATTCAAAGCTTTCTAGATAATGACTTTCTGAAAAATGGATCCTATTCTGTATTTGTAAATTTAAAGGACAAGGAAAGGGATACACACTGGGGGTGGAGTGTAATTTTAGACCCTTGGCTAATGCTTCTCCTTGCTTTAAAATGTGCTGGCCTGTACTATTCTTCACAGGAAACCCTTCCAGCAGTTCTGGGCTGTGCACATGCACAATAGAGTAAAACTGAAACTTAACGTTAAACAGCCAAACTCTTGCTCTGTTGCACACATGCACAATCCAGGTTCTTATAAAACATCCTGGGACAGGAACGAAATGGCAGTGCAATTCTTAATAGAGACTTACATCTGAAGATTTGTAAGAGTTTTGCTTCATTGATTGACTAAGAACCCTAATTATCCATGTTTTGACTATGTTCCATAGGACGTAAATAGGATAATTTGCCACAGTACTAATAATATATAGAAATAGATAGCATTTACAAGTTTGCACCCTTAAATGTTGGATAAGCTGCAGAAATATAAGCAGTTTTTTACATTGTCTTCTACTGACTATCTTTAATAGTTTTTTACATTTAAACATTCATGCTTTCTTATGTACCTATATTAATTTGAAATGTTCTATTTCTAATGTTGATGAAATACATAATACATATTCACATACATCTAAATCATACCATGTCTAAAGTAGTGTAAAGAACACAGTCAACTATTCCTTGGATTCTCTTTCAGGTGAAGTAGATGACATTGCCTGTAAGCAAGATGATAAAATTTACATGAACCGAGATGTTTGGAAACCTTCCCCCTGTCAAATTTGTGTGTGCGACAATGGTGCAATCTTATGTGATGACATTCAGTGTCCCGAGATGTTAGACTGTGACAGTCCTGAAGTCCCTCCTGGAGAATGCTGTCCAATCTGCAGAAGTACATCTGGTGGTCGCCCAAATAACCCTGGTAATTACTTGTCACATTAACTCACTGAGGTATTTTTGTCCTGTGTTGTGCATTTAGGTAATTTAAAACATTTCTTGCAATCAAAATAATAATAATAATATTGTTCTTTTATTGTAGTCTATAAAACCAAATTATATTTTTCCTATAGAGGAACATTTATGCAAATTGACCCAATATGTTTTCATTTAGAAAATACTTACTCTCCATTAAATGTAGTAACAATTTTGATAGAGGGATGCCTCAGTTCAGTTGATAATACAAAGTAAAAACATTACAAGCTATAAGGAGTATTTAAAATATCTGTTTCTGTTAAGTGGAAATTCCCCTTCTTTACATTATTTTTCTTATCACCATGCTCAGATGGGGCCACACCCCCCAACTGCTAAACCTGCACTTTCAGGGGTCCACAGATCTTGCTAACATGGGGGGTGTGGAAATTAGAAATATATGTATAGAAAGAGTAAAATACATACTACTGAGTTAGCAATGATTCCATTCTAGATTTGTCTGGAGAAATTCTGTCACTGGTTGTTATGGTACCTTCATTCTAAAGGCTACTGAACCGAACACATCTGCAGTTTAGGGGTTTAGAAAAATGAGTCCTTGCAATACAAATATATGAAATCATCCCAAAAGTTTAAAATGCAATCATTAATATTTTCTTTCTTTCTTTCTTTCTTTCTTTCTTTCTTTCTTTCTTTCTTTCTTTCTTTCTTTCTTTCTTTCTTTCTTTCTTTCTTTCTTTCTTTCTTTCTTTCTTTCCTGTTGCAGGACTAGGGCCCAAGGTGAGTAAATCCCTAATAATAAACAAAAAGTGTTTTTCTTTAGCTTTATAATACAAATATTTAATGATATAGCTATATTTGCATTTTTCCTATACTGCTAACTAGTGATGGGCGAATTTATTCGCCAGGTGCGAATTCGCATCAAATTTGCGCGATTTGCGTCCAATTTGCTCAATTTGGCGAAGTGAAACGGCGCAAATTCGCCCATCACTACTGCTAACCTCCCTGGACAACTAAATAGGAATTTCAATATCTGTGCATACTAGAACTCTTCATTTACTTGGGAAAGCCAATCAGTCAGTAATGGTCTATTTATGGTTTATGTTTCCATTAAACAGAATATTGCCAGATCACTTAATAAGCTAGACATGGGTGAATATGCATACTAGAGATGCTTAAGGGTTTCTTACACTTTAAAATAGGAATTACTACACTGAATGCATCAAAGAATACTATTATGGAAGGAACAAGTACTTAAATGTACCCTATAAAATGAAATGTTCTCTCCAATATATGGTTTGCTTTTTTCTGTTTAATGTTTGCATACATTCATTTGTAAAACAAATGTTTTTAATTAGTAGGCATTTTGTTAAGGTCATTGTTTTTTGTGTTCTTTACAATGGTAATCTGCCCACCTCTTACCATCCTAAACAAAGCCATTGCTTATGCAGCCACCGCTGTAACTAATCCATGGCTGTACAGCCTTTAAAGGGAGCCCCCCATTCTTTTATCTTTCATTGGGTGAATAGGTGGGTGCTATGACTGCTGTAGCTATCTACAGTCATACGGTCAATCTTGTCTGGTATAGGTAGTTGAGCCCTTCCAAAAAGCAGGTTACTTAGGCTAGAAAAGGTTTCCACAATTTATAGATCAAAATTAACTCAGAAATATTTTGCATTGCTAAAAATGCTCCCATGCTCTTGATAGTAGTAGGTATGAGAATGGCACCCAAGCAGGAGAAAGCCAATCTGGTTTTGGGAGAAAGCATTGAAACAATAGTTTATTTGAAAGCAGTTGCATTGTGCAGAGCTGTCTCTGTCTGAAAGCTCAGGATCAGGCACAATGACCTGAAATGTCTGCCTACACCAATATTACTACCTTTAAATACATTGATTGGTTCAGCAATAATATTTCAAATGGTAAAATTAATTATTTTCAATGTACACAATGTAATTTAGCAATATAGACTACACCATAAAAATCATGACAGCTAAAAAACGCAATTTAGTTTGATTCTTTGATTTTGCATTCTTTTTAATGGGATTTTATGTGCTTTATTTGAAACCAGGGCCAGAAAGGGGATCCCGGGGATGTTCCAGCTGTAAGTATTGTGTTTTATGTTTTTGGACTGAAGCAGGGTCATATTCTGTGTCAGCACTTTGATTCAGTGGTTAAACATGTATGGTTATGACAAAATGCCACAATGAAAAAACATGATTGTTTTGAAAACATGTATTAATCCAGCAAAAGGGGCAGAGCACAGTTTGTGCCAAAAATAAAGGCTCCATTCCTTATGCCACAGGATTGGTAAATAAGATCCAGTGTTATTAAAATAAGATTAGGTGCAAAGGGTAGATATTGGTTACATAAATCAGAAGGAAATTGACGTTGGAAAAAAGTGATAAAGAGCATAGAAACTGATTATTTCGCTTATTTTAACCATAGCACTTTAAAAATGTGTTTCTGCTAAAGTTTTAATGCAGATAATCTGCTCTATTTCGTGGCAACTGACAGAACAGCAAATGTAGATTCAACATGAGGTGACCTTAGGAAACATTACATCACATTGTATCACACCTGAGATAAAAGAAAAATATTCAATCAAGTGATTTTGCATCTATATTACTTAGGTCCACATAAAATCCTTTCTATTTGGAATAAAATAAAACTGTAGCTCAACCAAATCAGTTATGTCTGTGACAAATGATGTTGTGCAAGTTAACACATGTTGATTTGGCAATTAAATGTTCCAATGATCATTGTAATACACTACAGAAGCTACAGCAGTGTCATAACTTGTTTTGCTAATGGCAATTATCTGTTTCATTCATTAGGTATCTGGTATTCGTGGCCGTCCAGGTCCTGCGGTGAGTACTGACTGATAAATGATCAACATGATGTTATAAGCAGAGGCAAAAAATCATATATTTTTTTTTGTTTTATGAATCTGCCTCCAAAGTACAGTTTTGTAGTTTGTCTCAACTGTTATACAAATAAAAAATCATATTTTGTTAACAGGGACCCCCAGGATCACAAGGACCAAGAGGAGACAGGGGCCCAAAGGGGAGACCTGTAAGTAAAAGTTGAAGCATAAAGTAGTAGTTTCATTATATATGATTATAAAAGGTATACCACTGCAATAGATCAACTAGAATAACAGAATATTTACTGATTAGTGCTCTGTAGTTAGTGCTTGTTATTAGTTAGCTGTTATTAATTCAATAAAATACCTGCTCAAATATATATATTATTTGTGGGCAGAATTGTGAATCTTTACTACCATAAAGGCTATTAGATGAAAACTAAAGTATACATACATATATAATGTCTTTAAAACTGAAGTATTGATAGGCATAAAATATTGCTCATGGCTGTATGGTTTTTTCATACATTTGGTACAGAATCCATAGACATCCCACTCTATTAGAATTACTGTGGAGCAATTTCAGGCTGTACTATGTTTATCTAGTAAATCACAGTATTAAAAAATTGCAGAATATTAAGGTGTGGCCATTACTATGGCTATTTATGCATATCAGAGATTGCTTGGCTGTAAAAGAATAGATTCAGGTATGGGAGCTGTTATCCAGAATGCTCAGGACCTGTGGTCTTCTGGATAACAGATCTTTCTGTAATTTGTATCTTCATACCTTAAGTCTACTAGAAAGTCCTTTACACATTAAATAAACCCAATAGGCTGGTTATGTAACCAATGAGGATTAATCATATCTTAGTTTGGATCAAGTACAAGGTACTGTTTTATGATTACAGAGAAAAAGGGAATATTTTTTTACAATTTAGATTATTTGGATGAAATGGAGTCTATGGGAAACGGCCATTCCGTAATTTGGAGCTTTTCGGATAATGGGTTTCAGGATAACGGATTATTCAAAGTCAGCAAAACATAGGAAAGTGTCCAGGTTCTGTAGTTCACTCCCCTCTGCCGGTTAAGGGGAGGGAAGTGAACATCAGGATAACAGATCCCATACATGCACAAATAATTGTTGACATTGATAAAATAAAGGCAAATTACATTTGTATTTTCTCCTAATCAACACTGGATGTCAGTGCTGCTTCATAAAATTAAGCTAAGTTTATGAGCTATTGGAAAATCTTCAGATGCAAATAGTTTGGAAAGACTTTGGTGCGGTAGTTGAAACTTGTATTTCCATGTTTATTTCATGCATAGCTACAAAAAACAACATTTTATGTGGCAGATTGCAAAACAGCTGGATTGATTTTTTTTCTTTTTTTTCTCATGAACTATGGGGAAAAGCTAAAGACTGGACCTTTAACTAAGTTGGCTAGAAACATAGAATTTATATGCTTTGTTTCTGCAAGCTCTTCTTTATGTCTTTATTTCGAGGATTCAAAAATCATTGACTTTTTGGTTTGCACTTGACTTAATTTCTCAGATAATATATTCATATTTTTTGTAAAGTAAAACATTTTTGAGTAGAAAGGCAAAAATATTGATAGATATTGTAAGCAACATAATCAATACTATGACTTCAAGCTGTGGTTTGGCCTTCCAGCTGAAGTTTAAGGATTTAGAAAGGGAATAATCACTATATATGCTTCCCTGGATGCTCAGTGCTCCTGCTTTCAGGAGTTTTTCACTGTTGACCATTAATAAAAATATACAGAAATGTACTGTTGGACATAATGATACAAGACTGTAATTTTTACACGGAGAGCTAGATGGAAAATGAATGGCGTTTCCTCTATATTTTAGCTTACATGTGTTGTAACATAGGGCATTTCCTTTGTCCCAGCTGATTAAGTACATAGACCATTAAATCATTTCTAAATAGCTGCCCTTATTCTCTTTGTAAACTGCATTATGGTCAGCTGTGGCAGCAAATTTTGAGTGAGAAATTAAAGCTATTTTCTTAATGTGAAATGTATAATAACATCAAATAAGTCACAACATTCTCAGTTGAAGGCCAGGGATCCAGGGATGTTAAATAAATAGTGGTATTATGAAATGTAATAATTTTTTTTATTATTGGATAGGGTGCACGTGGCCCAGGTGGTATGGATGGAGAACCTGGAATCCCTGGACAGCCCGGAGACCCTGGCCCACCTGGGAATCCATCTTTGCCTGGACAGGTATGTTAAAACAAAATTTGCATACTTCATGGGATAACTGCCACAAGATAAAATATCCATGTATGGGTAACTAAGGGTTGATAGCTTGATAAAAGACCCATGGCGGTCTGAAACGTTGCCAAGTGTATTGGGGTCTGAACCCATTTCTCAATAAAGGCATTTTAAGCAAAGGAATCCATGACTGGTGCTGTCAATATCTGAAAATTGTGAGTGAACGGATACATGGTGGAAACCGTTGTACGTGCATCAGGACCTATGAATTGTGAGGCTAGAGGTGCTGACTAAGAAACCTAATGGGTAACTAAGGGTACAGAGAAAACTAAAAAAGATGCTTGTAAATTCTAGCTTGCTTTTTATTATGTGGGATTTATATTTTGTCGCAATCAGTTGGAAATGCAGACTGTGTTGAAAGTTCGTTGTTTTAGGTTTGTTTATAAAGTATACCCTTTCTCTATACACAGCCATTTTCCGCTCAGATGCAGGGTGGATTTGATGAGAAATCTGGACTTGGATCACAAATGGGATTAATGCCTGGCTCAGTGGTAAGTGTATTTTATACAGGCAATTAAACTTCAGTGCTTGATTATGGTTTTCCAGAGTTCCTGGATGATATTTTGTTCTGCTTTTTTGTTTCATATCTGCTTCTTCATGGGTACATCTCTTTTTATCACTTAACCTGATGTGTGGCTGGTTACTGACTAAGATTGTTTGCAAAATGCCCTAGCATGTGGCTCGTCTGTAGAGTGGGCAAAACATGATGCAACTGTTCTGTCTCCTGTTAAAGACATTTATATTAGACTTTTAATATACTTTTAATTTATATAAAGACATTTAATATGTACAGTAAGTTAATGTCACTGGACATTATTTTGAGAACTTCAGTTATAATTTTTACTTAAATTGTGGGTTTCTCTTAACATTCATTTAACTTGGTGGCTACAAATATATATATATTTTTTTTATTGTAGGGTCAAGTAGGCCCTAGAGGTCCTCAAGGTCTTCCAGGAAATCCAGTAAGTAATTGGTGTAATATGATATAATAAATGCCCACTAGTTTTTTTTTAAAATAATTAAAAACTTTGGTGGGTGGGTGTTGGTAGTTTGGTAGAGTAAGAGTAAAGAGTTTGAGCTTTGTGTCTCAACCAATAAAGAAAATGAAACCACACGGTTCACTTATTTAAAAAGCCATTAACTATCTACCCATTGGTTGAAATTAAGTATATATAATTATTTGATATGTGTTCTGCTATAGCCCGAATAAGGGAAAAATAAATGTAAAATTAATATGGAGGTACCACAGCCCAGTGAGATACATAGTGAAATATATTGTATACAAGAGAATAAGGAACAAATAGATATATGTTACATTCGTCTTTATTATTATGGTGTACTGGATAAACAAATGTTACATTTATGGAAATGTAATTTGGTCAGAGAAATGTGTATATACATATTTTGTTTTGCTTGTAATGATAAAACAAAATAAAATAAAGAATTATAACAAAAACAAAAGAAAATTAAAAGCAATTCCATTCAGTATGTAGACCATGAGTAGTGCAATCATATAGTCCATCTAATTAGGTGGAAGGGGGGCACATCATGGGGCAGATTTACATAGGGTCGAATATCGAGGGTTAATTAACCCTCGGTATTCGACTGCCGAATGTAAATCCTTCGACTTCAATATCGAAGTCAAAGGATTTACTGCAATTCCTACGATCGAAGGAAAAGTCGTTCAATCGACCGATTTTAATCCATCGATCGAAGGATTTTCCTTCGATCAGAAAATTGTTAGGAAGCCTATAGGGACCTTCCCCATAGGCTAACATTGGCCTCGGTAGGTTTTATTTGCCGAAGTAGGGGGTTCGAAGTATTTTTTTAAAGAGACAGTACTTTGACTATCGAATGGTCGAATAGTCGAACGATTTTTACTTTGAATCATTCGTTTCGAAGTCGAAGCCGTAGTCGAAGGTCGAGGTCGAAGTAACCATATTCGACCATTTGAAATTCTAAGTATTTTTTCTTCTATTCCTTCACTCGAGCTAAGTTAATGGGCCCCCATGTGTATAACTGGTTAGTTTGAAAACATGGGCATTGGAGAGAAACTCACAATCCTCTTACAGTTAGTTATGCTAATCGTTAATCCTCAAACAGCATAGTAATGACACAGTACAGGGTAACTGGAGGCCTGCAGGCTGAATGTGGCCTTCCGAATGTTTTTTTTTTTACCCTAACAAAATATAACATTGTTTTTAAATAAGGCAGTTAACATATGAATATATAAATATTTATACAAAATTGTAGGCATATATATTACATTGAATTTTTGTTAATATACCTGTGGCTGAAAAAGTATGGTAGATGACATCATCAGATGATGTCCTTATCAAAAGGGACAACACAAGGAGAGGGAAAACATCAGTTTCAGGTTACTTTATTGTTTTAATTGAGATGTCTTATATTCTAGGGTGGCATGGGTCCTCCCGGTCCTAATGGAGAAGCAGGTGAACCAGGAGCTATGGTAAGTTACAGTGGTGTATATTACCCCTTTAATCTAGCCAGAAGCGTATATGCTTCCTATGGCCAAAGAACACTAATTGAGCTTCAATTAAATGTTTTTTGTTAAAATACCAAAATAAATAGATTTAATGTTGTGACACTATTTTATCTCAATTTAAATGTCACAATGAAATTAATTTAGTTACAGTTATGTAAGAGAAAATCACTAAACTAAACTATACTAAATCACTTTTATTAATTTGATTAATTCTCTATCTTTTACTTGCTTTAGATTACATTTAGAATTTGTTGTGGAAACATTCTACATAAACACATTGCATCTTGCCTTATTTAAAGGAGAACTGGGCGGGTGGGTTGAAAATGTGAAGTGCCTGGTTTGGTGTTGCTGTTAGCAAAAAATTGCACTGGCCTGGGTAGTTCTGTAGGGGCGCATCCGCCACAATCTTCTTCCTTTTTGTCTTCTTTTCTCTGGCCTGGGCAGGCAAATGCACAGTAGAGTGAAAAAGCTGGCATTTTGTATCTAAGTTCAGCTTTCACTCTATTGTTCATATGCTTGGCTAGATTGGACAGAATAAGCAAAAGAAGAAAACCCCTGGGCCCATTGCAGTTTTTAGTTAACAGGATAACCAGCCTGGGGTATCAGGTAAGCCATTATAATCACTAACATTTTGGCATCCCCCAGTGAATATACCTGTAATACTCCTGTAATGTAAAAATGGGAAAACATGAATTTGTGCTCTGTGTGCTCAAGCAAGTGTTTTTGTTTGTTTAGGGGCCAGTCGGTTCTCGTGGTCCTGAGGGTCCTCCAGGAAAACCGGGTGAAGATGTAAGATTCAGTTCTAATATTTCTTTATATCATCATAATTGATCATTTCATTTCTTTAACTTTTACTGTGAAAAATCACATTCCTTATAATGAAACCCTTTTTCCTCTAACTTAATGGGAGGCCTTTGCATCTTCTGGAAGGACCTGCTAGAGAATAAAGAATCAGAGTGTGTATTTTTATGTATGAACTCCTAATATATTTATATTTAGCTAGAATATTTTAAACAATTCCAACTTGACCAGCCTTTCTTCATAACTGAGATCCTACATAGCCTTTCTCAGATGTGTGGTTCTTCTCTGAACTCTTGCAATACTATCTTTCTGAGCACTGCAGACCAAAACTACACAACATATTGTAGATGAGGCCTTGCCAGTGGTTTGTAAAGAGGAAGCATAAACTTTTCCTCCTGTAAATCTATGCCCCTTTCAATAAAATGCAATAACTTGCTGACCCTTCCTTCTGCTGAATGAATTGCATGCTACAGTCACAAGAACCTCCTGGTCCTTTTCCATCAAGGATTTACCTAACATAGTACAATAGAAAAATAGTAGGTGGTAGTGATATATCATATTCCACCTCTTTGTCCCAAAGAATCCTGTGTAACTGCTAGTTGATCTAGGGCATAAGGGTATAACAGGGCCTGCATATTTTTAAATCATAAGTTTATAACCTTACATTTATCAACACCGAATCTTATCTGCAAAGATATTCAGTTTCTCCACCTCCAAGGATGACACATACTGGATAGATTTAAGTGTTCACTAAGAACCTCTGTAAACCATCCTAGTTTTCTCTCCATGTACAAACAGCTGTACCAAAACCAAGACCTTAGTTTAAAAAGTAAATGTTTATGCAGCACTGTAGAAAAAGCTTTGAAAAATCCAAAAATATCCTACTTACTACATGACTGCTAGCACTGCTGTACTACATATCTCATCACATAAATATTTATTTTGAGCCATGGGAGTAGTTTGGCTCTCTGTTCCATAAATAACACATCAGCATCTCACTCTTTCATGGACTGCAATTTTCAGGATTTGAAAATTTGATTGTATGAGGGCAGTCCAGCATGTTTATAAGGGTGGGGTAAGTTCAAATCTGTATAAGCCTCTAAGCACTGGTATTTTATTTAAAATGACATACAGTTTCTTTGCAGGGATATTGGAGGCAGGTCTTGAACAGTGATGGGCGAATCAGTGGCGTTTTGGTTCAGCCAAAATTTTGTGAATTTACCGAAAAATCTGCAAATTTATCGAAAAATTCATAAAATGCATTCAATGCAGTCAATGGACGTCAAAATAATTTTGACGAGTGTCAATTTTGTTGCGAGCGACAATTTGTATACGAGCAACTATTTTGTCTAAATGCATTAAAATCAATGGGCATCCAAATAATCTTGACATGATGCGACAATTTTATGCACGCTATTATGCAACTATTCTGATTTTGATTTTTCACAGCAAATTTTCGCTGCAGTTTCGCTAATGTATTCACTGGAAGCCAAACGCAGAAATTCACAGCGAATTTGTGTCTGGTCGAATTTATTTGCCCATCACTAGTCATGAATAAGTATTATCTAAGATTCTATTAAAAATATCAAATTGGATGATGTTTTATTTAGATAGGTAAAAAAAGATTGACTGCAATGCAAAATCTAGAAAACCCCACACAATTTTTTAAATATAAAGATTCTAGTTCAATATATGTTATGATTCCAGTTCCACTTTATTTTTGTAAACCATTTTATTTTTAAATAATGCTTAACAGTTTGCAAACAATGTGCTAATTTATCTTATTAGGGTGAAGCTGGAAGGCCAGGACAATCCGGTGAAACAGGATTCCCAGGATCTGCGGTATGAACACCAGTAAAACACTGTTCATGTGCCAATTTCATGTTTCTTCAGAAAAAGACAGATACTGACCAGAGTTATTATATTCACTGTACATGTAGATCACTGTTGTCTATGAATGATATGTTATACTTTGGTACTTGTCTTGTTACTGTATATTGAAAAATACATTTAAACTGTGAAATATTAAAAGATCAATGCACAGAGTTTGCAGAGTCATTATATTATAACAAATATCTTGAAAATTGTTGTTTTTTAATTTTAAAAAGGGTAGTTAAATATTTTTTGTTCCTGTTTAGGGAGCTAGAGGTTTTCCTGGTGCCCCTGGACTTCCAGGTCTTAAAGGACACAGAGTAAGTAAACATTTTTGTTTTACACGTTTGATTGAAAACTAGAATCATCTGGATTCTTTGGCATATTATCTGTAAAACCTTGATAAAGGCTCCTGCTTACCATTCTTAATGGCACATTGGTTGTTTTCTCTTCTGGCATATTCCAGGCAGTGGAAAGCACCATAAATCACTCCTGCCACCTCCTGTTGTTGGCAAATTTACACTAGAGCATCCCTAGTGCTAGAAAATGGCATTTGGCAGGGAAGAAAATGTCCTACATGCCTTCAGCTTTGTCTAAACAGTGCCTGCTTTTTTGGGGGAAAATACCTATATCAATTATTATGTATTGTATTTCCAGCAGGGTGGTAAACAGTTTATATCAATGCCATTCACTAGAGGGATGGATGAGACATCAGAAGATATTTTCTGAAAATAAGGTTTCATTTTATAGTCTTATAATAGAGAACAATTGTTATAATGTATCTTATATTTTAACCCTGGACTGAGGAGACCTGTAGAAACAGAACTTTCTTGACTGCATGTACATAAGGCAACATTTCATGGGGTATGGGACAGATGGAGTTATATTGTAGAGGTTTTTATTGAATAATATTTTTCCTTATTCTTTTTTAAGGGTCATAAAGGTTTGTTTGGGCCCAAAGGAGAACTTGGCGCAGCTGGATCCAAGGTACCCTTACAAAATGTTACAAATATACCATACAATTGTTATTTATTAAATATTTATGTTTGTTTTGTAGCTTAGCTCTAAGAGACAAAAAGATTTCAGTGTATTTTGTAAAAACATAGGTCACAAGGGTGTCCTGGAATCACTAAAGAAAGCACTAAAGAAATATATATCTATTATTCATATTGTATTCACTTTTGACTATTTATAGCACCTCAGGATGCAAACCTTTAATTAATTTCACTTCAAATGTAATACTTTTCATATTGTGGTTGTAGGGTTAAAGGGGATCTATAGAGCACAATAAGTGGCTTTGTAATAACCTTTTGTTATTTATTCTGAAACAGTTTTAAAATACAAAAGCTCAGTCTCTGCTTTAGAACAAGAACACTGCTCCAGTCCCGTTAACTAAACCAAGTGGCAGCCAATAGGAAATAAAAAGAGAATTTGTTATAAATGTCTGCTCTTTTCCAAGTGCTCAGTAGACGGGAGTGCCTCCAAGGCAGATTGTCTTGTTCACTTTCCAATTGTTCATCTACCAGCCAATGCGTCTTTATGCCTGTTAATATATGTTTGTTTAAAATACAGACCTGTTATTTCATCTTTTTTTTTATTTATACTGAATATGTGTCTAATTTCTGCATTTTTAGGGTGAATCTGGCCCTACAGGACCAATGGGATTAAATGGCCCTGCTGTAAGTAGTCTTATTTGATGTGCTATTTTGCTTTTAATAATACTGACTATATGTATATATATATATATATATATATATATATATATATATATATATATATACTGTAATATATATAGGCCAAGGGGGAGCACTCTACACTTGATATATTACATATACATATATATATATATATATATATATGTATTTAAATTGGTGGTTTCCCATAACATCACATGATCTGTTCATATCTGTGTTTGTAATTTAAGTATAGTATGTATTGGTCTTGTTTAGACAACCTAATAGAACAGAGGGATGTTTTAGTAGCTCTGCCTGAAAGCTGAGAAGAACATCAGTAAATGGCATAGTTAATGGAGTACTTGGGGGTTACTGGTACACAGTAGAACAAAACAAATGTGTCTGAAATTAGATCATTTATATATAAACACAGTATAGGTAATTTATATTGTGGGTGCCAGGATTCAAAGTACAGAAATGGGTGTAATTCACTATTGTGCTGCATTGTTGAGACCTGAGGCCACCAGAAGGCATGTAGTCTTTCCTCCTCCCTTCACCCAAATTGTGTGTCATTTAGATGTGTAAGGAAAGAAGTGGTGACATACACAGGCTACAATTGAGCTCTTTACTTACTGCCTGCCCTATGATTGTCTATTCCACATAAAATCATCAGTGACTAATTTCAGATATTATATTCAGATATTATATTATATCACAATATTAAAAATGATATATAAATAGAGAGAGGGAGAGAAATGCTGTTTCCCTATTTACAACAACTAACATCAACAAGGTGCATCAGTATTATTTGTACAATATATCAAGTGTATCTACAGATGCCTGATCTCCTGAAAACTTGGCTTGGACCTAAAAAAAAATTATTCTTGTTAAAATTACAATTATGCTACATTAAATAAAGCTTTGAACAAGAGTTTGTGTTTTAAATAGCTATTTTTATTTCAAACGGCTTAATGTTTAACCTTACTTTTTAATTTACAGGGACCTAGAGGAATGCCTGGAGAAAGAGGAAGGATCGGATCTCAGGGAACACCTGTAAGTTAAATCATGTTTTTTTAAAAAAATATTGGGCAATGTAAAAAAAAGAGTCTTTTACGCTTTCTCACATCTAGTAACCCATAGATGATTCAGATGTTTGTTTTCAAATAGCTAATCAGTGAATTCTATGTACTAATTGGTTGCTATAGGTCTTTAAGTAAGTAGCAAACTTAAGACTATATTAACCCCATAGTATGCCAAACACTGCTCCTCTAATTAGTGAGCAACTGGCATGGCTTGAACACTTGGAGCTCAAATTTTCATCATTGCAGTAAAAACTAAAATATCCTTATAGTATTTTACCTGCAAATTACTGATCAAAACTAATTGCTAAATGGTTGCTAGAGGGAACTGTGCACCAAAAGCTATGTCTCTGACATATTTACATAGATTTCTGGTCTTAATCAGTGCTTCAGAGGTACCGTAATATCGTACTTCAAATTTATATTTATTCATTACATTTGAAAAGTCTTTGGAATCAAACTATTATTTTTTTATATTTCAGGGTACAAGGGGTGCTAATGGACTTGTTGGACTGGCTGGACCAATAGTAAGTTGGAGTTTAAGTTTTTTGTTATAAAACATAAGGCATTTTTCAAAACGGAAACTCACTTAACATTATGTTATGTTTCTAGAATAAAATATTTTTATTCCAGGACAAATGCTATTTTGAACAGATAAATTGGGTTAAATGAGATATTTAATGGAGAACTAAAGCTTAACTAAAGAAGTAGGCTAGAAATGTTATACATTATGTTTTGTGCTTCAGTACCAGCCCATGGCAATCACATCCCTTTAGCAGGAAAGATCTGTGTCTCTGAAGATGCCCCAGTAGCCCCCCATCTTCTTTTTCTGCTGATTCAATGCACATGCTCTGTGCTGCTGTCACTTACTGAGCTTAGGGACCCACTCACATTATACAGTACACATAGAATATAAATGTCATAATATAAGACTGATTAGTAATTAATACAGATAATTAATACATGGCAGCACAGAAACCATCTTATATTACAGGGCAACCTCATTTTTCTGCTTGATAATTTGTGACAACCCCCAAGTTTAGCTTCTCAACAGCTGCTCAGAGCCCACTGAGCATGTGAGTGTCGCAGACACTTTCCAAGATGGTGACCCCCTGTGACAAGTTTGAAGTCCTGGATCATTGCTGCTATTAATAAACTGAAACTTTAGGCTGGTGCAATAAGTTTAGTATATTAAATATGGCAATTTTAGGGTTTAGTTTTCCTTTAAAGTATGGAACTGCATGGTCCATTCACTTGATAAAGTAGTTTCAGGACATTGTAGAGTCAGGAGGCAACACCACTTTATAATATAGGGTAGAGTTAATAAATACTTTTGCATCATTCACTGGAGCTCCACCCCATATAAAAAGCACTTGGGAAAAGCTAAGCTTTAAAATCTGCCACAAAGAACAGAATGCAGCATCAGGAATGAAGCACAAGTTAGTGGAAAGGAGAAGTCATGTCTGTGTGCCTCCCCCCCACCCACCCATTTTGGATAGAGCATTGCCTGCCACATGTATCATTCTGTTCAAGGGCCTAGCTTCAAGTGTCTGTGCTCCGAAGCACAGAGGCTCATTTACAAATGGTTAGGCACCACTTCTGGAGCTCTAAGGACTGCAAAATCAAAGCCCTTTGAACCCCATGACCCAATAGAGTTTCAGCATTACCAATGAACCGAAATAACTAGTGAAAAAGTACAGAGCTTTTGGTATTTCAATAAGACAATCCCATAGGCAAAAACAAAAATTTATTATACATTTTTGTAATGTAGGTATGAGGTAGCAGAAAGCGTGTTTATTTTAACATGTGCATAAAAAGTGTTTGGTGACTTTTATATGTTTTATCTAATAGGGCCCTCTTGGGTTGAGTGGTGCACCTGGATTTCCTGGTATCCCTGGTATGAAGGTAATATTTGCCATTCTGATCTTTTCTCTATGTAATCTTGTTTTTCATTTTAGCAGAAGTTTTTGAACTCAAAATAATTATACTTCTTAGAAGACTCATTCTTTAAATATCCCAGAATGAATAGATTATGGATGTATGAAGCAAAGTTCTGTGTATATTAATTATTTCATTTTAAAATACAGTTAAAACAGATTATATACAAAATACATTTGAAACCTCATTTAGCTGTATGACTCTGTATTTCTTTGCTGTTTGGTGCACAGTTAAAATCTGGACTTTAACCTCATACTGCTGTGCTAGCATGTAGGTCAGCCATAAAGATGGGTCCTTTTGTAATAGTATGGGATCTGTTTTCTGGAAACCCGTTATCTAGAAAGAGTTTTTTTTTCAAAACACACAACTTCTAAATATTAGCATTTCATATTAGTTTTTGCATTCTGTCACTAGGTGGAGCTAAAGCAAATTACATTACTGTAAATGCTCCAGACATCGTGATATTAATCATTCTCAGCATTTAAGTAACTACCCTCTACATTATTTTATCTGGTTTCCTTAAAGGAACAGTAACATCAAAAAATGAAAGTGTTTTAAAGTAATACAAAGATAATACAGTAAAACTGGTGTGTTTGCTTCAGAAACATTACTATTTTTTATATAAATAAGCTGCTGTGTATAGGGGCAGCCATTCAAAGGAGAAAAAGGCTAAGGATACACAGGCGATAGCAGAAAAGCTCTGTAGAACATAATGGTGTTATCTGTTATCCACAATTTAACTTGTGCCATATAGCCTTTTTTCAGTTTTCACCATTGCTACACAGCAGCTTGTTTATATGAACTATAGTAGTGTTTCTGAAGCAACCACATCCGTTTTACCAGTGCAGGGCAACACTACATGATATTTTCATTACTTTAAAACACTTTCAGTTTTTGGTGTTACTGTTCCTTTTCCTCTATCAGACAGCGATTTTTTTCTAAAAGCAGAACATACATGAGATCTACCTAATTTTCAAGAGAAGCAATACTGTATATAATAGATTTAGGGCACATTTAGGGGCAGATTTATTAAGGGTTGAATAATAAATTCTAATTCTAATTTAAGATTTATTTTTGTGGTGTCAAAATTTTAATCCCCCAATTTGAATGTTAATTCGAATGTAAGATTTATCACACTCGACAATGGAAACAGTTCCAATTAGAATATTCGCCACCTAAAACCTGCCAAGTTCATTTACAAGTCAATGGCAGATCTGTTGAACCATTTGAATATATCAATTGCCTTCCTGACATTCAAGCTTTTTTCGGAGGCAAAACTCAATTAGAATTTGATTCAAATTTCTGGGTTGGGACTATTCGATTGAATATTAGACGTTCTAATTTTTCTTAAATAACCTCCCATTTGAGTTGTGAGTATAATCGAATTTATTAGAATAAAAAAAAAAATCCACATAAATTCGAAATTCGACCTTTGATAAATCTGCCCATTAAAGTAATCCACAAGTGGTTCAAACACTTGTCATTGTCTTTAAAAACTCTTATCTTGCAGTTAACAAGTGGTGCAATAAAAATATGAGGAAGACAAAAAAAAATAAAACATACCAAGGTGCAATTACAAAAACGTATTAAAGGTGCATTCACTCAGTTATCGTGTTTAATCATGTTTAAAACTTCTAAAGGATGCTTGGGAACGTGTCTATACAGATTGTTAATAATGAAACCCTGTTGGGTAACTTAACACAATGGACTAATTAAAATAGAAGTCTGTTGTTGCTCTCGCCAGCAGTACAGACTGTGCACATATTATGTAAAAAGACTCATTTATATTTATTCTACAACTGAATGATATGAAGGTATGTTTGTCCCAGTCTCAGCTAATACTTATCTAAGCAGGTATTATTACTGAAATCTGAAAAAAAAGTCAACAATAACTTTTTTGGTCTCCAGCAACTAATATTGACTTCTAGAAACAGGGGCGCTTGTTAGATCCATAAACCTAGTGGCATTTTATCACCTAGATAAGGAAAATACAGACACTCTAGAAATTACACAAATTCCTCCATTTCACTTGAAGTGGCTGGGCTACTTTATTCTAACGCAGATTGAATCAGACAGACGAAGACTGCCTTAATCTATACTAACTGAAGTAGTTACTGCTAGTATGTTAATTAGTACGGGTATAGGGCTTGTTATCCAGAATGCTTGGGACCTGGGGTTTTCCCAGTAAGGTGTCTTTCCGTAATCGGGATCTTCATACTTTGTCTACTAAAAATTAATTTAAACAGTAAATATAACCCAATAGGATTGTTTGCCACCAATATGGATTACTTATATTTTAGTTGGGATCAAGTACAAGGTACTGTCTTATTGTTACAGAGAAAAAGGAAATAATTCATAAGTAAGAACTTGCTGGATAATGGCTATCCAGATAACAGATCAACATTCATTTAATATGCAGGTGCTAATTTATTTCCTGGAGAGAAAATTGTGTTTGGATTTGAACCAGCAAACACCCTTTGCTCTATCTTTAATTAGATTACAAGTCTCAGATTGAATTAAACAATTGAAGTTTTAAATGGTGTGTAGTGAGTTTATTTCTCATGCTTTCTTGGCTTTAGAATTAAATAGCTTTTTGTATACTAAACTAAAACACATAACTAAACTAAAACACATAATAAAGGTCAAAGGGAGAATTCCCAATGGCTGCATAAAGAACATTTCTGTAAAAACTCCAAATATGAAGAAAGAATACCAATACTACTTATTTATTTCAAAATATAACTCACAACTGTCCAAAGCACGTATTATTGACACGAAACTCTCCTTCTAATTCCAATAAAACTAAAATTAAAACAAACAAAACCAATTCTAGGCTAAACCCTAGAGTATACTGATCATTGATATCATTCATATCTGATTAACCATGTTAAGACAACCACAGTTTCTCATGCAGTCCTGGTAATCTACTTTTACAGAATTTGACTGTACACATGGATGAGCAAATTGCATAGTCCACAGGCCAACCAAACTGCAAAAAGCAGGTGGTAGGGATTCCTGCCATTCCATATCAGGCTATAACCTCCCACCCACAGATGAGGGTAGTACAGAAATGCAAAGAAATAAAAACAATACAATAAAAGTAGAGATATTGCACATGCCATGGTAACTGAAAGATTTGAAGAAATGTATTGTACTGTAAAGGTATAGTACCTGTTATCCAGAATGCTTGGGACCTGAGGTTTTTTTCCCGCATCCACGCTTCCGGTTTACTCTAATAGACCTGCGCTGACCTGCCCCACCGATGATGTCACTAAAGGGGCGGGACAAGCAGGCGCAGCGTCTATAAAAGACGAACCCGGAAGTTGGAAGCAACTATAGAGCAGAAGAGATCAACCCGCACCCACCCGCGAAGAAGCGTGTGAGGTCGGCCCGAACCCGCCCGACCCGCGGGTAAATCCTCTAATCACTAATTCAGAGCTACCTAAATACCTTTATTTTTATGTAGAACATATTACATGCCTTTAAAATGCATGCTTATTATTTTATAAATATAAAAAAATGACAATTATATTCATTTTTGCAAAAAATTTATGATTTATTTTTCTACACCGAATTACATTTTTGTCCTGATTAGTCTTATTACACTATAAATGCTTTGTACTTTTTTGACTTTCTCAAGTTTCTTGCTGGTTAACAAAGTAACAGCAACACTATGAACTCTTCTTTATCCTAGGGTGAAGCTGGTCCAACTGGGGCTCGAGGGCCTGAAGGTCCACAAGGATCAAGAGGTGAAAACGGACATCAAGGACCTGCTGGTTCACAGGGACTTCCAGTACGTTGGTTCTAATTGTGCCACCGGTTCTTTTTAGCACAATAACTTTAAACACCAGCCGATGAGGCCCATTTATTTTTAACAGGTTTTATAGTTGTTTCTTTTTTTTTGCTTCATATGAAAAATAGAAGATGGACTCCTCCACTTATTTTTGTTTCAGCATTAAATGTACCATATAGTTTCCCTCAAAATAGTAATGGACCGTATCGAACAATTATTATAGAAAAGTGCTTGAAAACTGTAAGTTCATATAAAGATCATATTATTCTATATAAACAATTACATTTCATGCATCTGGATTTTGCATAGACCACAAGGGACATGGGTAGATGAATCTACTTTGCAAAATGACTCATTTTCAAATCACATTGTTTCTAGGGCACTGTAGGAACTGATGGGGCTTCTGGAGCAAAAGGACCAACTGTAAGTAACTGGAAGTTATCTGTAGGTTTTATATGTTTGATGATGGAAAACAAAATCACAGTTGATTCTTTTGTAGGGGGTCCCTGGAGTTGCTGGAGCACCTGGACTTTTAGGCCCACCTGGATCTCCTGGACCTCAAGGAAGCACCGGAGCACCGGGTATCAGAGGCTCTGCGGTAATTATTAACTCTTTAACATACATGTTTATGTATGAAGGATTCCAACAATAGTTTGTCTGTTTTTTACATAATCGGTGTCAAGGAAGTTTCTTCCCAGATGAAATTATTTCTTCTGTATATTCATACCAGAGATGACTAATACAGCCATCCAGCTGTTGTCTCCCAACAACAGCTGAAAAGCTACAGGACGATCACATCTCATTGAAAATGAGAGATGTTACAGAATGTTAATTTTTAAAAAGTTATAATTTTGGGGGGGGGGGAAATTTATCATAGATCAAATTGGAAATCTTGCAAGTTTCCTGCAACTTCTAGACATTTGAACTAGTGGGGAATTTTGATTGAAAAAATCAAACTGGATGATTGTTTTTATCAATTTCACAGGTCGGTTGGGTTAATTGAATCAAATGGCTTAACTGTCTATTGTCCATAGCCTTCAGATATTCTATATCGCTGACTGAATTTGAACTTAAGCAGCCACTTGAAACGTTTTCAGTAGGGATGCACCGAATCCAGGATTCGGTTCGGGATTCGGCCAGGATTCGGCCTTTATCAGCAGGATTCGGATTCGGCCGAATCCTTCTGCCCAGCCGAACCGAATACGAATCCTAATGGGGCGGGGAGGGCAATCGCGTGACTTTTTGTCACAAAACAAGGAAGTAAAAAATGTTTTCCCCTTCCAACCCCTAATTTGCATATACAAATTAGGGTTCGGATTCGGTTCGGTATTCGGCCGAATCTTTCACGAAGGATTCGGGGGTTCGGCCGAATCCAAAATAGTGGATTCGGTGCATCCCTAGTTTTCAGGATACTTCAGTCCAGTTGCATTAGACTTGTTGTTAACTAGACTTGTTGTTAACTAGATACTGTATACAGTATCTCAGACCCTCATAAGAGACTGATCTGAGATATTGAATCCCAGATATTGAATCCCATAGTAGGCTAACAGCCTACTGTTTGAAGTTTTTTCCTGTTCATTAGATTAATATTGGCTGATATGAAACTGGATGTGCTTTACATGTTGCTCATTTTTTATTTTTGTTATATGAATTGCTTAGAATTACAGAGATGCAGACCAACCTGTTCATATTATGCTTTCCCTTCCTAATATTTAAATTGGCAAGGCAACTGCCTCTTTAGTCATGCAATCCTGTGCCACCTTGACCTATGTAGGGGCCATTAAAATAATTATGTGCAGACAGGGAGCAAATTGCAAAAAATAGGCAACATCCACCATGTTTTTTATTTCACTTTTCACACTGCCCTGCGCATGTATGAATTGCTGCAGGTCTCTGTGCTTCAAAAAGTGCAGAGGCAGGCGTAAGCAGCAATGAGGCCCTGTGTTTATTGCATGCCAGGTCGTAAGGACAGAACTGCCTTTCACCTGCCGACCCCTGTGCCCCATGTGCCGGGATAGAACTGCCAGAGCCTGGATAGAACTGCAGTTTAAATGAGCACTAAGAGACATGCCTATGCACCCCTTATTGTTCTTGTGCTGGTGTCTAAGCAGATGACCCCTTATATGTGCTTTAATGACTGAACTTGAGTATTTTTAACATGGTATATTTAGAATCAACAAGCAAGTAATAAAATCTAGACCTTTGCATTTTGATTTTTCTTATTTTACAGGGTGATCCAGGAGTATCAGGCTTCAAAGGAGAAGCTGGGCCCAAAGGAGAACCTGTAAGTAATGTTTAACAATTAGACCTTACATGTAACATTCATTAGAATTTAAAAAAGAAAACAACATTTAGCTATTGTACAGATATGTGTTTCGGTTCCACCGTATCTTGAAACAAGGTTACTTTAGTCCACTGAACTGAGCACCCTAAAGAATAACAGCATATACAAACACACACTGTCAGTTCTGATGCTTCTTCAGTCCAGGCTAGGGTTGCCGCATTTTTTAAGTAGAATTACCAGCCATCAGGGGGGGTGGTGACAAAAAAAGGACCCTGTAGAAGAAATCATTCCATGTTTCCTTGCTTATCTGGTTCCTTGACAGACTTGTACTAGAAAGCTTTCTGTATTTCATTATCATTTAAATTAACTCTATTAAACTTTGTAAAAAAAAAAACAACAACAAAAAAACCCCACTAATATTTGAAGTGGTGGTAAAGCCTTCAGTGCCTCCCGTTGATTTAAACAGAACCTGGCATACAGCACTGCTGATGGTGTTTCTAATGCTGTAGAGCATTTTCATGCCACGAACCTCAAGTAATTGGGGTGTCTGGTCCTTTCTATTAATATCAAGATGAGGCAACAGAATTGGTGTGGAACATTTCTTAACTTTCTAAAATGTTCTTAAATATTTTTTACTAACGACAAGATTGATATTTATAACAGGGTCCACATGGTCCTCAAGGTGCAACAGGCCCACTAGGTGAAGAAGGAAAAAGAGGTCCTCGTGGAGACACAGGCAGTGTGGGACAACCTGGACCAATTGGTGAAAGGGTAAGAAACAGATTATACATAAATGGAAATCACAAACATTTACAAACCTAGGTGCAAACTTGCACTATGCCTGTTGGCAATAGCAACCACTTAGCAATTAGTTTTGATAGTGACAATCTATGTTCATAAATAAGCTGCCAATGTACTGTTATATACAGTGGTGTAACTAGATATTACTGGGCCCCACAGCAAATTATTTTTCAGGCTCCCAAAATGTCTATTTCTATTAAAATTGTATATGAATTTTGGCCTCATAGGGCCCCTATACCTCCTGGCCCCGCTGCTTCCTCTGTAATTTTGCCTTTGGTTATATATGGTAGAATGGCAAGAGGAGTTTTTGCTTGACTTCCAAATCGCATGCTAGTTTAGGGTTTCACAATTGGGTATTTTGGTTCCATTGCATTTTTTCCATGCTTACTTTTTTTTTTTATTTTGCAATCCCGTTAAAAATACGATTGTAAACAAAAAGCGTGTAAAAATTGCAATTGATGCTAAAAATGGGATTGTGACAAAGAACACAACCATTTTTTTTAACATCAATATACACCATGTCCTTAGCCAAAAGTTAACCTAGTCTGTTGCAAAATCATTTCAGTCTACTTCAAAAAATACATATTTTCTAATTTTTTTCCCCAATGTTAAGCACCAGCTGATAATTGATTTATTTTTACCCTATCTCCATCTCTTTCACAGCTGCAGCCTAATAGGGAGCAGTTAACTGTTGTGGTGGGGTTGGGGGTTACCTGACGATTAGTCATTTGTTTTACTTTATTCTCCATCTTGCACATTTGCTATTTTCAATTTAATTTTCATTTTATAACCCGGAACATTGATCATTCGTAATTAAAAGAGCAGGCAAAACATATTTTAAAGGAGAACTAAGCCCTTGAAACAAATGTGAGTAGAAATGCTGTATTTTAGACATAGTCAGATCTATCAGTTGACGACCTTACAAATAAATTGTTAAGTAAATAAAGAACTGTAAGAAAAAATGCTAAAGATATTTTTGTGAAAGAGCTATATTAAAAAGTCACACACAAACACAATGCATTCAATATGTAATAATTGCAGCTGTTCCCCTTTAGGGCAATGACAGAATGCTCTTTATTCAAATCATGTAACTGAGTGGAAAAACCATTCGAGGCATTTTAACAGAGAATGCACTGCTGGAAATGGCACAGTTTGGTTTTTCAGAATGATGTTGGCAGCAAACTTTCAATTGGTCATTATTTTGTGTGTGTCTGTTTTCCTGTTTGTTTTAATCATTTTCATTTTGTGTAGCACTTCAACTTCAGTTAATGATTCTTTCAACCACCCTAGGACCTCCACCACTATTATATTAATTCTAGACAAATTTAATTTTATAGCATTCTTCTGTTGGTTCTGTATATAATATGCATGTATTTGACTAAAATGTGGAATGTCTTAGCCAGCTGTTCATCCTATCATAATTTATCTTTTTATGATCAGTAATTTGCAGTTTTTAAATGTATTTTACTGTAGGGTGCTCCTGGTAACCGCGGTTTTCCTGGATCAGATGGATTGCCTGGACCAAAGGTAATATATAACAAACGTATTGACTTTGAATGTAAAATGCTTTTTACAATAAAGACTAAGACATTTTTAAGTTAATGATTCTTTTTTAATCAACAACACACAGGGAGCACAAGGAGAAAGAGGAATTGCAGGAACTTCAGGTCCTAAAGGAGCAAATGGAGATCCGGGACGCCTTGGTGAACCTGGCCTTCCTGGTGCAAGGGTAAGAAATTAAAATGTGAAGTTTTTATCAGTGTCGTCTTGGGCGCGGCCCACTTTCCAAAATTTTTCCTCTCTCTCTCGTTACTCACTCTATTTATTCTCATAACCATACCTCCCAACTGTCCCATTTTTAGAGGGACAGTCACTCTTTTGACAGCTCAACCCACAGTCCCTCGTTTGTACTGGAAAGTCCAGTTTTTCTCTGCACTGAACAGCCAGAAAAAGAAACAAAGTTTATAACTTAATTGGCTTTTGGCAGAGAGCCCAGAACAGCCACAGCAGCAGATAAGATACTTTTGTAACAATTTCGAGATAAGCAAACAAGTAATTGTAACAATTTAACATAACAGGTCCCTTGGGGAAAGTTAGACTCACAGCTTTAAGGGCAATTCACCTTCATTAGCAAAACTGTAATAACTGAAAAAAACCACAGAAATATATTCAAACCTGCCAAATTTTGTAAAATGAGCATGGTAATTATTTTACCAAAATGTTGGGAGGTATGTCTTAACCACTGCTCCTTAGATATTATCATATATTCTTCCCTCCATGTTTTCTCTTTGTTGTCATCTACTGTAGAACTGGGGTATGGTCATAGTATAAACAGTGCACATAGTAGGTCAGAAGGAAGGCCCACTGATACCGTGGCACTCTGGGAGTTTTCCTAGTATCCCAGAGGGTCAGCCCAACAGTTTTTTATGGCAATTCTATAGTTTTTCCAAAGTAAACAGTAGCAGGCCACATAGTATTGGTGCACTTCTCCCTGCAATTCAGGTCTGCTTATTCTTCACTCACTCCCCAGTGAAAATCTCCATTTGCTGCCTCTTTAGCTCCTCTCCCAAGTTGCTACTGAGGCACAGGCCTCCTCTGCTTTATTATTATTTATTTATTCTTGTTTTTGCAGCGTATCTCATTGTTGAACATGTTCTGTTATGAATCTATTTCAGGGTTTAACTGGAAATCCTGGCGTTCAAGGCCCTGAAGGCAAACTCGGACCATTGGTAAGCTGTCGAGCCTGTGAATTGAATAAAACTATTTTTAGATGCAAAAATAAGAGTCATTTTGAGCTGTTTGCTAACAAAATGTTGTTAAATATATTCTGTTTTGATGCTGCCAATAGGAGCTTCCCTTCCACTTTGCAGCAGTTACATTAACATTTATTAACAAATACATTTTCAATAGTCTACTTAAAGAAAATATAAACCCAATTATAGCATTTACTAGATTAAATTTCTAAGCAAATTTCCAATATATATATATATATATATATATATATATATATATATATATATATATATATACACCAAACAGATCCGTACTCTCCTATATATATATATACATATATGAAAGAAAAAGCTCCCACTCACAGGACTTATCAAAAAACAAAAAAGGTGTTTATTCAGGTAACAATAACCACTAACATTTCGGCTTGCACTCAAGCCTTTTGAGCCTTTTGAATAAACACCTTTTTTGTTTTTTGATAGGCTTGAGTGCAAGCCGAAACGTTAGTGGTTATTGTTACCTGAATAAACACCTTTTGCAAGCTTTTTCTTTCTTCTACCTAAATTTTGGGCTTATTGCACCCAGGCAACTGCGACTGATTGACGTGTTGTGCCGGCTTCCAGACTACTATATATATATATATATATATATATATATATATATATATATATATATATATATATATATATATATATATATATATATACACACACACACAGTGGTTTTAAATGTAGTTGTTGATATCTCCTAGTCTCGGCCCTGGGGGTTATGACTTTTCAGAGGATGTAGTAGAAGCCAGCTGACTACCAAATTTTAAATAGCTTTAAAACCATTAACATATTTTTCATAATTAATGTGTATTAAATAATTGCTTTAAATTACATGCCCTATTATCATGTTACTAAAAAAAATTTATAAAGATAAAAAAAATATTTTGCAGGGAGCTCCTGGAGAAGATGGTCGTCCTGGCCAACCTGGCCCAATTGGAATACGTGGTGAACCTGGCAGTATGGGACCTGCTGGTCCAAAAGGCCACAGTGTAAGATACTGTGCAATAATGTTAACTTTAAGATATGAATTTCTTATTTTTCATATAAATTTTTTTTTTTTTTTTTCTGATAGGGTGATCCGGGAAAGCCAGGTGAACAAGGCAATGCTGGAGTTCCAGGTCAAAGAGTAAGTTTAATTTATTATGGCTACATATGTTCAGTTCGTGAAGGTCTTTTTTTTAACCAATATTCTCATTTTCATTAATAGGGAGCTCCTGGAAAAGATGGTGAAGTTGGTCCTTCTGGCCCTACAGGCCCTTCAGTAAGTTGGCAAACATGTATGTTTTAAAAAGCATTGTAGGTGTCATAACATACATCAGTATCATTCAGAGCATAGAAGTGATCAAACATTTTTATTTATCTGCTCAAATTATTGTTATTGTACAATGTGCATTAGTACAGAAACCAAAAACTTAGTCTAAAAAATCTTCTATGTATCTTGCTGGCAGATTAAATAAATAATGCATTGAATAAATTGGTTTTATTATTTTCAAGGGTTACATCACAATTTTCAGTACTTTTTTCAGTTTTCACTTTTTTCAGTTACTTTGTATTTTTTATTTTATTATTTTATTACAATATTTCTAAATTGTGCAGGTTAACATTTAGATTTAGTTGGGCCTAGTGGCTAAAGGTTCTGCTGAAAGATCTTTTAAATAATTTGTAACATTGTAACAAATTGTATATCAGCCATGTTTGCTGAGCTGCTATTGGAAAACACAAAAGGGGAAACAAATATTCTTAAAACATAAATTGCACATAAATGGCAACATTGAAAACAAATTTGTAGGGTAGTCTTAGAAAATAACAAATTTTGTGAGGGTGAAAGTTTGGTCAAAACTCTCAAATTCGAATTGTGAATTATCCAAACCCGATTTGAGTTTTAATTCGAATTTCAAGATTTATCATACTCTGGCCCTTTAAGAACTCAAATTCGACTATTCGCCACTTTAGACCTGCGGAATTGGTGTATAAGTCAATGGGAGAGATCCAGGGATCAATTTGGTGATGTCTGCAGCCTTCCTGACATTCGAGTTTTTTTCAGAGAAAAAACTCGAATCAAGTTTTTTTAAATTCAATTCGAGTTTTACTCATTCAAATTGAATTCGATTAAGGTTGATTTTATTAGTAAATTTAGATTGGTTGAAATTGAAGTTTATGGGAGTTTATCGGAGTTTTAAAAAACTCACATGAATTTGAAATTTGACCCTTGATAAATGTGCCTCAAAATATGAGTGCAAAATATAAAAGTAAGATAATGTGTTTTATTTTGTTTAATTAGGGCCCAGCAGGAGAAAGAGGAGAACAAGGTCCTCCAGGTCCAACTGGATTTCAGGTATTTCATTATCAAGGGCCAACATTGTAATGCCCTAACACTTAGTGGTGATGATAGTTACTGCTCATTCAGAAATATCAACCATTTTAATATTTATCAATTGCATAGGAAGGTAATAGTCATATAGGTGATATTTCTTGAACTACAACCCCCATTGAACAGAATGATGTTTAACTGCTTAAGGCAGTCAAAAACAATCTCAATGACTCGGGCATCTTCTTTGATAAATTTGTCAATTCCGTATTGACAAATATTAACTTGGCGGTGCTTTCTAAATAAATAATTATGATGATCAGTGTAGTGAAAAGTAAGGCTAAACAATGATAAAAAGCTTTCATTGTTTCAAGTAGCACACAAATAGACAGCTATCATGATGTTACTGAATTCCGAAATGGGGCAGTCTACATACAAAATGCCTCTTTCAATTCATTTGTTTGTAACTATATGACTGGATGTCACTAGGGTACTTCAGTTGGCAGGGATTACTCATGTAACTCAACTTCTATAAAGCACAACAAACCTTAAAAATAAACTTTAGGATTCCACTAACTCCATATATTTAACTTTGTCTAGTACCATCAAATACAAGTGTTTGTAATTTTTGATTTTATATAGGGCACATTTTCATCTGATCGGATCTTTGAGGCTAGAATTTCTAAGAAAAAACAAAAAACTTTATATATAGAAGATAGATATATAGAAAGGTGTAAGAATTTAAATTTCTGCCCTATCTTTGCCAAAGTCTTCAATCACATTCTTATCTATGGATGGTGCAGGTTTTACTGCTCTTTATTACAAATTATAGTATGAATTAAAGCTTTGCAAATAGAAAATTATTTCTGTTTGTCATATGATGTATATTTCTTTTTAATTAAAGGGTTTACCAGGTCCACCAGGGCCTCCAGGAGAAACTGGAAAGCACGGTGATGAGGTGAGTTCTAAGCATCATACCATAAAATGGCCAATACCAATTGTTATCGATAAGATGAAGTATTGAAAACGGATTCATGGTTTTATATTCCATGTACAAGCAGGAATCTTGTAGAATCTGAAATTTTGATATTTCATTTGGATATACAAACCAGATCTAACGTTTCTTGCTGGGTTTTCTGGCAAAAATATTTGTACTAAAAGTAACAATAGGTTTATTACTTTTAAACACATTTTAAAGTAAGAGGCAGATTATAAAGGTTTGGTATGGATTGATCCATCACAATTTAGGTTTTAAAAAAGCAAATAAGGAATGTGAGTAATTCAGAGTAATTTAATTCAGTAGGTATTTTAATTGAATTTCATTTTTAGCAGTCGGCTTGGAAAGCTCATCCGTGTTTCAGTTTGAACAATACTAATGCTGATTAAATCAACTGATTAAATAAAATCTGTTCCTATATTGCTTTACAAATCCCGGGTACGCAATGCAGAAAGAATTCTTACCATAATTCTTTAGTATGAGTTTCAGAAAGGATCAGTTTTTTTTAACCACGCATGTACTTAGCGGTGATATTTATGGAACATGTTGGATTTGTATGGGCATTACGAGGGCATTACTATGTCCTTAAAGACTTCCTAATACAGGAATTAAGTACATGGCTCCTTGAAAGATGTACTGCGTCTTGTGCTAGAAGTCCCAACAAATATGCATCTTACACAAAGTGCAAAGTACATAGCATTAAATAGATGCAAGTCAATGGAGCCCTAAGTGGTACTAGAACATGTGACTATCCAATATTTAGACTTTTTATTTTCCATATCTTACTTGACTTCATTATCAAGGGGGAAGTGTTTGCCACTTGTTATTACATTTTGCCACACACGGACCCCAGACATTAAGTACAAAATAATGCAGTCTAATCTAATATATTTCAATTTAATGCAATACATCTGAGATGGAATAAAATAAAGCTTTAGTTTGCATCATGTTTTAACATCATGAATTTGTTTTGTGTCACAGACTGACTATGGGAACATTTGGATCCCAGCTCTCTCAGTCTGTCTTTTATTAAGTTGATAGTTAAAGCTATTGTTCATCTTTCCCAGTGATCATTCCATACATTCCTATTCCCATGACCAGTCCATTTCCCAAGGCAATAAATAAGCCATGGTCAATCGTAATTGGGAATAGACAATACCTCAGGGCAAGTTGCATTCCTTAAGCTGATCATACCAATGAGCTGTTTTTCAACGTCCTAACAACCAAGCACTGTTTGGCTGAGCAAGTCTAAATATATGATGGGTAAACTCTTACCCCTACTATTATAGTATTATTCATAAAATAATGAATCGTACATTCAATTAAAGCAGACAACAAATGGTGTTAAGTTAATTGAGATTTTTTCACTTTTATTTACCTATATTTACATTCTAATTACATATAATTGTTCAAAACAATTGCATGCTAAAAATACAGTTGTATATAAGTGAATATAACATTGTATTTTATTTCGGATAACAGGGTGTCCCGGGGGATCCTGGAGCTGCAGGCCCACTTGGCCCTAGAGTAAGTTTCTTATTGTACCTTAAGAAGCTGAATTATGATAAATATCTTGATTGAGATCCTAGATATTTAGAGTTTTTTTTTGTTTTTGTTTTTAGGGAGAGCGTGGTAATCCAGGGGAAAGAGGAGAACCTGGAGCCTCAGGATTAGCGGGGGAAAAGGGTATGGCTGGAGGCCATGGACCTGATGGACCAAAGGTAACTTACATTTTTCCTGTGTCTTCACACTGACACTTTTAAGAAGATACATATGCATACAAATTTGTATACATGCAAACATATAATACATGTTAATAATAGTAGGACTATTAACAATTTATAACATTTAACAGCAGGAAAAACACAGCTTCCCCCTATGCATTCATACTGGATGCAGCAGAAGGTTGCCTGCAGTGGTGTTACCAGGGACCTGGGTGCAAAAACTGCCCAGGACAAACGCTGTGCATGCACTCTTACCTTTGGACTTGCTTGTAGTGTGTGCAGCGACTCTGGCAGACTCTACTAGGGGTGCAGCCTTGATGCAGCTTTACCGAACTCTTCAGCAGAAATATGTATTCTGAAATGCCCAGTGAAGATTTAGACAGAATGTTACATAGTTTTAGCCATAGAAACAGTTTTCAATACTCTGCCCTTCAGTTTCTTTTATTTCAATTATAATTTTAGATTATTTCCTAAGCAATATTTTTACATTTTATTGTATCTATAAATGATTGATAATATTGACATCATAGATTAAACTGGATTATAAAATCACATATATGTTTATTGTTTTTCTAGGGAAGCCCAGGTCCATCTGGAACTCCTGGTGATGTTGGACCACCTGGCCTACAAGGCATGCCTGGAGAGAGAGGTATAGCTGGCACATCTGGGCCAAAAGGAGATAGGGTATGTCTGATTATTTATCCATCCGTATGCATTACAAAACATGTGTAGTTCTGAAGACTGAGTGACCATATTTTGCTTTCTTATACAGGGAGGTGTTGGAGAAAAAGGGTCTGAAGGTACAGCTGGCAATGATGGTGCAAGAGTAAGTAAAATGACATCAGAATTCAGCCTTGGGCAAGCAATTATAATTATAATTATAGATTTAAATAATATTTACTTTTTTCCTCTTTTTGCATGTATTATAGTAAAGTAATGTAATTAAAGTATTTCAAACAGAATATTTAAATGTGTATTAGATTTACATTTTAATAATGACATTGTAAAGAAATGAAAAACCATCCTGTTTTACATTAGTTTTCTGAATTTCAGTTACCCCCCATACACAATAAAAGACAGTAAGTTTACCTAGGTGCAGGAACCAATACAACCAATAATATGTTTGGTTTTCAACAAAATGACCAGTAAATGCTACTTTCTGCTTGGTTGCTATAGGTTTCTGGACCTGGGCTAACAATATTCTTCATTACATAACATCAACCGAGTATTATTATGTACTTATTTTACTGCTTTTCTTTTTATACAGTTGGAGGCTAATGGATAATTTAGTTTACAAAGAGACTAATGTACCCCATATTGTAAAATCTAAGATAATATCAGTCAATATAAGTCACCAAGGATTTCCATAACCATGTAAATACATTTATACAGGTCATGGAACTCCAAGGTGAGGAAATACATTATGTATTATAATACACAAGTTTCAATGAGTAATGTGACTCAAATTGCATCGCTAAGCAACTGATGACATCACTAAGCACTGTTTATAAGTATATTGTTTACAGGATATCCATGGTCTTATGTATTATACATTTATAATACACAGTACACAGTCTATACAGTATATCCTTATAAACTGTGCTTAGTGATTTCACTTGTTATAATTAGTGCTTTGTGATGTCACATGGGTCGTATATTTAATTGAAATGTGTTTATTATATACAAAAATGGATCCCCTGTTTAAAAATATGAGGATGTTTGAAGTTACCTCTATGACCTGTATAAAAGCCTTTATATGGTCATTGAGCTCCTTGGTGATCTTTAATATGTTTATATTTTTATGATATAGAAAACATTTTGTATAGAAATTTTACTTCTTTATTTCACAAGAATTGTATTGTATTTGTATTGAAATGTATATGAGTAATTTTGAGATGCTGCAAAGTCTATCACTCAGAGTGAATTTCCTTGTTCGTAGTTCAGGACATATGTGAATTAAGGATCAAAACCAACATTTGTTACGTTAAGAAACAATGCAGATGATTTTCTTTACGTTTATTTTTTTGCTGCTCAGGTATTTTGATTAAATTATTATTTTATTGGCACATACATGCAATATTGGAATGCAGTGAAAAGCAATATAAGCATGCTTGCATTTCATTAAAATATTTCCTCAGGAGTTGTAAGTGCCGTAACATCTTATTCTACATTTTATTATGTTTAGGGACTGCCTGGCCCTCTGGGTCCTCCTGGATCTGCAGGTCCATCTGGGGAGAAGGTATGAATAATAATGGTCAAATGGCTGCATCTTAGCCAGTCAACCACAGTAAGTTTGATTAATTGTTGTACTTTTCTTAGGGTGAGCCTGGGCCACGAGGAGCTATAGGTCCTGTGGGTTCACGTGGGACTCCAGTGAGTATTTTCATTTTTTACATTTTCTCTTCATCGATGTTTGTAAAATAAAAAGGAAATATAGATTTTCAGTTTGTTTGATCAATATATGCCTGCCAATTATATATATATATATATATATATATATATATATATATATATATATATATATATATATATATATATATATATATATATATATATATATGGTAAGGCATATATATTAGCTTAAGGCACAAAATGTTCCAATGTCCTTAATATATTGATAATGGGTTATTGTTATGAATGGGATAATGAGCGCAGAGGACTCTTGTATTTGTCTATGTGTATTTTGTGGTCACAACCTCATTGCACCCCCGCTCAATGTTTTTAAAAATTGGTAATGAGCACAACTTTCCCTTATTTGTTATAATTTATACAGGAGCAGTGGCCAGCTCCATGTAGTAGCCCCTACCGTTCCTAGCTATAGTCAGGTGATCCCACTGGTGGCCAATAAAGGGCAACCAAGTTTGTTTGGAAGTTTTACTTTGAAAACAGCAAGTAAATTGCAGGTAAAACTTAGTCCCTTTGTAAAATGTATAATGAAGCAATAGAATTCTTAATGAATCAGATGAAAATTGAGCATAGGACTGACCAGATATGGGATGACTTTGACGTAGTTGGCCAGCTTAAATATTTTGCAATATATGGACAAACAATCCCTGTTTTGTTTAAAGGGTAAGACCTTTTTAGTAGATTAAGGCACAAAATGTTCCTTAATATATTGATATATTGATAATGGGTTGAGTGCAGAGGATCTCTTGTATTTATATATATAATGTTTAATATATTGGTGTTTTTTAAATAGTGACAATCTTTCTTTTTATATGTAGACAGTTGCAATGCCATGTAGCTCTGTTATACCTAAATAATAAACTTTTTAAACTCTGGCCACAGAAAAGGATAACATTGAATTGTCCCAAATTGTTGGCATTATATATTAACTTGTATACTATAACTAATATTCTAGATTATCTTTTCAATTTCTTAGGGTTCCAGAGGAGAAAATGGCCCAACTGGCCCTGTTGGATTTGCTGGCCCACCAGTAAGTATACATTATCAGTAGCTGCCAAGTAATTGGAATTACCTGATGACTTTAATATTTTATTTTTCCTCTACACTCATTTTGGTGTCTAAGTGTGTCTGGTAGGTAGGAGTCCATGTGCTGTGTACCCTGATGTACACATGTTGGGTACCTAATGAAAAAGAATGATAAATAAATAATTTTACAAGGAATCTAAAACAAAGACAATCAGAAATGGCAGGTTGAAAAGCAAGTCAATATAAATGACCAGTGGTGAGGGCAGCAGGCTGAGAAGCAGGTTCATGATTAGGCTAAAGCTCAGGGCAGGCGGCAGACAGCAAAAGTCTATGAAACAATGTTAAGGTCAGGACAGACAGCAAGCAATAACAAATTGTTTTTCCAAATGAGGGGTCAAAACCAGGAGATATGTAGAAGCATGCCTTAGTTTTGGGTCTATTACTTATCCCTAGTTATACCCCATTTCTTGGTATGCTAATCAAATAAAATCTTTGGGTTATACTATAGCCTCCATTGGATTTTCACTTAAATCTATTCTTTGATCCCTGGACTCTTGCCTCACATAACCTGTGTTTGTAACTTATCTTTCTGCGGTTATGCACGGGAACACTTCGCATTATTTCAAACTTCGCCTTATTAAATCTAAATTTGTAACTGTCAGGACCAGAACTAGTGGTAGGCAGCATAGGTGAATTCCTTAATTCATTCCATTCAGAAAAAGATGAAATGTCAGTCCATGCTCTTATCATTTAATTTGATGCTGTTCAAACATGTATTTCATTTATTAAATGCCACTCCTCTATGTTGACCATTTGCTACTATAGTATTTTACTGCCTACCATTGCTTTACAGGTGTATTATTTCCCATGGGAAAACCCCCTCTCCCTGCCTTGTTCAACAGCTGTTTGTAGAAGTAATTTTAGCAAAAGTCAAGCTGTATTAGCATTCTGAAGTTGATGAGCTCTACTTGCTAACAGACTTGCTGCACATACATCATTTATACACACTTCACTCTTGCCAAACAATTAAAAAGATCTGATCTCCTAAAAAATGTTCTACACACACAGACATATGCAATCATCAAAAATTCTACATGTCGGAGCTGGCAATGGCATGTTCAGTCAAAAAAAAATGCTCAAGTGCCAGCATCTTCCAAGTTTTCCCTTTTCATATGAATGAGATGAGGCAGTGGTGGTTTTGTGCTCTTATTCCACCATCTGAATTACATTGGCAGAAAATATACCTCGTGCCATGAGCCTAAAAGTTAACTAAAAGTCAGCATACATATCATTATTCCTAGGGCCCTGATGGACAACCTGGTGTGAAAGGAGAACCTGGTGAGCCGGGTCAAAAAGGTGATGCTGGATCTCCAGGTCCACAGGGACTTGCTGGATCTCATGGTCCACCTGTGAGTATGAAATAATATAAATCTCATAGTAAGCCAAGATGAAAACGCCACAGAAAATGTAGTTATAATTTAGGTAATTATGGAGGTGCTAAAGTTTTCTTTGTTAATTTTTTTTATAGTCCTTGTTTGAGGAGGGATTTAGTGCTTAATATGTCATTGTAGGATAAATATGATTATGAAAACATCAGTATGATTTAAATACATACTGCATCTAAATTGCATACAGTTTATGCTTTGGTGAATGGGAGGCGTTAACATCTTATTATCTTACATAATATTTCATCGGTAAAGTGCGGTTTTATGTTTCCTAATCTTTCCTTGTAAATGCCTTTGTAAATATAAATTATTTGACATTTATTGCCCTATCATATTATCTATTTGTATGACATTTATTTCTAATATACCATAATTTTGTAATGGCGTCACCTACTGTTATTATTAGTTTGGTGTACAGTATGTGTAGATTTTAGAGTTGCTAAACTTGTTTAACTTTTGAACATTAATCTATAGCAGTTTTTTGCATTGGACTATTATATATATGTAAGTACTTTAAGTAATTTTATGTCCTAATATTTAGGGACCTAATGGTGTTCCTGGACTTAAAGGTGGCAGAGGAACTCAAGGACCCCCGGTATGTAGAAAGTCAATACATCCCTCTAACATGACAATATCTCCTTTTGTAAAGTTTGAATACATTGATATTCATCATTGATGTATACATGTCAGTGATGTACACTTACATATATAACTGCTTTTTGTGCTGCTAAACTGAGGTTTCTAAGTATGTTTATTTTAATTCTGTTTTGATTTGATTTTACTGTATTTTTAGGGTGCAACTGGGTTCCCTGGTTCTGCTGGTAGAGTTGGGCCTCCAGGTTCAGCAGTAAGTAAATCTCATCACATATATTTTTAATGTCCTGAGAGTGTTTGTACATTTTTATCCATGCGCATATTTTAGAGAACTATACAAAATACTTGAAACCTAGGATCTTCCGGATGAGATACCTTTATGTAATATGGAGCAAAGTACCTTAATCCTAAAAAACATATGAATATTAAAAAAACAAAACAAAACATAAAATACCCAATAAAGTTATTTGCTTTCAGAATTGGTTTATGCTGACACAGTGTGAGATTACTTTTTGCCCATAACACACTGTAATTAATTCTGAAGGGCAGTGCAGGTTGTTTTTTCAAATCTAGAAAGGGTAATTCTGGTCCCCATGACATCCCAAGGCAGCCTGTACGACATTGCCCCCCTCAAGCCTGTGCTTAACATTTTTGTGGTCCTACAGGAGCGGAAGTGGCCACATTCCTAATTCAGAGAGTGCATTTGTCTGCATAGCCAGACAATTATCTGGTTAAACATATGGAATTTCAGTTGTTAAAGTTAGCCTGCTCTGTTTCTTTAAAAATCCATCTCTAATATTGCTGTGTTATAAGTTTCATCATATATTAAACTTTGGTAGTATGCTTGAGATTGCTGGTTGCTGAGTTGTAATCTAGCAATGCTTGAGTGGACACTTAAGAAAGTAGCACTTTTTAAAGGGATTCTGTCACGGAGAAATATGTTTTTATCAATACGCTGTTTTAAGTAAATAGTGCTGCTCCAGCAGACTTCTGCACTGAAATCTGTTTTTCAAAAAATCAAACAGATTTTTTTACATTTAATTCTATAGTCTGATATGTGGCTAGAAATGTCACTTTCCCAGGTGCCCTCAATCTTGTGACTTGTGCTTTGATAAACTTCAGTCACTCTTTAATGCTGCATTGTAATTTGAAGTGATATCACCACCCTCCCTTCTTCCCCCCCAGCAGCCCATCAGCAGAACAATGGGAAGGTAACCAAATAGCGGCTCCCTGACACAAGATGACAGCTCCCTGTTAGATATAGGAATAGAACCAAATAGTAAAAATCCAAGTCCTGCTGCAATTCTTCCAGCTACATTGAGTAGGAGAAACAATAGCCTGTCTAAACAAGCAGTTCCAACATGAAGTGCTCTTTGTGAAAGCTCAGGATCAGGCACAATGACCTGATATGGCTGCTGACACACCAATATTACAGCTAAAAAAATAGACTTGTTGGTTCAGGAGTACAGTTTTATATGCTAGAGTGAATTATTTGCAGTGTAAAAAATTTAATTTAGAAATAAAATTGACACCATAAAAATCACACCAATATTACAGCTAAAAAAATAGACTTGTTGGTTCAGGAGTACAGTTTTATATGCTAGAGTGAATTATTTGCAGTGTAAAAAATTTAATTTAGAAATAAAATTGACACCATAAAAATCACAACAGAATCCTTTTAAATAAGAAAGTTAAAAAGTTTTTCAAGTTAAAAGTGTAAGTAGTGTGTTGTCATTTTTTTCTGTATTGACATATGAAGGAAATTCTTTGTTTTTAAAGAGTGTGCTACCTGTGTTCCATTATATGTAAATAAATAAAGCATGTTAAAAAATGCTGGCACTTGCATACAGTACATCAGAAGCTCTGAGCCTGGGTGCAATCACCATGCATGTTAGGTCTACAAACAAAAAAACTCTAAAACCTCAAACTAAATATTTTACAATGCGCTAAGGACAACTCCCATTGATTTCTACATGACCTTGACAGCTTTTAGATGGCTTAGTTATACATTCGTATTTCTTACACTTAGGGGCAGATTTATCAAGGGTCGAAGTGAATTCGAGGGAATTTTCGAAGTAAAAAAATTCTAAATTCAATGTCATTTTTTGGATACTTCGACCATCGAATAGGATACTACGACTTCGAATTTACTTTGAATTTGAAAATAGTTCGAATATTCTATAATCTAAGTACTGTCTCTTTAAAAAAACGTCGACTTCAATACTTCGCCAAATTAAACCTGCCAAAGTGCTATGTTAGCCTATGGGGACCTTCGGCAGCATTTTTCTACGTTTTTTAAAGTCAAAATAAAATCGTTCGATCGTACAATAAAATCGTTCGAATCGTTCGATTCGAACGATTTAATCGTTCGATAGAACGATTATACTTTGACCGCAGAATACCCAAATTGAATGAATAAAGTTTGAATTTGATAATCGAATTCGAAGTATTTAAATTCGATGGCCAAATTACGAAATATTTTTTACTTCGAAATTTGACCCTTGATAAATCTGCCCCTTAATAAATATTGAAAAGTTTATGTTGTAAAGCCATGCAAGATTTTCTAAACAATTTAAATCATGACAAAAAAATATGAACGTTAATAAATCGGCCCGAGTGTTGTATAATAAAGGAAATGTTTTGACTGTTGCACCAACCTTATATATAACAATTATCTGTATGCTTCTGCCCATGTTATATTAACAACACAAACATTCGCCAAATGCACCATTTTAGCTGCAGATTGAGAATGTAAAAAAAAGTTACACATTTCCCACACATATTTACTAAACTCCGAATTCATCTCATATTTTCAACAAAAAAAAACCATGATCAAACTCTGATGCCTGGTAAAAAAAAAAAATATTTTCCCTGGAAAAAAACTTGCATTAACCGCTTCGGGGGGAAAAAACTATAGAATCGAGCCAAAACCTGAATTGTCTGGTTTTGTAGGACTTTTTTTCCTGAATTACTAAATTATATATATATGTCCTCAACAGGTCTGAGATGGAGGATTTTCAGATTCTGGCTTTTTTCTGCATTGGGCTATAATAAATCTTGAACAATTTTAGGGTTTTTTTCACGAAAAAGTTTAGTTTTTGCCCCAAAAAGCCAAACTAGCTAAATATGAGGTTGAGTAAACAACCCCCCCCTAAAGTGACTGAACCATTACATGTTGGGTTTGTTTACACAATAATGCGTAACTTAGATAATGAGGAAGATTGCAGGCTGCAATAATAAAACCAGCACACGGAAATATAGGAACTAAGCAGTTTTTTTTAAGCTAGACTCTTCTTTTTGTAGAAAAACTATTTAAAAACAAAACTGTTCTCTAGGCTATTAGTAATATTTGCTGTTTTCCCTTAATAAAGGGAGCTGTAGGCCCCGCTGGACCTATTGGTGATCCTGGCAAGGAAGGCCCATCTGGTCTACGTGGAGACCCTGGAGCACATGGTCGAATTGGAGACAGGGGTCCTGCTGGTCCTACTGGTAGTCCTGGTGATAAGGGAGACTCTGGAGATGATGGTCAGCCTGTAAGTTAAAATTCTTTGTTTATAAAGTTTCTGTAAAAATCTTTAGAATTGATATACTACATTTTTTAAGTCAGCAATTTTGTGGCTAAATTAAATTTCTTTCCCAGGGTCCTGATGGGCCACCTGGTCCGGCTGGAACAACTGGTCAAAGGGGTATTGTTGGCATGCCTGGTCAAAGAGGAGAGAGAGGTATGCCAGGGCTTCCTGGACCAGCGGTAAGTCAAGTAACAGAATACCTTAAAGTAGACAAAAAGTCTAAGGAAAAAATAAAATCTATCTACTGTATGAACAATGTTGAATGTATTGTTGAACATCTGCCAACAATGTGATTCATTAATTTAAAATAAAAATATTTATCAGATTCATTTTACAGCTGTAGTAATGGTAGAATTTGCTTTGATTTTTTAGGGTTCTCCTGGAAAACAAGGTTCTACTGGTTCTCCTGGAGACAAAGGTCCATCAGGCCCTGTAGGTCTTCCTGGTGCTAATGGTCCAGTTGGAGAGCCAGGTGCAGAGGTATGTCTTTTAATCAAATCTGCAAAGAACTTGAAATAAATGTAGTTTGAAACATTTTTGTTTTCATTAAATCTCTTTATGTTCCTTGTAATTTTATTATATATATATATATATCAAAATTAGCCGGCACTCACAAAAAAAAAAAAAAGTGCCTGGGTGCAGTCATAAAATATAGAATAATCGAACAACAATGTCCACACTCTCAGGTCTTAAAAAGTGGAAAAGTTATTTATTGAAAAGAACTGACGTTTCAGCTAGCACTCTAGTCAAGAGCGCTAGCAGAAACGTCAGTTCTTTTCAATAAATAACTTTTCCACTTTTTAAGAGACAGGGTTAAAGTAAGTATTTAAATACTACTATAACTGTGATGCTATGTGTGTGTGTTCCCTACTGGGTAGTAAGAACACAAGAATAAGGGGCAAAAATGATTAGTTATATTGCGTTTTGGAAAAGTTTGCTTTGTAGTTTCAGAGAAGAGGGACTTGTTGGTGATCACATGGATTATGGATACTATAGGAAATGTTACTATTCTTGCCTGATAATAAAGCTAATTAGAAAACTGTTTATATCTTAAGGGTCCCCATGGTAATGACGGCCCCCCTGGACGAGATGGTGCTATTGGAAAACGGGTAAAAGGATGTTTCTAATCATTATCTGTTCATTATATCTTGATGTAACCAATGTGGGTTTAATTGTTGTAAAAATGTGCAGTTTTTTTTTGTAAATCTAAGGCTGCCTATTAGATTTGTACATCCTAAGCAATTAGCCCTCATTGTGGTATATTAGTTTCAAGCAACTAGAACACATTGCAAAACATGTTTATCTATATTGCCTTGGTATAGTATATGTTTTGCTTCGATTCACTATTTCTTTAATGCAACATAGATTGAAATAGCATAGAAAGAAGGGGGCTGTATCCAAAGTGTTGTAACATGTAACATGCTCAAATACACTCTTCCTCTGAGCAATAACCCTTTTAATTCAGTATGATTACTTGGTGCCCTAACTCTTGGAGGCTGTTGCTTTTTATTATAATTATTATAATATATTATAATAAATCTTCAGCTGTAAGAAAACATATTAAACTAATTATTAAAGAAAAACTATACCCCACAAGCAATGTAGGTCTCTATAAAAATATATTGCATAAAACAGCTCATATGTAAAACCCTGCTTCATGTAAATGAACCATTTTTATTATAATATACTTTTTTAGTATCATAAATATAAAACTTCCATTTTAAAAAATGATGGCAGCCCCTGGGATCATATGATTCACAGTGCACACAAACATACCAAACAAACCATAAATGTTAGGTCACAGGAGCCAATTAACAGACTTCTACGCTTCTTCCTGTTACAGTTAGATCTGCAGTATTTCTGGTCAGGTGATCTCTGAGGCAGCACAGAGACCACCATGAAATGGTTGTTCGAGGCAAGAGATAAAAGGGCAATATTTTATTTAAATATATATTCCATTTTGATATAATTCATTAATATGCCACTATCTGTTGCTCAAGTATTAATTTTGGGGGTATAGTTTCATTTTAAGTGAATTAAAAACCATAAAGAAAATGAATGTAAACGTTTTCACAATGTTGTTCTAAGCTATATTTCTCATTACGATATCCAAATGCTTAATCCTCAAAAAGAGTTACAGTACACACCGGTACCAAGTCTCATGCTGTTTACTACTTACTAGTCTATCCTATAAGGCATCATCTTCTAAAAAATAACTGACATAATGCCCTATATACAGCTGTCAAACTTACAGAGCTATAACCAGCACCTTAAATTTTAGGGTGATCGCGGTGACCCAGGTCCTGAGGGCCTTGCAGGATCCCAAGGTGCTCCAGGAACTCCAGGACCAGTAGGTGCCCCAGGTGAAGCTGGGCAAAGAGGTGAACCAGTAAGTTGTGCTTTACTATTGTAATCTTGTTTGCAAAATGTGGGTGATCTGTGCACAGATATTACTGGTTGCTTGGCAAAACTGTTTAATTTGTTTATCTAGTCAAGAGAACTTTAAATGTCAAGAACTTCCATCATCTACCATCGCAAACAGTAGCCCTTGCCAAAACTTATTACATAATGGGTTTACTAATACTGTGCCCTCATGAAGTAGAGTAGACCACATGGTCTAATTAGTCATTCACAATAGAGGAGGGGTCAGCACTATTACATCACCAAAGTGTGGCACAATTCTCTTCTGACCCAAACCTGCACCAGGGACTTGTCTTCTTTGCCCAAATCTCTAATTGTATTGTATAGTCATTTGCAGCATGACCAGAACAGTTAAATTCAGCTGTTTCCTATTACTAGTAGGAGTTTTCCTTTCTTTTTCTGTGAAGAGCTTTTCCTTCAGTGTTGCATTTTTTAAAAACCACGTTAATTCCAATTGTTTAAGACATATATAGCGATAATCTTTGTAAACATGTAATCCTAATTCTTTATACGGTAAAGGGGTTAGGCCTGGGTGTTGTCCCTGGAAAGTTGCCTTGGGATGTCAACACATTGTGGCAATGCTTTGGCAATGTAATTCATCACTTAGAAGGCCATCTAGAGGGTAATATAAATCTCACATGAGGACTCAAATCCAAAACATACATTGCCACATCGTGTGTTTTCCCTCAAAGTGCAGGATTTTGGGGAACTGATAAAATGGTATTTCCTCTTATTAGTCATCGGAATGAAATACAATAACCTGAACTATACTAGGGAAAAGGCACTCTATCAATAGCAAGCTCGGACAATGTAGTATTAAAAGATCTAGAAAGGATGAGTGGGTGGAATATTGTCCTTTGGCCAAAAAACGGTGCCTCAGAGAAACCTTTACACAAAGTAGTCCTGTTATCATATATGCTGCAACTAGATCTCACGAAAGGGGGGATCAATGATTTAATTTTTAAAATGGAAAAAATCTTTATCTTTGATATGTTTTCCGTTATTGTTAATCAAGTTAAACTATTAATTTACGATTGAGTTGGATTATTAATAAACTATTATATATAGGGTCCTCAGTACCCCTTTTTTATTGGAGTTCTCTAAGTGGTGCAGGGGATGCAGTTAATGAGGTTTATATATCTAGCAGCAGAATTTATTATATACTGTAGTGGTGACACTCTGTAAAGGGGACGGCCAATTTTCTGACAGTATGCAGTATTCAAGCTGTGACATAAGACTGATGTTGAATTTATATTGTGGTTTATGTAAAAAATGGTCAGTTATTAGAATTATTCTGCAAGTGAAAGCAGAAGTTTTGGTAAATGATTACATATGGGGTTACCACTGGTTTTCAACCAGTCATTATGCATTATCATTCCTTATACAATCTATGGTTATTCCAGTGGAAGGGAATATCCATACAAATAAGACAATTTAGATCAGTCAATTTTTCCATAAAAAAATGCATTAATTGTACATGCTATTAATTATGTTATTGGTTCTTTACAGGGCTCTCGAGGTCCTGTAGGCCCTTCAGGCAGAGCAGGGAAACGTGGCTTTCCAGTAAGTTATTCAATAACCAATTTGTTTGTTTGATTTTATTTTGTTAACTGGACCGTAAAACAGTTTTGTCCAATTTTCTTCAGGGTCCACAAGGCCCCCGTGGAGATAAAGGAGATAATGGAGAAACTGGAGAGAGGGGACAAAAAGGGCATAGAGGTTTTACAGGCTTGCAAGGCCTTCCAGGTCCTCCAGTAAGTATATCTTTCCTATTGTTTCATGTGAAACTGGTGTCTACAGTATATAGTGATCCATCAGAAATTGCCTTGTAGTGTAGTAAAGATAATTAGTCATTTTAGAAAACAGATATTTTAAAGCAGGTGTTAATTTTTATAGCACAGGAAAATATTCTTCAAAAATGAGCCATCACAATTTGTGCCATGTTGGGGGGGGGTGAACTAATTTTCAGCTAGTAAATACCATAAGGTATTGATTTTGACTTACATATTATCTAATAGTGACAAATCTATCTTCTAATAGTACAGGGGCAATTTTCAGAAAGAGTGATAACGCGAGGGCTAATCTTGCACACAAACTATCTTGGAAAATAAAATGATATCTATTGCAGCTAATGAAAAACGAAGCAGTTGAAAACTCTTTTTTCATGATCGTTCCTTGTTAATTTTTTCGTGTGAAATTATTTTGTTTAAGCTATTAAAAACTTGAAATTATATAATGCACTGCGATTATATTTGATGAACTAAGCATTTTTGTCTTTATTTAGGGCCCAGTTGGTGAACTAGGTAGTGTTGGACCGCTTGGACCTTTTGGCCCTAGAGTAAGTGTACTATGAAAGGCACTTCATCATCAACTGCTTTGAATATACTGCCATTTAAATTCATTATTAAAAAAAATATTATTAAAGTCATAGGAATACTTGCCTCTAACTATTGTAATTAACAATAATTTTATGATTGGCCTCTGATTCACTAACACTCTTTTATACAGTCCAAATTGACTCCATCTTGCTGAAATGACAACATTTGGACCCATATTGATGAAATAAAAATGTGACTGTAAATTTGTGTAAATCTGAAATAATGCTGCAATTCTGTATTGCAATGTATTGTGGGTAAAAAAACATGGTAGATTGCATGTAAAATGTACACCTTGCTTTTACTTTATAAATAAGCCCTTTAGTGATTCAATTTCAATGTACTATGTTGAAGAAAAATGAACATATTGCCAAGTTATCATCAATATTGGTGAAATATGAAGTGTATTTGTGATGTCTGGATTCCTGGGTGTGGCTATATGGAGATAATTTGATAAAATTATGTTGGAAATTATGTAATACCATACAACAGACCCCACAATTGAGGGTGGGCCTGGGGGAAAAGGGGCATGAATTAGAAATTTCGCTGCCCACTCATTCATTTTTGGGAGGAAGCAAAAGAGTGGGTGAAATGGGGAGTAAGGGTTATGCTTTTGGGTGCGGGAGTGGCCCAATCAAAGTGTGCCACTGTACCACACTTTATTTTTGAGATGTGCAGTCATTATATATTAACTTTAATAAGGCTTGAATAGTTTTTCAGAAGCATAATTTAGTAATACATACAGGGAACATGGAAACAGGAAAGGAAACAAGACATGTTTAGGGGAGAAAGAAGGAGGAGACAGCAATATTTGCTCTAGAAAAGCCAAAATGGCTTCAAAACTGCACCAGGATCAAATTTAAGTATTTGTAGGATAGCTTTCAACTGTTTATGCCATATATTTTGGGGTTCTATGCCAGCCCAAGGCCACCATATGCAAAATTAGATTTTTGGGTTTACTACCCCTTTAAATGGAAAATCCAATGGCTCCCATCATGATAACTTGAAACTCCTAATGACAGTTTAGAGATTATAGCAATCATTAGAGCAATAATGAACTAAATAAAATATAGCATCATAGATTCACTGTGTCCTAAAAATACTGGTAACTGAGGTGCAATGCTTTATGATATCTCAATGTATATTTATAGGGCCCCCCTGGACCAGTTGGCCCTCCCGGTAAAGAAGGTAATTCAGGACCACCTGGACCAATTGGACCTCCTGGTGTTCGAGGAACTGTAGGCGAATCTGGACCAGAGGTAATCCTGTAAAGTCCTGTACTATTACATTATTACTGGTGGTTTTTATTTTTACAAGTATTAAATCATCAGTGCATTTAAAGATAAGTAATAGCCGTTTTGCATTTAGGGTCCTCCTGGAGATTCCGGCCCTCCCGGTCCTCCCGGTCCTCCTGGACTTCTCACTGCAGCACTTGATGATTTGATGGGTGGCTATGATGATACTATGCCAGAACCACTTCCTGAATTCACCGATGATGAAGCTGCTGGTGATGAAAACAAAACAGATCCAGGTGTCGATGCTATTATAAAATCTCTCAGCGGTCAAATTGCAACTATGCGCAGTCCTGATGGATCCAAGGAGACCCCAGCGCGTACATGTGATGATCTAAAACGTTGTCACTCTAATAAGAAGAGTGGTAAGTGGACAGTGTGCTTATTTATATTGAATAGACCAAAAAGGCATTTACACTCTATAAATAAAATATAGTGGCTGTTTTATAAAATATCAAACTGGGGAACTCTGATGGAACCCCAGCAGTTAAATATTCTGCCCATTTATAAAACCTTTTTTTTAAATGCTCTTTTCCTTTCCCTTATTTCTGTGCTGTTGTGGATGCATCCACACAAAGTCTAAGCAGTATGAACCGTGTTTCTACCTTTCTCATTCATTGTATTGCCTTAATACATTCCTTAATGTATGTATATATTAAATATGCTGTTGGTTACTTTTAAAGGAGAACTAAACCCCAAAAATGAATATGGTTAAAAATGCCATATTTAATATACTGAACTTATTGCACCAGCCTTCAGTTTAAGCTTATCAATAGCAGCAATGATCCAGGACTCCAAACTTGTCACTGTGGGTTACCATCTTGGAAAGTGTCTGCAACACTCACATGCTCAGTGGGCTCTGAGCAGCTTCTGAGAAGCTAAGCTTAAGGGTTGTTGCAAATTATCAAGCAGAAAATGAGGTTGGCCTGTAATATAAGCTGATGCTACAGGGCTGATTATTAAATGCTGATGCTAACTGCACTGATTTCTGTGCTGCCATGTAGTAATTATATGTATTAATTACTAATCAGCCGTGTATAGTGACATTTATATTATATATACTGTATATTCAGTATATTGGGCATCAGTCCCTAAGCTCAGTTAGTGACAGCAGCACAGAGCATGTGCAGTGAATTGGCAGAATAGAATATGGGGAGCTACTGGGGCATCTTTGGAGCCACAGATCTTTACTGATAAAGGGCTGTGGTTGCCTTGGGCTGGTAAAGAAGCCCAAAACGTAATGTACAACTTTTCTGGCCTACTTCTTTAGTTAAGCGTTATTTCTCCTTTAAGGGAGGGACAGTACCAGCTAAAGATCAAGGTGGTAAACCCAGTACATTTTAAGCCACTTGTTTCCCCTCATTGCTCCAAGTGTTTCTAGCTTACAGAGAAGGAGGGATGTTAAATATCGGATTTAACCAAGTAGGTGGGATCATTTGGAAAAAGCAACCTCTTCAAATGCCAGATTACATATATGTCTTGGAGATTTCCTTTACCGCAAGATAAAAATAAACAATTACTTAACTATCATCAGTTTGAATATTACACTTAAAGGTCGCCTTTTTGTCATTTATAAAGGAGAATATTGGATAGATCCTAATCAGGGATGCGCAGAAGATGCTATAAAGGTTTTCTGTAACATGGAAACTGGAGAAACATGTATATCTGCAAATCCATCTTCAATACCTCGCAAAACATGGTGGACTGGTAAAGGAGTGGATAACTTCAAGCCAATATGGTATGGTGCTGATATGAACAAAGGCTCTCAAGTAAGTAAGAAATATGCACATTGAAATGTATTGTATCCTGCATAAATAATTGTTCCACATTACTTACTAATGATTTCTCAAGAATTTTTCTGGAATGTTGACTTTACTGTAACAAAATGCTTTTCAGTGTGGGTCTTAGCTTTCATTTTCCTTTCAAAAGGTTTATGTGCTTTGGATTGCTGAATTCTCTACAATCCAAACTAAAATTTGTTTGTAGCTTTGTTCTAACCAGTGTCTGGTTAGAAAACACTGGAAATGGACTGGAGATCGTTTTACATGTTATGCAGTTAGACACTTTTGCCACTGTTTGGTTTTACACATTTATTACTAATATAAGTCACATAATAAATCAAAGTAGTTGACAAATAAGTTCAGGAACTAATTTGCATTAATATGTCCCCTTAGTAGTTCATGTCCTTTAACCTAAGTAATAAATAATATTTAGGGGCCTATTTACTTAGCTCGAGTGAAAGATTAGAAGAAAAAATACTTTGAATTTCGAATGGTCGAATATGGCTACTTCGACCATCGAATAGGCTACTTCGACCTTCGACTTCGAATCGAATGTTTCGAAGTAAAAATCGTTCGACTATTCGGCCATTCGATAGTCGAAGTACTGTCTCTTTAAAAAATACTTCGACCCCCTAGTTCGCCACCTAAAACCTACCGAGGCCAATGTTAGCCTATGGGGAAGGTCCCCATAGGCTTCCTAACAATTTTCTGATCGAAGGAAAATCCTTCGAACGATAGATTAAAATCCTTCGAATCGTTCGATCGAAAGCTTATTCCTTCAATCGTTCGATCGTAGGAATATCGCTAAATCCTTCGACTTCGATATTTGAAGTCGAAGGATTTCAATTTGGCAGTCGAATATCGAAGGTTAATTAACCCTCGATATTCGACCCTAGGTAAATCTGCCCCTTAATGTCATATGGAAACGAGATGTGTGCTCAATGTGAAAATGACTTTAGTGCTGAATGTGAATATGACTTTATTTATATGAAAGGAATTTGTATCCAATTATTCTGTGAGTAGTAAAAATATACATATATCTTTTAGTTTGTCTATGGAGATACTCAGTCACCGAATACAGCTGTCACCCAAATGACCTTCCTCCGCCTTCTATCAAAGGAAGCTTCTCAGAATATTACCTACTATTGTAAAAATGCCGTTGGATATTTGGATGAAAAAACACAAAACCTAAAAAAAGCTGTCATCCTTAAAGGTGCAAATGACCTTGATATTAAAGCAGAAGGAAACAGCCGATTTAGGTATACAGTTCTTGAAGACAGTTGCTCGGTAAGTAACTTTTTGTTTAGGACCAATGGGAATATTTTTTTCACTAGTAATAACATTTTTCTGGATGGACAAATTAGAGAATATGAATGATTAGAAATGGTCAGTATACCCTCTTTTTCAGCATGAGCTGTATGAACAGGGCTTGTGTTGAACATACTTTTTAAATATTGTTTTAATGAAGATGTAGCCTTGAATTCTTGTTATTTTTTTGTACTAAAAAAGACAAATACTGAAAACACTCTTAGTTTCCAACTTTTGAATCAGTATTTGTTTGTGAGAAGAAATGATTAGTCCACAAATCATTCCTCTGTATAATAAGCACCTCCTTATCTCACAGGCGGCAGCTTGTGGTTTGTTTATAGAGAGTTCATTCCACTAAAGTAAATTATCCTGTGTATAAGTAAAAATAATTTAATTTTTACAAGTGCTTTACAATAGCAAAACATTAGCAAAATATGGATTTTTTTTAAATGAAAAGAATAGACAGATTACATTTACATCACTTATGTGTTTATTGATTGTGCTTATGTTAGGTCTATAATTGGCTTGTGAACTTTCTCTTTAATTCTGCAGAAACGCAGTGGAAATGTTGGAAAAACCGTCTTTGAATACAGAACCCAAAAAGTGGCACGCCTACCTATTATCGATATTGCTCCTGTGGACATTGGCAGTTCAGACCAGGAGTTTGGAGTTGACATTGGGCCAGTTTGTTTCTTGTAAAAGATAAAGGATTCCAAAGAATTAAGACTGTCAAAGTTAATCCTGAGACTCTTGAAAAATCACAGCTGGTGTTTTGCCAGCACATGTACATACCGTTTTCCATTATTTTCATTTTGTTAATGGCCTTGCCCCTTTCCAAAGTATTTATTTTACATTAATTTTTAATAGTTTTGAGCAGAAATATAATTTAAAAGGACCAATGACCCTTTTGTTATGCTTTTTAACTGAAGAAGATTTGTTCTTTATGTATGGGCATGTAAAAAGGGAATAACAGCTGTGTGGTTACAAAAAGTATGTTGTTCAGTTCCTTTTGGTATTCTGTTATAATAGAAAATTTCCATCTCCATGGAATACAGCAACATTGCTAGAACTTGCCAAGCTTTAAATTGTCATTAGTTTTATTTTTGGATTTGTTTAATAATAAACACATCTCTTGGGAACCTGCTAAGATTTCTTAAACCCCACATGCATGGACTAAGGTTTTGGTATAGCGAATTAAATTTCATAATGTGATACCTCTCAAGATATGTGCAGGTTAAATTAATTTTTGACTTTTTTTTTGTTTAATTGAAAAAATGATAATTTTTTTTCTTAAGGCGACCCACTCTCTTATTTTGAATACAACCACTCATCGTCATATTCATCAATTGAGTGCAAACACTAATGGGCAAATTTATTAAGGGTCGAAGTGAAAATTTGAATTTAAATTGAGTTTTTTTTTATTTGATTCAAGTTTTTCTAATTCGAAACAAATTGATTCAAGTTTTCCGGGTCCATTAAATTCGTCCTAGCTGACAAAATTCAATTTTATTAATACATTTTCGATTGGTGTGAATTTGTCAGAACTGCTTTAAAGGGATACTGTCATGGGGAAAAAATTTTTTCAAAATGAATCAGTTAATAGTGCTGCTCCAGCAGAATTCTGCGCTGAAATCCATTTCTCAAAAGAGCAAACAGATTTTTTTATATTCAATTTTAAAATCTGACATGGGGCTAGACATTTTGTCAATTTCCCAGCTGCCCCCAGTCATGTGACTTGTGCCTGCACTTTAGGAGAGAAATGCTTTCTGGCAGGCTGCTGTTTTTCCTTCTCAATGTAACTGAATGTGTCTCAGTGAGACATGGGTTTTTACTATTGAGTGCTGTTCTTAGATCTATCAGGCAGCTGTTATCTTGTGTCAGGGAGCTGTTATCTGGTTACCTTCCCATTGTTCTTTTGTTTGGCTGCTGGGGGGAAAAAGGGAGGGGGGTGATATCACTCCAACTTGCAGTACAGCAGTAAAGAGTGATTGAAGTTTATCAGAGCACAAGTCACATGACTTGGGGCAGCTGGGAAATTGACAAAATGTCTAGCCCCATGTCAGATTTCAAAATTGAATATAAAAAAATCTGTTTGCTCTTTTGAGAAATGGATTTCAGTGCAGAATTCTGCTGGAGCAGCACTATTAACTGATTCATTTAAAAAAAAATTCCCATGACAGTATCCCTTTAAGCACTCGCATTGGTACTGCTCTTAAAAAACTAGCAATGAGTAATTAATTGGCCTTATTACTATTATGTATATGTCAGTCTGATTATGCCACACCATTTTTTGGGAGCTTTGGCTGTTGTTAGTAATACTACAATTAAGCCTAACCACTAAGATGAATTTTGTTGTTGCCAGACATCTGTATGTTTTGATCTTCATGTGTTTAGTTGTATATTTGGAGGTCACGATGGGGAAGAAAGTGATTAATATTAATATTAATGCCTTCTCTGTCCCATTGGTTCTATAATTATATGTTGCAGGGAATGGTTGTAAAGCTTGGTAAATTCTTCCATTTTTTTAAAGGGAATTAACATATTTCTCCATAAATAATGAAAATGAAATTAGTCTCAACCCTTGTGCAGAAGAAAACAATCCGAGAAAAAATTTAATTGATTTCATTTTTCAAGTTCATTTAATTCCAGAAAACAGTAGCTATGTTTTACATGCCCTTAACTATGTTATTACTATACTTCATTGCTCATCGGGTACAAAAAACAACTGAGGCGTTTGAATCCTTACTTCAAAATTGTTAAGTATAATACATGGAATGCATTTTCCTCTTTTAGCAACTAACTGTCAGGTGCAAAAGGTTCCAACATTTCTTAGCAAATGCTACCTCATCTCTACATGCTGGGATGCAAATACTAGTTGTATTATCATGTTCGCTATGAAAAGGTGCTATTCCTTTATTGTTCTTTAGAGGATGGGGAGAGGCAGTGTATATGTTTCATGGTGTAAAATCCTGAATAAAAATTACAGATGCCCCTAAATTATATTATGTTCTAAATGTTAAGCTGAACTGTGCTTTGTCATATGAACATTCTGGCATTTTCTTGTAGGCCATAAAGAAATCTGCTTTTTTTATCAAGTGGGTGCAATATATATAGAAATATTTTTTCCCTGTTTTGTGTCTTTTTCTTTTTTATGTTTTTCAATGCATAAATGAATATTACTTTTTTATTCAACCTGTCTTTTCCTCATGGACCCAAAGGCACAAGAATTATGTTCTTGGCATTTCCTGGGTGCATCACATGAAATTGGGATTACAACACGAAAATATTGATAGATTTGAATCCCAGTGGCTCATTCAACAGCAGTTGTAGGAGAACACAATGCTTTCAGAGCATTTATTAACACAATTGATGTATGCAAAGTGCAACTTGGACCTTTCGTTAATAGGATCAATACATGTAACAGTAAATTACATGTTATTGTGGCCATTAGCCATTATGTCTAATTCTTTATACGCAATGGGGAATATTTATCCAAAACGAATTACCCAAAAATTGTAGCTTGCTTGCACTTTTGGTAATTAAGTTTCTTCAAGGCAGATTGTGGAGTGTTTCTTAATTATAGGGAATTAGATAAAACGAGAAGGTGTGCAAAGGACTGTTGGTTCTGTGGAAAAGAACTATATATATTATTTAAAGGGCGTGTTACACATAAACATAACCATGTATCTTTGAAATACATTAAATACTTTCTTCTTTATTTTGGTGGCTGAAGAATTACATACATCTGAAAAAAGTTATTCCAAATGTAAAAGGTATTACATAATTGTAAAAAAACATTTTTTTGCGCAAAGGTAACTAAATACAGTTGTGTGGGATTTTTATCTAACTTTTTAAGGGATTCTGGATAGTAAAAAAAGGCTCTGCCACAAATATCCAATATATAGTGAATAAAGCACCCCCTCTTGTAAAATATAAGGATATTATAAGTTTACCAAGGAGTTTCATGACCATATAAAAACACGAGGCCGAAGGCCGAGTGTTTTTATACAGGTCATGGAACGCCGAGGTAACTTATAATATCCTCATCTTTTACAACTGGGGGTACTTTATGTATTATAATACACAAGTTTCAATGAGTCATGTGACAGAAATGACATCAGAACTCACCGTTTATAACTGATGACATCAGAACTCACCATTTATAAGGATATAATTTACAGGATATTCATGGCTTTTGTGTATTATAAACTGATATATACAACATCACTGATCATGGATGATTTGGTCATAGGTACATAACATGCGACAGAATGTGCCAAAGTACTGCTTTATTCTTTATTAAATAGGTCCTGCCTTTATAATTATTGAAAAAAAAAAATAGGAAACTATTAAATCATTAATACATTAAGGGTCAGATTTAACAAAGTGTGAGATTAAAGCCCAACACAGAAAAACTCTCCCATTTTCAATTCATTCCTATGGGATTTTTAGAAGAATATTTATCAATGGTTAAATTTGCTGTCACTCCTAGGCACAATGCTCCTCAATAACTCAAGCCCCTTTCAGCGGGCCCCTTGTATAACTTTGGGACATGACTGACCCCTGCCATGCCCTACACACTATGTCCCTATCATCAGCTTCCCCAGATGGGAGCCCCTCTCGCTGCTGCGATTTACTACGAACCCCCATGGCATTTTGGGTGGCTAGATGGGAGCTCCTCTGGGTAAGATGCTTCAAAACCCATATCCTTCTTCTTTTAATCCTTTGTGACTTTGTGAAACCCTCTAAAACTACAAGCCCCAAAATATCTCTGCTTAAACACTCCAGTTCTCCATTCCTAACTGTGGTAAGGCCCTGTCATTCCCCAATTCCTGTCTTACTCCCACTGGGCAGTTTTTATATGGTAAGAATGTATGACAACTTGTGATAAAGAGTACAGCTTTCTGCAGTCACGCATATCAAATAACAAAATTGCATATACAGTATTGTGTAAAAAAAACTTCTAAAACTGCTGAACAAAATAGGATTGTTTGTCATATACAGTAGTTCAATATTTTCCTTTAATGTACCCAAATAAGCCATGTTGTCCTGGAAAATGTTACCTTTGAAGTTTAAATAAATATAAAAGTAACAAAATAAAAGTGAGAAAATATCTTTAGCTCCCTTGAAAAAAGTCCACATTTCATCAAAGGAGAAGGAAAATCCAACTTACTGTAGCCATACTCATGTGATTTCTTTGTATAAACACATTTATTTTACAGCAATGAGCAATATGGTGGCTTTCTAAAAATAAATGTCAATAATAAAAATAATAATAAATATAATTGCTTACTTTTTAACCCTTGGTCAATGCTTTTATTCTGTAAAAAATGCTCCGGTCCAGTGCCACCAATTTTTAATTACGCAGAAGTGCAACATTGGCCCAGAGTTAAAAAGTTTGTTTATTTACAGGGGGTTTCCCACAAAATTGTGTTGCGGGCACATAGGAATATGTTACTGCACCCAAGAGAACTTATTAGCAGTAAAAACATATTTATTATACACAGCCTTTCACTTAATTTACTTCTATGCTTTGATAATTTATGACATCTTTATACATCTATGTTCCATGGAGCTCCAACTTTATAATAATAATAATGATCTTATCCCGGAATAATCTGTGTGGTGCCATACAACTTTGATTAATTTTACTAATTTGTTTCTTCATGAATTACAATGCCTTTCGTTAATATTAAAAGTATAGGATCTGTTGTCCTGAAACCTGTTATCCAGAAGAGAAGGATGTATATATCACATGTACAAATTACATACAATTGCTGACCAACACAGTAAAGAAGGTCCTACTCAACAGAGCTTACAATTTAAAAAGTAACTTTATACACTTATGCTCTGATCAGTGCCTCTCCACTGCAATGGAACAAATTCTATGCATTCTAGTTGGATTATTGAATAGTTGTGGGATATGATATTTTTTTGTATCACAGGAGGGTTAAAACACAAGTTATTTTTAGTTAGTGATCTCAATTCCATTTGTTAGAATAAGTGCAATGTAAGAAATGGAAACTGAAAAGTGCTGGAGTATACTGGTGTATATTGCAACATGAACAGGCATACACATGGGCCCTATAGGGCACAATTCTAGTACTGAATATTCTTCTGATTATTACTGAATATTCTTCTTCTCAAGTAAGATTGATGCTCAGTATCTATGCAGCAGAATTTCGCCTGTGGTGACAGACACTGATTGGAAAATGGTCATACAAAATGTCCAATTTGGCAAGGGACTGACTGACGTCTTTACCGATGAGTCAGCTTTTGAGTTGATCTTTCAGACTTTTTGGGTGACATAATACAGTAACATGCCACTGAATGTCATGCTGTTAATGTGACTTCCATGGCTGCTTATGACAATCTTTTTAGTAGACTGGCCCAAAGATTTCATTTTCTTTTCAGAATTAGACAAAAAAAAAAAAAAGGCCTAGGAGCTGTATGAGAAAGTGAATTGGATATCTACCATCTAACTACCCTTATAATTGCCAAATCATATTTTACCATATGACAGGATTCCTCTTCCCAGCATTTATGTATTATCTGAACCAGTACTGTAGGCTGTTCATTAATGTCTAAAGGAATATTTTGATGAAAATTCATATGACTAACTTCATCACCAGGAGGTTCATCAGTGATACACATTTTCCCTTCATCGATAACTAGAAACCAAATAACAATAAAAACCACTTGTCTTTGCCGTTGATACCCAATCGTTTATATCATCTCTGCCTGGATCTTAATAAAATGATCTCTCACTGGTGCCCATAATTTAATTAATCTTGTCATGGTGATTTGCGGACACATTACTGGCATGACAAATACCAGATTACATTAAGAAATATCAGATTTGAACATGAACATTTTTGAACATTTTATCAAAGAATGTTTCAATATTGAAGCACTGAGAGACCTTCTTGATAGGTATTTGGTTGCCCAGATTAATTTTAGGTTGTCCTAAACAGTGTGTAAGAAAGTATGTATATTCATAAAGTTTTCTAAATAAAATAGCCCATTTGGTGCTGCATCAGGAGACTCAGTAGAACCTTGGCCCCATTGCGTGATTAAGGTAGGGTATGTGATGGATTGGGGGTGGGGGTGGATGCATTACTCAGTGCTCACCAATACAGCACTGAGTAATGTAGCTTTCCCCCGTTGCATGGAGTTAAATGTAGGGGATTGGTAGGGGATAAATAGCAGATAGTTAGAGTATGGGTAGGGTGTGGGAGATGTGACTACAGGCCTCCCTCCCCTCACCAGTAGGGATTTCTTTTTCACACTGCTTTCTGCATTATCAATGTCCATGTCCCCTAATAAATTGGCATAGGCAAACATATTAAACCGTTTTGGATTCATCAGAATGCATTCTTTCCAAATACAGTATATTAGGGGTCATTTCTGCACTTTGCATCTCGGCCAAATTACAACTCCTGCACAAGGTGCAGAAAACAGTGTTTCTGGCCACAAGGCAGCCCCGTACCACACGTACGTATTTATATAGGGAATAAAATATCACCTATTGTAAAATATAAGTATATTATACGTTACCAAGGAGTTCACAACCAAATAAAAGCATGGATCGTTACTGAATTATCCCGACATCCTCTTTGATCTCCTGCACTGAACAGCCAGAAAAAGATACAACGTTTCTAAAACTTAGGCTTTTGGCAGAGAGCCCAGAATGGCAGGTGCACTTAGATACATTTGTAACAAATTAAGATAAGCAGACATACAATTGTAACTATTTTAGACAAGCAGGTCTCTTGGGTAAACTGTGACTTGCAGCTTAAAGGACAATTCATGCTCATTAGCAAAACTGTAATACCACATAAAACCTGAACCCTAAAACCCAAAGAAATGTGTTCAAACTTTACATAACCTGCCAAATTTTGTAAAAATGATGTGGCATTTAGGGGGTGTGGCCATAATATGGGCATGGTCCAAACATTTTCAATGCTCTATCTGTGGCAAAAAAATGTTTTTATCCCTCTTTCTATTTTCCAAATGTTGGGAGGTATAATATCATGCATCTTATATCCTTATAAACGGTGCTTAGGGATGTAATCGGTTATAATCAGAGCTTAGTGATGTAATTTCGGTCAAAAGATTCACTGAAACTTGTGTATTATAATAAATAATCACCTCTCTATATAATTTACAGGATATTCAAGGCTCTTTTGTTTGATATATGGTAACATTAGCTGATCTACAAAGCAGAGATGACCTCACAGAACATTTATCCAGACTAACTGTGATGGAGATCAGGTGCTGTTTTTGAAAGTGAAATATTGTTACATTTACATGTGAATTCTCACCCAGCTGGGCAATCACAAACGTATCGGAGGAAAAGTTTTAAGGCTGAACTGTAACTCTTAACAAATTTTCTGGTGGTTCTGAACCATGAATAGTATATTTATTTATAGTAAATTTAGAACAGAATGGTATTTCCTTTGTACACCAGCACACGTCTCTGCTTATACCCATGACGAAGGGGTACGCCCCCGAAATGTTGTAACCTTTTTTGGCTTGACATTAAACACGGGTATAACCCTTAAGCAGAGACGTGTGCTGGAGTATTTCGTTTGAGTTGATTGGTGAAGGTGCTGTCCTCCTATACCCCAAGCACAGTACGGGAAATTGAGAGACCAGGCGTGCCTCTGCAACTTTTGTTTAGCTACTTCTTTTGTACACCAAAAGTTTGAGTTTGAGTTGGACATTTAAGAGATTTGTTTAGGCAAAAAACCTCGAAAACCTCTCAAAAAATTTAGGTGTCTAAAATATGTCAAATTTATGTATATATTGATTGTTGTCCTAGGCAAAAATGTAAGCAATTTTTTTTTTGGAGAAATTGAAAATGATGAGTAGGAAGTGAATTCACCACATTTGACATGTTTCAGTGAGTCATGTGACAGAAATGACATCACTAAGCTCCGATTATAACTGATGACATCACTAAGCACCGTTTATAAGGATATCATTTACAGTATATTCATGGTTCTTGTGCATTATATATGGTCACATAAGCTGATCAGTTTTTGAGTTTTTCAAATTAATTAAATGTGAAAATGTAAAATTTTGATAAATAGGCCTCCCCGATGTCCCCACATCCTAACTACCTGAATCCCCACAACTTGGTAGGTACAACCCTATAGTTCTATATAAGAAACATTTATCACTACCTTATACTCATTCACGTGGTCACTTATCCCTGGGCTTCACAGGCCTATGTTGTCTCAAGTCATACCCCTTTTAATACAGATCAAGACCTTGTTTGCTCTTGCAGCTGCTGACTGGCATACTACAGTTTAAAGTAGATAAAAGTTTTTTTATCTACAAGGACCTCAAGGTCATTCTCTATTATGGATTTGCCTTACATAGTCCCACAGTAAAATAGCTGGTGAAACTTAAGCTGGACAGGGGTCTAGTTTAGCTTCTTTGTCCCAGTAAAGTCCATGATGTTACTCAGATAAAGGGAACTCTTGTGCAGCAGGGCTGGCATGTTCACATGGGGGTTGTTTTGTGGGTTTTACTTGATGCATAGGAAAAAAAATGTCATGTCATGGTGCAGGCACTATACAGCATTTACTATACAAATTCAGTCAGTGGAATTCGATACATAAAGTCTATCAGTGATCGTACTAGCAGATAGAGTGTTAGTTGGGTGGGTGGATACAGACACACTAGTTGGGCTGATTTGGTCTATTGTCAAATACCATATTCCTTCTGCTCTAGGGTAAAATCTTTGTGATTTTATGTTAATGCTGACTGGTCTGTTGCTCCTCATATTAAATATAGAAGGCTTAATTATGCCTTATTGTGGTTCAGTTGAACCTGAGCCCACCCTAGCACCAAAAAGTTATATTATATATAGTTTTAAATCATGTACAATTTGCAGTATATAAGCTCACAGTCATATATTCACATATTTTATTAGTTCTCCTTAACTATACTTTGCCATCTGGTGATGCATTTAGTGTTGAACTGGCCCACAGGGACACCAGAAAAACTCCCGGTAGGCCCAGGTGTCAGTGGCCCTTGTGCTGCTAAACTTTTGGCCTATTTCATCACCATTCCCTATTAAGAGGCTAAATAGATGGAATAATAGATTATAGTATGTAAAGAATAGAAACTAGGAGGATAAAGGTTGAGTGAGCAGAGGAAGAATAATATAGTACTGAGAGTGGGCCCCTGGTCTATGGTTCTTTGGTGGGCCCTAGGGTTGCCACCTTTTTAAAAAAAATTACCGGACAGTGATGGGGGCGGGAACTAAAGGAGCAGGCCGTGAAGAAAATTTGTGCCTGCCGAATTAATTCACCCTTCATCGCTGGCCATGATTAGGAAGGAATCCTGTTTTTACCTGAAAAAAATGCTGATGCATAAGGTGGCAACCCTATTCACGAAGCAGATATTGGCTCGAAATTACATGCTTTTTGTGTTTTTTCATGTTTATCTGCTCAGTTTAGCTGCACTCACAGGTGAAAAGCAGTTTCAGTGTAACTATCAAGTAGTTCCAAACCCTGTATCTACTTGGTGTCTGAAAATGGAATATTTCTGCAATAATTAAGACACATATGTGTAATGCAGAGGTCCAGAAACATATATCATTTAATAATAATAATAATAATAATAATAATAATAAAAAATGGATACTTTACTTTATAAATAAAACACAATTTGCAGCACTATGGTCCAGTGAGTAGCATTTCTGCTCTGCAGTACTGGAACCATAGATCAGTTTCAGCCAGGGCTCTATCTGCAAGGATTTTTCACGTTCTCCCTGAGTCTGCATTGATTTTCTCTGACTGCTCTAGTATCCTCATAAAGGAATATTAATTGGCTCTTGATAATCGATCATAGATTGTGTATATTATTATCTTTTGGACGTTTCAGTTATTCTGGATGCCTGGCTGAATATGGTCTAGAATGCAGTATAGAGTTCTGTAGTAATCTTACTGACTATATGGTGTATACCTAAGCAGCCTTAGCTGAATGTTATCATATATCAGCTGGAACACCAGTGGTTTCTCCATTCTTAACGTCAGCTTTCCATTGCAGGGCAAAGTATAGCACCAGAGACTTGGAAAATAAAAAAATAAAGTCTGTAACATTTATTTTGATATATTAGAATACTTGATTTTATTACTGTAGGAGGGTTTATCCCGTTGTGACCATTGTGGCTGTTTGCTTAAGAAGCAGTTATTAAAAAATAACTCATAATTCTGTATTCTGATTACTTTCTTTGTGGCTGGGGCAGGGACCCCTCTGTCTCCGCTGCATACCTTTTCCTTCACATGCCCACAGTCAGGACCAGGGTGGGAGGTCAGGGGCAGCTGCTATGGATTCAGACAAGGAATGGATCTGGGCCAGTGGGGCCCACGAAGGCCAGGGCCCACCAGATTTTTTCCCGGTGTCCTGCCAGCCGAGTCCAACCCTGATTTGGTTAGTCATGTATATCTTTTTATCTGTGTTGCTTCTCTGTTTTGGGATTAGCCCTAGTCAAATGTTCTTGAAGTTATCTTATGTAGTTTGTTTAATGGTTTGATGCTTGCTATTTGGCAAGCAACCAGTACAGAGTATATATCTCTTCATTAGTACCAATGGTTTTTGCTGCCCATGCATCCAGGGATTCTAGTTCTTGTAAGTTGAATTGGGTGCTGCGTTTGGACTAGTTAGGTTATAGGCCTTCTGATCTTCATCTGATGCTGTTTTCTTGGAACTATTTTGTATGTGTCATGTTTTTTTTTACATGATAAAGGTCCTAAGAGCATCAAGTTATTAGAAGTTTTTGTTTACCATTTGCATTATTGTTTTTCATCAGGTATAGAAATTAGAAAATTACAAAATTCCATGAAAAAATGTAATTCTGGAGCAGTTGCTTTTCTATGCTGATATCTCTTATGGTGATATGTTGCTATTAAAGGGGTTCTGTTTCATTATAGTTCATTATAGTGTCTCTGTTAAACAAGGCTTATAACTTGTGTAAGTCAAGTACGTGGATTCCTACTCCTATTTTTGGAATGTATTCTTTTGTTCCAGTCCAATGCTTATGTGGGCAGAGTGATACCTAAATATGTTGGTACAGATGCTTATGTGTGTATTTTTAGTACTTGCTGAGAGATCAGGGTAATAACAAGGCATGGATTGTCTGGCTTGTGTGTAGGGTTGCCACCTTTTCTGGAAAAAAATACCAGCTTATATTTTTGTCTTTCCCTATTAATAACATTGGATCATTTTTTTCTTTTTCTTTTCCTTTGTTCATATTTTGAATTTCCTGTCCATGTTTCATGTTGAATGTTGGATGATGGTTCATGTTATCTATCAGGCATTGTACAATTCTCTCCATAGAGATGCAAGATGATCACGTTGGGGTCATTCTCTGAGTGCTCCTTGATTAAAGTCCTAACAGGATTCTATTTGTTTTTTGATACCTTGTTCCTCTCTAGGCGGATTTGAGATCTGACCACAGATAATCCTTCTGAGAGATCTCCAGGGCTGGATTTACATAGTGGGCGCCGCTATGCCCACTTCCGTTCGTCGCCTTTGTCCCCTCCCCTTTTTTTCGTGCAAAAAATCAGGAAAGGAGGAATGGGGATTGGCGCATCCCCAGTGTCTTTGAACCAATGTGGGTGTGCTTGGGCAGCATGCCGCCCCCTAAAATCCTGCCATCCTAGGCCTGGGCCTAGGTGGCCTTTCCACAAATCCAGGCCTGGAGATCTCTTGTACAATATTAGGTTCTGCCCCTAGAGTTAATTTCATGCTAGTGAACAGTTATTCTTCATGACAGTTCCAGTAAGGTTGTACTATTATCCAGGAACCTTTTTTTCTCCCACCTGGGGCATGTGATTTCTGTATCTCAGTTTATCATGATATGGCATAAAGTAGAAAAAAGGAAGATTAGATCATACTTTGATTATGATTTTGGTTTCTTTGACATATTCTGTATTAGTACATTCCCATCTCTTCTCTATCTAATATCTCATAGCTAAATGTTTCTTACAAAGACATGGGTGGCTTTTAAAGCTTTGGAGAGTATGAAGATGGGGATATGCTGGTTAGCCATAATATGAAGTATGTCCAGGAAAATCACAGTAAGTATAATATAATTTTACTTTTTTTCTGCCTGAAGTCAAAGTGAATCACCTGCACCCATATTTACACTATAGGCTGTGTACATACTGTATACCTCATTGCCAGCACAAAGAGCTTGTTCTCTTGCATGTCACCCAGTGTGGTCTGCCTTATCCTGCTGTGTAAAATGTCCAACTCCAGGGCTATATCCAGGCGAAACTGAACAAACGCTACCCCAATATCTGCCCACACCCACAGTATTGCTAGACCATTCCCTCTTAGCTACTGTGCCATGACCCCTCCTGATTTTTAAACAGGATTATGGCTCTATATAATTGTTATTAATAAGAAAAGGAAGGTTGCTGCTAGAAAACCTGACAGTTTCTGAAACTGTAAATCATAAACAGAAATACCTTACTGAAGTTATGGGAAACAAATATACAAAAACATTTACTTTTGCAACAAATGCAAAGTACAAAAGAAGAAAGGATTGTGTCCTATAAAGCCACCCCATTTAAGAAGATGGGCAGAGTTATTTTACATTGGAAAAGATTTACAACACATACATGATCAAATACTTGGGTGTAAATATTAGCTCTGCAGATGTTTATTCTTTAGAGAACATAACAGAATCCTCTGAGATAATAACATCTCTTTTTTGGTAAACCAGAGCAGCAAAGATGTGGATTTCTCTATAACTAGATCATATCGATAGGTTAGTTAGATAATAGTCAGTAGTTAGGTTAATTAGTTTTATTTATTTTAGCAAATATGTGAATACAACTTTTCTGCTGTACTGTGTGTAGCAGCTTTAAGGCAAATGTGGGGAAATATTTTCAAGTTTAGTCCAGATGAATCACTTCTAGATACTATATATCATAAACTGGATGAATGAAAACCTTCAGAAACGTTACTGCTATTTAAAAATACAGTGCATTGTTGATTTAGGTCTTTCCTGATACTGAAATCTAAAAGCATGCTTTTGGATTCTGAGGCATATTGAACACTGTTTCTCCGTGCACTGGGCCATCAAACAGTTAAACTAACTTTGCATGAGCAAAAGACTGCAAAGGAAGTTTTTTCAACCCCAATAATTGACAGGTATGGGATCCGTTATCGGTAAACCCGTTATCCAGAAAGTTCCAAATTATGGAAAGGCCGCCTCCATTTTATCGAAACAATCCATTTTTTAAAAAAAAATATTTCCCTTTTCTCTGTAATAATAAAACAGTACCTTGTACTTGACCAAAACTAAGATAAAATGAATCCTTATTGGAAGCAAATCCAGCTTATTGGGTTTATTTAAAGTTTATATGTTTTTTTAGTAGACTTAAGGTATGAAGATCCAAATTACAGAAAGATCTGTTATCAAGAAAAGCTGAGGTCCTGAGCATTCTGTATAACAAGTCCCATGCCTGTACTAAGAAAAAGATTTTTTTTAAATAAATAACCATATGCATAAAAAAAAACACCATTTTATCACGTGTCAATTAAACCTAAAGACAGAGCAACAACCATAAATTGTTCCTTTTTTAAAGTTTTTACAATATGGTTATGTTCAACTGTATGATTTTCATTTTCTAATATTTTATAGTGGTACTGTGAAGCCAATCCAGTATTTCAGAAAAAGAACCACCGACAATGATCTTGAACAGGAGGCAAGTATTGTGAAACATTTTATTTCGTCATGTTCATAAAAACCTCAATATTTCTTTGTCTTGCTGTTTTAGAATGGAGACAGATTAACAATTAGCACCATGAGGGATACTCTGAACCATTTACTTTTTTACTGGTCTTTGTCAGCAATGCCAGGAAAATATAAAAGCACCAAGCTGCTAGACCACCTTCAAATATGATATCCGTAATCATATAATAATTTGTGACTCACATATTCCCTACCAACTTTACTTTGATTTATTGCAGTGACTTAAAATGCAATTCATTTTCTACCTCATCAAACTCCCCCCAAATTCTGTCCATGATGAGGTAGTTCAAACAAGGAAGTTCTTTTTTCGTATTGTGAATGTCATCTTGGTTAGAAAGATGGGTTGAGTTTGATGCCTGGAATGTTCAGTGCTGTGTATCTTGCCCAAAAAAAATCACACAATGTTTTTCTTTTTTTTTTTTAACTAAAAACAAAATGGCAACTGAATGGACCAGAATTTTATAGCACCATTTAGATGTCTTCAGAATAGGAAATTTGTACAAAAATAGAGAAAAAAGCATTTAGTTTGTATTATTGCAAAAATATTAGCCCTTCTGTCTAATTATCTTTTTCTTTCCTTAATATTTTGGAAATAAATAACTGGTGTACAGTTTTCCTGTAGTGGGTGACCAAATTAGAAAAGAAGGGGCACACACTGAGTGCAGATCATTTGCTGTGGTTTACAAGGAAGAATATTTATAATTTACAGGAAGCATACAGGTCCAACATCAACACCAAATTCTTGATCAGCTCCACCTACATCCATGGGTGCAATATCTACAATGGGTAGTCTCATTGCCTTGCGTGATCTGTATTCAAAAACTGTCTTGCCCCATCTGCCTGTATGTTTCTGTAAACAATACAAATAAAAAAAAAGTAATAGTTAAAATTGCTATAAAAACATGGCTCTTTTGTGCTATCCTTTAGTTAAAAATTACCAATACATGAAATATGTAAAGTCTTTCTAAATTGTACAAAAACACATAATGCCCATATTTTTGTCTTTGAATTAAGCTCCAAGAGGCAGATACTTCCTTTTGTACAGGGCAGATCAAACTAGAAAGCATTCCAAGCCTTTCAATCTGTTTTTGATCTTTTTTTAAAATTAAACTGGATTATTGGTTCAATCAGTTTGATAGGGCCAAGTCATCGGTTTCACAAAGATTATATTTATTATTGTCTAGGTCTTCAGGGATTATTAGTATTATTATGAGATGTCCAAAATAATTATAGAGCAGGGTTACCCCATTAAAAAGTATAATACTGTTTCAATATTGTATTTTTTTTTTAAGTTATTTTCCTGCTTGTTCAATCGGTATTGGTATTTAAACCTTTCCCAACATTTTGCATGATAAAGATGAACATTATTATGAAACAACTGGGGTTGGTCAGTGTCTTTCTTGTCTGTTATTATTCATATGCAGGTATCAATATATAAAGAGATACAGTAGATGCATCTATACCGTTTCAAACAGAAAGGTTATCTATTGTTTTTTTTTGTTTGTTTTTCCCTTTGCTTATAAATGTTATGAATATAAGTAAAAGCAAAGTATATTAATATATACTCACAGTGCAACCATCCTCCAAAACAGTGTATGTAAATTTGCTATTTCCTTCAGCCTTCAACTCGCTGTCAGTAGAACTCATGAATTTCAGAGACTTCTTTACATTTCCATTTTCCCCATCCATATATGCAATGCTGTTCTTGCAATGATAAGTAATATTCTGGGAAGCTCTGCTAGAAAAGATTCGTAGGAATGCCATCTGAACTTCTGAAACATCCTCAGGAAGCTCTGCATCTCCATAGCTAAACTATAAATAGATATAACAAACATATTGAAGTCTGAAAAACACAATAAAACAGTATCTCTTTCAGCAAAGAAATATTTTTTAAAGTTATTTCTTTTAGATGAAACTGAAATGAGGAATACCAGGAGGATCCAATGCATATTGAAATGTTTGGGTAATGAACTGTTTAAGACAAATATGAAATACTGTCAGTAATTTCATGGTTCTCATAGTAATTTGTAAAACGAAAATAATAAATTGATTGTAAAGGGTGGTTTACAAAGAGAAAGCTGAATTATGGCTTTTGTTTTCTACCTGAAAGCCGCCATTCATAGACTCTCCAAACCAAACATGTTTCTTGATATTTCCAGAACTGGTGTACCAATTCTTGCGTGGGACACTGATTGGATTGGCATTCACACATGTTTCACCAGTTTCCATGTTGCAGAATACTTTAATGGCATCCATTTTACAACCTTGGTTTGGGTCAATCCAGTATTCACCTATTGGAAAACATTTAACAGCATCAATTTAAAAGTGAACGTCTAAAGAGTTTTCAAGTGTAACTAAAATGAAGGTATGTTTTAAAAACCCTTTGATCACAAAAGAGTCTGTATTCTGATCAAGTAGTAGCTAGGTCTCATATCCATCAAAATTCAAATTGCCATCCTTGGAAAACAAATCAATAACATTTTTACTTACAGTATTTAACATAATTTTACTGTTAATACTTACCACTTTTAAGCTCTGGCCGACAGAATTTGAGGTCACGACAGTTACGTGCTGGGTTCTTTCTTGATCCATCTGGGCTGATGATATTTTCAATTTGGCTGTTGATTGCTTTTAGTGAAGACATTATCTCAGAAACACTTATTGATCCATCAAGGCCTTGATCACCATAGTATGATCCAGAAGGACCCTTCTCACCACCATATTGTCCTAACTGTGCTCCGCCACCATCACAACAAGGACCAGGTGGGCCAGGGGGACCAGGTTGACCTGCTGGACCTGGTTGGCCAGATGTTCCCTAGAAAAGGAGTATAAAAAGTTGGCAGATATTTCTTGTCAATAGCATAAATGACTGTATATTTAAAAATGTTATATTCCATTTGGGGTAATGTCATATTCTCAACTACAATAATTTTACCTATCTCAAGTCTGTTGTGTGCGGCCAAGGATTTTTCTTGATGAAAATGAATTGTAGTATGTGAAATAATGTTTGATTGATTTTAAAGTTGTGATATTTACTTTATTTAAAGTTATACAGGCAAGTATACATATTTGGGCAAGACCCATGTGTTGTTGAAATCATATTCTCAAGGTGATATCATAGAAAAAGAAACCCACAATAAAGCTTTTACTTTTATAATGAAAACTTCATGAACACTCATAGATGAGAAAAACTGGTTGCGACTAAATAGATTTCATTTAAGGAGAAATACTACTATACATCACTGTTAATTGTCAGTGTAACTACAAAAATATTATTTTATAAAAATTAAAAATTCTCATATTTAAGGTTTATTTCAGAAAAAGATGTTACCTCTGAGCCAGTTTCTCCTCTACTACCTCGAGGTCCAGGGGGGCCGATGGGTCCTGCATATCCACTAACACCATCCTTTCCGGGAGCTCCATTAGAGCCTGGTGGTCCCTAAATAAAATGCCAGATTCATTACATTAGATAAATAACTTAACTGTACATTTAATTTAATGATTTTCAAGCATGCTTTAGGATTCATTTATAATAAAGCACTGCGTATCTTGACAGCGCTATATTAATAAATGATGATGATGATCTTAATGCTAAGTTGTCATGAGCAAGTAGCTCTAAACCTTTTGTCTGACTCTGTAGCTCTATGTTTTTCTTGCATATCTTGCATATTGCATTTTATACATTTTGCAGAATGAATCTCTTCATATGACAAATGTAGAATAGAACCTTGCACTTACTCTTGGACCCTGTTGGCCTTGGCTTCCTGCAGTACCTTGTTCTCCTGGAGATCCCTGTTTGAAAGGTAAAAGTAATGTTTAATATTATAGCTAAACAAAACTACTAAATGTAAAAACACAAAAACCTGCTTAATATACCTATAACTGACTAACTCAATGGTGATACGGAAAAGTCATGTTAAAGATTGTCATGTGTTAAAATGTATAATGCACCATTTAGGGGCAGATTTATCAAGGGTCGAATTTCGAGGGTTAAAAAACCCTGGAATTCGACCCTCAAAGTAAAAATCCTTCAGATTCAAATATCGAATTCTAAGGATTCAGCGCAAAAGCTTCAATCGAACGATCGAATAAAAATCGAACGATTCAAAGGATTTTAACCGATCGATCGAAGGATTTTTATTCGATCAAAAAAAAACTTAGAAAAGTGCTGGGGAAGGTCCCCATTGGCTAACATTGCACCTCAGTAGGTTTAAAGTGGCAAAGTATGAAGTTAAAGTATTTTTTAAAGAGACAGTACTTTGATTATCGAATGGTCGCATAGTCGAATGATTTTTACTTCATATCATTCAAATCATTAGATTCAATCTAATTAGATCGAATTTGACCAATTCGATGGACGAAGTACCCAAAAAAATACTTCGAAATTCAAATATTTTTGCATTCAAATTATTCACTCGAGCTTAGTAAATCTGCCCCTTAGTGTTGTAATGGAATGGAATGTACAGGCTATATGAACTATGGATAAATACATGGATAAATAAACCTCTTTTGTTAAACAAGAAAATATTTGAGAATTATTTATTTTAAATTATACTTACAGGAGGACCAGGTAAACCAGGATTACCAGGATGACCACGATGACCTTTCATTCCATTTGTACCACGCTCACCAGCTTCACCTTTATCACCACGTGATCCTTGGGGACCCTAGGAAAAGCAAATCGTTTTAAGATGTGATTTACCAAAAATATGTTGTGCTCATCTGTTCCAATTGTCTGTCAGTGTGCATTATATTTAATAATCATTTATAACATTTATATGATAATGTATAATTACCTATGGTATCTTATATACAGTAGTGCTTTAGAGAATGTGATCTTAGTAAATGCTTTCTACCCACTTAAAGGGTTTCACATGGTATTAATGAATTAATGAGAACAAAATATGTCTATTAACTGGTAGTGCTTAGCAAAAACTATTGTTATAAAGGACATTACAGCATTTTATTTAGTTATTGTTGACTGAATATTCAGAGTAAAAACTTACAGGAGCACCACGAGCACCAGCAGAGCCAGCAGGGCCTGCAGGACCAGATGGACCCTAAAATAGGAATAAACAATAAAAACAGAAATTTTTAAATCTTTTACTGAAAAATGCTGTGTCAGACATCTGCAAGGGCACATCTATATGGACATAGGTTATATTGATCATAGGAACAAACTACATATTTCCAGTGCAATACTTCAATAAAACATGTAACTGGTGGTGAATTCTTAGCCATTTTGTAGTATAAACTTTTCGCAATTCCATGTTAGTATATTCCATATGTAAGTATCCATATGTTAGTATCTTGCTTATAGTATTAACCACAGTTCCTTTTAAACAGATATCACTTTGTAACAGTGATGTACTAGTAGTAAAGTGGAGCATTTATGAGAGATTCTGATTTGCTGCTCTTATTACTTACAAAAACATTCAATAAATCTATATCTATACTATATCTATTGACTGGCTATTTAAAGAGACAATACCAATATAACAATTATGACTTACAGTTTCTCCTCTATCTCCCGACTTTCCAGCTGGGCCAACAGGACCTGGAGCACCAGGATGACCTGGAGCTCCATTAGAACCTGGAGATCCATTTTCACCCCGATCTCCCTGTTAAGAAAGAAAATATAAAGTGATTATAGACTATAATTAAATCAATGTACAATGTTTTATTCTATGTGATATAATAAAATTAAAGTTTACTTTAGGACCAGAGGAACCATCACGTCCAGGCAAACCATCAGAACCAGAATTGCCCTAAATTAAAGACAAAATTTCTGCATTAGAATTGAAGAAATAACTTTGCACCACATGTCAACTTGGCCATGTCATACCACAGTGCCTCCCTCAGTTGTAAACAATCATAGGATGGGTGCAACTTGGATTATTTTACCGTATGTACTCGAGTATAAGCCGTCCCGAGTATAAGCTGAGGTACCTAATTTTACCTCCAAAAACTGGGAATGCTTATTGACTTGAGTATAAGCCGAGGGTGAGAAATGCAGCAGCTTCTGGTAAGTTTCAATCAAAAAATTGAGGGTTTCTGCTCCCATCGGAGGTGCCGGCGTCTCGTTTTTGGATGCCGGCGACCATTCTTGGACACCGGCGAATATTCTTGGAGACTATTCTTGGACGCCGGCGACTATTCTTGGACGCCGGCGACTATTCTTAGGCGCCAGCGGCTATTCTTAGATGCCGGCGACCGTTTTTGAGCTTGACCCGAGTATAAGCCGAGGTAGAGTTTTTCAGCATATTTTGGGGGCTGAAAAACTCGGCTTATACTCGAGTATATACGGTAATTTGCAATATTTTGATCTGTACTCTGTACTCAGTCTGTGCAATTCAGTTAATATTTTAAGCATTGTTTTGTATAAAGCTGGCCATACCTACACAGATAATATTGTACAAAACGGAGTTTTGTATGAAAACGTGTATGTGTATGTATGACTATGAAGATTTTCATTCATCCAGGTCATGGTATATCTAGTATAGGTAAATCTAAAAACAACTGGACTTGCTGAGTAATCAATGAACACGTTTCACTACTCATCCGAGCAGCTTCTTCAGTTCAACTTCCCACACCAGTCAGTTGAACTGAAGAAGCTGCTTGGATGAGTAGTGAAACGTGTTCAATGATTACTCAGCAAGCCCAGTTGTTTTTAGATTTACCTATACTAGATATTGTTTGTGTATGCTGGCCCTGCGATGCTCAACAGTATCCATCTATAATGGATATTCAGAGATTGGTCAGGTTAGAAAATGTTATCTTCTGATGCACCATGTGAAAAGGGGCCACAGCACAAAGCAATCGGAATAGGAAGACAGCTATACTGTATGTAGCACCTCTTATGCTCTATGCATGGGACAATCAGTCAGAGAATGTAGAAGCTCAGCCCATGTAGGATTGCCATAAGACAAGCATATTTTGCAACTTGGAACATGGCAAAGAAATTAACATTTCAGATAGGTAGTTAAATTAAAAGTACAAGAAAAGCCTTATTTGCAGGGGTGCCAAGGTGTTACTGTATATTTAGACTCAGAGCACACTCAGTGATAGTATAAGTCTGCCAAGGGACTCCTGGGAAAAATAAGTAAGGTGGCAGTGCTGTGCCAGTTTTTCTCAGGACTGTACATTTTTATCTTGCAAGAAGCACTGCCCTGGGGAAAAAACTTTGCAAATGTATTCAAATCTAATCTAATGGCACCCCTGTGAATAAGCCTTTCCTTATTGAAATAAGTGGGAATTCATAAGCAATGCACATTACAAACCCATTATGCAGTAAAAAAATAATTTGTGCAATAGAAAAAATCTATAAATCTATAAAACTAATAATATAATAACTTACATCTCTTCCACTTTCCCCAGGAGCACCATTAAGCCCGGCAGGCCCAGGAGAACCAGCAAGACCACGTTCACCAGGAGATCCATTGGAACCAGGTTTTCCATCCTCGCCCTTTGTGAAAAGACAGTTATGAATGTTAGCTACTAAGAATTTAATTTAATACAATATAAAGTTCCTAAATTAAGGGTTGTCTAAAATAGGGCTTCTCAACTTTTTCTTGTCAAGACCTTATATTCTTGTCAAGGCATTATATTATTGCCATAGTAGACTTTAACCTACTTAAAACATGATTGTTATAGACAAAAGTAGAGTTGCAGGTTTCTGCAAACATTACTTTGTAAACATTGCCTCCACTGTAACTAGAAGAACTCAAATACAATGCTTTATATTATTAATTCAAAATGAAGATTTTTTTGGATTGCCTATTCTAGTACAAAAAGACTGTGTTAGTCTTTTTGGCATGTCATGCTAGTGGGCATGTCAGTACAGTATAGGTACTTCTTTGAGAAGTACAAAGATCAACATCTCCACAGAATATCAACAGAGCCTTACAAGCAACACTAGTGTAGAAGTTAAAGAATCTTGATACCGAATCCCCATTATTATGGCATCAAAATAGATACGTTTAAAAATTGGTACAACTTGTTTATAATGACTGGAGAATCCAAGTAGAAAAGGCATAAAACAATCTTGACTTTACAAAGTTATGGGATCCTTCATTTCAGGTTTTTATTAAATGACAACTATCTGATCATATTTATACATAATATTATACTTGGTTTATTAACATTAGTATTTCATATATGTATTAAATATAATCTTTTACAACAGAAGCATAAAGTAAACAATTTTCTGCTTTCAAACACAAGTTAAACATACATGAAAATATATACAAATGAATATACCTTTGAACCTGGAATGCCAGGAGCACCTGCTCTGCCTTGTAAGCCAGGCAATCCAACAATACCACGACCACCAGCAGGGCCAGAAATTCCAGAAGGACCTGGTGCCCCCTATTTGAAATATTAACAAAACTTTAATCCAAAATAAACATATATATATATATATATATATATATATATATATATATATATATATATAACAACCCACTCCGGTGCACTCATGACCCAAAGGCCCAAGCCTGGGTGCAGGTCAAACGAACATGTAACCAATACAAAAAAAGCCGCACTCCTAGGTCTTATCAAATAAAAAATTTTCAAAGTGTTTGTTTATTCAACGTTTCGGCAACAATCCGCGTGCCGTCTTCAGGAAAGTGAAGACGGCACGCGGATTGTTGCCGAAACGTTGAATAAACAAACACTTTGAAAATTTTTTATTTGATAAGACCTAGGAGTGCGGCTTTTTTGTATTGGTTATATATATATATATATATATATATATATATATATATATATATATATATATATATATATATATATAGTATATATATATATATACTATAATGTTAACTATTATGTTAAGAACCTGACAATATAAAAAAAAACAGTTTTTGATATATGACTGAAAATATCAAAAATTTTTTATTTGATAAGACCTAGGAGTGCGGCTTTTTTGTATTGGTTATATATATATATATATATATATATATATATATATATATATATATATATATATATATATATATATATATAGTATATATATATATATACTATAATGTTAACTATTATGTTAAGAACCTGACAATATAAAAAAAAACAGTTTTTGATATATGACTGAAAATATCATTTGAAACTAACCGGTTCTCCACGAGAACCAGGTGCACCTCTTTCTCCTGGTTGGCCTGATTCACCCTTTGGACCTGCTGAACCAGGGCTTCCTGGAGCACCAACGTTGCCAGATTTACCTGGAGGTCCATCTTTTCCTGGGCCTCCAGCAGAGCCAGGAGGACCTGTGTTGCCCTATTATGAAAATAAAGCAAATAGTCTATAAAAGAACGTAACATGAGATTTAATATACGGAGTAATGTTTATCTGGTCTTATCTGGCCAACAACAAAAAAAAATATTTTTCACACTGTATTGAATTATATGCCCTGTGTGCAAGATGCATGGTTTTATATCCTGGCAACAAAATGGTTGGCCTAAAGTATTTGTGCTAAGTGAAATAATACTGTAGTTTATATTTTGTTGTCTTACAAACAGCATAACACAATATGTATTGCCAGGAAACAGAAATTCATGCAATACTTACATTAGATCCAGGAGGACCAGGCAACCCGCGAGTACCAGGAAAACCAGCAGAGCCCTATAAAATATACAGACATTACCTGACTTCAGTGTCATAATTAGTGACAGACATGTGGAACTACAGCTACTACAGTATTGTTATATATAAAATGCATTTAAATATCTATGTTATAACACAGCAGCATTGTATATTTTCTGAATATTTACACTTATTCGAACACTTTATAAATATTCCCCAGGGAGGAACTTTCTCTTTTGAAATCTGTAGCATGTTTCAACCCTAAAGCTAAACATACACTGGTCAACACTTAGGTGTATCTATCTGATTGGCCAGTGGGTTGAGGGGACAGTTAGTGGTCTATTAATTATAGTGTAAAAAAACATAGACAAAATTCGCCATACATTGCCAGGCATCGCCACGTAAAAAAATGAGTTTAACAAGTGTTCTTATGTCATGTGACTGCGTACCTCCACAAACAAATCCGGCGTAACTGTTAGCAGCTGCTTATGAATGCTATGGGAAAATACCAGGATCATCCAACGTGGCTTCTAACTTGTTTTTACCTAGAGCGACTTCTGTTGGAACTTCCCTGCCACTTGAATTTCCCCTATTGACTTTAATGGATGAGAGGTCTGAAGCTGCATAAAATCTAGTTAAGACCTCAGAAACATGTTGAGCTAAGTTAGACCTTTTTACATATATGACATATTACAATATTTTTGGCACCATCTTAAGAGACACTTTGGGTAAAGTGTGTCTAAAAGATAGGCACATGCTGTGAAATTGACTACTAAAGTTCTTTTTAATAAAATGGCTTCCTTTCATCTAATATAAATAACTATGTATGGAACTCAGAAGAGGGTATTGGTGTTCTTATTATTACCATTTAAGTTTCAGCACAAAGTGCAAAATGCAGAAACGGAAAATGATGTTGCCTTGCTGGAAATACTCACAGGTGATCCTGGAGAACCACGGTCTCCTTTTCCTCCTTGAGGACCAGGATTACCCTTAAAAAGAATTCAAAATTATTATATGATCAGTAAAAATAAAATGGCTGACACATTTGCATTTTACCTAATCCTACAACAGTATATGTTGATTGCAAAAATACAAAGATGTAAACTCACAGCAGGTCCAGCTCCACCTTGAGGCCCAGCAACTCCGGGATTACCAGGCTCTCCACGTTCCCCAGGACCACCTTTCTCACCTTTGGTTCCAGGTTCTCCACTTTGACCCTAAATGCATAAGGAATTTATAATGTTTAAAATTAATGGATTAAAATAATTTACAGAGCATATAGTATAGTATATGCAGAGATTTCTAAGGTATTTCTGACATACCTAAGGTTATGTTTTGTTAAGGTTATATGTTAGATTAAACTACTTGCCAAGTTAGATTAATAAAATGATCCTAAAAACAATAAAATTACAATTATACAATCACTAAGGGGCATATTTATCAAGGGTCGAATTTTGAAATCTGAATACAAAAAGACCAACTGAAATGAAGTTGTAGGTTTTTTTTTTGGCGGAATAGGTACATTTTCGATCGAATAGTTCTGTATTCAGCCTAATTCAAATCATACGAATCGAATCAATAGCGCATTTGATCTAATTCGAATCCAAGTTTTTCCCCAAAAAAACGTTGATTTTTCAAAGTCCACCAATTGACTCCAACTAGATTCTAGGAGGTTTCCCATAGGCTAAAACAGCAATTCGGCAGGTTTTAGATGACGAATGGTCGAAGTCGAATTTTTAAAGAGACAGTACATGATAAATTTTGACATTCTAATTTTCGATTTTTTTTCAAATTCAAAACAATTTGGACTATTTCCTAGTCGAAGTACACAAAAAATAGCTCAAAACTCAAATTTTTGGAATTTGAAAATTCACCTCGACCTTTGATTTGCCCCTAATTATTTTGATTTTATACCAATTACCCCTAAAATTAAAACGAAAAACATGTAGATTTTCTATACAGGGAATGTCTGCTGGTCCTTAGGTGCTGTAGGAAAACAACACTAAGAGAGCTATTTATCAAAATTCTAATTTATCTAATTATTTTCTAAAATATACGCCAACCAAATTCGCATGGGTTATTTCCCTGTATTTATCAATACATTTTTCCAAAAAGTTCCATTTCGGAAAAAAAACACGATAAAATCATCCAAAAAATTTGAATCGTACAAATTTTTCGGATTTTCTGCCCAAAAAAAATCAGATTTTTTCCAATTTTTGCCTGAAAACCACAAAATCTTCACATTATTGCACAAAACCTAACACAAATCAGGATATCTTCGGGACTACTCGGGAGGTCTGAGATGCAGGATTTTCAGATTCTGACTTTTTCCATCCTCAGGGTTTAATAAATCACGAAAAGTTTTTTCCACTGAAAATTGTATTTTATCGTAATAAACCTTGAATTTTTTGAGTTTTTGGCATTTGGACTTTAACAAATAACCCCTAAGATTATGCAGTTTTATTTTGCTAAGGCCAATGATTCATAGGAAACCTATCTTAAATTTAAGCTAAATAGCAACCACAGCACTTACATATTTGCTGGGGGGACATAAAATGTAGGGTGCAGGTTGTTTGTTATACTTACAGGGGCTCCGGGGAAGCCAGCGGGTCCAGGAGGGCCATTTTCTCCTCGTTCACCCTTCAAAAAATAATATTTATGTTTAGAAATTGGTTTTATTTTGAAAAATAAAATTAATAGCTAGTTTGATGAAATTGACTGTTTATCTGTGTGCACATAGTTGCACCTCGCGTGTGATTAAAAAGGCTTAAGATGCAGAGTGCAGTGTCAGCAGGTGCAAAGCTGCCCTGTTCTTACAGCCCTATGGCAATAAGTACTGAGCCCAGTTTTGGCTTACACTCCCCAACCTGCTTGTCTTTTAGATGTGCATGTCAGGGGCATGTCTAAAAGACAAGCAAGTTAGGAGATGAACATAAAATGGCATACCTATGTGCCTTGCCCTTTCTGCCCATTATGAATACATGCTGTTAAATGCAGGCAGCTCTGTATTCATCAGGGGAACACAGGTCTCTGTGATTTAATATAATGCTTAGAGATTTGAGGCAATTGAGGCAGATAATACTCTTTTTTTGCACTTTGCTTCTTGTCCTGCACATAATTAATGACCTTTATTACAAGCACATTTTCATGTATACAGTACACAATGCTCAACTGATTTGGACAGGACAGATAAAACCAACGTTTCTAATAAACAACTCTATAGACATTGCTTTATGTCGGTGACTATCAAGTATGCTGATTCTTTGTATTTAAATGAGGCAGTAACATTTAGCTACTCTAAACTGGTCATATTACCATGCATAAACAGTAAAGACTGTATGATTAACCACACTTTGCAATAACACTAATTTTGAGCCAGGAGTTTAACTAATTTAATTGATTAAAGCTCCTCACCATATTTTTCCTTCACACAAACTGAGCTAAATCTATATATATATATTTTTTTGTAAATTCTTTATGTTGTAAATCAGCATTAGACAGTTCAATACGTATTATTGCACTCAACATTTCGTGCTTAGTGAATCTATATATTTAAAAAATCAAAATGTATTTGTACAAGTTGTGATTTAGTCAAAGTATATCTTTATTTGATAATGCCTTGCTTAAACTTTTGCTGTAAACTGTAGACTTAGGAACAGTGGGGGTCATTTATCAACACTGGGCAAATTTGCCCATGGGCAGTAACCCATGGCAACCAATCAGATTGCTGCATTCATTGTTCTACTTGCAGCTGGCTTTTAAAAGCTAATCGCTGATTGGTTCTATAGGTAACTGCCCATGGGCAAATTTGCCCAGTGTTGATAAATGAGCCCCAAATGTCTTTTAAAATCACATAGAACAAGTTTTACATTCAGACACACCAAAGTAAAATCAAATATTATTGTGAAAGACAGGCTTGTGTTAAAAAAACCCATTTGGCTAATGATGAAAAATGCATATTATATGACTCTATGCAACAGATAAGACTAAATGGGGCAGATAACCAAGGAGCAGATGAGCCACAAGACTTTACTGACTAATCTTTGGAAGGCTCAGTTTATTATTTTTAATGTTCAATTTTCCAATCAACACAAAGCCAAATTTATATGCCAATTATTTTTGTTTCGAGTCAGCCTGAAGAGAGATGGTGTTTTATACAAACAAAGAGTTGAATTTTATGCCTCAGCATTTTACCTATACATGTACTGGATACTTTAAGAGGCATTGACCACAAAAGAATGCAAGCGGTGGTCAAGAGTCACTTCTAAATTATGCTTTAGGCTATTCATCTTTTCAATGATTGTCAAGAAATAATGTAAGCTTGTTTTTACAACTACAAGTCAAATTTCTAGTAAAAAAAAAATTCTGAACAATGTCATTAACCTTTTAACCATTTTCAGAAATATGGATACACACATTTCAGCCCTTTTGCGTGTTAATTATATAGGCAGGGAAAAGTACTTACAGGACCACCGCGAGCTCCAACAGGGCCTGATGGCCCAGCTGGTCCATTTTCACCCTAAAAAAACAAAACATAATATGCGTTAAAATACATTGTGGACATGTGAGTAATGCATCATTGCATTTCTGAAAATGTCTCGATAAAAACCAGCATGGCATAACTGTGGGTCAAATAAAACATGGTCAGGATTTAGAGAGTAATCAAGGGGAACATAATCTTGCATTCTTGCAGAAATTTTCAATAAAAGTAAATGATAGTTAATAATAAATATGTATGAGTACCCTTTAATTGACTTGCTTAGACCATATAGAGCCAATAAAGGAAATTAAGAGGTGAAAACATCCAAGTATCAAAGGACATGTGAGGAAACATGGTTGCCCTTGTAGGTAACTCACTCTTGGTCCTGTCAACATAGCCCTGATGGGGGCTTTTTTCTAAAAATAGTATTGTTTCTCACAAATATCTGTGGTTTAGTATTCTAAAATAGTTTAGACGTTCTTGTTCTATTGTATTTTGTCAAACCCACTCCTTAAAAATAATAAATTGCTGCATGTTTCTTTAATATACAATTCATACTAAAAAAAATAATAGATACAGTTACAGAATTTACGGTCAAAAAATTGACAACTAATTATACTTCTGTTTATTTCAGCTACATTGATCCACTCACACTTCTTCTACTCATCATAAATGCCAATAAAGGAAATTAAGAGGCAAAAACACCCAAGCATCAAATGACATTTGAGTAAATTGTTTTTTTTGGTGTCGTTTATGGGTTTAGAACAAAGGCAGATTGCCCCCACAATGTTTTACTCCATGAAAAGCAAACACATACATACAAACACACACATACCATATCAATATGTATTTTAAGTAAATTCTTGATTTTTGTAATTTACAAACATAGTTTAAGAGGAAACTCCTTATACCTTGTCACCAGAAGGACCGGCAGGACCAGGTGGACCTATAGGACCAGCAGGACCCTAAAGATAAAAAATAACACTGTAAGAATAATGAATTCCTAGTCTAACATATCCAGTGAATAAATTAGGGAAAAAATAGGCACATCTTAGATGGAGAAAAGGTAAAAGATACGATTTTCATTATTAGATATTTCATAGCATTTCTTTAGATGAAATGAAAGGAAATCACAAATCATAGATACATTTACCATTCGCCAAAGCACTAATTCGCAAAGCAACAAATCTTACCCTTGTTCCATCTTGTCCAGGAGATCCATCACCACCTTTACCACCAGCTTCACCCTAAGAAGATCAAAATATTCAAAAATTCATTAATTCATGTAATCTAAAAGTATCTATGGTCACTCCTTTTAATGCATTAGAAAATTGTTTGTAATACAATATACAATTACTGTATAAGCATGCTAAAATGTATAAAAGCATATTTATGAGCAGCTTCACAAACAAGAATTAATTAACAGTAAATACAGACCTTTTCACCCTTGGGACCAGGACTACCAAATCCTCCCCTTTCTCCAGGCATACCTTGAAGACCAGGTGGACCCATTGAACCAGATTGACCAGGTGGGCCAGCAGGACCCTGTAATTGGATATCATACCTGATAACCTTTTGTGCACATATTAATATTTATATGACATCTTCTAAAATTATATAATGAATCTAATTGAAAATATTAATTGAATCTAATTAAAAATAAAATATTCATAGAAAGGTGAACAAATACTGGACGGGTGCGTTGAATACCTTGGCACCATCTGGACCAGGGGGACCAGAACCACCCCTAGATCCTGGAGGTCCTGGGGTACCTTGAGGTCCTCTCTCACCAGGGACACCATTTTCACCCTATAATAGGAAAACAATAATGATATAATCAGGCCCCGATTTGTGGAAAGGCCGCCACGGGCAGCAAGAATTTAGGCGTACTGCCCAACCACACCCACATTGGTTCAGAAACACTGAGGATGCACAGGAGATAAAATTGTTTTTTAAATTTCCCATGCGCCATTCCCCATTGCTCCGGTTCCAATGACAAAAACTGTGTGCGAATAAAAAGGAAGGGGGCGGGGTTGACAAGAATCAGCGGGCCTAGGGGCGCCCGATATATAAATCCGGCCCTGGATATAATGCAGTTTATTTCATAACACAGATATTTGTGGATAAAAGAGATGTATAACAGTAACATGGTTTATGTGAAAAATGAGTTTTAGTAAAATGACCTATGATATCAAAATTATTCATGCTGTTTTGAATGACCAGTACTATAAATTATGATTATGAAAACTGAAAAACCTTTTCAATTTGTGTGTTTTCAGATACACCAGAAATAAATACTTTTTTCAATTACTTTCAATTAGTCATTTTTTAAATATCTTTCTATATTTAAACTTGTCTAGGAACTCAGTGATCCAGACACAGGCTCTGAACTGTTTAAATATGCTACATTAGTTGATACATTTCTTAGCAGCATCCAGTGTTGGACTGGGATACCAGGGGCCCACCAGAAAACCTTTGACCATGGGCCCACTTTCCAAACTATTTTTTTTTTCTCTCCTCACTCAACCTTTTTATTCTCCTAGTCTTTTATCTACTTACTCTATTCTTCCATTATTAAGCATTTTTTCCCATAAAGAAAAAGGGAATGACCATGAAATAGGCCAAATGGTTAGAAGCAAGAGGGCCCACTGAAGCCTGGGCCCACCGGGAGTTTTCCTGGTATCCTGGTGGGCCAGTCCGACACTGGCAGCATCTGTGGCATGTTAGAAACTAATGTCTCATTATAACAGCTGATTTTAAAGGGCACCTATGGTGGCCTGGGACACAAGCATGCAAATTAAGATTAGCCTTCTAGATTACAGATTATGGACATGCATATGATGTCACATGTATGAATTTAATGAGAGAACCGGGAGGCGTGTGAGCAAACATGGCTGCCCTTGTTGGGAACTCCCTTGTGGTGCAGTCAGAATAGCGCTGATGTGGGGGGGATTTTTTCTTAAAATAGTATTGTTTGTCCTAAATATGTTTTGCTTCACTGTGGTTTAGTATTCTTAAAAAGTTTAGACGTTCTTGTTCCATTGTATTGTGTTAAACACATTCCTTAAAAATTATAAATTGCTGTATTTTTCTTTAATATACAATTCATACTAAAAAAATAGAAAATACAGTTAAAGAATTTACTTATCGTCAAAAAATTGATAACTAAATATACTTCTGTTTATTTCAGATACATTGCTTCCCTCACACTTCTACTACTCATCATTATACATTTTATAACATTTGTACTGTTGATTAATTCTGAAATCTTTCACAGGCAATCCAAATATAGCATAACTTTTCATTTGCTTTGTTGCCAGAAAAAAAATATTTGCTTCTAAACTGTTAATGCTGTTAATGTATTACTTACTTTACCACCAGAGGTTCCTGGAAGTCCATTTTCACCTTTTGGTCCCTATATGAGAAAATAACATTTTATATTCCTTGCACAGCTGTTTATTTTAAATAAACCGTATCCAACTGTATGTATGATATGAATAATCTTCTGTTCATTAAAGGAAAAATAGCTATTGAAGATATTTAATTTAAATATTAATTTAAATAAATAACTATTAATTAATTAATTCATTCATTAATTAATATTTTCAGCTTTTGAGTTTCTATTTTAGATGTATTTATTTAATCGTTGTTTCTTATTGTTTTCAGGGGTTTAGAGGTTTCATGGATGATAACTAGACAGATTTGCATTATCTGATGAAAGCATAGACATGGTATTAATGAACCTGAGATGTGAAATAAAGAAAAAGTTAGTAATAAATGTAACTTGGGTTGCGGTTATGATTGCAGTGTTGCTAACAACAAGTCAAACAGAGAAGGGAAAAAGTTCCAAAACATATATTTTAAGGGCATATATATAAACGTCAAATTCAAGGTTTTAAAGTGAAAACATTTATTTTTTTTGCACTAAACTTGAATTTGAGTTTTGGTGAATGTTTGAGGTTTTTCACATGAAAATAATTGAAAATTCACAAATTCTAATTTTCATCAATGTGCCCCCTAGTGTTAACAATCTGCAGTTGCTTGGCATTTTAGTCTTGGGTTCATGAGTTCTGAAGAGGATGTATAGAATTGGGCCTATGTAGCTAGTTTTTTAAACTGTTCATTTTTAATAATACTGTTCTATGTATTTCTGTTCTATGTATACATAATGCCCTTTAATTTTCAATTTTTCACCTCAGCAGCAGATAGTCACTGATTTGCTTAAACTACTAAATTCTGTGGATACCACAATTAGTCATTTAAAAATATGACACAAAAATGGAAACAAACCCTCTATGTCTTATAACTGTGAGAGGAAAACATTTAAAAAATGTATACTTACGGCTTCTCCTGGTTTTCCATTCTCTCCAGGGGGTCCATTATTCCCAGGTAAACCCTATTTACAATAAAAGATTATTTCACTAAGTCAGAATACCCTTTTGTCAGTCTTGGCCTTATAAAACAATTCTTCTACTTTTTTTCCAAGTATTTTATAATGACCATATTTCTATTCTGTGATTGTACTACAGGACAGGCATTCAATACTAATCATTTTCTTAGTACTCTTAGATCTCATCTATTCTCTTACATTTGTCCTGTTCTCCTTCATTCTCTATCAAGATTCACTGCCACATAATTTCTGAATACAAGAATTAGATTACTAAAAAGCAATGTGGATATGTGTCCATGTTTGAAGGAAGCCTGAACGGCAAAACAAGATCTATATAAATATTCTACAATTCCAATTTCATTATTTCAAACTGTGAATATGAAAAATTATTAATGATGTTTAATGATGTTCCATTAATTTAATCATTGATTGATTATTTGATAAATATGGTAATTTATTGGTATGCTGGCCCACAACAATTTTTTAGTGAATCATTATAATAAAGAAGGATTGATATTGCTAATAGAGTGTGGTAGCATTCCCCATTAATTTTTACTGCGCCACATCACAATGTATTTCTTATTTAGTACTGAATAAATGGTCCCCAGAAATTCATCTTTTGTTTATCAGTACTTTCACTTTATCCATCACTTAATTTAGAAAAGGCTTATTTTTTTAGAATATCTCTTTAATATTTGCATTTGATTAACAAGGCTGCATGCCACATTCTATTGATTACATCCACTATGTTATATGCACATAAGTAAATTAAATGCTGGAAACCAAATCTGTGAAATTTAAGATTTTACAGTCAGGTACTTGAAAAGATGCTCACAGTAAAGCCAGTAGAGATTCTAGATTGTAGCTAATATGGGCACAGCCTACAGTACCTACAGTTCTTTTAAAAATGTGATAAATCGATAAAATTTAAGAAATACCTGGAATCCAGGTGGACCAGTTGCTCCTGGTTCTCCTCTTTCACCTGATGGACCCTAAAGATGAACAAGAGGAAAACATTGTCCATGCATAATAATAGTCACCATAATTACAACATTAATACTCTCTTTATACATAAATACTTACTGCTGGCCCAGCAGGACCAGGTGCACCTGCGTCACCACTCTTGCCAGGAAGTCCCTACCAAGTCAAACATTGCATATTAATGATACAAATATGGGTTAAATGCAAGAAATACCATGCAACAACTATACTTCAACATGTTGGATATACAAAACTTGTTTGAACGGTTTTCTGGATAAAGTTTGTTTTCAACTCAACTTAATTCAAAGCTTCTTACATACCTGCAGAAATACAAAAAGTACACTAACTACCAACACCCCATTGAAACATTGAAACAAAATAGATACCTGGGGTCCAGATGAACCAGGACCACCCTTTTCACCATTTTTGCCAGGTTGACCCTGAAGAATAAAAATCAAATTGTTATTCACCAGTTTATTATTAATATATAAATAATAAATACATGTCAACATGCTTTATTAGTCCATGTTTATACTACTAATTACTAACCTCATTACCCTTAGGACCAGGAAATCCCATAACACCAGGCTGACCCCTTGGACCAGAAGGACCGGGGGAACCAGATCGTCCAGATTCTCCAGAAGGTCCCTGTTATATTTAAAATAAATGGTTTTGTCAAATGGAATAAATGCATAATGCTGTTAATATATTAAAGGGATCTTGGGATCATTTATCCAGGAAGGTCATCTCATAAAGTCCATTTTAAGCAATCAATTTTTTTCTCTGTTATAAAAAAGTAATTTGTATTTGATCATAACTAAGTTGCATCAATCCAAATTTGTGGCATAACAAATCTATTATTTATCCAAGGTCATGATTGTGAGGTTTTTTCTACTTCGAATGAACAACTTGAATGTTTGCTTATTTAAAAAAAATGTAAAAAGCACGATTGAATGCAATCGGGGGGAAAAACTCGAATACTTGAATTGATTGAGTTATTGGCAGAAAAAAAATCGAAAATCTCAATATAGATCGAGTTTTTGAGCACAAACCACCGAAAAAAACCATGAAAATCACAAAGGCTAAAAACATTTTCAAGTGGTTCACTGGACCTTTTCCATTGACTTCTACATGATCTCAACAGGTTTTAGCCAGAGTATTTTTGGATTATGGCTTTTTGCATCTTCAGGGCATAATAAATCTCAAAAAATTTAGTTTTTTTTATCCTGAAAAAACTCAAGTTTTTACTGAAACTACCCTTAAAAAACTAGAATTTTCTGGGAAAAACACAACTTGACCTTTAATAAATAACCCCCTTAAAGTAAAGTATGGAGGTAAAAAGTATGGAAAAACGATAATTCGGGACATAAAACGTCACAAACATTCTGTAAAATAGGTCTCATACCTGTACAAACATTTGAAGAAAGTAAAACAGTTTGTGAATCAAATTTTAAAGGCCACTTACTTGCGGTCCTGGTTTTCCATCAGATCCTGGACTACCAGGACTTCCTGTTAAACCCTAAATTGTAATAAGCAAAAATATTGCATTAAGATAATATGATTGACTGACTGGACAACATACAGTACATTTTATTTGATGTGTAATGTAGATTTAAGAAGCACCTACTAAAAGTAAAAGAAACATCATTAGTAAAAATATATCTTACCCTCATACCAGGTAAACCAGATCCCCCATCTCTTCCAGGTTCACCAGCATTTCCTCTAGGACCAGGGCTGCCAGGACCTCCTCGATCTCCAGGAGGCCCCTAAAAAAATTAAGTATGAAAACAATTATAACTAAAGTTCACTTGAAGCATAAAGGTGATAAAAACATTGGCATGTTCCACTACAACTAAGGCAATACACACCTTTTCACCTGGAATTCCATTGCTTCCAGGGGGTCCTCGAAAACCTGGGGTGCCCTTGAAAACAAAAAGTTAATGTGAAGTTGAAATACTAATGAAGAGATTTTAAAATTAAAATGTTTTCATTATTTTACTGTTTACAGTAACTTCATTGCTAAGGATAACTGATTAAACATACAAAATTCCAAAAAAATTTAATAAAATACAAAACCACTGTCAAAAGATGTTGTCTCAGAGACATATATGAACATATGTGGACACATATAAATAATACCTATAACAGTCTTAGACACAATCCTTTGCCCCCTCCTTCTCAACTCCACCACTGGAATTTACAGGAAGTCTACAACTGGAGGCTATAGGCAATAGTGGGCTGCTCCCATAAAGCTGCCATGCTAAAAATGTGAGTTAAAATGGTTATGAATTCTGAAGTCTAGGGTTAGTATATCTTGATATAAGACTGTGTTATACAGTACATATCAATTCATTTTTTTGTACCATTTTAATTATATAAATGGTTGATTTTCAGAGACATTGCAAAAAATTATACCGATTCATTTTCCATTGAAATCCACTCCTTTTTTGTTACATGAAACACACTAAACAAAAAATTAGATCCCCTTGTAGTAAAACTAAAGTGGTATTTTTTTACTTACTCTCTCTCCTGGAGTTCCTGGTACACCATTAGTACCTGGTTCACCATTAGTTCCTTTTTTGCCTTCTTCACCAGCTGGTCCAGATGCACCTGGAGGTCCAGCTTCACCCTATGATTTATTACATATACGTAATTACATAAGTGGTTACATTTGGTGCAAAAATACAAATCAAGATATCAAAATTGTTCTTGATTACTTACTCTTTCTCCTCTTTGTCCAGGTTCTCCTTTTGACCCATCTTTGCCATTGTCTCCCTAAATAAAACGGTATATGTATTTTTATTGAATGTATAAATTCAAATACACTTAGTATATGATATGTTATATATGATCCATGTAATGATTCTTCAATAAAAAGTAACACCATTTGGTAATTTATATTTCTACAGGTACAGCTTAAGACCAAACTAAAAATAATGTTGAGATTCTATATTAATCAAATATAAAGAGTGTAAGAATGGCCAGAAATGACATACTGTAGTTGGCCAGTTTATATTTAATGTAATATATGGGAAAACGGTCATTATATATTAATTAGTTAACTCATGACAATGTGTTATGGAATTCAAATGTTTTTAAGACATTTATAAGAGTAAGTTCAGAGAATCAGAGAATGGTGTCATCTTTAAAAAGAAACTGTAAACAAGTAAGTTTTAATTTTTTTTAATATGCTGATATCAAGCGTACTCTAGTGATGGCAATTTTGTAAAAAAAAAAAATATATATATACAGGTATATAAATATTATATAATATTATATATTATATAATTATTATATATTATACATTATTATATATATATTATATATATAATATTATATATAATATATTTATATTTAAATAAATATTAAATACACATTGTTGGCAACTTAGGGAGGTAGAATGCAGATTTGCAAGTAAAAATTTACCCAGTTCATTTTATCGTCATCTGATGAAGGTATCTTAACCAAGAGAATTAATGGTGGTTAGGTTATTTATACTAGGTATGCACCGAATCCACTAATTTGGATTTGAATGAACACCTGAATCCTTCGTGAAAGATTCAGCCGAACCGAATCCTAATTTGCATATGCGAATTAGGCGTGGGAAGGGGAACATTTTTTTACTTCCTTGTTTTGTGACAAAAAGTCACTCAATTTCCCTCCCCGTCCCTAATTTGCATATGCTGATCCGAATCCTGCTGATAAAGGCTGAATCCTGGCCGAATCCCGAACCGAATCCTGGATTCAGTGATCATGGCCATTGCTTTCCACTTTGCCTGCGCCAATGTAATGAATTTAATGAAATAAATGATTTGCTGTTGCTGATTCGAACTGCAGTTGTTTGTATACTGATTTCATTTTTTATCTAGTTGCAAAATAATTGAATGCATATTTTAAATAACGTGCAGGTTAAGTATAGTAAGTTGAGGCCTCGTAGTTTCATTTTTACATTTTACTACTTACCGGACCACCTCTTAAACCAGGAGCTCCATTTGTGCCGGTTGGGCCAGGTGGACCACGAGCACCAGCCAGTCCAGGAGCACCAGGTATACCACCGGGACCCTGGTAATAAAAAATATCACAACATAATTTGAGATACTATACAAGCACATGCTTATAGCTAAAGCTTACTACTTAATACTACTTAATAATTTTAGACATTATAATATTGTATATAAACAATTTTTTATGGAATTTCCAAAATCAGTGATTAAGCTACCATCATTTCAAATGGACAGTTATCTTAAATTGTAGACAAGCTTTTCACAGTAAAATGTTCTATTATGAAGAGTCACTATATAAATTACCAGATTTTTTACAGACATTGCATAGTTGTGCAAGTTGAATCTGTCAAACTGGGTATATAGTACTGGTTTGTTACAGAGGTAAAAACCATACATTGGCATTAGGCAAACTTCACAAATAATATCAAATGTTCTCATGGTTGGAGAGAATAGAAATGAAAAATAATTTTCTTGTGAAGTCGTGAAGGGGAAGTTGTTGAAGAAAACAGGTCATGTAATCAGCTTTTTTATATTATTTTATTTTTTAAAGGAACAGCAAATTTAAGGTATAAAATGCCTACATATAGTACATGTTTCTATTAAAGGTATAAAAATAATTAATAATATTAATTTTAAGGAAATAATACAAGTTAATATTATGAAGCTTTTTTTTTAATGTGCTATGTTCAAGCTGGCTTTGAAGTGACAGTCATTGTCTGCCAACCCTTGACTAGTTTGGCATAATATTGACCTGTCTGTATGTGTGGCCAAAAGGACAGCAAATATTGATCAGTAAAGTTGGAAAATCATTTTGGGTGAGAAAGACAATAAATTGATCCTCTGCTGACAGTCCTGCATGGTCTCTTGAGAATTTTCAGAGGTCTGGGGGTCCACAACTGCTTTAAGTATAATCCCAAATCACAGTGTACAATACTATACTTAGTACTGAACTGAGTCAAGACACTAACAAACAGTAATTTAGTATTGCAATGAATGGTTTCATAAGAGTATGATGTTGAAGTTGAAAGGAGACTTATTGGTTTATTTTGTATACAATGTAGTATTGTAAATTTTGAGGTTTGTATGCAGATTTTTATATTTCTGTAATATTACATTGTCTGTATGCACAAAAACATTTTCAGATCATTAACCCCTTGCAAACAAAAAGTATACTGTTTAACTTACTATTGAACTAAGGAGGCAGAAAGAAAAGTATATTTAAATAATTGATGATTCCCTCTCCCCAAAAAAAAAAATATTTACCACTTCTCCTTTGTTGCCTGGATTTCCGTCTCTACCAGGAGGACCCTATATAAACAGGGACATTTATTATTAGAATTACATCCAAATTATTCTATATTTCTGCACCACATATAACCAGTGAGATTAAACAAAATTATGTAATATGAAATATATTTACAGCAGAGCCTGTCGAACCAGCTGGACCTTGGGGTCCTGGTTCACCTCTACCACCAGGAGAACCGTCTGAGCCTCGAGAACCTGGAGGTCCAGCTTCACCCTAAGATTTAAATACATTAATGTTTTTTTTTAAAGAAAATACTTTCTTTTTGTCAGTACATATATTTTATATTTTTAAAAAATGGGAGCAATACACATAATACACCTTTGGGGTACTATTTGAGTACTCAAATCAATACCATAATGTATTAAATAAACAAAAAAACACATTCAATAGAAAAAACATTGTTAAAATAAAACAAAAACAGTGACATGATTTCTAACCCTCTTTTAAATATAGTGGTTATTTGTTTGGAATAGAAAGATCTAAATACAAGCAATTTTGACACATTCAAATAATATTAAAGGAATGTTTTGAAGTAAATACCTTTGGTCCAGTGCTGCCAGGGAAACCTGAACTTCCAGGGGGGCCAGGAGGTCCCTAAATAGAACAAAAAAAACAAAAAAAAAAAAATATATATATATACACATACTTTTGCATGATTGTGACTAAACCATATGTAATTTTAACTGCAACAAAAATGTAAAGAAACAAAAGACTCTTACAGGTTGTCCGGAAGAACCTGGGGCTCCATCATTACCGCGGGCACCCTTAAAAAATAGAAATAATTCAGAGAACAAGATTCAGAAATGTATAATATTAACTTCTTTGTTGTTTCACAAGTGCTGTACATTTGGTAGACCCACTAAAAGGTAATTGGATAAAAGGATGCAGGGTCACCTGTACACATTAATGGTCCTTTTCTATTTTGCTTCTCCATATTTATTATGTTTTATTATTATTATTATTATTCTCCTAAAAATAATGGACACAACAAGAATATCAAAAAATAATGCTGGCAGTCAGATTTCTATAATTTTTGATATGATAATCTGAACATATATATATATTGGAAAATATGTAAGATTATTTTAGACATCTTTTTTGGCAGAATAAACTTACATATTACTGAAATGAAGTGCACCTAAAACCTACTGATACAAAATTAAATTTTACTATTAGCATAAAAAATATTGTTGCTGGCATTAAAAGTGGCATATGTTCTATTTATTAAACAAATTTGAAAGTCCTTAATCATATACTGAAGAAGTGGTAGGTACTGTATCAGTCTGTATCAGTCATGGGCCAATCAAAAAATACAACAGAAAGGATATTAGAGATAATGTGTTTGCGAGCTAATTGCTATGTGGTGAACAATTTCCAAATGTAGAATTTCAAGAGGTAACGTCCCTTCGTCCGAGGGCTACTTTGTCTGCCGATTGAATGCAAATGAGCGCCAGCGTCAGTCTCTTTCGCTAGAGCAGTTATGCCTGCGAGCGTTAGTAAATCTGCGAAGTACCGAAATGAGGTCATGCTGGCGAATTTTCGCCAGTGTTAGTCACTTCACCCTTTAGTAAATTTGCCCCTAAGTGTCAAGCTACTCAAAAGAAAAAAATAATCAAGGATACAGTGCTCTGTGAGAATACTTACAGCTGGTCCTGGACCTCCAGGTCGACCTCTCTCACCAGCTTGTCCCCTTGGACCCTGAAATGCAATAAAACAATAATTTGAAAACTATATATATATATTGTTTTAGTTAGATCTCTACAGTCATAACTAAAAGGATAAATATGCTGGTGAGTTCCACTGCACTAGGGAATCCATTAGGATTCCCAAAAGTTAATTATTTTCCCCATTTATCAATACAAAAAAATACTGTCAACTGTTTTTTGAAAGATATTTTCTATATTGTACAGTATGATGTCCCACCTCTATAGGCTCTTGATGTTATATGTTGCTACAAACTCTTGGAAACCAAAATCTAATTTCTAAAATTGCAGTACTGTATTTTATCCACCATAGTTTTGTACATTGCCTATGATACTGTATTAAATGCTGTTCTAATTTTAAAGTTATATTATGTTTCCCGTCTTTATGATCAAACAGTGTAGTTTGATGCTTGCCACAGCCCATGTTTTGAATTCTTTATGTATATTTGACTATTAGGGGGTTATTTACTAAACTCTGAATGCAAAAATCACGAAAAATTTGTGTTTTTTTTTAATGAAATCAGACTTTTGAAAAAAATCACAAATTTTTCAGAATTTATTAAAACCCGAGGATGGAAAAGTCAGAATCTGAAAATCTGGCATCTCAGACCTGTCGAGGTTGCATATAAGTCAATGGGAGAGGTCCCAATGATTTTTTGATGTGTGCTGGGTTTTGTGCAATACCCCAAAGTTTTCTGAGTTTTTGGGTGAAAATTCCGAAAAAAATCGTGAAAATTGGATGAAAAAATCTGAAAAAATCTTGAAAATCAGATTTTTTCCTGCAAAGCAAATTTTTGGGAAAATATAATAATGAATAAGCGTAAAAAGCCCGAGCGGATTTGATTAGCGGCATTTGTAGTGGAAAATGTTGAGATAAATTTGGACTTTGATAAATTGCTTTTTTGAACATATCACACAAATATATCTGTTTCTTTCAGTTCCACAAATTGAAACTTAAAGCATATTATTACCGATGGGCCAGGTGTGCCATTGTCTCCAGGACTGCCAGATTCACCCTAATCAAGAAAAGAAGTAATTTAATTACTTTAGATGTCAGACATTCATAACATTCAGTAACAACAGATACTGAAGATTGTATATATATATATATATATATATATATATATATATATATATATATATATATATATGCGCGCTTTGGAAGGCTTAGGTGCAGTTCTGTAACTGGATATCTACTTGTAAAAAAAGCTGATGCAAATCAGGATTTATCTTAAAAAATACAATCTATTTATTTGATCAATGTTTCGTTTCTCACCTACCAGGAAACCACTTTTTGGTGGTGGGTGAGTCCATAAAATGCTTTCACTAATTTGTTAATGTATCTTGATAAAGGTCCCTGGTGAGGACCGAGACATTGATCAAATATATATATTTGAATTCAATAACTAAATGTTTTGGTTAGATTTAAGTGCAATCAATCACAGTATGGAGGTGTATTTACCCGTAGACCAGGAGCACCAGTATCGCCCTTTGCACCATCTTTTCCATCAAACCCCTGGGGAATGACATTAAAAAGAGGGAGAAATTAAAATCACATATCAGATTAGCCTTAAATAAATAAAAAAAAGTTCATACATCATAATATTATAAAGCACATAATAATCACAATTTACAAGGATTAGGGACACATTAGAGCAGAAAGGACATTTGCTCAGGGCCTAAGGCAGGGCAATAACTTTTGAATGAAGCATTTCCTAGAAATGGCCTGATTTTATTTAGCAGGAGAAGCTCTATCATACTATTTATCTACTTTTTCTGATTTATACATATTGTCTTAATAACTATAATAATGTAATAATACTCTATACTATATTTATAATAATAATAATAATAATAATAATAATAATAAAGCACTTAAAATTGTGCTGATACTGAAAGGAACTTTGAATGCACCATGTAATCAGTATATGGATTTTCTAGCAGACCATTCTAATGTGTGGGTACAGTCAGGCTAGGTCTGGGCCCGCCAGTGCCTTAAAGTGGCCCTGTTACTGTTAAAGGTAAAATAAATATTGTTTCTAAAAATAGTACCAGAGTTAGTGTCAGTGTCAATCTCTGGGCTAATAGTTGCACAAGTAAGTATTGTAACAGTTTATTTTTAATAAGGCAGTAATATTTCTTAAACCTTAGCATTTTACATGTGTCAATTATTTGCATATGTCGTGTGAGGACCAAAATATATTTAAAAGATGATGAAATGCAAATATCTTAATGGAGCACTTGAGCTAACTGGGCCACATATAGAGCTGACACCAGTAGTAATTCTCAACATTTTGTAGCCGCTATGTTTAGTTGTTATGTGGATATGTGACAAAATAATTCTAAACGCTTTCTACTTGTTTGAATTACAATTGAGTGCAATTAAAGGGGCATCTAGTGTAAGCTGTTAGCACAGCCATGAGTTAAGGTTACTACACTGAGACATACCCCATATCTATTTTACACTTACTCTGTGCCCCTTAATACCAGGGAATCCAGCCATGCCAGGGGGTCCTCTTGCACCCTAAAAGTAAAGAAAAAAGAATACTTTTGTATATTAACACAAATAAACAGATATGTCACAAATGGCAAATCATTAAAACAATAATGGTCATTGTATACATTGGATAAATGCAGATGCTGGTGGACTATTAATAATTGTGTTTTAATAATACGGAAGATTAAATGATCCATGTAACACAGATGACATCACAGACCACTCATTATAACTGATGACATAACTAAGCATATGTCTTTTTTGTAACTTATAGCTCTATTTGTTTTTGAAAAGACCAACGATTATTTGTCACTGTTATGGTATTATACAAAATTAAAAAATTAAATGAAAGAATAATAAATACAGCTAACTTATAAAAGAAAGGAGTAAGAAAGCAAAAAAGCAAAAAGACAAGAAGGAATGACTATATTTTCATAATTGAAGCTAATTGTAATAGAAAAATCCTCAGTCCCTTGGAGAAACCAGTTCAATTGCCCTTATAAATCCAAGCTGAAGTTGGAATGCTACAGCATCTTGAGAAGAGTTCGCCAAGCATTCATATAGGCCCAAATATCTACCCAAGTTATGTCTCATAGGCAATTCACAACTATTGTATTTCATCTGTATTTGCATATAACTTCATACTGGCAATGTTTTGGATATATGCAAGTAATTTACTCACAAGAGCACCAGCGACACCTCGTTCTCCAGGTCTTCCAGCACGTCCATTCTCTCCCTAAAGAACATTAAATTATTTAAGCTTAATTTATTTGAACACATATCCATAATTTTAACAATGTCAGACATTAATCTTTGTAGCCGTTAAAGAAAGAAGTCCAGTTGATCTGGCTGAATTTTGGATAAAACATTATTGTTTTACTATGATAAGACAGAGATTAGGTAACAATTCTCTTATACTGTATATATTTATATATATATGATAAGGATGAATATTGTAATTCATTGACAGCCACAGATATTACTGGGCAACTATATTAATACATGAACTTTGTAAAATGCCATTTGTTTGTAATATATTTGTAATATTAGGAATAGTGTGTGACCTGTAATCTGTAATTAATCAGACATATTCATTGTATTAATTATTCACATTATGGAATACCTTGTACATATTATAACAATAAAACATATGGTGTAGTTTTATTAATCTCTAATGAAAGTCAATAAAAATTTTAAATAAAAAAAAAATATATACAGTATATGGTACAGGATTTGTTTTCACCAATGCTGTGCTCAGCTACAGAGATACATGTGAAAGATTTGTGCTTGATGTTGAATGTATGTTATTTTCTGCCTACCCACCCTGAGACTACGAAAACTCTGCTGTGCCATAAGCAACCCATAGCAAACAATAAGGTATTTGCTTTTAAATGCTGGTTGCTATAGCCTATATATACCGGTATATAAAGATTGATCTTTCTGAAATAATCATTGAACCTGAAGAAGTTAATAAGCATCCTAAACCTAAAACAGAAACATTAGAAGAGATGGACAGCTGACTTTACATTTTATATGCAATCATTTTTTTTTTCATTTTTATATATATATATATATATATATATATATATATATATATATATATATATATATATATATATGTATATATATATATATGTATATAAGGCTATACTGTAAATATGTGTATATATATATATATATATATATATACATATATATACATATATATATATATATACACTATAAATAGTAGTATAAATATAGTATAATAGAGAGAGAGAGAGAGAGAGAGAGAGAGGGAGAGAGAGAGAGAGAGAGAGAGACAGAGAGAGAGATAGAAAGAGAAAGAGAGATAGTATACTGTATGTAATATGAACAATAGTAATAGTTACATAAACCACTAAATGTTAAATTCACCTCTCCAAGAGAAAACTTTTCTTATAATCCTATCTTTACATATAGAATTGTACTAGAGATGTGGGTATTTTATAAGCTGGATAATGGAAGCAACTTCAATTTAAAGATAGATATACTCACATCTTTTCCGGGTGGTCCAGCAGGCCCCATATGTCCCACGGGACCGGGGGATCCCTAAAATGAATAGTAATTGTTACATTAAAAACACAAACAATGAAACAAACATATGACATATTATTATGTGTGCATACCTTTATTTATATTGAACAATCTATACAAATTGTATTCATTGAACATAATGTACAAAAGAAAGGACAAATCCCAATGTCTGAAGGACAAGCAACAACAAAACATTTTGCTTTGTAGGATATTAAACATGGGTTTAAATGTATTAGAAGGACTACGAAAAGAGAACTGGCCTGCCTTACAAAGTTTAAAATCTAATTGATAGCAGAGAAACTTAATTTAACTTAATCATCTTCTGTGAGGAAAGCCATGCTGTTGGAACTTGGAAAGTGTCATTACGTTGTAAATGTTGCCAGTTTATGTGTTTACTTAGGTTTTGGCAATTTTACTTAGACAGAAATTAAATTGTTGATCTTAAGTGCAAAAGTGAAGTAAATCACAAGACAACACACAGAATTTTGTAACTGATTTGGAAATAGATGGTGAGCCAGAACTATGAGTTTTGAAAGTGTAATTGCTATGTTGAGTAATCACTTTAGATGTCATAAAAAAGAGAAAAGGAAAACACACAATGTAAAATTACAAAAATATCGAAGAAGTATATTTTTATATATTTTATATTGTTGCAAGAGAGAATATCTGAGGCTGAAATGAGCAGATATAGTGTAGTATTTCAGTTTAACTACATTAAACAGTTTTTACATTAGTATTTTGCAGAATTCACAAAACTCAGCATAACTGCAGAATTTTGACGTAAAAGTTATATCCCTGATCCAAAATGGCAGTGCAAAGAATGTTAAGCTGTTGTTTCATCTTGGCTTTAAAAACTGTAAAAATGATATGATATGTTTAAGTGTGAATCAAATGTAGGAATTTATACAATGGTTATATATATTAGTTGTTTTCTATTGGATGGTAAAGAATGATGGCCTAATTTATTGGGTTTTGGCTTTTCCTTTTAACAGACTGTTGCAAACTAGGTTCATAGTTTGTTAATTTAGGCCTTTCATATATAAGGAGCTTTAAAATTTTGAGCTGAATTATTTCAGTGACACTATAGACTGGAAGTTGTGCTTCTTATTAAGGCATAAAAGATTGAGAAGCTACTGTAACTGCAATGTGTGTACCAAAGGGGAACTTCATACCCTGGAGCCATTAAAGATAGGTATAAAGAGAATCCAGAATTCATTTTGGGATTCTGCTGAATCCCAGGACTTGTTTCAGGATTTTTCTGAATCCTTAGGGGGTAGAATTATCACAGCTCTTCACAGTAAAACTCCACTGCTCTATATTTGTTTTTATGGGATTTTGTTTCATCAGTGGTTGAAAGTTCGAGTTGATCATTTGATAAATATAACTGAAATAGAAATGAATAGAAACTGGTGTAGTTTTACTGTGGGAAACTCTTAATTCCACACTATGACAAATCTGGCCCTTAAAGTCAGGTCATTTTAAAGTTCTAGACAACTGAATGTAGCAATTGTTGTTTACAGTTTATAATCTGAATATGCAAATTAGGATTTCATTTATTATTGGTCAAAACAGTGGTGTAACTATTATTGGTTGAGCCCTCCTGTAAATAAATCTTCAGAGTGCCCGGCATGCATTATCACTGACTGGGTGTATATGTCAACTCTACCACCAAGTGCAGCTCCCCAGGTACATTTAACTTAATCAACTTCTTTTGTAAGAGGGGCTACAATAGACCTTATGGCTTACCCCACCCCCAGCACAGTATGTTAGTTATGCCACTAGGTCAAAATGTTTTTGGAGGATCCAGTATTGGAGAATCCAGTATTCGGGCCAAACAATGGGGTGCTTTCCTAAGTAGCACAGTAACATCATTTAACCATTGTGTCTCTCTAAACAAGCTACATATTACAATTTTAGTTTAATAACTTTGCTTAACAAACGACTTTCACACAAAACATCAGATGAGTGTAATACTGGGATAGTTAATATTAAACAATTGAACCTTCTGTTTAAAGGGGACCTGTCATCCAAAAAAATATTCAAAATCCTATTTTTTCACATTAGTCAAACAAAATGAACCTTAATTACACTATATAAATTATTCTAATCTTGTTTCCTTCAGTCTGGGAATTCATAATTATAGCAAGCAGGCAGCAGCCATTTTGTGGACACTGTTATTAAGACAAGCCTTGTATCATCTCAGAATCTTGTTTGTGCACCAGAATGGGGGACCTGAGGTCCATCCCCATGCCCTGGCTACACAATTAAATGGTGAAGAGAACGGAGGAATGTGAGGAGAGCAGTGACATCTAGGAAGTGCTGAATGGAAAGTGAAAGTAATTGTCTGCCCCGCCTCTATGCCCAGGGCATAGAGGAGGGGCAGACAATATTTGATTGACAGCTGAGATTTTTAAATGAGCTTACAACAGCTATGAATGCTTTAATAAAAATCGAAATTGGATTTCATGTTTAATTTGAAAAGGACTTTTATTATACAGCTTTTTGTGTCTGGGTGACAGGTCCACTTTAAAGAAAACACCCAACATTTTAAAGCTCCTATTATTTGTATTTTACGTAAAAGGACACGTGATACTGTAAGTATTTAAACTTTTTCTGAAATCATATAGTTTTTTTATAGCTAAGCAGCCTGTTTTTACATATAGCATATTAATTACTCAATTCAGTAATACTTACTGGAGGGCCAGGCTGTCCAGGTTCACCGGGAGATCCTTGATATCCATGACTTCCCTGTTTTCAAAGAAAGATACTTTAAAAATATTGATAAATAAGCAAATTTGTTCAGCCACAGAGAGACCCAGTTGCTCCTTAAAATGATACTAAAACTTCTAATGGCAGCACTAGCTTTAACTGATATAAGATTGTTTTTTTTTGTTTTTTGTTTGTGCCAAGTTCTGACAGCTTTTTTTTGCAGATCTCTCCTTTTCTCTAATGCAATACTTATGGGTGCTGCTCAGGAAGCCCCAAAGAAAGCCTGTTCCCTGGACACAGCAAAAAGGCAAGGAATTCCTTTAGGACAGGAATGTAATTAAACCATATCCACAACACAGGGCACATTTATCCTGGAGTTACTACATTAAGGGGCACATTTACAAAGCTCGAGTGAAGGATTCGAATTAAAAAAACTTCGAATTTCAAAGTGTTTTTTGGGCTACTTCGACCATCGAATGGGCTAGTTCGACCTTCGACTACGACTTCGACTACGAATCGAACGATTCGAACTAAAAATCGTTCGACTTTTCGACCATTCGATAGTCGAAGTACTGTCTCTTTAAGAAAAACTTCGACCCCCTAGTTCGGCAGCTAAAAGCTACCGAACTCAATGTTAGCCTATGGGGAAGGTCCCCATAGGCTTGCCTGTGTTTTTTTTGATCGAAGGATATTCCTTCGATCGTTGTATTAAAATCCTTCGAATCGTTCGATTCGAAGGATTAGCGCTAAATCGTTCGACTTCGATATTCGAAGTCGAACGATTTTAGTTCCTAGTCGAATATCGAGGGTTAATTAACCCTCGATATTCGACCCTTAGTAAATCTGCCCCATAATCATATCTTTTAAAGAGTTTATTTAAAAACATCTAATATTGCTACTATTTGACATTTTAAATACTTAAAAATCATGATTTGTCATGTTTGGTTCTGCATAGTTTTGCTGGTTATTTCTGCTTGACTAGCCAAACGTTTTAGCTTCAGATGATCAGAACAAAGCAAAATATTTCCAGGAATATGAAAAAAAATGTAGGTGATTCTCAAAATACAGGGGTAGTTATGCCTAATTCTAGTGCAAGGGTAATTGAACACACAAAACTGTTTTTCATGGGTTACTGGACAGTGCATTTATGGGACACATTACTGGTTTCAGTGGTGTCTTATTTCTCTAATAACATATTATAGTAAGGTTGCTTTTGATTAGAAATAACATACACAATTGGTTTGTACCCATCAAAGGCAAGAAAAACATATGGGACATTATGCACAATTGCATATTGCTTATACCTTATTGAATAGTGTAATAAAAGTTGCAACATTTTCACCAGATTTAGTAACCCATGGAAACTAAACAAATGCTGGTTTTCAACCCTAGTGAAAACTGAGACTTTTATTACATTATCTATTTGAATTCTACAGAATATTATCAGTTGTAATTTTAGAAAGCCCTAGAATATCATTTTACTGAAGTATTCTAAGTTGTAATGAAAAAACATAATAGCATGCCATATTCTAACTGCAAAAGTGAGATGCAAATTTTAAGCATTATTTATTTTATTTTATAATCAAATGATATGCTTTACTTCAAATATCAGAAATCTTCTCTGGATTTTAAAAGTATGAATATTTCACTTACTTGTTGACCAGGTTGACCAGGTTGACCAGGTGAGCCGGGGGGTCCGGGAAGTCCAGGGGCTCCCTAAACAGTAAAAATGTATGTGTTACTCTGTGCAAATATGAATGTACTTTCTGTAAAGGGTCATATCAAATGCATCACCCTCTTCCCTTTTGATGGTGATTGGTGACTGGTTGAGGTGTGCATTCATTTCATTTTAGTGATCATAATGTATCATAAGAAATCCTGGTATTCAAAGGGAAGTTTGAACAATAATATTTTACAGAAGGACTTATGTAATCATAAAAGGAATGAGTTTAATACAGATACTCTTTAGCACTACTTCTATATGCAGAGCAGGGAGCAAAGTACAGAACACATAGTGGATTGCTCCCATTTTAGCACATAATGTGCATTTAAGTTAAATTCTATGGGATGCCTGTGCCTGCAGAAAGGCAGTGTTAAGAAAAGTGCAGCAATGAAGCTGGCTTGGAAGCAGGCTGTGTGGCCTGGCTGATGGAGAGAAGTTATCTCTGAACTGTGAGTAACAGGGTGCTAACTGGTGGTGGTCCAGAGTCTGGGAGAGGCCCTGCGGTAGGCAGTAAAATTACAGTCTCATGTGTGAGGGAGAACTTTCTTTATTTTTAATTTAATATGAAGATAAGCACTTTACTGATGTGTTTAAGTTGAATAAAGTAAAGGCAAAGTCAAATTTTCCTGTATTTTTGTGTCACTGTATCTTCTCTGCATAAGAAACCTACTTACCTACCATTTCAAAAGCTTATCTTCCCAAAATAATCCATTTCTCTAATCTGTTTATTAAAATTTGTAGAGAAGTATATGTTCAAATTTAAACTTAGAGTGTTTAAAGTTCAGTATTGTCCACTGCCAAGATTGTAAGATGCGGATCAAATTTTACTATACAGGTTTTACATATTTCCACCCTAGGGAAATTCTGTTATATGAGAGCAAATGCTGCATTTAATTCCTTAATTTGAATTCTATAGAATATTAAGAAGAAAACAGAATTTTAATCTGTAGAAACAACAGTGCTATAAAATCCAATAGACATTTGTACCCCCCTCCATCATTCAGATACCGAAAAACAGATGTGATGAGCACAGGTTGCAATGGCAGGCAGTAAGGACAGAGCTACATTGCACCCACTGGTACTGTGCTCTGCACCTTGTGTTGGATATTTTTTATTATTTTTCAACTCTGGCCATTATTGTAAAACTAAATAAAAATATTGTATGTTTTTATTTGATAACTGAAAATGAATTCATATCTGAAATATGCATCTGGAGATCTTTATATATTTCACATAAATGGTCAGTGACACAAAATTCATGCATTTCCTTTGTATGCATTTTTCAACTGTTCCCTCAAATTTAATCCTAACACTCTGCATTTTGAGACTGCAAGGTACTGTATGTCTTACATATTTACATATCTTTACATAGCTTTTTTTGGGCTAAAACCGACTGATTGATCAAATTAATATAATGTCAAGACATATGTAAAGATTTACTAAAGGGCGAACTGGCCAATTTACTAACAGGTGTAGAGGACAATTCGCTAGCAAAAGAGATAGTCGCTAGCGTAGTTTTGCACCCTATCACAAGTGTGAATTTTGCAGAACTTTACCTCTTTCACCAGAGTTTCCTTCGCCAGCTTAGACCTGGCGAACTGATAAAGTGAAGCTACATCATCCTCAATCTTATGTTAGTGACATCATGTATGCCATTTGAGGGGCATGCCACATTTGTTTTAGGGTGCGCTAATGTCTGGGGCATTAGAGGATCTCTTTTGTCTTTATTTAGCTTCCTTGGACATTTGTAATAATAAGATGCCACTTCAAGCATTTACACCAGCATCTCTAATAAAGATGTCTATATGGCCTATATGTACCTGCCCTATTCAAATTGAGCTAAGCATAAGTGTACTAACAAAGTGAATTAGCATAGTGGTAGCAAATTTGCGTCAGGCAAAGTGGCGCTGAGTGTGGCGAAGCCTTTGCACGTGAAAATTCGCCCCATAATCCATTCTGGTAAATTAATGCAATGACTTATAAAAAAGAAAACGTGCACGAGATGAAATATGTTAAAGAAGGTGAGTTACTATGGATAAAATGATGATTCTCCTGCCACTCACAAAAAAGCATTTGTTAAACTTGTTAAATGCATTTCAAGCTTATTTTACAAATGGTAATTGGTAAACATAAAAGTCTAAAGAACCAGCAAGCCCCCCTAATGCTGCATTGCAATTAATGTTACTTTAGTCTACACAAATGAATTTCTCTTACAAGTGATGCCAGTTAGATCTCATCCCTAGCTATGTTACCATTTTGATCACATTTATATAGCAGCAGTTCTGAAATTTTGGGGATGGTCCTAAGCAGTTGATAAGGATGGATAAGTCTGAAGTCTTAGATTACAGATAGGAGACAAAAGGGGTAATGTAATAAAAGGCACTAAGTTTGCCCAGGAGCAGTAATCCATAGCAGCCAATCAGCAAGTAGGATTTACTGGTCACCTGTTTAAAAGCAAACTTCTTATTGGTTGCTATGGGTTACTGCTCCTGGGCAAACTTAGTGAGAAAAACAAAAAAGTCTCGAGACTTCTATTACTGATGGCAGAACAGATGCTCATTTGTCAGCAAGTTAATAGGTTCCTGAGAATGTTGACCCTAATAAGAATATTGACTGTACACTCCACTGGGGCAGGGACTGACTTAATTATAAATAATCTTGGTAAATTTTAATTACTGTATAAATAATGGATACAAATTTATAATAGCATCTAGAAGATGTACCTTATCCAAATGTCAATATCTGAAAATGGCTGTATAATTAGAGTATCCTTTATTGGGCCTCTCATTCGCTGTTGTTCTCTTTCCTATCTTTTAAAATCCAAACATGTGTTTTTGAAATGACAATAAGGAAAATATTGCAAAATTATGAACTAAAACCATGAGATGATTACTTTGGATGAAAGAGGTAGGAGAAACAAAAAACAAAATTAAATTTAAATGTAATCAAGTTTTCTGTTGAGTTCATACTCTGATCATTTATCATCTATCTTTGCCATTTAGAAATGAAATATTATAAGCTACTAAGAGAGCCATTAAAATTAATCTCGCTATGTACTGCAAATATCTAAGGTTAGGCTTGCATAACTGATAAAGCTAATTTACACAATTTTTTTGTTGCTGAATTTGTCTGTCTGCTCTTAAAAAAAAAAATGTAAGCATGTTATTTGCTCACAAATCACTTTCCACTACCAATGAATTGCATGAATATGACTTTGGAATTAGATCAGTACTGTGCCTATGATGAGTTGTTATAAATAGCCTGACATATAAGCCACACATTTGCACTGAATCATGCTCTGTAAAAATAATAATGCAATGGCCAGGCCCAGATTTGTGGAGAGGCCGCAAAGACCCGGGCCTAGGGCAGCATAAATTAAACAGCGGCATGCCACTCAGCTGCATTGGTAATTAGCATTATTCCGGAGTGCTAAGTGATAGGTACTTCAGAAAGGACGCGCATGCACATGATCGTGTAGGAGGGAGGGGGCACAAGAGGACGCTGGCCTCTGGGCTCCCTCAGGTGAAAACTGGCAGTGGCAATGGCATTATAATGCAAGGAAGAATAGCTAATGCGTACACTCATTCCGCCTCCTCCAGATTTGCCATCAAAGTATCCCGATTTGGAGTCATACTGAGGAGAATAATTCTGAAACAAAGACAGGAAAGCAATTGGACACTTAATGAAAATTGTATAATAACAGCCAAATCCATTTAGAGGGAGCAAACACCCCAAACATAACAGCTCTCCCTGTGCTTCACGTGTAGCCTGTCCCCCACAGGTGCACATGTATAGATTTGTTAAAAAAACATGGAGCAACCAGAGGGAGCAGAATAATTTATAAAATATCACCTTTAATAGTTCATCTTTAAACAAATCCAATACATCCCAACATAGAACTATGGATCCACAGATATTTTGGATCCACAGGTGATATTCTATCAATTATTCTGCTCTCTCTGGTTGTTCCGTGTTTTTTCGAAAAAAAACAAACAACCTCTTGTATGCATATCTTGAACCATTGTAATTAGCCTTTCTGTTATCAGTCTGCATAGTCATAATTTGCTCTTGATAACATAAATAAACCTGAACACTTAGGTAGGGTTACTAGATCCCTAGTAAAATCAGCCAGAAGTGAAGCACTGATTGCAATGCAATTGAAATGCAGTCAGTGCAACGTGCAACACACATTTGTTACAGTGTCACTGAATTTTCAAGTGATTTGGTAACCTTACACTAACGGCATAATAAATTGATCCGCAACATCGCTTTAATTATGGCATGCATTAGTGCACTGTGAATTCATACCTCCAATGATTTTTTAAAAAAGCAACTTGTGCACAATGTTTGCAAAGCTCATCAAACATGGTAGCTTGCACCTGATTTATTGCTATTTGCACCCGGCCCTGTAGTTCATAAAGAACCCCTCTTAGAGGGGTGGTTCACCATTCAGTTTACTTTAGCATGTTTTGGAATGGTTGATTATAAGCATCTTTAAAGTTGGTCTTTTTATTTCTTATAGTTTTTCAATTATTTGCCTCTCTTCTGATTTAAAAAAGGTGGTGGGGGGCGCAGCCAAAAACAATTACTCAAGGAGGCTACAATTTTATTGTTATAGCTACTTTTTACTAATCTTTCTATTTAGTCCCTCTCCTATTCATATTCCAGTCTCTCATTCAAACCACTGCCTGGTTGCTAGGGCAATTAGGACTTTAGCAGCAAATACCTGCTGAACTTTCAAACTGGAGAGCTGCTGAACAGGAAGCAAAATAATTAAATAAAATACAGAAAATAAAAAGTGAAGACCAATTGCAAATGGTCTCTAAATTTCTAGCTCCATGCCATACTAAAAATTTATTTTAAGGTGAACAACATTCCAAGTTTTCAGCCCTTGGATGTTTTGTATTATCATTAACCTCAAGACTTTTTGCAATCCACCACAAGTTACTTCAACAGCTCCTATTAGCTAATTGTATAAATATTTCTGAGAGTTGAAGTGAAAATTCGAAGTAAAAAAATTCGAATTTCAAGCTATTTTTGTGTACTTCGACTAGGGAATAGCCCAAATTCAATTTGAAAAAAATTAGAAAATTTGAATATCCAAATTTATGTACTGTCTCTTCGACCTTTTGACCATTCACCATCTAAAACCTGCCAAATTGCTGTTTTAGCCTATGGGGGACCTCCTAGAACCTATTTGGAGTCTATTTGAAATCTATTAGAAATATCAAAGTTTTTTTTTTTAAAAACTTTGAATTGAATTCAATCAAATACAATGTCACTTCGATTCGAATTCGAATGAATATGGCCTACAGTATTCACCTGCAGAAAAATACAGATTTTTTAATAAATTTCGGGTTGGTCTTTTTTTTTATTTGAATTTTGAAGTTATGGGAGTTAAAAAAAACTTGAAACATTTAAAGCACTAATGATAATTGTAAACACTCCACTTTATGATTGCCATAAGGACCATGTTGATGAGTTTATCCTGCTAGTTTGGAAGTTATGGAAATGGTCACATTAAATTTAAATTTTTTTTTTAAACCAATACAGAGAAAGTAGTAACCCCACACTATTTAGGGGCACATTTACTTGGCTCGAGTGAAGGATTAGAATAAAAAATACTTTGAATTTCGAAGTATTTTTTGGCTACTTCGACCATAGAATTGGCTACTTCGACCTTCGACTCGAACGATTCGAACTAAAAATCTCTCGACTATTCGACCATTCGATAGTCGAAGTACTGTCTCTATAAAAAAAACTTTGACCACCTACTTCACCACCTAAAACCTACCGAGCATCAATGTTAGCCTATGGGGAAGGTCTCCAAAGGCTTTCCTAGCTTTTTTTGATCAAAGGAAAATCGTTCGATCGATGGATTAAAATCCTTTGAATCATTTGATAATAAATATAATCAGATAGAGAGATGAAAAAACAATGATAAAATAGAGGCAACTTACCGGAACATTACCATTGCCAGCACAACCTTCACAAACTCCAGGGGGGCCAGGGGAACCAGGAGAACCAGGTCTTCCAGGCTCACCATTTCTGCCAGGAATACCAGGAGTACCCTATAGATAATAATAGAATGTATTAGTTTGGAAGCTTTTCTCCAAAGTTTACATTATATTTAACAATTTGAATATATTTATGGATTGCTCCTTTTTGTATATTTCTTCTATAAGGTTTCATACTGTACAACTATATTCAAGTCCAGTAAATTGTATTTACCGTATATACTCGAGTATAAGCCGAGTTTTTCAGCACCAAAAATGTGCTGAGAAACTCTACCTCTGCTTATACTCGAGTCAGTACGCAAAACCAAAAGGCTGCGCTTCAGGAGAACAAATGGTGTGTGAATGGAGCTGTCACGTGACATACAGGGGCAGCAGTAATTACCGTAGGCATGGTACACAGCTCCTAACACAAAATGGAGGCTTTAAATGAGAAGGAAAGGCTGGAGACACTTGGGGGTGCCAAACGTTATGCATCCCCAAGTGATTACCAAAAACCCAGGGCCGGTGCTCCTAGCAGGAGAAATCTGCACCGGCCCAGGGTTATAGTAGTGAGCACCATGGAGAAAGCTACCGGTACTTCCGTCTTCATGCAGCTGCGCATCCGCCTTAGAACGAAAAGCCGAACTTTAACTGTAAAGTCGGCTTTTTCGTTCAAATGCGCATGCGCCAGTACAGGGAAATGCGCAGCTGCGCGAAGACAGAAGTAACTTAGCTTTCTCTGTGGTGCTCACACCTATAGGCCATGGGTTTTTGGTAAGTTGCCACAATCACTTGGGGATGCCTAACGTTTGGCACCCCCAAGTGTCTCTAGCCTTTCTTTCTCCTTTAAAGCCTCCATTTTGTGTTAGGAGCCGTGTACCATGCCTAATTACTGCTGCCCCTGTATGGCACACACTATCTCTTGACTGACGGATATACATAGCTAGACTGAGGCACCATAAATATGTGTAATGTGTGTGTACAAGAGACCCATTCTCCATTGCTGACAAACTGCCTTGGCTTAGACTTGTGAAATGTACCAGTTTTCTTTAACCCACTTGGATGCTCATCTGTTTATGGTACAACACTGCATGCATATATATATGTATATGTAAAGAAATATAGAAATCTGTCCCAAGTTACAGGGACATTGCAAAAATGTCCTGTTTTTAATGTAGGGAAATTCCAGACACTTAATTGATTTGATAACCTTATTGTTTTACTTCATTTTAGTACGATTATTTTTCGGCTACTTTTAAAATGGTTTTTGGGGATCAGGAGTGTGTGTTCTGCTGAAGATGTCCTAAAATGCATTTCTCACCCTAGGCTTATACTCGAGTCAATACATTTTCCCAGTTTTTGTAGGTAAAATTGGGTACTTCGGCTTATACTCGGGTTGGCTTATACTCGAGTATATACGGTATATTAGTTTTCATAATTTTCATTAACATTGTTCATATACAGTATTTTATATATATATATATATATAAAATACTGTATATGAACAATGTTAATGAAAATTATGAAAACTAATATACCGTATATACTCGAGTATAAGCCGACCCGAGTAGATATATATATATATATATATATATATATATATATATATATATATATATATATATATATAGATAAAGCAACAAGAACCGCACTCACAGGACTTTTGAAGGTGCAAAATCCAAAAAATTTTTATTTCAACGTTTCGGCTATTCACTTAAGCCGTCATCAGGAAGTGAAACTTCCTGATGACGGCTTAAGTGAATAGCCGAAACGTTGAAATAAAAATGTTTTGGATTTTGCACCTTCAAAAGTCCTGTGAGTGCGGTTCTTGTTGCTTTATCTATGATTGATTATAACCAGCACCTAGGCAGTAACAATTGTTAGGTGTGCACCAGATTTTGGTCTTTATATATATATATATATATATATATATATATATATATATATATATATATATATATATATATATATATATATATATATATAAATATATGATATAATAAATACAATTTACATTTAATTTTTTCACCTATCAAAAACCTTGGAGTGCGGTTTGTTGGTAAAGTATGCATTGATAATTTTGGCCAGCACCTAGGCTATTGCTATTTTGGAGTTGCGAGTGCACCAGATAGGACTTGATTGGTATATATATATATATATATATATATATATATATATATATATATATATATATAAATATCCACATGAAGCCGGCATTTTCGACAAATAATTGTCCATTTGCCTGGGTGCAAGATCAACGATCATTCTCCATACACTTAAAATAAGATCAGCACTCTCAGGTCTTAAAAATGTATTAAGAATTAATTAATAAAACGACTAACGTTTCGGCTGACTCCTCAGCCTTTTTCATAGTGCCCAAAACAATTATGAACATGGCTTTATACCTACAAACTGGCGGGAACACAACAGATAATCCTGCAGCTGTTGTGTTCCCGCCAGTTTGTAGGTAAAAAGCCATGTTCATGTTTTGGCAGAAAATTTGAGCAGTTCAGGAAAAAAGTCTGAAAAATTAGAGCAATTTGATTTTTTACTCGATTTTATTACATTTTTCTAGGATCCTATGAAATCAATTTTTTTTATTAATAAATAAGCTAAAATCAGCATGTGAGTTTGGTCGTCTTTTTTTAACAAAATATGAGATCAATTCAGATTTTAGTAAATAATCCTCTTGGTGTCGCTTAAATGGTATAGATTTCAAAGTAAATAGACAAAAATAAGTGCAGTTTCTAAAAGGTGTAGCTGAAATAAATATATACTGTATATAATTAGAACAAAACAGGCTTGTGTTTTGACATTTTTGAGAACAATAAACTACGTAAACAATCTGTTCCTCAGCAGATTCTCAATGCAAGGTTCTCCCATTGTCACTGAAATAAAGCTCCCAATATTCTGCTTAAAATATAATTATTATTGCATGTTCATATACTTACTGGATCACCTTTTGGGCCTCGGTTTACAGTACCTCCTCCATTTGGGCTACTTGGTGTTGGCTATAGAAAAAAACAAATCGATATTAGTACTTATTGCAGTAACAGTACTGCTTTTGGGATCAGAGAGGAATTTTAGGGGCAGATTTATAATGTGGTGTAAAAAACGGTGGAATAATACACCATACATCGGCATGTAAAAACAGCGTAAAAATGGTGTTTATTGATGGGCGAATTTGGGGCGTTTCGCCAAAAAATTTGCGAAATGGTGCTGGCGTCCCGTTTTTTTGACGCCGGTGTCCATTTTTTTGACACCGGCGTCCAGTTTTTTTGACAAATTTTCGCAGCGGTTTCACAAATTTACTCACCGACGGCAAACTGCGTGAATTCGCCGCGAATTTGCGCCTGCTGAAAAAATTCGCCCATCACTAATGGTGTCAACAAAATGGCAAATTTCATTTTACACAGCATAATAACTATGCCCCTTAGAATTAGCAAAATGCTGATCACTTACACAAACTACTTGCTTAATACCTCCCAGTTCACTACATTTAATTCTGTACAATTCTATTCATATAGATGCCACTGATATTCTACTCTATCACTTACGCTAACCCTTTGCACTGCAAGTATTCAGTGACAAAATAATTGAATGTAATGAAGACAGTTGTTCACCTTTAAGTTTTAATATGAAGTACAGAGTGATATTCTGAGACAAATTGTAATTGGCTATTACTTTTTATTATTTGTAGTTTTTGAGTGATTTAGCTTTTAATTCAGCAGCTCTCCGGGTTGCAGTTTGAACAATCTGGTTGCTAAGGTCCAAATTTCCCTAGCAACCATGCACTGTTTTGAATGAGAGACTGGGATATTAATAGGAGAATAGGAGAAAATACATTTATATCCATTTATCATTAGTGCAGGTGCTGAGTAATCTGGGCTCTCTGCCAATGGCCTCTTATTTAATTACATTTCAGAAATATTGTATATTTTTCTGGCTGTTTAGTGCAGGAGATCAAAGAGAAATTCGGGACATTTCAGTAACAATCCAGGACTGCAGGCTGACCTGTCAAAATCGGGACTGAGGTATGAAGATGAACTACCCCTACAACAATAATACTCTGAGTGCAGTATGTCACATGCTTTTTGCATTATAAAATTATCTTTTGCTATTGTGTGGACAATGGTGTTTATTTTTAAATATTTTTTTGCAGTAATTGTAATTGTAATTGTAATGTTTATATTTATTTAAAGAACCAGTAACATCAAAAAACTGATTTTTTTTTTTTACAATTGAAATTTGTATCTGTTGATCCAGGACCTTTAAATAAAGTATTTCTTGGCAACAAATGTCCTGTTTTATATGATATGTTGAAAGCCATGAATGACATTCGACTCCTGTTTATCTTCCTGTGTATGAACTAAACACATTGTATTATACACAGCTTATCTTTTGTCTTCTTTGTAACCTGTGACTTTTCTCTATAAATAGTCAAATGGATTCAATGCTTGAATGGCTGCCCCCATCATAGCTACACAGCAGCATATTTATATAAACTATAGTAATGTTTCTGAAGCAAATAGACATTTTTAACCATTATATTTTAATTACTTAAAATCACTTGCATATTTTGGTTTTACTGTTCCTTTAAATTTAAATGTTCAGATGGCTGCTAGGAATTAATAACCATAGCAACCAGTGAGAGGCTTTGAAATGGAAATAAAAATTGAATGGTAGAAGTCATTAACAGAAAAATAAGCAATACAAATTAAGACAACTGAAGCCTCACAGTAAATTTAATTTTTTGTTGCTGAGGTCAGTGACCCTAACAACCAGATAGCTTGCTCAGTAAAGAAAACATTCAGTAGAAGGTAAAAAATTAAGACCTACTGAAAAAAAAAGGATTTGAACATAGTAAAAGTTAATGAAAAAGTGAACATGGCCTTTAAAGACCAGTGTCACCAGCAAAACAAACCTACATACAATTCTTTGCAGTATTTCAATAACATTAAATGGACAGGGGTCGGACTGAGCCTACGTAATCATTTTAGGTTCATTTTATGCTTGGCACTTTCTCTAATGATGTAAAAATGCTTGTGATTGTGCTTACATGTAATAAATCATTGGGGCTCGTTTATCAACACTGGGCAAATTTGCCCATGGGCATCTACCTTTAGCAACCAATCAGTGATTAGGTTTTTGAAGCCAGCTGCAAGTAGAACAATGAATGCAGCAATTTGATTGGTTGCCATGGGCACATTTGCCTAGTGTTGATAAATTACCCCCACTTTAATGTCACAAGAGGTGGCAGATTCACTAAAGGGGCAGATTCACTAAAGGGCGAAGTAGCTAACGCTAGTGACTTTTCGCCAGGCTTGCCATCGCAGGGACATCGCCAATTCACTAAAAGGCGCAGGTGCCAATTCGCTAGCAAACGGAGCCGTTGATATCGTTCATTTGCACTGTATTGCCAGGGGACTTTTCTCTTTGGCAAACGATCATTAATGCGCAAATTCACTAAAGTGAGGATTTTACTGAACGTTACCTCTTTCGCCACAGTTGACTTCGCCACCTCAGACCAGGCAAACTGCTAAAAAGAAGCTAGATCTTTCTCAATCTTCTGTCACTAACATCATATCCTGTGTGCCGAAAATGCATTAAAGTTCAAAAAACGCTGGCGATTTTTCATTTGTTTTAAGCGGGATTGCCTGCAAAAGTCCTTTTCTGGATAACCGGTTTTCTCCGACGTTTCATAACATATGGAACATTAATTTTACAGTGGGCTCATGTGTAGGGCATTATATTAACTCTCTTGCCTTTATTAAGGTTCCCTGGACATGTGTAATAAAAAGTGGTAACTTCAAGCATTTGCACCAACATTTATAAAAAAAGACATCCATACAACTTTAAATTTCCTGCCGTATGCAAATTGACCTAAGTGCAAGATCACTAGCGAGTTTTCGGTAAGCACAAATGGACACTAGTGCATCTTCACTATGAATTGCTCGGACAGCCGAAGTAAAACTAGCGAAAAGCCGCCAGAGTTCGATGCCCGGGACAAATATTCGCATTTTTGTGAATTAGCGTATTTCGTATCGCATGTGCTCCTGGCGAAGTGGTGTGAGGGTGGGAAGCTGATGCTGTTGAATACTGGCCCGTTAGTGAATCTGCCCCCAAATGTTTTTGGACTCAAATGTTTTTCATCCTATATAAGTAAACAAAGGAAAAGCAACAAGGAAAACTACTTACACTTGGCCCCTGTGGGCATATGGGACAACATTCTCCAAATGGGATCTCAGGATTTGGACAGTCTAATTCTTGTTCATCGCAGATAATATCATCACACAGCACAGATCCAGTGTCACAAACACAGATTTGGCAAGGTTCTGGTTTCCAGACATCCCTGTCAGCATAAACTTGTCCAAGGTGGGAACATTGTCCTAATTCAACTGTGAAGAAATAACATTTACTTTATTTGTTTGGAAATAAAGAAAAAATACAGAGATTATCTTAATGAAGGACAATTGCACATCTGACATTTTGGTTCTGTTGATTGAAAAACCCAATGTTTGGCCCCCATTTAAAAAAAAAAAAAGGCAACAAATATACCGGTAGTAAAACAAAAATAGATTGTTGCAGAATGTATGTATATTATTAATATTGATACCGTATAACGTATAAACAGCACTGCACATACTAACAATAGATTCAAGTTTAAGGGACATATTTACTAACATTCAGATTTTTTTTCCTTAAAAATTTTCGTTATTTTATTTCTCTAAAACTCAAGATTTCGGAACTGTAAAAAACGCAAAAAGCAGTCGAGGTCCTATAGAAGTCAATCGCAGCTGTGCAGCTCTGCTGATCTGACTGGACCTTTTTTTTCAAGCCATTCAGACTTTTACAGGTTTTGGGATTTTTCTAGTAATTGTCTGAAAACCTCAAATTTTTAGAGGCTTTGTTTTTTTTGTTTTTATTTCATTTGTGCTTTTCATATTAGGATCTTTTAATAAATGTCTGGCATTCTTGGTTTTAGAGAAAATTGGTTTATCTAGGGTTTCAAAAACTGCTAAAACCACTAAAATGAGAATGTTAATAAATGGGCCTCCCCATACTACAGGGCTAATTTATTGATTATCAATCAAGGCAAGTAAAAATTAGATAAAAATGCATGAATCTGTTCTTTATGCTACTCACATTTTTTTAACCCTGTTTTACCAGATCCCCTTAGTGGAAAGTGAATAAATCAGCCCTTTAGTTTTGAAGTTAGTGTCGGACTGGCCCACCAAGATACCAGGAAAACTCACGGTGGGCCCAGGTGTCAGTGGTGTCAGTTGCTTCCAAGCATTTGGCCTATTGTATGGTCGTTCCCTATTTCTTTATGGGAAAAATGCTTCATAAAGGAAGAATATAGTAAGTAGATATAAAAGACAAGGAGAATAAAGAGGTTGAGTGAGGAGAGAAGGAATAGTTTGGAAAGTGGGCCCATGGTTTAAGGTTTTCTGGTGGGCCCCTGGCATCCCAGTCCAACATTGTTTGAAGTAAATGGGTAACTTACAGATATAAATAGGAGGGCAATAAGTGCTAAACTTTTTGAAAATTGATTGAATTTTTTTAAAAAATAGACTGCTATCAGATGTTATGTCAGTGGATATTTGGATATTATCAGCATACAAAGAATATTCAACTGAAAGTATAGGGTCTCCAAAGTAGTGATGTGCTGGCCAACCTGAAGCCCATGGGACCTGTGGGTTTACCTGCAGTTTGAGGCGGATTTGGGTCGACTTCTGCACAAAGTTTGTGGCGACCTCCTAGTGCCCCACTTCCCCAGACATGTTCCTTTTATATACTTGGGCGCCGGCATGCCCTGCCTACTTCCATGATGTCAGAGCGGGACTGGACAGGTGCGGGTATACAAATAGGAGCACACGGCAGGTTAAGGTCGGGTATGGGTTGTCGGGGGTCTGGTTAAGGTCTAGTGCAGCAGGTCAAGTTTTCTTGACTTGCACATTACTACTCCAAAGACCAATGGGGGGTCATTTAACAAGTGGAAGGCTAGGTGCAACAAATAAGATTAGATTTAAGATTGCTTTGGGAAGCAGATTTATAAATATTCTGCTTGAGCCAGCACTTGAGTAAAAAAATATGCAATCACAAAAAAAAACTGGGCAGGTTTTTTTCACTTTTTTCCTGCAATGATGTTTTTTTTTTTTTTTAACTTAACCTTGAACTTTTTTAAACAGGCCTCCCCATGTGCATGCGTTGACTAATAAACCAATTACAGCATATGCAATCTTTAAAGAAACCGAGCTTGCATTTAATCCAGCATCTAAAGGTAAATCTTTCACACAGGAAAATTTGCAAGAAATGAGAACAGTCAATACGTTTTGATGCCTCCAGTGCAGGTGTCTGACATCTGAAGTCACATCCTACTGGGATTAATATAAATTGCCAGTGAAAAAACATATGCATTGTGTGGTAGCCATAATAGCGGTAATATCCTCTTTGATGTATGTTGCATTATCTGTATGGAACGTATGTGTTACTAATCGGCGAGAGTGTCTTTAGGGCCCCAAGGGACACACACACACACACACCCTTTTTTCAATTTCCACCATTGCTACACAGCAGCTTGTTTATATGAACTATAGTAGTGTTTCTGAAGCGAACAGATCCGTTTTACTGGTGCATGGCAACAGTACATGATATTTTCATTGCTTTAAAACACTTTCATTCCTTGGTGTTACTGTTCCTTTAAATACTGCCATAATATAAATTAACTTTACATGAAATCATGTCTATTTTTGAGACTCAATGCTTCAACTTCTAAAACAAACCTTGAACTTCCGAAACGAACTTCTGAAACCTAATATTTTGATATTTTTTAGACTGACTGAAGAATAGAACATATTGTGCTGTTTTGTAGTTTTAAAAGCATGTTAAACAAGTCCCAGAGAATTTGTTTCCAAACAAATGTGTCACATCACACACATTAAGACGGCAATACAAAATGTGGCCAAATAGACTAGAAATATTCAATTTCCTCCATTAAACGTTGTCACATCATATTGCCAGTAGGTGGCAGTATTGGGCAGCGATTTTGAACATGCACATCTGGATAAATTGACTGTAATACCTAATATGAACTCGAGTGAAACAAGATATCATAGAAGCTAGGGAAAAAGGCTTTTGTTCAGTTTTGCTGCATTTGGCAAATCTGTGTGCTCTGGAAACATTTTTCTCAATTGTTTAATTTGCAGGCCGATTATTTACAGATGGGAATTATTTGTTCCATTACAATGACATAATTCAGTGTACAGTGCTTAGACACATTTAAAAAATGAGTTTTAAGCAGTTTGTAAGTGTATCCATGGTAAAAAGCACTGGGACAATAAAGTGTAATTATTTAAGCGAATGTAACGCAAAAACAGCTGCCTCTGCAGAATAAATGACTAAATCTTTATCCTCCAAATGTAATTGAAATGGTATGGATGAATGGTAAATAATGAGAGTCAGGATTAAAACAAAATGACCTCTTTATGGAGATGTACTGTTTATTAATCCAGCACAATGCCTTTCCAAATTCATTTTTATAGACCTGCCACAGAAATAAATGTATTGTAGAGGAGGCCCTTTTGCAGCCTTTTATAGAGTGGGAGCTGCCACGTGTGTTCTCAGGATCCAGTCATAATCAATGGGGAGAAAGGCAGCTTCATAGGTGGATAGAATGACTGATTCATCTCTACATGTACATTATAGATGGGGAATAGGCATATTTGTGTATATCACACACTCCTTCTTGACATTCTACACTCATCTGGCATTCGGGACACTGCTCTTTCATGGTTTACATCTTATCTGTCTGACCGTTCCTTTAAAGTTTCCTTCTCTAACTCTACTTCTACTACTTTCCCACTCTCTGTTGGAGTTCCTCAAGGCTCTGTTCTTGGCCCCCTGCTGTTCTCGCTCTATACAACTTCACTAGGAAAACTCATCCAGTCATTTGGACTTCAGTATCACCTTTATGCTGATGACACCCAACTCTACTTGTCTACTCCTGATCTTTCTAATTCTGTCCTTTCCCAAGTCACAGACTGTCTCTCTGCTGTCTCCTCCTGGATGTCACAGCGCCACCTGAAACTGAACCTTTCTAAAACAGAACTCATTATATTTCCTCCAAGATCTTCCCCTGTCCCTCAGATATCACTCACCGTAAACAACACCACCTTTCATTCCACCACACAGGCACGCTGCCTAGGAGTTATCTTAGACTCTCATCTGTCTTTTTCACCACACATTCAAACACTTGCAAAATCTTGCCGTATTCAACTGCGCAACATTGCTCGAATACGACCCTATCTCAGTTCAGAATCAACTAAAACACTGATTCAGTCTCTCATCATCTCCCGCCTTGATTACTGCAACTTACTCCTCACAGGTATTCCAACAAGTCACCTTTCACAACTCCAATCTGTTCTAATCGCGGCCGCTAGACTCATTCATCTAGCTCGCCGCTCAACATCAGCTGCTCCCATATGTATGTCCCTTCACTGGCTCCCAATCTCTTCTAGAATCAAATTCAAATTACTTACACTCACATTCAAGGCCCTTAATAATGAAACCCCTCCCTATATTTCATCTCTAATCTCCAAATACACTCCTTCACGAAACCTACGCTCTGCTTCTGATCTTCGCCTCACTTCTCCTCTGGTCACTTCTGCCCATTCTCGTCTACAAGACTTCTCTCAGGCTTCTGCTTTTCTCTGGAACTCTCTGCCACAAGCTGTCAGACTTTCTCCTTCCTTCCAAACTTTCAAGCGCTCCTTAAAGACCCATCTGTTTAAAGAGGCCTATTCGATGTACCTTAACTAATAATTGCTGTATCAAAAATGACAAAGTGTTTATATAATCCTAATGTCTCAATTGTACCCTAACCTTTTAGTTTGTAAACCCTATTGTACTCTGTAATCCTTGTCTGTTATCCACCATTTATTCCCTGTTTGCTATAACTGCAGTAAAGCACTGCGTATCTTGACAGCGCTATATAAATAAATGATGATGATGATGATGATATCATACTCACTACGATGAGTACGATATACGCTAGTGAGTCCCTAGTATCAATTAAATACAAAGAAAGATATTATCTTTCTTACTTTCTTATAACAGGGTTATGGAAGATAGCTCATAGTACAAGTTGATCTAGGGACTGGTCTGGAGTCAGAAAGGGATTTTTTCCATCTCCGAGGCAAATTGGAGAGGCTTCAGATGGGGTTCCTCTAGATCAGTGTTCCCCAACTAGTAGCTCACGAGCAACATGTTGCTCACCAACTCCTTGGATGTTGCTCTCAGTAATCTCAAAGCAGGTGCTTATTTTTTAATTCTAGGCTTAGAGGCAAGTTTTAGTTGCATAAAAACCCGGTGTACTGCCAAACAGAGCCTCCTGTAGACTACCAGTCCATATAAGGATTACCAAACAGCCAATCACAGCTCTTATTTGGCATCCCCATGGACACTTTCAAGTTTGTGTTGCTCTCCAATTCTTTTTTACATTTAAATGTGGCTCACAAATAAAAAAGGTTGGGGACCCCTGCTCTAGATCAACTAGCAGTTAGACAGTTAGGCAGGTTATATATAGACTTAATAGGTTGAACTTGATGGACCTGTGTCTTTTTTAAACCTAACTTACTATGTATCATAGGGAAGATATATGAAAGACTTGACTGGGCAATTCAGCAAAATTCCCAGCAGTTTGATCTTTTTATGACTGTCAGGAATATGTTTAATACATTAAGGTGATAGAGATATCAGTTAAACAAAATATGCTCAACTGCTTTGATCAGTTGAACACAATTTCTTATGTGTTATTGAATAATAATATAGATATTATAACAGCTACTAAACTGCACCGAGCATTAATATTTATATCCTTCCATAAACCCCTAAGCGTTGAGCAAACACCATCCTTCTAAATGAGCTCAATGCTACTGAAATGCTCTTATTAAAAACAAATTGTAAACATCTGCATAATAAACTAAGGGCAGACCACACAAAGCAAAATATCTAACTGTATAAAGCAGAGTGAATAATTTAGGCCATTCATTAAAGGAGACATGTTAAGACAATAGTAAAGAGTAAAACCAGCACTATATAGTATACATAATTGCCTACAAAATTAGGTTTTTTTAAAATTTATCCTATGTGTCTCCTTTAATATCGCTGAATGCTTGCCTCGACCAATAATTAACATAAGTGTGAGATACTGCTGAAAATGTTTTGTTATAGTGGTTTCTAACTAAAAGAACATGCTTCAATGCTGGTGTTTAGCTGGAATCTTGTTCTTGGGAATTGGATAATATTAATTGTGCAGAGGATGCATGTGCAAGAGTACTTTACAATTTTAGACTCTTTTCCCCATAATGAAAATCAAAACCCTGTGACCTGCAGACAACCCAGTTATGGCAATACTACAGTAAAATATACTGTATATTGTGTCAGATTAAGGTGACCATACATTGGTCAAACCTCTATGGTATTTGACGAATCAGCCCCCTAGTCAAATGAATGGACAGAGTACAAGTGCCATAGACATATATGCCCATCTTTCTATTGTTCCATTACTTCAGGGAAACAGACTCCTTTTTACAGTTATAATAATCACCTGCCACCTATATTCGAGGTATAGAATATTAAAGTGTGGTGTGTATGGTCTAAAAATGTGCTTGACAAACATTTTGCTTGGTTTTCACTTTACAAAAGGCAAAAATCTCCAAGTGAAATGCATGTTAGGGGCATTTTTAGTTTAATTTGAGGACAAGCTCAATTTACTGGAGATTTTAGTACTCATTAATACCACATGAACCCTGCGCCATGGGAAAGAGCCTACAGGGGCTGTTCTTTGCCTCCAGAAGAGAGTGCAAGGATCTTCACTGGCCCCATAAATATAGCTTTCTGAATTTGGCAGGCATATCCCCTACTAAGCCTACCCACCCTTTAACTTGCTTGCCATTCAGAATGCAAAGGAGCCCTGTACTATTAATGCAGTGATTTTGTGCCCTTAGTGCTTTAGTATTTGTGTCCGGGACCTTGATAAAGGAGGATCCTTTTTATAATTGTAATCAAAGTCACTTTGATATATTTGCACTTTCCATTTTATTTCAATATTATTGATCAGAATGCTGCAATGGAAAAAGATAGTGATTTTTTTAAAATAAATGTTATTTTTAATACAAGAGCAATTTTTTCCATTGTTAGTAGTGAGATGGTGCATTATATTGGTCTCTAGTTGGCTCTGTCACTCTAATCTATTTGGAAGTAAGGAGGCACTGTGTCCCCTTTCTAGTTCCTCATCTGTAACATATACTTGGTGAAATGGTGCAACATGCCATTGGATTGTTCTCTATGGCCACATACCTATTTTATGTTTTATGTTTACAAGAACTAGAAGCAAAAGCATAATGAAGTTGCTCTCCAAAAGTGGGTTAAAGGAAATACAACTAACGTAAAAATATGCAAGAACAATAAAAAATGTGTCTGATTATTTTTTTCTCCAAACAACAGGCTACTCATACTAATAAAAGGTAAAGACTGGAAGAAAAAGCTTTCACAATAAGCATAGGAAGGGTGTATTTGCTGTAAGGTTACAGAATTCCATACAAAGAATAAAAAAATAACAATGAATCATTCATTTGGAGGGATGTGAAAATGCTTTTATACCATACTAGTAAGTTAAATAAATTGTTGTGATTTCAATATGTCGGTGCTCTAAAAACACATGTTAATAATACTAATTTCTTCAATGGTAGAAATGCCATTCTTTGTCCAGAAGTGAATTTTACTCCCCCTCACCTGGTTCAACTTTGAAGAGGTTGAACAATTGTCCTTTACCCCAACTATTTATGAATTTTGTTCAGAACATAAAAACGGCAATATAAAAATACCACTTGATTAGTGGAATGTGACATTGAACATAAGGAAATCTTGCCTACGATATATGATTGAAGCTCCCTTGACTTGTGGTGTAGTTGACTGGAGCTTTGGTCTCATAACACAGATGAAAATGTCAGAGTTATAGGATGCAATATGCAGGTTTCCATACTCAGAAGAACAAGCAGTATTTTTACCCAAGATTTATCTAGCAATCTGACTGTTACAAAATATTCTCTTGAACAGAAATAACATTCAGATTTACCATAACATAAATCTCATAAAGGAAGCATGCTCATATTTTCCTTAGTATGGGACTTTGTATATCAAATTTTATAGTTCTGTGAAATTTTAATGCAGCTGTAGGTTACTGGACCACACACAAAACACTAAATGAGAAAGATATAGGGAGAAGAAGAAACCCAATATAAACATTTCAGTTTTTGCTAGTCAAGAAAACTTCAGTCGTGTATCCTACTGTAGCTGTTGTATGTCAAATTCCAGTAATAAACTGACATATTTATTGGAGGCTTATTGCAGAGAAATTCTAGACATTTGTTTATGTTCATTGATAGAGAATGTATTCCCAGAAGGACATTAGCTTTTAAGAAGACCATATAAAATGGTTCTCAGTAGATAAAAGAATCTTATAAGGTCAGATTTATTAAGGGTTCGAATAGTAAATTTGAAATTTTTGGGGTTTTTTTGCTGTTAAAATTCACACATTCGAATTTTAATCCCCCAATTTAAATGTAAATGAGATGTATCTATTCGAATATTCGCCACCTAAAACCTGCCGAGTTTATTTACAAGTCCGTTTAACCATTTCAATATGTTAATTGCCTTCCAGACATTCAAGTTTTTTTTAGAGGGAAAACTTGATTTGAATTTGATTAGAACTTTTGGGTCGGGACTATTCAATGGAATATTGGACATTCAATTTTTTTCTTAAATAATCTCCCATTCGAGTTGTGAGTAAATTCGAATTTATTAGAGTTAAAAAAATTCACATAAATTCGAAATTCGAACTTTGATAATCTGCCCAATAATGTATGGGTTGGGGGTGGGGTAGTAACCCAAAAAGGATTTCTAAGAGTTCCTTTTGGGGAATTTAGAAACTTTAATACTAAATACTAGAGTGAAGAATGGGGCAGAAGGGCAGAGTTTCAGATTCAATTTGATGTATGAAAACTTCCAGATTATGATTGGAGCTGTGCTGATCTTATTTGACCATTTTTAATTTATTCAGAGGTATTCATATTTTTTTTTGGATCATTCAGCGTTATATGTACTCTTTTTATTCCGATTTTTTAATACATTTCATGACATTCGTGGTTTTAGAGAAAGGGAGTTTAGTCATGGTTTCAAAAACCTGTAAAACCACTAAAATTCAGCCTTTAATAAATAGGCCTCTACAAACATACAAACGATTAAGGACTTGTTTTTTCCTGAAAACTTATCTTAAGGTTATCATCAAATTTAGTTTTCAGGAAAAAACACGAACACCGAAATGAATGTAACTAAAAAAACAATTACTTAATTCCTTAATAAAGATATTTAAAAGCATTAAAAACTTTCCTTTGTCACTTAAAGGGCATGTAAAGGCAAAAAAATAAAATCCCATTTTTACTTTCTTTAATGAAAAAGAAACCTATCTCCAATATACTTCAATTAAAAAATGTGTACCGTTTTTATAAGAACCCTGACTGTATGCAGTGACATTCTCCCTTCATTTACTGCTGTGTATAGGAATTGTCAGATGGTCCCTAACTGCTGAGCAGAGAAACAATCATACTTATGAACAGCAGGGGGAGCCCACGCCTTACTTCCCAGCCGTGCAGAACTCAAGCAGCTTTGTTAAGGACGATCCCTAAGAAGCCCAGACCACACTGAGCATGTGCACAGTCTTAGTCTTGCAAAGATGTTTAACAAAGTTACAAGATGGTGACCCCCTGTAGCCAACCTTGAAAGCATAAATTATTTGTTTGATTAGGCTTGTGGTGCAGTAAGGTCATGTTTATATTTAGTATACAAAATACAGCATTTCTAGTCTTATTCTATTTTAGACTTTACATGCCCTTTAACACGTAAAAAAGTCAATAGGAATGAACAGCAAAGCATTTAATTTCAGTGGGGACACATTCACTTATTAACTAATTCTAAAAATATGTAGGCATACAGCAAAACAAAGATGTTGGTTGAGAATGTGGCAACATTAAAACATGGAAATATTTTGCTCAGCTCATATACAATAAGAGCTAACACAAGAGATATGGTGCTTAGATGTTTATCATTGAACTGATGGATCAGACAAAGTAAGGTTGATTTTCGTAGACTGCCTTTTGGTATCCAGACTCCATTAGTATGGTACCAGTGGATTGGAGTAAAGATATTCCAATATTTAAAAAAAAAGATAAAATCTTAGCCTGGCAATTTAAGACCTGTAAATTTGGCATCTGTAGTGGGAAAGTTATTTAAAGCTTTGCAAAGGGATTACATTAAAGACTATGTTCTGGCAAATTACATTAGAAGCAACAATCATCATGGTTTTATGGAGAACTAGCAGGAACAGTGCGGTTGAATTATATATGGGCTACTTGAATTTTGCCAAAGCTTTTGTTATAGGTTTAGCATTACCTTTTAAACCACTTGGTAATGTGGTTTGGATAGAAAACTAAAGGATTGTTTTCACAGGGTGCAAATTATTTTTTAAGTATAGTTCTAATGGGTCCTTCAGGGTAAATTATATTAGTTTGCTGATGACACAAAGCTAGGCAGGACAATTAAGTCCATCGAGTTTGTGTCACTGATGCAAGAGCGTCTGGACATATTGTCAATATGGTCAGCAAAGTAGGAGATGAGATTCAGTGTTGATAAATGTAAGGTTACACAATAGGGATTTGAAAGTCACTTGTACTCTTTAAGGCACTAAGTTAGACACATTATTTGATGGAGAAGGACCCAGGACTATGTGTGCATAATAAATGTAGCTGTTAAAAGTTGTGCCAGTCAGCAGTTGGAAGGGCCAGCAAGGTAATGACCTTGTAGTATAAGGGATTCACAGGAGGAGGGGATCATTCTTCTCCCTTACACAACACTGGTAGGCCCTTATGTAGAATATGCATTATAGTTTTGGTTGAAGAGTCTCAAAAGTAATATTACTAATAGGAAGAATCAGAGAAGAGTATCTAATATGATAAGGGTACAGAGAATCTCAGTTATGAAGAAAGACTGGCCAAGTTGGGGCTGTTCTCACTAAAGAAGAAAAACTACAGGAGGATATGATAATTTCTTTATAAATATAAAAGGGAACCATACTATAAACTGTCTGTTTTTTTCCCCCCAGTAGGCACTTCTGTGGGCATCTGTTTATTTTAGATGAAAGTATCTTACATCACAAAAATATTTTATTATAATGGGAGTTGTGAAGCTGTGGAATTCTCTCCAAGGAGATTCATTAGGTAGAGCGGATTGGATGCCTTCTAGTATGAACTAGGGACTGATCCAATTGCCATCCAGGTTTCAGCAGGATTTTTTCTTCCCTCCAATGCAAATTGGATAAGATTCAGATTATATTTTTTCATTCATTCTTTCAACCTCTACTAGTTTGTTATGTATGTAGTATGTTATGTATGTACATATAAAAGAACTACTTAAGAAAAAGTAATCAGTATTTGGAACCGTTGCTCCCTCTTATCTCTCTTTGGCAATGTTCACAACAAAACCTTGTGTATCCAAAAAAACTGGGCAAGCCCGAATTCATGCTAAAAAATGTATTTCCACAAAAATGTTTCCGTTGTGTGCCATGGACACAAACATAAGTGTGAGCATAAACACAGTACTTAGAGGGAACATTGTTTGGAAAGCAAGCAGAAGTAGTAGACATAATCTAAAAGATAATATACACATTTAAAAACACAAAGGATTATTCTAAGAAACAACAATTAAAACATTTTGCTTAAAATTACTGCTATTTTACATGTGCATCTGAATTTTTAAAATATAGATAGAGGTTCTCAACTATTTTTTTTAACAAGGCCTTATGTGTTTATTATATTCAACTGCCAGGCCTCAAATATGTGAAGCATAACTAAGGCAAGCACATGTGTCTGAAAATATTAAGTGAAACAGACACTAAGCTACAGGGCAAGCTAACAACATGTTAAACAAAAAATGCTCATAAAACCTCATTTACACCTGAGTGATGTGTCATGTAGTGGAAGGCTTTTTGCCTAAAGCCTTGCTCAGAAGTAGGTCAAGTGATGAGCAGTAATCCTGAAATTGCTTAGTAATCTTCACATTTTTTTCTTGACACTGTCTAATCAAAGGAGGAAAGGCGTGGCCAACCATGAAAAAGGACATTTCCTTTCTCTGCTGTACTGTAAGTTGTCTCAAAGAATCAAGAGAAAACATTTGACATGCTTCTATAATATATTGAAAGGTATTTTTTATTTTAAATGGTAGTGTTGCTTTAGGCCACAAATAACCCTTGGATTAAAATAATTTCTTTCGGATTTACTTGTGATGCAAGTAATATTTGAGGCATAAATTATGGAAAATGGATGGGGTTTCTTAGCTAATCAGCATGGAATTCACTTTCCTCAGACACTGCCAAAACATGCAAGGCAAAAGACAGTGCTTCTAATTGCAGCTAACAAATGTCTACTGCGTGCGTTATCTCATGTTTTCCGTTGTCACACTGACATTGAACAGACTGTGTTTCTGCCAGGAGGAATAGGGCTGAGTCCAATATTTTTGTCTGAGAAAACACTGTGAAAACAGTTTTGGTGCTTTACTAATCAGATTATACAGAACAATAGTTTATGACATAAATATCCGCCATTTCGATTTTATAAAAGCATCCTTTGTCCAAGAGTTTCTTTAATGGATAATACTTCTTTTATTTCATTTTAACTCAGATCAGTTCTTCTTTTGAGGTATGGCACTGAACAATGTTATATGTGGTTGAAAATCTCTCTCCAGTCACTTATTTAATAGAACAAGCAACAGGCTATTCTTGCAAAGTTAATTTTGCTCACTTTTTTCACATTGCCATAGACAACAAATCACAAAGGTTGAATTTGTAAAATATGTACATATACAGTTGGCTTATGAAGTAGGGAAAAGAAAAATGGAGGGTTTGTTTTGGAGAGTGGTGTCATAAGTAGTAGTCAGGATGATTTGATGAGAGACAGATCTTGTCTATCTAATGCTTAGGAAACTGGCCAGTGGTGACGAGGTAGATGTGGTCAATCTAGATCTCTCCTAGATTTGGAAACAATGCTGCAGACATTTTTTATTTTTTTGTCTTGGGAATATTGGTTGTACAAGTAAACTTGCTGCTGAGGACTGAGTAAAAAATGTTCCAACTAGACTTGGATTGTAAGTGGTGAACCAGAAACATTATTTCATCTGCTTATTATCAACTTCAGAGTAGGCGTTTAATACAATGTATTTGTATTAAATTTGTATTTGTGACCAGAACTAGGGATAGGCAAGATAGGTAGTTGCCTAGGGCCCACTGCTAGGGGCTGAAAAGAAAACCCCAAAATTGAGTCAGAACAGACTCCCCTGCTCCTGTCTGCCCTGGCTTGCTTTAAAGTGGACCTGTCACCCAGACACAAAAAGCTGTATAATAAAAGTCCTTTTCAAATTAAACATGAAATCCAATTTCTATTTTTTATTAAAACATTCATTGCTGTTGTAAACTCATTTCAACATCTCAGATAAATAGAGTCTGTCCCTCCTCTATGCCTTAGGCACAGAGGCAGGGCAGACAATTACTTTCACTTTCCATTCAGCACTTTCTAGGGGGCAGATGTATCAAGGGTCGAATATCGAGGGTCAATTAACCCTCGATATTCGACTACCGAATTAAAATCCTTCGACTTCGAATATCGAAGTCGAAGGATTTTGCGCAATTCCTTCGATTGAACGATCAAAGGAATAATCCATCGATCGAAGGATTATCCTTCGATCAGAAAATTGTTAGCAAGCCTATGGGGACCTTCCCAATAGGCTAACATTGGCCTCGGTAGGTTTTAGGTGACAAACTAGGGGGTCGAAGAAATTTTTAAAGAGACAGTACTTCGATTATCGAATGGTCGAATATTCGAACGATTTTTAGTTTGAATCGTTTGTTTCGAAGTCGAAAGTCGTAGTCGAAGGTCGAAGTAGCCAATTCGATGGTCGAATTTTTTTCCCTCTATTTTCCTCTATTCCTTCACTCGAGCTTAGTGAATGGGCCCCTAGATGTCACTGCTCTACCCACATTCCCCCATTCTATTCCCCGTTTAATTGTGTAGTTAGGGCATGGGGATGGACATCAAGTCCCCCATTCTGGTGCACAAACAAGATTCTGAGATGATGCAAGGCTTGCCTTAATAACAGTGTCCACAAAATGGCTCCTGTCTGCTTGCTATAATTTTGAGTTCCCAGACCAAAGGAAACAAGGAGAAGGATTCAAATAATGTATATAGTGTAATTAAAGATTATTTTGTTCGACAAATGTGATAAAATAGGATTTTGAACAATTTTCTTGGGTGACGGTTCCCCTTTAAGTTCCAGAAAGGGCAGGCAAGAGCTTGAAATTCAACCATATCAAGAAGGCATCATATCAGTTAAATCCAATGTGATTAGATTCTTGGGCATGGTCATGTATTGAAATAGGATACAGGGAATTCTGCTGCTGTAAGGTTTGGCAAGACTTCCCAAGACTGGAAGCAGATACATTTTGCTTGACAGGAACATTCATGTTTATAATTATTTAGTATCAAGTTACTAAATAATGTAAATACATAAGTAGAATGTATACAGACAAAGTAGTGAACTGGGCCTCTAAGTGGAGCAAAAATGTAGAATAATGTAATATGTATAAAATATACACGCTTATTATAGTATAAATAAAATATAAATTAAATCATTGATGGAAAAGGACACAGGGTTTCATGCAGTATTAAATGTTGGCAATACCATGCAGCAGGGTAGGCTGAGGACTAAAGCAGAAAAGAGAATATAACATATTGCCAGGATGTGTTGGTTCCATGTAGTAGAAGTATGCTAATGGTAGTATCTCATGACAACATTAAATGGCTCAAGGGCAAATTCAGACATAGTGCTTTGTCAGGCATAGGATATTGCTTGGTCTGGAGGAACAAAACATCTGAAAATATCTTTTAATCAAGAACAATGGGAATCGATGCACGAAAAACACTTAACCTGCAGCAATCCAGCATAATCTCATAATGCATTTTTCTACATGTAAAGCAGATTGAGGGATTTATATTGCATGCATGCATCAATCCCCTTTATTTTGGGTTAAAAAAGGTAGTTTTGGACTCATTGTAGACCCCAGGTAACACGATTGCACACTGTTCTGACATTGCCCTTAATGTTAATACATTTTAGGAGATAAGGTGTAGGGGCATTAAAGTAGAAGTGAGGGTTTAAATTAACCCCCCAGTGAATAAACTGGCCAGAGTAAGCCTGGTGGTTATCTGACAGGCACCATGAGACTCTAATGAGAAAGTGAGCCAAAAAGAGTGAGTCTCAGACAGATGTGTGACCTGGGGAATTAAGTAGGGTCCAGAGAGATCTCCGGTGAGATGGGAAATACATTTTTCATAAGGAGCAGGAGGCTTGGAAGTAAAGGTAGGTTATATATAGTGATGAAGTAGAAAGAGGCAGGCCATTACCTTGTAGACGGCAAGAGAGAAGACAGTGCCGACCTGCCAGCCCGTGGGTGTAAGTGTTGGGTAGATCACATTAGTTGCAATACTGTGGCATGGTTGGGCTTCCCAGGTAGTTAACCAAAACAGGGGGAAATAGATTAAAGTGCAGGTGTTTTCATGAGAAGTAGGACTGGGACTAGGCTTGGGAGGAAAAAAGGCATAGTAACAGTAGGCAGAATAGTTTGGAGAAGTGGTTCATGTTAATGTCAATATTAAGTTATTGTACCTTTGATAACTGTAATGCAGTCTTCAATGGCTAATTGTTATTGTTGTAAGGTGTTGATATGATTGGTAATCATACATATTTCTGTTAATTTTAATAAAAAAAGGCTGAGGCCTTTCCACCCAATTTTGATGTGTGTGATTCTATATGTAGGGTTGTAAGGTGTTAAAGAGGTATTAGGGACAAATATTGCAATCTCCCCTTAGTCAAGAGAATTTCTAGACATAGGCATGCAAATTGAATTCAAATAAATATTAAATTGCTAAAATAATGTGATCCAGATTCCCAATTATCTATGGGAAGCACAAATTGCTGCCCTGAAGATACTGTAAAGGCCATTAATGTAAAGGATTTGGCAATAGAAGACATGCCTCTTTGGAGTGGCTTAGGTTATAGGAGTGGTAAGTGCAGTAGAATTATTCTGACTAGCAGATTTTATTGTTTCGAATGGGGAAACATCTGGGGCAGCAAGTAGATGTTTAGATTGTTCCACAGCCAAACTGATCCTGTGTTTTGTCCCATGCTGGGTTCTTAAGAAAAAGCGACATTATCTTAGATGGTGATTCTGTGAACATACAGAATCTTTTTTATTCAACCATAAAGACTTAACTCAGGCTCTTTACATTGGTGCATAATATGGTGGTTGACTTATTCCATTCTTATTTTTACTCATACGTATGCTGTGGATTTGCTACAGTACCCATATGGTTTTTCTTTGTTTCCATACATGTTGATGATTTGCCATTTTAGTGTTGTGGTTTTATTTCCTAAGTGTTATTTTTTTTTCTTGTTGTGAAATTCATAGAGTAAATGATATTCCGATTGGTTTTATTTACAAAGTTTGCTTATAAAGAGAATGGCACAAACCCAGATGAATGGATATGAAGCCTTATAGTATCTGCACCACACCCTAATCAGCCACAAAGCTATCTAGCATTTCACTTCATTCTAAACAGCTAGGAGCTGGACCTTAATACCAGAAAAGATATTCTTCTTCTAGCTGCCCACAAAAGAAATAGTACAAATAATTTCTTTAAGCAGCAATAGCTTTAACATGAAGTCAACACTCTAGTGAAACACAGATACAAATGCATGAAATGCACAACATTTTTCAAAGAAACTGTTCTTTGCTAAGTAATTAATGGTATTATTTAAGGATCTGGGAAAAGAAAAAAATATGTATTGTGCAGTGATATGTATATTGTACAAAAAAGCCTACTTGGGTACATGGAGATGCTAACCTTTCTGCAGCCCTGAACAAAGTGTTCTTCTTTAGTCTCATTATTTTAATTGCAAAGCTCTATGTAAAACTACTTCTGTGGGGCTGCACAGCATCAGAAGCTAAATATAAAGGCCATTTTTTCAATGTAAATAACTATAATGCAGTAATATATATATATATATATATATATATATATATATACACCATATTGATAATATTTAAGAATAAGGAGATGTGATTTCTGAAATTCAACCATATCAAGGAGGCATCAAATCAGTTAAATCCAACGTGATTAGATTCTTGGGCATGGCCATGTATAGAAATGGGATACTGGGAATCCTGCTGCTGTAAGGTGTGGCAAGACTTCCCAAGACTAGAAGCAGATACATTTTGTTGGCCGCATGGTGGCAGCAGTTCCACATCACAAATTTGCATCCTGAATCCCCATTTGATATGAATATGAAAAAAATATGATTCTCCCCCTCTTTGAGAGTGTCAGCAGTTTCTGATTGTTAAAATCTGGACCCCGAATGCAAGTAATAAATCAAATGACCACTGTCCAAGGATTTTCATGTAACACACAAAGGATAATAAAATCTGTTCAACAGGACATGTGTTTTCCATTAGCTTGCTCATTTGCTGTTATGCGTCCAAATTGAAAACCCTAAAGAGAAATCCCCTAATGACATTAGCAAGAGGCTTTCTATAGTAATGTACTGTATATCCATACCTATGAGATCATATATTGTTCTTTGCCAGTTCCTGCAGACTACATAGGGAATGTTCTTCATTTTAAAACACAGCTTATTCCAGCTGTTACAACATGAGCTGGAAATAGCCAGCAGCTATGACTGTATGGAAATTGTTACTCTGAGACATGATCGTCCCCATCCTCTCTAAAGTATGTACCACAGTTCAGAAATGAACCATACCTTTACATTACAAAGAAACACTCCATGAGAATATCTGTGTATCTGAGTATCATTATCCTGACCACATGCAATTTGCAACAATGCATACTGAAATAATACCCTTTTGGTTACTGGTATATTTGTAGGCAATGTATTCTGTTTTTTTTAAACCTATACAACCCTTTTCTAATATAAAAATGTACAAAGTGCAGACATACTGTATGACAACTTTAATACTCTGAACAAGGATCAACTCTCCCACAAGTTTAATCATGCCTTTTAGGGAAACTATTCATCCAAACAACAGTCATCTCCACCCAGAGCTGCAAGTATTTCATGTACAGATGTAGCACATGTAATAGGCAAGGAATGCAGAAAAGGATTGGAAACACATATAATAGGAAAATGTTTGTTATGACATATATAACATATATTTTGTCCTTTGCTTGCTCATTGCACACAGCATCTTAGAGGGTGCACATTATCTATAATGGAGCATGCAGGGGTGGGGACGTATAAATGCACCTATTGTTCATATAAAAGAAGTTTTATTGCCAGCTTTATTTTGGATGCTAAAATCCCGCAACTGCTTCATTGTCTTCTAACAAATATGCCATATACATTGCTGGCGAGTTCCCAAACTAGTTAAATCTGCTTCTAACAAAAGAAAGCAGATGGCCAGAAAAAAAAAAAAAAAATGCACTTGAAATTATTTAAAGGACAGGTAAAACAATGTAGAAGTGCATGTCATTCAGATAACACATTCAAGTTCATTTGTAAGATATTCAGATTATAATCACATATCAGCATATATTGTGTACAGTCTGAATGTAAACACTAGAAAGAAATCTTCACTTTAGCAGCAACTGGAAATACATCAAATAGATGCCAACATGAAAAACATATTAATTGTTCGTTAGTACACAGAGAATGAAAAGAAGGAAAACAGATTTCTCTAAGAGTGAAACTGAAATTTGTATGAACTATAAAAGGGTGTTTATTGTTGTATTAGTTAGTGAGATACTGGGAAGCAGAGCTTCCTATCAATGGAGCAGCATCATGAACAGAAATCATACAAAATCATAGTAAATTCACAGAACAGCATAGGGTTCAATGCACTGAAGAAAGCTATAGTTATGGCTGTGCGATCATATCACTTGCGCTGTGATCACAAAGGTTTAAAATGATTATATATATAAATATATTATGACACACACATATACTGTATATATATATATATATATATATATATATATATATATATATATATATATATATATATATATATATATATATATATATATATATATACAGTATATATGTGTGTGATTATTTCAAACCTGTGTGATGATAGTGCAAGTAATATGATTGCACAGAGGATGCTGCATCCCTCTTATTCCAGCTGTGCAAGCTTTACATTGCTATAGAGCTTGTTTTAATTACTCTGCAAAACATGACAAAGTTAAAAGGAAATAATGAAACTGTGAGAATGTTACTCACCATTCTGCTCTTGTTGTGCCAAGATTAGGGATGGGTAAGTCACTGCTAGGGTACAGAGAAGGGAAGCAATTTGCACTAAGCTCATCATGTCTAAATGTTAGACACGAGACTCCAAGTGCAGACTCAGGGGGGAAAACAAAATAAAACTTGTCAAATTAGCACCATCAATTGTTTTCCCTGCCCCTTCAGAGATGGGCCCTGATACAGAACTAAGCCCCTCTGATTCCTCTGCACTCCTTTTAAATAGGGAAAACTTTGGCATCCATTAAATTCCACCCCTTTTCTGAAACTTGAGAGAGGTGTTCCCAGCCTTTCAACTCCTTCGCTGCTGAAAAAAATCCCTACATGGTCTACACTGAAAAAAGCTGCAGAGTCTGGCAGGGAAAGGGTTAAAGCAGAGGGGACTGCGACTGACCTTTGAGAACAGGAAGAAAGTTTAAAGAACACATCTGGAATTAGACTTTTTACAGTATTCCTGCACAGTCCTGTGGCTAGTGTTGGACTGCAGTCTATATATAGAATATGCAGATGAAGAAGCTTTCCTTACTGTACATAAAGTAGTAACATTTTGTGTGGGTGTGGTACTTTGTTACTACATTTTTTCACATATTTTTCCTTATAATCAATGACGGGAAGGCAAAAGGTGCCCCTAGCACAAAGGGGAACATTGCATTTGTATTTATTTCCAAATATTCTTTATTGATTTTCAGAAAAAGAAAAGCAAATTGGGTATACAGTATACTTTCATGCATCATACACATTTCTTTACGCATTACTAAGTACACCGTTGGGGAAGGGGAAGGGAGGGTTGTTAGTAAGCATAAGAATCTGGGTACAGGGGTAGAGAAAAAGGGGGTGAAAAGGCACTTCCTTCACTTAAACCAAGATCCTATTACTCAACAAAAAAGAGTTATAACATAGTACTATCAGACCGTTGTCCCTTGAGTAGATAGTGTTAGCCTGCACAAATCAAATATTTTTGTGCATCTCCATACTCTCCATATGGCTGTGTTTTGGGTTGCCCGTTTAATATCACAATCCATTAATTCCTCCATTGTCATGCTGTATTGTGCATCGTTAAGTATTTGGAGTATTGTTGGTGCTGTAATTGCCTTCCACATTCTAGCTATGGAAGCCCTTGCTGCAAAATCATGTGGTGTAATATAAATTCTTTTCCACGTTCAAGGTTTGTTGGGAAAATATGCAGAAGAGCTATAGCTGGCGTGAGCACTATTAAAATATTCAGCTTTGTTGTAATGAGTCTCTTAATGGTGTAATCTTGGGGCAGTCCCAGAATATATGTATTAAAGTACCAACAGCTCCACATTGTCTCCAACAGAAAATGGAGGTGGTGGGGTATATGTGAGCTAACTGGTGTGGGGTCAGATACCAGTTAAGTAAAAGCTTAGTATATTGTTCCAAATGATTGCCACATCTGATAGCCCTTTTAAGGGTTAGTTCACACAAGGAGATTTGGGGAGATTTTGTCGCCTAGCGACTAATCGACTCATCTTCTGAACGACAATCCCCCCGACCTGCCTCAGCGTGTTTTCCCATAGGCTATAATAAAAAGTCGCCTGCGCTAAAGCTGACGCAGCAATGCTTTTTCCATAGTCGCCCGAAGTTGCCTAGTTCGCGATTTAACTAGTTCGGGAACTCACCAGCAATGTATATGGCATATTTGTTTGAAGACAATGAAGCAGTTGCGGGATGTTAGCATCCAAAATAAAACTGGCAATAAAACTTCTTTTATATGAACAATAGGTGCGGTTATACGTCCCCACCCCTGCATGCTCCATTATAGATAATATGCACCCTCTAAGATGCTGTGTGCAATGAGCAAGCAAAGGACAAAATATATGTCATAACGTTTTTACTATTATATGTGTTTCCAATCCTTTTCTGCATTCCTTGCCTATTACATGTGGTACATCTGTACATGAAATACAGTATTTGCAGTTCTGGGTGAAGATGTTGTTTGGACCAAGGCAACTTCGGGCGACTATGGAAAACGCATCGCCGCGTGTGCTTTAGCGCAGGCGACTTTTTATTATAGCCTATGGGAAAACATGCTGAGGCAGTTTGGGGAGATTGTCGCTCAGAAGATGAGGCAGTTAGTTGCCAGGTGACAAAATCTCCCCGAATCTCCTCGTGTGAACTAACCCTAACAGATCTAGTATAAGTAAATCTAAAATCTAACCCTAACATGTTGAATGACTCTTTCCCAATCAGCAATCTCCAGTTGCATTTGAAGTTTATTTTCCCAGACTATCATTTGTTTACTTTTGGTCTCTGAATATGTCGATAGTAACAGCTTGTATAAAGAGGATACCAGGCCTTTTAATGGCTTGTCTTGGAGACAAATAGTTTCCAACCACGTTTTATGAGCCATAGGGAAAGTTGCCTGTGTGGAGAGATAGTGACGTACTTGAAGGTATTTATAGTATTAGTGGTCAACGTTAGGTATCTCATATTGTTGCACCAAGTTGGGAAATGACTGTATGTTACCATTACTTATAATCGATGCTATGTTACGAATGCCTTGTTGTTTCAAGATTCGCAGTGATAAATCCGGTACCGCTTTTTCCAAACCAGTTAACGGTTGCAATTGGGACATCGTGAAAGCAAACATCTTATGTTTCCTGGCTCGTCTCCAGACCAGGAGTAAGTCTTTGATAGTTTGTAAGGTAAAGTTATATTTATGTGGGTTGGTTGCTTTTTGGGACCAGATATGTTCTGCAATATCCAGTGGGCATACAGCTTGTTTCTCAATGTCAACTCAGTGCTTGTCTGGTTTAGTTATTGACCAGCATAGTATTGCCTCTAACATTATTGCCTTGTGGAATTCCCTGAAGTTTGGCAAACCAAGACCTCCTGAGATCCTTGGCCGGAATAAAGTGTCCTTAGCAACCCGTCTTCTCCTGCCACTCCATGTAAAGTCCAGTTTATGTCTCTGAATTGATAGAAAAAAGATATCTGGAAGCAATATGGGAATTGTTCTGAACATGTACAAAATTTTGGGTAACAACAACATTTTAACCGCAGCTACTCGTCCTAACCAAGAAATATACGTCATTTTATGCTGTAAAATCTCTCTGTTTAAAGCTGTTGTCAGGGTACAATGGTTCTGTTTATATAAGGTGTGTATAGTTTTGGTAAGTTTGACTCCTAGATAGTTAAGGGAGTCTGTTCTCCAATCAAAAGTGTACTGGCTTTGTAATTCCTTTACCACTAGTGAACTGAGGCCTATCGACATTGCCTGTGTTGTTTTAGCATTGATCTTATAATAGGAAATGGCACCAAAGTCTTTTACAATTTGTAAAAGATGTGGAATTGCAGTTTGTGGGTTAGTGGTGATGATGATGACATCATTGGCATAAAGCCCTATTGTATGTTCTGTCTCTGCTATGCTAATTCCCTCTATCAGTCTGGCTTGTCTTATTTTTTGGGCTAGTTTTTCCATAGTCAAGTTGAATATGAGCAGGGATAAGGGACAGCCCTGCCTTGTGCCATTTGTGAGGACAAATTGAGGTGATAAAAATCCAGCTGCATGGACTTGGGCCTTTGGATTTGAATATAGGTCCAATGTAACTTTTATAAATAGTGGTCCTAATTCGACGCGTTTCATTGCTTCTTCTACCAAACCACAGTGAACCCGGTCAAAGGCCTTACCTGCGTCTAATAACATTAGTAACATTGGAGTATGTTTATGTTGAGCTATTTGAATAAGTCTATCATACGTCTTGTTGCATGTGACACTTGGCGTTTTCTAATAAAGCCAACTTGATCCGGGTTCACTAGGGATGGCATGACTCGTTGGAGCCGAGTGGCTAGCAATTTGGCATAGATCTTTACGTCCGTGTTAAGTAGTGCTATTGGCCTATAATTTTGTACCAACTCTGGTGTTTTACCTGGCTTTGGGATAGTGGGAATGGTGGCTGTGAGCATTTCTGCAGGAAACTACCTTGTTTTGTGCTTCCTGAAATACCAGGAGAAGATGGGGTGCCAAGACATCTGTAAATTCTCTATAATAAACATTAGAAAATCCGTCCAGGCCTGGTGCTTTGTGGAGTGGCAAGGCCTTGATAGCTTCCTGAATTTCAATTAGAGAAAGAGGGGCATTTAATTGCTCTTGTTGTTCCAATGACAATTTGGGAAGGGTTAAACGGTCAAGAAAACCCTGGATGGCCTCTGTAGAGGGTTGAGGTATAGTGCTATCTTCTTTAAGATTGTATAATTGGTATAGTAATCAGCGAATGCGTCTGCTATTTCTTTTGGGTTGTAAAGGGTGTTTGAGTTTGACTAAATAATTTGAGGCCCTATTACCTTTATAATAATGTTTTAACTTGAGTTATCTAAGGGCAATCTAACAGTTAGCCATGTCTAGTTCTTTCAACTGGTCTCTAAATTCTTGGATTTTTGTCGCCCTATGCCCAGTTGGATTCTTTTTATTAAGGACTTTTAAACTGGTTAATTTTTCCCATAAGTCTTTTTTCTTTTAAGCCTTTTGTTTTTTGATACGACTGTTTTGTTGAATCAGTAGCCCCCTAATTGTGGCTTTATGCACAGACCATATGGTGGCCTATGATATGTTGGGAGTATCATTATCTACAAAAAAATCTCTGACATTTTACCTTCCAAATGGAAGATGTGGAGAATTCCACATCTTCACAGCTCTCACTATAAAAATCCCCTTTCAAGAACCTATTTTCTTCTAATTGGAATGGGTGGACTTGTGTCAGCTGGAAAGACCTATTGGTAAATAAAGCATTAGAGAGATTATTATAAGATCCCCTTATATATTTATACATGGTTATCATATCCCCCTTAAGCGCCTCTTCTCCAGCAAGAACAACCCCAATTTGGCCAGTCTTTCCTCATAGCTAAGATTTTCAAAACCTTTTACCAGCTTAGTTGCCCTTCTCTGGACACTCTCTAATTCAGTAATGTTTTGGAGACCAAAACTGTACAGCATATTCTAAATGGGTCTTTACCAGTGCTCTATACAGTGGAAGAATGACCGCTTCCTGCCGTGAATCAATGCCCCTTTTAATACAGCTCAAGTCCTTATTTGCCCTTCTGCTGCTGACTGGCATTGCTTGCTACAGCCAAGTTTATCATCTACAAGGACTCCAAGGTCCATTTCTATAATGGATTTGCCTAGTGCAGTCCCATCAAGGCCTGGATATTTTTACATCCCAGGTGCATGACTTTACATTGAGGGCAGGACTACATGGGTGTTTTCTGTGCGATCAGACACGCTGTGCAAAAATGCAGACATCAAATCACATGCAACGGAAATAAGGTAAGTGAATGCATTGTCGGATGGTGTCTGACATGACATATCCTTCATAATTCCTCTTCCTTTTCCTCTACATCAGAGAGATCAGCATAATTTGAATGTGGCACTTTTTTTTTTTTAAAGAATCATGGCCTTAGTTTAGAAAGCAGTCATTTATGGGGCACTGTATCAAGAATTTTGTCAAAATCCAAACAAATCACATCTTCAGAAACCCCACTGTCCAACTTCTTACTTACTTTATCATAAAAAAAAGTACAATTACATTTGTGTGACAAGATCTGTCCTTCATATAGACATGCTGATTGCTGTTTACAATGGCATTCTTCTGAACATATTCTTGAACGGGATCCCTTAACACACTTTCAAATAATTTATCTGCTACAGATGTTACATTTTCAGGCTTATGGAATTACATCAGCTTTCCTCTAGTCTGTTGGTACTGTACCAGATGAAAGGGAATCTGAAAAATGAGTATAAGGGGCCTGGTTAAACTGAACTAAACTATGTAGGTACTCAAGGGTGTACTCCGTCAAGCCCTGTAGCCTTGTTCACATTTAAATACCACATCCTCTGTCAGACACTGACAGCTTGTTTAAGCTGAGCCATCCACCACTACAGAGTGTGTCCTAAAACTCTGACCCCCCCCCCCATATGTAATGCACAGCATTAAGCTTGCCCAGGAGCAGTAACCCATAGCAAGCAATATGATGTTTGCTTTTTAACAGATGACCAGTTAATGCTTCCTGCTAATTGGTTGCTATGTGTTACTGCTCCTGGGCAAACTAAGTGTATTTTACTACATAGCCCTATTACACTACTAAAATATTGCCATGTATAATGTAGCATTACACTTAACCTCTATCTTTTTACTTTTTATATACTTAATAATTTTGAATGTGCCAACATGATCCCTACTGATGGCATTTTTTTTTTTAAACTTTGTATTTATTAAAGCTTTACAGAAAAAACATACGATAGAATGTATTTCTCAGATTTGTTCGAAAAGACAAGAATAAAGAACATTTTGACATACATTCTCAGCTTGTTTTTTTTTTTAATGTAGTTAAATACCGTATGATCATATTCAAATATTATGAGAACTATATAGTGGGAAAGGAGAAGAGAAAACTGGGGGGGGGGGGTAGGGGGAGGGATTTTGGTGGTTGAAACATTATAACTGTCTATGTAACAAGCCTTCTCTAAATAGCCAAATATTCCACATTTCTTCGAATTTATGTAATCTATTGTTCATTAGGGCAGTTCGTTTCTCCATTTTGATAGTCCACCACATCTTATTTCATATCTCCTGCATTGTTGGAGGGGGACCTTTCCATTTTTTAGCTATTAAGCTATTAGCCCCGTGTTGTTAAGCATAATTGAACACACAATTTGTGTTCATTAGAAGTCACTTGCTCAGGCTTCCGTAGTAGTAAAGCCGTCCAAGGGTCTGGTGGTATTGATGTTGCCAGAGTATCGTTTATTGTCTTGAATATGTCCTTCCACAATCTTTTAATTATTGGGCAAGTCTACCACATATGCATTTCATCTGCAATTTCCCCACACCCTCTCGGGCATAGATCTGTCGTATGAAACCATTTATTTAGTTTTTGGGGTGTATAATACCAATCGTGGTAAACTTTATATGCTTTTCTTTAATGCAAGTGTTGATTGAAGCTTTTGCCATATGTATTTTCTCCCAATCTTCTTCCTCTAGAGAATCTCCTAATCTTTGCTCCCATTTGAGCATAGCCTTAGTTTGGATATATAGTTTCCATGAGTTCGGTGTAGAGCAAGCTGATTTTATGTTTGCGATGAGGGTTATTGCATATATATTCAAATGGTGAGATGTCAATATATTTGTACCCCAGCAATCTTAAAATATAATGAGATATCTGTTGAAGTCTATAGTGTTCTTTTAATGGTATTTGATATTGTGTTCGAAGAGTGCCTCCCGATAGTAGCTTAGAGTCACAAAACATGTCTTGTACCTTTGTGATGCCGTTGGTTGTCCACCATGCAAACCTACCCAATAGATATCTGGCCAGTTTTCAGGAGTTTTCAGGGAGGTCATACCGGGTAGATACGATCTGAAGGAACTGAATTGTTAGATTAAATCTATCCATGCATGGCTTGTTTTCTTCATGGAGAGCTTCCTGGCATTGTCTGGGAAAATGTTCTTGTACCTCTAATCTTGTTCTTAATGGTTGTTAGCATCAGTCAGAAACTCTTACTGTGAGATAAGCTTTAAATTTAAATTTAGGTTTTCTCATCTCTCCTGCAACTTTTAATCAGTATCTCTTATGCACTTCTCTAGCTGAGAAGCTGAATTTTTTTAACAAAATATGCCATAAGATAAATGTATGAAAGAACTATAGGGTTAAATCCTCTACTTTTTTGCGAAATCCCCTTTTAGGATTTCCCTGCATTTTCTGTTAGGAAGCCTGGTATCTGTAATCTGAATACTTGAATGGGGTTTGTTCTTTGTGACCTGGATAGGTTGAACTAGAAAAGCAGTCCTGGGGAGGGGCAGATTTTGCAAGGCAGTGCCCCATGAACGCAGTGCCGGCTGCTTCTTGTTAACCCGTCCACCAAATGGACCTATCGCCGGCCCAGCCCGGCCCTCCCCGCACGATCTTTGAGTCCCCAGTTCTCCTTCAGGAAGCAGCTGGGTGGCATGCCGCCCATAAAATGTTGCCGCCCAAGGCCCGGGCCTTTGTGGCCTCACCACAAATCCGGGCCTGGGCCTGAGCTCCAACATAGGAGTGGTAGATGGGAGCTATCTCTCCCAGGTGATACAGCATGTTAGGGATCATAATGTATGAATTAAGACCCTGGAGGTGCCATTGGAGGTGATCCAGGTTCACTAAAGTATGTCAAAGAGGTGAAGTGGGATTCTTGGTAAGCTTGGACATCCACACATAGGGGCAAGGTCCCCCTGGAAATTTGCATACCTCCCAACTGTCCCATTTTTCAGCTCACAGCCAGCTGGACCAGGTTACTGTTTAAATGGCCTGTGTTACCCTGGTTTTCTTTGTTTCTTCTCAGCTCCCTTCCAAGCAAGATGCCCACGAGTTTCACTGTGGAACTCAAGGACATCTTGGATTTTTTACAGAAGCCAGGCAGAGGGAGGCAAAGAGATAGAGACAATGTAGGAGCAGCAGATAAAACAATCTTTGGTGTTGGTGATCTGCTTGGCAAGAGTAGGTAAGATTATAATATTACTGAAATGTCTGAAGTGAATGTACTTTTCATTGGCCATTTTAACTGATCTTACTGGCTTGTCTGGGGCATGGAGTACTCATTGGACATTTCTACAGTGATTATACTAGCATGTCTAGGGTTAAAATACTGACTATCCATATTCTGTACTAATTATACTGCCAAGTCTGGGGTTAATATGCCCATGTAACTAATTTATTTAGTGAATATACTGGCCTGTCTGGGATTAATATTCTTGCTATCCATTTTCTGTAGTAATTATACTGGCATATTTGGGGTATATTTTGGTAAAATGGGAGTGGTATTTAGGAGTGTGTCCAAAAAGTGGACTTGGGCAAAAAAATTGAAGGAATCACTGTCAAATGTATTTATTAAGGTAATTTCAGCAATACAAGAGGCAGAGCCAGGTAAGCAGTCAGGGAACACTTAAAAAATGCTTTCAATCTATCCATTTTCTGCAGTGATTACACTGGTATATTTGAAGTTAATCTGTTTATTGACCATTTTTTTGTACTGATCTTACTGCAATGTCTGGATGTAGTTAATTTGTTCATAATGTATTTCTGCGGTGATCTAACTTGCATTTGGGTAATTATGGCTATGGTGCAGCAAAACACTGTGCTTTTTTTTTTTTTTTTGAGTCCCAGGCTTTGTTTTTACCGTAGGCCCCATATTTTGTTGAGACTGGCCTGCTAATCTATGTACATAATGGAGGGTGTTGGTCAGTGAAAGCTGTGAGGGATGGTGGCGGCAGTCCCAGAGGCAGGTGCATTTATGTATTTGGTGGCTTCCGGGGTTGTCTTTGTTAGAATATGCTCTACTTCAGTGTGGTGACAGGCAAAATATGCTTGTGTGTGTGTTTGTGCGTGTTTGGCTATTTATGACTGCTACACCAAGAAAACCGTCAAATCCCAGTCTGAGCCCCTCTGTATTTATTCTGTGTGTATTTCACTTCCCATAAGTCTCTTATGTCTGGGCTTTTCCCACTCATTGGCAGCTCTGCTCCTGTTTGCCAGTCTGGCTTCTCAACTACAAAAAGGAAAAATTGTGAGAGCACTCCATGGCTAAATAAAAATGTACTAAAAATACATTGGAAGTGCTACTGATCTGGCCAAATTAACTACAGACATAGAAAAAAAGAAGAAAAATTGATCAATGCACATTCCCTGGTCCCCTGTCATATCAGTAATCTATGCAGATGCATGTATTTACAAAGACAGGGGGTTTTTTAGTTACAAAATTATGATCATAAGATTGATAAGCCACCATACCACGTCAAGGTAAAACCCATATGGCGGTCCCTAACTATTTACCTCTGGTCATAATTTCAAATGCTAAAGCCTCCCGGCATAAGAGCATTACCTGAAAAATAAGGTCTCCCGACCTGGGCATTGGTTTTCATCATAGGGCTTAGTCCTCCCCCGCCATTAGCTTTCAAAGGGGAGAGATAACCTAGACCCCAGCATTGGTTCCATGAGATTAACCCTCCCCCGCTTGCGGCTTTTAAGAGAGAGAAACTGCCCAGACCAACACCCATTTCCAAAGGCATTGTTCCACCATTTAAAGAGACAGGTATGGGGGTGCTACAACCACATGGAAGCCTGGCCTGCAGCATAGCTGCTGAACTTCCAAACAGAATAAATCTGCTACAATACAAAATACAAAAAGGAAAAATTGTGAGAGCACTCCATGGCTAAATAAAAATGTACTAAAAATACATTGGAAGTGCTACTGATCTGGCCAAATTAACTACAGACATAGAAAAAAAGAAGAAAAATTGATCAATGCACATTCCCTGGTCCCCTGTCATATCAGTAATCTATGCAGATGCATGTATTTACAAAGACAGGGGGTTTTTTAGTTACAAAATTATGATCATAAGATTGATAAGCCACCATACCACGTCAAGGTAAAACCCATATGGCGGTCCCTAACTATTTACCTCTGGTCATAATTTCAAATGCTAAAGCCTCCCGGCATAAGAGCATTACCTGAAAAATAAGGTCTCCCGACCTGGGCATTGGTTTTCATCATAGGGCTTAGTCCTCCCCCGCCAGAAATTGGCTTCTCAACTATCCCAATATGTCTGTCAATATACACATTTATAAACTATAAAATATATATAATAGTGGCTTGCCAGCGCCCAGCTATCTATCTACACTCTCATATAACCGATATAGTGGGTTTTGGGCCTTTATTAGTTCCAGCTTGAATAGCCACATAACTACCTGACTGCTTTTGGACAAATGTTTTTCAAATAGATTTGTATTATTGTCTTATGTATCGCATAGCAGATTTTCACAATTTGTACTCTCTACTTAAACAGCCTCCCAGTTATACAATAATTTAAGTTGTGAGAGACTTTATGGAATTTGCAAATAAATTTCCTACAAACTTGGCACCTATTTATTTTATACAGGCTTAATCTAGAAGAAACAGCTGTTTTTTTACTGATGACTTTACCCCCCACCCCCAGAAAAGTTTCTGTGGACACTCATGCCCTGAAGTCTACCCCAAGGGAGTATGATATACTCTGTAATTGAATGTGCTTTGACCACTTTACCTTAGAGAAGCAGGTACTGTGAGTATTTTTTGACTATTAATAAAGTGTTATTTTTATTAAGAATTTCTGTTTTGAGGTGCAGTTCAGTAAAACATCTTCCTTCCTCCACACATTAATGTGAGGTCCCAGCTAAGACCGAGAGTCTGATGTAACCGGTGCTCTAAACCAGTTCAGTGGGAGCAAGTCCTGGGTGGAAAAATGAGGGTTACGTGTATATACTGCTACAACAAACATTATTCTAGCAGGCAGCTACATGTCATGCACGGAGGGTTGAATTTTGCCATTACCAGCTTTAATACAAGAATGTATGCTTAGTTACTTGCAGAAATGACAAGGTGCTTGTGGCAGCTTGCAGCATAATCCAGGGTCAGTATAAAAAGAAAACATGCTATAGAACAACACACTGCATCGTTTTCACATTCATTTTAAGTGGAGAGTTCTTTTTTTTACAGAGCAAGGTCATAGAACATGCCCTGTCACAGTTCAAGTGATGGATTACAATTGGGTGATTCTAGTGATAAACCAAGACCATGACCCCAGTGTGTCTGCAAATACTACTGCAAGTTAAAACAGGCTGTCTGCAAGTTTGGATATATGGCTCTGAACCATTAGGCTGTATCTGTGCTATAAACCAGCGGTTCTGGATGCATAGTTGGCCAAAGGGACACAAAGGACTGATTTGCATGTCTCCACCCATGATGCCTTATGGGAGAATCAAAACTCTCATCTTTGGTATCTAGGCAGTGCTGTGTGTATTGAAGGTCATAGTGGTCCGCTTTCTCTGCCGGTCCACAAAATCGTCTGTTCTCCCTCAGACTCGCAATGAAATTCAAATCGTATTGTGGGGAGGACCAGCTCTCATTAGCACGAGAATTAGACAAATAGGGGAAAAGAAAAATTATTCCAATATAGTATAGTATTTCTTAGTATACATTTGGTGCACCCTTGGTGAGATTAAGCTATTATAAAAATAGTGCTGAGTGTCCTTTCCCCAGTTCTATTATTACTCTCTATGTGCCAATCTTTGAACTATTCCAATTCACACAGTGCGGTCACTCTTATGGTGGGGTACTCACGAGCGTTTAAAAAGAGAAAAGCGTTGAAAGGAGTTATTAGTGATAACCTCTCCAGATGACTTCAGATTCCTCAGTTCCGTCATTTTTTAAATTCCCAATAGAGTTAAAATTACACTCACAATGTTACTGTTAAAATCGCATGTAAGTTTTTTAAAATTGCTGTTTTTTCTGGTCTCCCAAGCAGTCTGTGTAGATGGAATTGCCTTTGTCTCGACCGTCACGTGTACCCTAGGCTCCTGTGGATGACGTCGCCGCCCGACGTGTTTCGTCTTCGACTTTGTTTAGAACTGTGGAATCTGAAGTCATCTGGAGAGGTTATCACTAATAACTCCTTTCAACGCTTTTCTCTTTTTAAATGCTCGTGAGTACCCCACCATAATTCACTGTGTGAATTGGAATAGTTCAAAAATTGGCACATAGAGAGTAATAATAGAACTGGGGAAAGGACACTCAGCACTATTTTTATAATAGCTTAATCTCACCAAGGGTGCACCAAATCTATACTAAGAAATACTATACTATATTGGAATTATTTTTCTTTTCCCCTATTTGTCTAATTCTCGTGCTAATGAGCGCTGGTCCTCCCCACAATACGATTTGAATATCAGTGCTGTGTGTATGGCATGAGACAAGTAAATACCTTCTTATTCCAGAAGGCATCACTTTGCATATAATTCCTAGCTAAGGGCTTTTTGGCTCCTTTCAGCCATTCTCACCATAACCAGATTTGGTTCCTTATCTAGTTAAAGAACTAACAGAATTTTTTTTAATTTCCCCATTATAACCACTGATCACCAGTGTGTAGAGTTTATGATTGAGAAAGTTATTAGATTGCATCTCTCTATTGGGATGATGGTTCTGTACTGTAGCACTTGAATGCTCCTTTTGCTATATAAGCATGTATGAGCACCCTCCATTTATTGTAATTACATATATTTACCCAGTGCCAAAATTGAATTTTCTATTTTCGTAGCTATAAACTTAATGCAAAGACTAAACAACCATAGCAACCCACAGTTCTAGTGCACTTGGGACTGTACATCAGTCCCAGGAATCAGGAATGTTAATTGAACAGGTATAGGATCCATTATCCGGAAACCCATTATCCAGAAAGCTCAGAATTATAGAAATATCATCTCCCATTTTATCCAAATAATCCATATTTTTCAAAATGATTTCCTTTTTCTCTGTAAAAATAAATCAGTAGCTTGTACTTGATTCCAACTAAGATATAATTAATCCTTATTGGAGGCAAAACCAGCCTATTGGGTTTATTTAATGTTCACATGATTTTTTCTTTTGATGAAGATCCAAATTACAGAAAGATCTGTTATCTGGAAAACCCCAGGTCCAGAGCATTTGGGATAACAGGTCCCATATCTGTACTCTCTTTTGCAAAGAACTCCCTCCATTCATGCAGAAAGTCTTTGTTGCATACTGTACTGTTTACATTGTTTTACCCACTATTTTGCTAATTGAAAAGTCATTAACATCTTTGCAATCCATTGAGCAACCAGGGGTCTTTAGGGGTCGTGACAATTCATCAGTGTCAGCCAAGCAGCTGGCTGCAAATCTAAACCTTTCCAGGTGAAAATCCTGAAGCCAGAGAAAAATTTGCAGCTCCATTTGACAGCACTTTTCCCATAAATAAACACCAATGTTCTTTCACACATATGGAGTAGCTTATTGGAGCAGCTTAAGTTTATGCAAGTGCATAGATGCTGCAGAATGGGACAGTTCTAATGTTTTTTTTTATAGATTTTATAGACCTACTCCTGTGCATAGACAACCCTGTGTTGCCTTACATGGCTTAGCACAAGCAGGCAGAAGAATTCTTTGTTTTAACCTGGCAAAAGCTTTGCAGTAACACATTATTTCTCATCATCTGCAATTTGCACCTGGTACTAGAGATTCTACATACATAACTGGATGCAACATGCCAGGAATCGATGTATAACAGTATTATTTCTTACCATATAAGATAAATAATGAAAGTAAGGCAGAACAATCTATATTGTACATAGTAAGTAGAACAAAAAAGAATAATCGTAACAGTAAGAATAGGGTACCCTACTGCCTCGCATTCTCTGGTGCCATTTTCTTTCCTATAATGAATGACATCAAGGGGGTAGTGTTCCAGAGGAAGCCCATGACCTGCCCAGTTGCGTTGCCCTCAGTATGGATAATTGGCAAATGCAGTCAGCATCACGTAGACAGACAGGCAAAGCTATTTACACTTCATTCTGTGAGTCCATAGAATAGGATCTGTTAGAGCAAGATACAAAGTGCAAAAATACGGTATTTCAGTGCTCATTATCAACCATAATCGTTGACTACTTGTAGATGTAAACAATTACATACAGTACGATTACATTGGTGCTTTATTATCAAGTAACAGTAGTTACAGCAAGCCATTGGTATTCCACCCCTCCAACCCTTCTCAGTGTTCTGGATGTTGTGTGATGAAATGATGGACACTTAAGTACAGGTATGGGACCTGTTATCCAGAATGCTCTGGACTTGTGGTTTTCTGGATAAGGGATCTTTCCATAATTTGGATCTCCATGCTGTACCTTAAAAAATATTTAAACATTATATAAACCAATTAGGATTGTTGTGCATGCAATAAGAATGAATTATATCTTAGTTTGGATCAAATACAAGATAATGTTTTATCATCACAGAGAAAAGGAAATCATTTTTCAAAATTTGATTTATTTGATTATAATGGAGTCTATGGGAGACTGCCTTTCTGTAATTCTGAGCTTTCTGGATAACGGATATCTGTATACCAAAATATATCTCACTTTGAGAGGCTAAATTACACATATAACACACAAACCTTGTGTACCTTAGAAAGAAAACATTTAATACAATTCTTATATCTAAACGGACATATAAGGCAGATATAATTGGGACTGCAGCCCTGGGTGTTCTGATTTATCCCGCTAGATGGTAACCCTAGAGATTAGGTAGCACTAAATTAATAAAGTAGTTTTTTCTAGGATAACTGTAACCTTTTATATGCTTCCTTTTCTATACACTTATTTGTATTTAATTGAATCCTAAGGACACTTGATGATTCTTGTTTAATGTAGTTCCCTATTTATTTCTAAAGAAAATTGAAAATAAATACTATATAATCGTGGGTCTGCAATGAATCTTAAAACACGTCACTTTGTTTTAGGAAATTTAGGAGAACTGGGAGGGATGACTTTCTTTTCCTCATATTTTTGTTAAAGTTCAACTACAACCTACCAGGCCTCTTGGTTCTTGGAACGTAAATAATTCTGAGTTGGTAAAAATGTTTCCCTTTTTCTATTGGGGCAAGATGTGATGTGAATGAAATGCTTTCTAAAGTGATGCACAACATGTCAAGAAATATAGAGGATTATCCTAATACCTAAAATTAGGGAATGTTTTTCACAGTTTAAGGCAAACTGGAGAAATCTACAGACATTGTCAATAGATGACTTATTACCAAGAGATGCTAGCTAGATTTGTACAGGTGGAAAGCAACTTGGAAGAAATACCCATGTGTAAGAGCCTTAAAACAAATGATTTAAATCATTAAAATATATTTTGTACAATTATGAAGATGAATAGCAAGATTTTGATGAAATTTTGGATATAATACAATTTCAGTGTCTAAATTATATATATATATATATATATATATATATATATATATATATATATCATAATGTTTAAAATATAAAAAATCAAGGGCTTTTGTATGGTAATCAATCAAGTAGCCATTATAATTAAAAGGTCAAAGAGTTAAAGGAGGATTGAAGAAAAATCCAAGGAATTCATCCATTGCACGTATGGTGTTATGCAATGACTTGATTGAGTAAATGGGATGACATTTTCCTACTTTTAATGCATGAGAGAACTTGTTGGAAAAAGAAAATGTTAATAGAAAAGAAATCTAAACAAAAACACACAAAAGGGCACACAAATTAAATCTCAGTACATTGGAAAGGCTTGTCACTTTTCGCCAAAGAAAGCAACTTTAATTCCCCAGCAAAATTGTAGAAAGGTGTTTTCTTTGATTGCTAATTAAAAATGAACACACTGAAGAATACTGAGATCCATCCTGAGATTATTTTTGTAAAATATGTACATCATGGAATCAGAGCTCTAGGGTGCTAAAGTCCAGGTGAGGGTCCTGGAAATGGACTGAGATCAAAGGTTAGTTGGAACAGCACTCATAGGATTTAAAGAATAGCCATACAAAAATGTAATTGCAAAAACACACTATAGGGGCATAGGGTCAATGAGTCAGTGGAGGGTATGTTAAAGGTATATTCCTCTGACCACCAATAAATCAACATTTTTTTCTGATTTTCAATGGCTCAATATTCATTTATTAACCTGACTATGATTGTGATCTGGCCTGATTGTGGGGTTCCAATCACCACCAATTACATTTGTTTTTATGACTGGCTTATTAGCACACTAATAAATTATTTATGATAAAGTTATATCACATATTTATATTGCAGGCTATTTGAATGAGTTATTTTCAAGGGCTATCATGTATATAAACCTTTTATTAACATAATTTGAGACATTGTCACAAAGCAGATGATAGACACGTGTCCATCAGGAAGGTGAAAAAAAACAACACATCAGAAGCCTCTACAAATTGCCTATGGTGGGATTAATGTGAAGATTGATGAACAGTAGATGCATGAAGATGTATGAAGATGAATAGGAAGATGTACCAATTGAGCATTACTGCCATAGTCACATTCTATTCCATGGTTAGGCAGTAGTTGGGAAATTGGGGAAAAACCTCAGCGCGATCAGAATCTTAAGCAGAAAAAGAAAAAAATAGACACTCCAAACTTTAGTTGACATTTTCTGCAGTTTCAGGACAGATTCACTCATCACTAGTCAGTTATTTTTATCTAATTTATGTGTTTAAGTAGATATCCTTCTATTCTAAAATGTGTAAAATAGGTTGTTATGTTGTACATCCATGATATTATTATTAGTAGTATTGTTAATAATAATAATAATAATAATAATAATAGCATGTAAATTTCTTCCTGACCCCAATATGGCAATTGTAATACATGGTTAAACTTGTGCTAAGATCTAATTCTGGCAACCCTGTATTTTCTCATTTCCTAAAGACATCCAGCACTTTCTTGAAGCTATCTTAATGTGTCTACCAGTACAGTGAGAGAATTCCCCAGTTTCAGAGCTCTAACTGTATAAACACTTTTTCGAACATTATTGTGGGACCTCCTTTCTTCTAATTTTCATGGATACCCTATACCCTGGATATATAACCCATTATCAATATATTAAGGACATTGAAACATTGTGCGCCTTATGCTACTAAAAATGCCTTACCTAAAACAAAACAGGGATTGTTTGTTCATATATTGCAATATATTTAAGCTGGCCAACTGTGTCAAAGTCTTCGCCGGTATGGGCAGTCCTACACTCAACTTTTTTCTAATTCATGAAGAATTCAATTGTGTCATTATACATTTTACAAATGGTAAAACTGGGGGGCAGATTTATCAAGGGTCGAATTTCAAGGTGATGGGAGTTTTTTTTAAACTCCCATAACCTTGAAATTCGAATAAAAAAGACCAACGAAATTTATTAAAAAAAAAAAAATCTAATTTTTTAACTTCGGGTGAATAGACTTTATTCGATCGTTAGATTCGAATTTGAATCAAAGTATTTTCCAACAAAAACTTATATTTTTGAAAGTTCACCAAATGATGCCAAATAGGTTCTAGGAGGTCCCCCAGAGGCTAAAACACCAATTCGACAGGTTTTAGATGGCAAATAGTCAATGTTGAATTTTTAAAGAGACAGTACATGCTAAATTTCGTTATTCAAATTTTCGAATGTTTTTCAGATTCGATTTTTAATTTGGACTACTCCCTAGTAAAAGTACACTAAAACTACCTTGAAATTCGAAGTAAAAAATTTGAATTTTCACTTCGACCCTTGGTAAATCTGCCCCTTAGTCCCTTTGTAAAATTGTGAATTTTGTGGTCACAACCAACTTTACCACAAGGTGGATCCCTAGGACCTACTGCATCAAGTATTGCCTAGTGTAGTCCCATCAAAGGTATAAGGGGATTGCATATTTTTACATCCCCGTTGTTAATATTACATTTCTATACATTGAATTCCACTTGCCTCTTACCAACCCAGATTGCCAGCTTGTCCAATCCTTTGCAAAGGTGCCACATCCTGGATGCTACAATGCTTTTTAAAATTATTTTAAAATAGGCGGCATCTTGTTCTTTGCTCTTTATATGTTTAAAAGACAACTGCCCCCACTATCTGTTTATAATATTCTCTCAGTAAAGAGTTACTGTATAATATCCACTAGCAAGTGCCTCTTTTCCAAAAAAATTAACCCTATCTTTGTTTGTCTTACCTTGTAATGTAATTATTTCATTCTCTTTGTAGAGAGTTGGATCCATCTAAAAGGAAACATACATTAATTGGTTTCTCAGCAGCCTAATAAGTAGAAAAGGAGTGGTTTAAAACATCTACCTATTTCCTGCTTCCATCAATCAATTTAGCTGCCTCAGATACCAAGTATCCTGCACCCTCCTGCTTGTTTTTTCTTACTATTTATATATTAAATATATATTTATAGAGTAAAAATGTGTAAATTAAATATATATTAAAATAATTTACTATTCACAACAATTCCCATTTCACTGGCAGTTTTTGCTTTCTTAATTGCTTGTTTGCATGGTTGATTGGCCTCCAGATATCTAGTAAAAGTTCATATGATCTACCTCAATGCTAACCTTTCCAATAAACTATAAATGGTTTTGCTCTGTTTCTTCTATTCAAAGGTGAATATATATATATATATATATATATATATATATATATATATATATATATATATATATATATATATATATATAGTATACATATGTATTTAAATGGCATTTGCTTTATGTGTTTAGCCCCAGTGAAAACACTATTCAAGATACAATACTGCAGATGTGCCTTTATAATGCAAAAGTTTAGAAAGCTAAAATGTATGTACGCTTTCATATAACTGTATTTTTAAAATTAACTCAAGACCACCATGTTATGATCAGTATTTCCTACCTTCCTCACCCACACTAGTGTTTTACTAGTGATTACAAGCTCAAAAAGTACATGTTTAATAGTACTGTAAATTCCTGAACTAAGTGATAAAAAGTCATCTAGCATATTTATAAACTTGTGTTCCAGTTATGACCTGGCTACTCCATACTCCAGTCAATGCATGAGTAACTGAAATCACCAACAATTTCACCATTTTTAAGTCTCCACACTTTAATGTTTCATCCCCCCAAATCTCAGTAATAATACTGATTATATCATAATTAATTAACATTAACTCTAAAAATTAGCGCTCGTGCTCCCATTTGGCAGAAACAGGTTTTGTGCATTTGGAAGCATAGATTAATACTGTTTGATCTTATATACTTTTAGCTACTGTTTTTTTTCTGATTTATTTATTACATTGGTATATATTATTTATCAGCCCTATTAACGACAGGTCAACCCTGGCACCAGGGAGGCAGCAAACCGCTTGGATAAAGCAATGTCTTTCTAGTAATTATGTCAACAGTATTGTAGCTAAGCTGTGGCTCAGCCGAGCCCTTTTCTTAACCAAACCACTACTAGAAGAGCTTATATCCCAGCTTTTGAAATTGCCATTATCTTCAGAAGTTTGGAAGTAATTTTATGCTTCCAATGTGATAAGCTTGCCTTTTACTCATCCATGCATTATACTTCCTAATTGTTACCCAACTAACTGCCTCATCATCCTACAAGTGATCTTAACCCCAGCACTACCTGTCCCAGCCATGTCATAATCAGTGAGCAAGAAGGTCCTCTCAAGCAGCTTATGTGTGTTTGCTGCTCTAAATGCCAAACTTTATCTTTTGGATTATATATATATATATATATATATATATATATATATTCGAGATCCAAAGGTGCACTCCGTTAACTCAGTCGATTCCTGGGTGCCAGCCAAAGTGGGTAAGTATTTGCAGAAAGAAGCGACACTCACAGGTTGTTTTTCAGTGCAGATAAGTTGTGCACAACTTATCTGCACTGAAAAACAACCTGTGAGTGTCGCTTCTTTCTGCATATATATATATATATATATATATATATATATATATATATATATATATATATATATATAAAACAGTTCTGTTTGGTGCACTCACAGCCTACATTCAACTGCAAACCAGAAATATGAATATAATCTCAAAAGAAGCCGCACTCACAGGTCTTGTATAGTGGTAGAAAAAAACGTTTTTTATTCACTCAACGTTTCTGCCCCTCACTGAAGACGGCCCGGGCAGAAATTTTGAGTGAATAAAAAAGTTTTTTTCTACCACTATACAAGACCTGTGAGTGCGGCTTCTTTTGAGGTTATATATATATATGTGTGTATATATATATATATATATATATATATATATATATATATATATATATATAGCGCATGCATATTGCATTTGTTATAAGTTTACAAGTTTAAAGAGAGAATTTTAATGTAGGGTTTCTGGTTGGATGTACACAAGGGATGACTACTGAGATAGGAATGTTGATGGATGTCAGAGGATTTTAAATAAAAATAACATTTTGTGGGTCACAAATATTACAACCTGGGATTCCATAAATATATATAGGGTCACAATAAACAGTAATAATTCTCAGTGTAGTTATGGCTGTTAGACACAGTAGCTCTTAGGTGTTTAATGCACATGTTTTATTAGTGAGTTATTTCCCCCAGTGGGTGATCCTGACAGAAAAGAAATATCCATTATCCTAAAAGTATCATTTTCTAACACTGAAGTTTTCCACTTCTGCTGTTTCTTCACCGATGTTATCAAAGCTGACAAAAAAACTGTTAATTAACAGTTGATAAATGCTAAAATGCCCATAATACCCTGCTAACTCTTCTTTTATTCTTCTAGCAGATAAAACCAACATCCATCCACCCACTCCACTAAACTTTTCATGCCCTGCTACCCACATGAGCAATGAAGATCACAGTTCTCTGAAGGTGTGTGCAGACCTAGGGTTAAAAAAAAGACAACAGTCCACCAACCTGACAAAATGATCAACTTGATAATCCCTCTTTCAGTGGACCCTTGACTTGTTTTTGTTTGTCTGTAAGTTTGTGAATAATGGGGCCCCAGGAATAGTAAGGAATAAGTAGCAAGGGTTTCTGTAAAAAAGAAGCTGGGTTGTTTATAGCAATGGGGACCTGAGACACATTCTAGTTCTACACTTTCAAGTGATGAAGGCCTCACATGCCAATTTAATTTATATTTTACTTAAATAGTACTTATTATATGTAATTCAAAAAAAATAATTTAGTCAAAAGAGAAAGTCATTCATATACTTGTGATAAACAGTGAGCTTGCCTGGTTACCACTAGGGATGGGCGAATTTGACCCGTTTCATTTCGCCAAAAATTCACCATCGACACCCATTAAAGTCTATGGGTGCGGCTTTTTTTTATCACACAACGCCATACAAGTCTATGGGCGTCAATTCTGCAGCATAACAAAGCGAAAAAATTCGCCCATCCCTAGTTACCACGTGAAATAGTGTTTAATGACGTAAAATGGGATTGTTGCATTTTACCAAGGGACAGAGGTGAAGCATAGTGAGCATGAACACATTTAAGAATTTCAACATTGTTAAATAAATCGGACTGGTTTGGAATTACTAGCATGGCTATAATATGATTCTTGAAATAAAATTGACAGATGAGTGTCTGTATACATTGTCAGCAACTGGCCAAGTACTTCACTATGTAATGTATCTATTCTGCCTTAAATTTGTTTGTCTTCCCTGCCAATAAGCTTGAGGGAATGGTGGGAGTGGCTGGGGAAGAAATATTGCAGGTGAAGGGAAGCAGCCCTTGCCATACATTTTTTAAGAATAAGAAGCTGCCAAAATGAGTAGCAAATGGATTAGGAAAAGTAGGGGAGAGGGGGCTTGCTTGATCAGTGACAGTTTTATGGTTCTGCAGATGTTATTGAGGAATGTGTCTGTTTATGGATAGTATTAAAGATTTGAATCCAGCAGAAGGACTTGTTTAGAAATGGCATTCAGAAAAACCAAATAATTTACCAAGAAAATTCCAGAAAGGAAACCAAAGCAGTTAGAATTTAATTTTGGCTAATTCATTATTTTTTAACAAGTACAGAAGTTCATTCTTAATGGACTAAGTTCCAAATGGTTTGTTTTGTTTAAGCTTACAAAGCTTTTCCCAAACTTTATCTTCTCGTTGTTCATTTTATCATATAGAGATTGCTTGCTGAATTTCAAAAACATTGTTTGCAAGCAGTAAGAACCTAACCCTTATCTTTAGCCGAAGTGTGTGTGTTTGGGTGTGATACGGCATTACTGGGAACTGGCGGCAGTGGGGGATAAGTGGGCAATGGTTAGAGATACAGAATGTCAAGATTCTTCTGTGAGGTAGTTACATGCCCACTTTATAGATAGTTGAGGTTATTTGTCATATGCCTTTGGTAGATGTTCTGGAATTATAATGTATACTAGTGGATAGGCAGAAATGTCAGCTGCAAATCTCAGCAACATGCTGTCTAAATTTAAATCAAATAACTCTATACCATAATTCATGTAGTTATTTCCATCCACTAACATACTGGATAAGGTTAAAATGTTCCTTGTTTTTGTAAAAAAAAAAAACTTTTTTAAAAATACATATTAATATAATGTTGGGGAAAAATGAAATAGGTTTTCCCACAAAACATATGCTAAATTACATTATGGGGTAGATTTATTAAGGGTCGAATAGAAGTAGTAAAACTGTAACGTTCACATTATCGGGAACCTTGCACAGTGATGGTTATCTGCAGACGCACAGGTGGACCCTGTGGACCGCGGTGTTCACCGATGCCCTTTTGGGGCTCCAGGCTTTCTGCTGTGAAAACCAACAAGGAAGTGCGTAACTAGATTCCATAAACGAGGTACCGGCATTGATAAGAGAAGACACAATCAGGCAAAGGGGTCAAGGCAGGCGGCAGGAAACAAGTCACAAGTCAGGCAGAGGTCAAAACCAGAAATCCAAATAAGAATCAAAAGCTTCAGCAGGGGCGATTGGCGTTTTAAAGGAATTTTTGCGCCACCGATTCATGCTCCGCATCAAGCACCAGCGTCATTCTAAATACGGACCCGGAAGTGCATGCCTGCACACCAACAACCTTGGAGAGACGCACCGGGAGGTAAAGGACTTCAGCAATCTCCCGGTGTGTCTTGCAAAAATATTTAACTGTAGTGAAAACATTAAATGTTTCAAATTAATGCTAATGAAGTAATGGTCTGTGTTTTCTTCAGTCTTATTTAATTATAAAAATGAATATATAAAAAAATATTAAAGGGGTTATAAGGAGCCTCCTAGCACTTCTCCACTATATGCATCAGAGATATGCAGCTTCTAAATAAGAGTCAGTGGGCCATAACAACAAATTATTTATACCTGTATGTTCATGGCACTCAACATTCTCAAGTAACATTGGTAAATATATACAAAATTGCTTTAAACATCACAGCAGTACCAAGAAGTCTTGACCTGTGACCACTTACCCCCAACTAAATGTACATTTCTGAAACCATATCTGTACCTCTTGCTACAACTGCACAAGTGCTGGTTTGGTCACTTGTTCCAGTTGTGCCTATAGCCATGCTGACTGTATGAGTAGGTGTGTGTTGTTTGGCACAAATGATTGTCAGGTGCTCTTAAAGTTGTTTTCACATGTGCTCAGTATTGCTTAAGGCTTTATCTTAAAAGCCAGTGTGGGGACCTGCAAACATAAAGGCAATCTCTGCAACTTAAATGGAAAAACTTTTCACTGGGTTAAACACAAAAGGGAAATGGAACAACTTTAAAATGCCATTAAAGAAATGTACCTGTCAGTATATTTCCCATGTAAGCATGTAAATATGTAGAGAAGTAAAACCATTATGGTTTGGTAGAAAGGTTATCATTGAGGCTGGCATTCAAGTGAACTGGGTCAGCAAACTTATAGACTTGTAATTGCTATTTTGATAGCCTAAAATCCTCTTTAAGTATTGGAATCAGTTTTGCCATAATCAATCGAAACCATAAATCAGAAAAAGTGGCCTGTATAAACCTCTACTAAGCTTTTTTAGTACTAAAGGGTGTATTTCATTAGGCCTTGTTCACATCAATTTTGTTTTATTATTTAAGTACCTTATCCAGTGTCAGCCTCTGAGCAATCTGTACCACTATAGAGTGCCCCCTAATGGACTAATCTATTGTATACATAATAGAGTTAAACTGATTAAGTACATTTGCTTTTTCAAACTCCCCTCCCGTGTAACCAAAATATTTAGATTTTTTTCATGGAGCCACAGTCTCAACTTGCATCTTTTTACTACTAATATATTTTTATAAATTTGGTACAGGTATCAGTGTTTCAAGTGAAGCAATCAATTCCTCATTTTCTATTTTTTTTTCCATTTTGCTTGCTGAATTCTTACATTTGTTGTAGTATTTACTGTATGTGCTCATATATAAGTATCTGTCCCCTCTGACTTATAATTTTAAATGCTTTCATCTTCCTTCCTATTAACTTCCTTACATCGGAGTTAAGCCACATATGGTGGTCCTTAATGTGTTTAGACTTGTTTCTTAAGGGAATTATTGAGCACATTAATGAAATATTGAGCACATTAATGATTTTTAACTATGTCTCAGTGGAGTCTTTGTTGTCCAAGTGCATGCTGTTTTTTGCAACAAACATTAAACAAGATAATATTTAGATCACTATTACCCATGGTTCTAGTACTTGCACATTGCTTTACATTCTGGAATCACTAGCTCCATTACCAAATTATTTCTGATTTGGGTACTTAACATTCTGTGACATGCATGTTAATTGGAAAATATTTAAATTTGTTTCCATTAAATGCCCTGCTGCCCCTGGTAATATCTGGGTGATTAAACGCTACATTATTAAGACTGGCTCTAAACCAGCAGTCTTTTGCAACATGAGCTGAGCCTTTTCCTTTTCACTTGAATGAGGGGGTTTGTGGCAAACCATATAACTTTATCATGCTCATTTTCACCACATTTTCATCTTTCTTCATACTGGGTTTCAAATGATGCTTAACATACAGACATACCTCTTTTACTTTTCCATTTCTGTGCTCTCTGAAACAAGGTAAAGCTTTCTGTATTTACTGCCCACTGTGACTCATTCAGGCATGTTTCAGCAATACCAATTACATAATATTTCTCGTCCAATGCCATTAACTCCATCTTTCCCATTTTACTAGTCAAACTTCTTCATCACACAGAGCTCTGCTTTTCTTTATTAGCACATACTATTTTAAATCAACACAGCACTGCCAAGTCTGTGCAGAGACAGCATTCTTAGGAAAGGAGACATTACTGAAGATTATCCTAAACAGGATTCAGTCAAGTCACTCACTAAGTTTACTTTCAATATGGAAGACCTACTTTAGTGTTACAATGGAGTTATAATGAATACTTACAGATAAAGGGGTTTTGGAAATACAAACAAATTCAATCAATTAGCCCTACATTTAAAAAGCAAAATACATTCTAATGTCTTATTCTGTTCCAGTGATACCTCTACTTATACTCTTTCCACAAAGTCACGCTTTGGAAATATATAAGGGGGAATGTAATAAAAGACCCAAAGAGCAAAACAATTCGCACCAATAAGGCTAAAAATCCACATCTTGCAATGTAATATTGTTCCTTAAACTGTTATTTGCATTGTGAATTTTAATTGCGCACTCTTGAAGGTGCTTGAAGGTGTCGTAATCTTTTGGAGAAAACATAACCACTTTTTCAGTAAGAAGTTTTATTACATTTACTACGCATTGATGCAAACTATAAAATTCACTGTTGGAAGTGGTCGCTAAACAGTTTCCGGGTTCATTAAAGCTATATTGAATGAAAATTTGTTTGCGCAAAGGCATAACTTTTCACATTGCAAATAGTTTTTCTGTTACCGATGTTTATTACATTCCCCCGATAATGTTCTACACAATTATGATAATATAGTACATTCATGGTGATCTCAGTGTCGCTCCTCAGGCATAAAGCACCTTAAAATATGTCAATACATCTTCTATTCATCTGAGACATCAATAGACATTTGAAACCTTCTAACCTTAGGCTTATTTGGGGGGGGGGGGAGTTATAGGATTTAACAGTGATTACCTAAAGGGTGACTTTTGTTTACTGTGATGACTTATGCTCTGGTTGTACTGTATGTCTTCTAAATATAGATGTTATCTTGTATTTTTCTACCATTTTAATACACCTTCTCTTTCCTCTTATGCTAATCCTGTTCATTGTCTTGTTCATGTTTAGTCCTGTTTAAACTTTTGCTTTACCAAGTTACTTTATAAAATACTTTAGAAATAGCAAACTGTTTAAAAGCTGAGAAAACAACAAAAAAAATTTTGGGTAAATATTATCTTGTGTCTTTGTCTTTATTCATGTTAAGTCCTGTTTTAACTTTTGTCTTTGCTCAGTCTCTTTTTGGTGTCTGACATTTGGTCTTTGAGGATTATTATATATATTCCTGTCTCTGCTTATAGTAAGCCTGTCCTGACCTAGCACAATTAGTTTTCTTTCTAAACAATGACAGCTCTTACCTCCAGCAAAATCAAAGGACAATATTTCCCTGGAAATTTTCAGGTAAGTTGATTCATGCTTTTGCCAACATCATCAAATAGTGCTACAACTTTTCATCTAGATTGAGATCAGTGATGTTGAGCAATACCAACATTTCTTATGTGGTTGCACTATTTGTCTACCAAACTGCAGAGCTGGACCGACAGACTTTGGCACCCAAGGAAAGAGAGCAGAAAAGTAGCAAACTTCCTGGTTTATATCACAAGTGGGACACCAAGGAAGCAGTTTTAAGGCATACAGTATGCAAAAATAATTTTCCATAACAAGAATAGAAAGAAACATGAAAAATGAGGCTCCACACCAGTATTTCATCATAAATTATGAACAAATATGATGGATATTATTCCACTTCTTTAAGTTAGACTTTGTTGCCATATTCTTGTATGTTATTTTATAACTTGGCATGCAAATTATATTTTAATCAAACACAATAATTGAGTGTATTGTGGTATAATGCCCAACGCATTAGTACTTTGTTCTCTCATCAAGCATTGTGGAGAAACTATTACCAGTTCCCCTGTCCATTGTTTGATTTGTGCCTTGGTACATGGTTTAAGTTATACCTGAGGGAGCTCCCCAGATAAGCAGCTTTGAAGGCCATGAATGTAGTAGCATTTTAGACACATGCCTCTGGTCCTAACCCTAGTTTAAGCCCTATTGGTTGATTTTAGAAGATATGGTCCAATTATCTCAGAATGTGTCTGATCTATATATCATGAATGGGATTTATTTTTGTGATACATAAATGTGTGTGTGTAAGCCTTTAGCCTCTACTTTAAAATGAATATCCAATAGTGCATTAGAAAAAAATTTCAACATATACTGAAAGGGACAACTGCCTGTCCACCTCATTCCAAAACCAAGGGTGTTAATATGATGTTGGTACTCCCTTTGCTGCTTTAACAGCCTTTATTCTTCTTGGAAGGCTTTCTACTAGATTTTGGAACATTGTTAGTGGAATTTACTTCAACTCAACCACAAGAACATTAGTAAGACTGGGCACTGATAATAAACATTGGACCTAGCTCACAGTTGGCATTATTCCACAGATACTTCTTTGTTGAGGACAGGGCTCTGTGCAGGACAGTCATTTTTTTCCAGCTCCATCTCAGCAAACCCATTTTATACGAAACCTCACTTTGTGCATGGAGGCATTATTGTGCTGAAACAAGATTCACAGTGCTGAAATTAGCCGTCTCTGTACATATTACAAAATGGCATTGTGCATATGATTGCATGCTTAATATAACCATACATTTTCATCAATGGCATCAAAAGTTGTTCTGATATATAAAACATAACATTCCCTCATTAGATTTGCCAGCTGGCTGGTATTTTAACAGACCTAGCCAATAAAAATGATACTTGATGCCAATTTAATTAAGTGGAACAAATATAACAGAGATAGCGAGGGTGGTATTTTATTCAAAAAGGCTATTTGACATCAATAATATTTAACCAATAGCTAAGAAAAAAATATTTGTCTTTCAAGGGTTGTGCATTAAAATTAAGGTGCTAGCAGTCACACATGGGCCAGTGATTTAATATCCAAGATGGGGACAGAGTGGGGTAACAAAAGAAGGGGGTTTTAGTTAGTAATGAAACTTGAGCTTACTAACAGAGAAAATCTGGCTCCCAACTAAAAATACCATGGTAAGTGTTTTTGTATGTAAAAGGAAACCTCACAAGGATCTCAGCCCTAGGCTTTCACTTCTTCATAGTGTACCTAAGTAATTGAGCTGGAGAAATGCTATCATAGTAAAGACTGTTCAGCTTTAGATAAGGCAGAAGTAATGGCTCAAAAGACATAACTGAAACTTTTGAGCTATTATCATTTCAGTGATTTATATTGAGAACAAAGGCCAGATATTTTTGGGTGTTTTTTTGCCAGCAATGTGGTTTGTGATATTATTATATTATTATACCCTATGTACACAAATGGTATTACAAGTTATATGTAATATATCAAAGCAGGTAAAATATATTCTGGGAAAACCCCACAGCAATGTGGGGGAAAAGACAAGGAGCTCCATTTACCACTGACAAAGCAGGGTGCAAAATGAGAAAAATTGCTGCAAGCAGCCATATGTTTTCCACTTTGTATAGCACCCAAAAGTGAAGGTCTGGAGTGTAAGGGCCTGCACTACCCCATAAACGCAACACTGCCTGCATTGAAACGTGATGTATTCTTGAGGGACAGAGTAGGTATAGATATGCTGATTATTCTCAAAATGTGTAAAAGACACAATAGGGTTCAAGAGGTGCAAGGTTACTAAGGTGCACAAAAGCAGTCCCCTCAGTGCTTATTACAAATTGATTCTGCCCCAGGTCTGACTGTATTTTCACTGAGGTGCAGATTACAGCATCGGTGGGTGCAGGCCAGCCCTGAACCCATAGGGCAGGCGATAAGGATCCACTGCAGCCTGCGTCTGCTGCTCCTCTCGAACAAATTAGAGGATAGGGTGGAGCTCATGAATACAGCAATGCAGAACACAGGCAATCTTAAGCTATAAGTTGTATTTTATTTCTTTGAAACAATAGGAGAGATCAATAAAATTACTAAAAACAAACGAATGAAGTGTTTGTAAGCTACAAATGATGCATAATAGCACTAAACTGGAATTACAGTTAAAGGGATGCAAAAGCAAATTACTGTCTAAACCATGGACTGGGAAAAGAGTACTCACAGAAACTACCTAGGTCCAGTAATTGACTGATGGACAGGGCACTTTCACTATGACTGTTGTAAATACTAAGTCCCTCAGGTATTTGAGCAGAGGTGCCAAATAAGGTCAGAGACAAGACATGCCTTGTATATGAAAATAAAAGAAAAAAAAGTTATTAACGCTTCCCATGTATTAACATGCCTGACACACATTTCCTCTGTATTTTTGCTTTGTCAAAGGCTCATCTTAAATGACCCCTAAGATGATTTGTGTGCATTTTAGCACTTATGTTAGTACATAACCCTATATTATGTTTGAAATGTATTTCGGTATTTCATCCCATAATATCTCATCCAAGAGCATTTTACTCTCAGATGTCAAACTAACAGGCTTGAGTCAACTAATAACTTAAACTTATTTAATTGGGTCTATTAGAAAAGGAAGCCTTCATTAACTGCTTCCTCAGTAATGTAAACAAATGAAAAGAAGAGCAATAAAATCTTTGCCTTTACCCTATTTCCATCAAGCAATTTCACAACTTTTAAATGTTCGCTGGTATGATTTTCTTTTAGTTTTTAACATGCTAAATTGGCCTGCTTGTTTCCACTGAACCAGCTAACACGAATGCCTTAAATTCATATGTAACATCATTGTAAAATGATGTAGGGATCCATGGGGTTAATATGCCCCCATGGCGTTAATAACCTAAGTTTCTAATTTCCCTAGTTGCTGGGTAAACACTCATGTATCTAATCATACTTATATATTTCTTTCATTCGCCCTTAGGTTGAAGATTATTTCCTGCCACACTTTAATATAGTGTTTCGCAAGGGGTGGTCCTTCCTATTTGTCCTTCAACAGTTGATCTGTTTGGATGTTCCATTGAGCCTGGGACCAACAAGACCCCAGAAGTGTTAGGCCCTAAAGGGACAACCCCTTTAGAGAAATTGGGGAGCAGGGACCCCACGCAGGGACCCCACGCATGAGGAAGTGAATTTGCCAATCCGTACATGCTGTGGTCTGTTTGTGAGAAAGTCCAGGATCCAATTGCACAGATTAGCACCCAGTCCCAGCAACTTCTGGATCAGTTTTGTGGGACTGTGTTAAATGCAGAGCTGGAATCCACAAATAACAGTCTGGCATGGCAGTCTCTTGACTGTTATTGCACTTGATGATATTAATACCATCTTAGTATTGGCTGCAGCCAGAGGTAGTGCTTACAATCTGTGAACTAGTCCCCAGGGCTAGAAGGATCCTCACAGTGGTGCATTACTCCAGGAATATCTCCACACCTAAACATAACCAAATGAGTCCCTATGCTCCTGGGTGTGACCCAGGCTCTACTAACCTACTACCCTCATACTAAGGGGCCGATTCATGAAGCTCGAGTGAAGGATTCGAAGTAAAAAAACTTTGAATTTCGAAGTGTTTTTTGGGCTACTTCGACCATCGAATGGGCTACTTCGACCTTCGACTACGACTACGAATCGAAGGATTCGAACTAAAAATCGTTCGACTATTCGACCATTCGATAGTCGAAGTACTGTCTCTTTAAAAAAAACTTCGACCCCCTACTTCGGCAGATAAAAGCTACCGAAGTCAATGTTAGCCTATGGGGAAGGTCCCCATAGGCTTGCCTAAGTTTTTTTGATCGAAGGATATTCCTTCGATCGTTGTATTAAAATCCTTCGAATCGTTCGATTCGAAGGATTTAATCGTTCGATCGAAGGAATAATCCTTCGATCGTTCGATCGCAGCATTTGCGCTAAATCCTTCGACTTCGAATATCGAAGTCGAAGGATTTTAGTTCCTAGTCGAATATCGAGGGTTAATTAACCCTCGATATTCGACCCTTCATACATCTGCCCCTAAGTCTCACATTTACACACATATAATGCTAATGTTCCTACTACACCACAAACATTTTGCTTTGCCTTCCATTGTTTTTAAGGGGAATATATAGAGATTTTTATTTGCTTAAATGCATTTAAACATTTTTAATTTACTTTCTTTGTTAAAACCTTTGAAAAGAATGTCCAACTTAATATGATGGAGAGATGCCTTCATACATAAAAATAAAAACGTTATTTCTTGTTACTTGGAATACTTTGGAATCATTCAGGATTCTACTGTTGAACATTTCAACGTTACTCTTCAAAGTTTCCAGTAATATCAGTAAACATTTCAAACTGCAAAGTGTTGTTTATTTATCTCCTCCCAAAAGATGTAGCGAGACAGGGTGTTTAGTGTAAGTCCCCTTAAAACATTTAGATAGCATAGGGGTATAGTAATAATTACCATTGGATCACCAGATCCAAGTAATATGTTGAAGGGTTAACCTTTTTCTGAACTATTTTCAAGCCAAATAACTGTAACTAACAACATAATAACCTGGTTTCCTTTCTCTTTTTTACTATTAACTTCTTTACTTCTATATTAAGCTACATAGGGTGATTCTTAGTGCTTCTACATTTACTCCTTTAAGGGATACTGTCATGGGAAAAAATGTTCTTTTCAAAATGCACCAGTTAATAGTGCTGCTACAGCAGAATTCCATTTCTCAAAAGAGCAAACCGATTTTGTTATATTTAATTTTGAAATCTGACATGGGCTAGACATATTGTCAGTTTCCCAGCTGCCCCAAGTCACGTGACTTGTGCTCTGATAAACTTCAGTCAATCTTTACTGCTGTACTGCAAGATCGAGTGATATCATCCCCCTTCCTTTCCCCCCTGGCAGCCTAACAACAGAACAATGTAACGGTAACGAGATAGCAGCTCCCTAACACAAGATAACAGCTGCCTGGTAGATATAAGAACAGCACTCAATAGAAAAAGCCTGGTCCCACTGAGACACATTCAGTTACATTGAGTAGGAGAAACAACAGGCTGCCAGAAAGCTGTTACATCCTAAAGTGCTGGCTCTTTCTGAAAGCACATGGCCAGGCAAAATGACCTGATATGGCTGCCTACACACCAATATTACAACTTAAAAAAAATACACTTGCTGGTTCAGGAATTCAATTTTAGAATTATAATTATAATTTACAAATAAAAAATACATCATAAGAATTATGACAGAATCCCTTTAAGGGAAAAAATTGAGAACAGTAACAATTTAATATCATTTTAAATGTCAACCATTTCTGTTCCATTCTGTGTTTTTAGCTGAAACATAATGCCCCAATCTATGCTCTGAAGGGTTGCCCTCTAGGCACTAAAATTTGCTTTTAGGGGTTTGTTGCCCCAGTGTATATTTGTTTTACGCACCAGACATTAAATGAGGTCACATTATGGTCACTATTACCCAAGGGTTCAATTACTTGCACATTTGCTATACATTTGCTGTACATTCTGGGTCATTAGAGATCACTAGATCCAGTATAGCATATTTTTCTGGTTAGCTCCTCAACAACTTCTGCCTCAAAATTGTCACCCAACAAGTTTACAAACTTGTTCCCATTAACTGCCCTGGCAGTACTGTTGCTCCAGACAATATCTAGGTAAATAAAATCCCCCATTATCATTCTAGTTTCCCCAAACTAGCAGCCTTCTATATTTGCATCAGGAGCTTAGCCACCTCCTCCTCCTCACTTACATTAGGGGGTCTATAGCATACTCCTACAATTAATTTACTAAACCTGGAATTTATCTGGTCACGCTTTTTGGAGCAAAAACATATTATACCCCAATGCTGCAAAAAGCCCAAATCTGAAAATCTGCCATCTCAAACCTGTCGAGGTCCGGTATAGGTGGTGTGCACTGGGTTTAGCCTGAAAATCAAAAAACATTGGATTTTTTTGGGCAAAAACACGGAATTTTCACACGATTTTATCGGGTTTTTTCCAGATTAATTTGAGGTTTTTTTATTAATAAATAAGGTAAAAAATAATGAGATACATTTGAAATTTAGTAAATAATCCCCTCAAAGAAACTTGCCCACTATAATTTCAAACTTATGAAATGCTTCACTCCACTTTTTACACAGCATGATAAATAGGCCCCTAAATGTACATTATTTTTTGATGTAGTAAGTAGAACATTGAACAGTAGAGCTGTGGTAGATGTGATCTACAGTATATGCCTATCAGGACACGTGCACAAAATGTGTTATAACTAACCACCAAGGGGCCACAGCAGGGTCTCAGGGGCCTAAATGTTTGGTGTAGGGATCAAGCAGGTGGCTGGCTGGGAAACAGGCAATAGTTCAAACAAGGTGACCAGTAGGATTGGAACTTTACGATTGGCAAAGAACACTGGTGCCAGCAGGATTTAAAGGTTTATATTTTACACCAAAGGTACGCTGATGCCACATTCAGGATTTCCTGGTGTCTAGTGGCAGCTGCATATTGGCACTGGCACCATAAAGCACCACCAGATCAGTGACGTTCCATGTCTAGCATCAGATAGGCATAATCGTGTCATTGCCTAAAAGCACAAGATTCGATTTCTATTAATGCAGGGTACAAAAATTATTGTGCTTTCCATTCTTTTTCTTGTGTTTTGCACAATGGCCCATTTTTGTAAATGATTAAGGAAACTAAAAATTAAAAGAATAATATCTTGCATATTTTATCCACTTACTATTATAAGATACAATGTCTAAAGACTTCAAGTACAGTTAGACAAGATATACATGATATCTTACATGAGAAATTTAGGTGAAAATTACTGGGAAAGTATTAGCCATGCTTTAAATTTGAATTGATATCCTTTAAAGGTTGAATGTTTATATCTGGCCCAATTTCGAACATATACCTCTATCTTTTACTTGTTAAAATCCAATAAAACATACATTCCAAAAAAAAAGACAATATTTCCATTGCCAAGTCAAGATTTAGTCATGCAAATAAGTGGTTTCTAAATGGCAGCCCTGCAAAAAATTCCTGATTTCTGAAGCTGTGTAATTTTGTTGAGACACAGAAAGCATTAATTATGAAGTGGTGACATATTCCACAGTGGTTTTACAAAGATAAACACCATTCAAATCCCTCCCTGCCCCAGTGGTGCCTACAATATAAGATGGCTCATTTATGACCACAACCGCAACTGCTGTTGTGCAAAAATTGGATGCAGTCACTGTGTGAATTTACACAATTGAATAAACCTTCAAGCTTTTGGTAATTCCAGGGTTCCCACAGCACACAAGCTGTGCTCAAGTTTTAAAAATTAATTGGACAGTCTCATTGAAATTACTGGAATATTGTCATTTTCTTTTGAGGCCAATTTTTTTTAACGGCAGTTGAACAAGATTAAATATTATTATTATTAATAAGATTTATTTATATAGTGCCAGCATATTTCGCAGCGCTGTAAAGTAAATGTGTTTATACAACTAAATCACTTTAATTGTATACATAGAACATATGGAGTTACATACATCACAACCAATACGGTACAAAAGGTGAGGAAGGCCCTGTGCAAAAGAGTTTACAATCTAAAGGGAAGGGAATAAGACACAAGATGTGGGAGTGGGCAAGATCAGAATTAAGTGGGTGAGAGATGTAGTACTGTATGTGGAATTGCATTTGGTAATTAAGCAGAGTGAGGGTAGGCTTCTCTAAAGAAGTGCGTTTTAAGAGATCTTTTGAAAGCAGAAAGGTTGGCAGAAAGTTGGACGACCGTGGGAGAGAGTTCCAGAGGAGGGGTGCAGCCCTTGCAAAGTTTTGAATGCGAGCATGTGAGGAGGTAATGAGAGAAGAGTTGAGTAGCAGGTCAGTAGAGGAGCGTAGCAAGCGGTTGGGTGAGTATATAGAGATGAGATCAGAGATGTAGGGTGGGGCAGAGTTATGAAGTGCTTTGAATTTCAGGGTCATTAATTTGAATTCTATTCTAAAAGGTAGCGGAAGCCAGTGTAGGGATTGGCAGAGTGGCATGGCTGAGGAGGAGCAGGTGCTGAGGTGTATGAGCCTCGCAGCAGTGTTCATTAAGGACTGGAGTGGTGACAGTCTCTGGAGGGGATGGCCAATTAAAAGAGAGTTACAGTAGTCTAGTCGTGATATGACAAGGGAGTGAATAAGAATTTTGGCAGCATCTTGGGTGATAAAGGATCGTATTTTGAATATGTTCCTTAGGTGGAATTGACATGATTTAATAAGTGACTGGATATGAGGAGTGAAGGACAGGGCAGAATCTAGGATAACCCCAGGATGGGATGATAGTGGAATTTTTAGCTATGATGAATACTTCCGGGATGATAATGGTGTTAGTTGGACGGAAGAGAACCATTTCCATTTTAGAGAGCTTTAATTTAAGGTAGTGTTGCGACATCCTGGTAGACATAGCAGAGAGGCAGGAGGAGACCCGAGTTAGGAGTTCTGGGTAGAGCTCAGGAGAGGAGAGATCTGAGTATCGTCAGCATAGAGGTGGTCGTGGAAACCATACGAGTTGATTCGTTTGCTGAGGGAGGAAGTATAGAGGGAGAATAATAAGGGGCCCAGGACAGAGACTTGAGGAACCCCAACAGAAATAGGAAGGGGAGAAGATGCTACTCCATTGTAAGAGACACTGAAGAACGATTAGTGAGGTAAGAAGAGAACCAGGATAGGACCATGTCACAAAGGCCAAGTGAATGGAGGGACTGGAGAAGAAGAGGATGGTCCACAGTGGCAAATGCAGCGGAGAGATCAAGTAGTATTAGTAGTTAGAAGTGATTGTTGGCTTTAGTCCGGGCAGTTTCAGTGCAGTCTGTTAAAACCAGATTGTAGGGGGTCCAGCAGGTTATTGTCAGAGTGGAATGAGGTTAGTCTGTTGTAGACTAGGCGCTCCAGTAGTTTAGAGATGAAAGGTAGCAGAGAGATAGGCCGGAGGTTATCAAGATTGGAAGCAGTGTAAGAACTGGATCACCACGGGCCCACCAAAAAACCTTAGACCAGGGGCCCACTCTATGTACTATATTCTTCCTCTCCTCACTCAACCTCTAGTCTCCTAGTCTCTTTTGTTTACATACTATAATTTTTTATTCAATCTATTTAGCCCCTTTGTTCTCATAGAATGAAGGAATAGCCATGAAATAGGCCAATATTGAGCAGCATGGGGGCCCACTGGCACCTGGACCCCCCGGGAGTGGGCCAGTCCGACACAAATTGGAGGGATCAAGAGAGGGTTTTTTGGAATGGGGGTGACAAGAGCATGTTTTAGTTGAGAAGGAAAGACTCCCTTTGAGAGCAAGGGATTAAATGGATGTGCTAAGGCTTTGATTAGATGGGGATTGGCATTGTGGAGAAGTTTTGAAGGAAGCAGGCAGGTGGTAAGGTGAGAGGAGGCCAACAGTTTTGAGACTTCCTCATCAGTGACAGGGGTGAAGGAGCACAGGAGAGACTGGGGCGTGTGGAGCGAGGGTGATAGAAGTCTAGGGGGGGGGGGTTGAGTAGTGAAAACCACATGAAGCTCAGCCACAGCTTCCAGCAACAATACAATGTACCTGAAGCTGTGGCTGAGCTTCATGTGGTTTTTAATAGCACCCCATACCCCCCCTTTAAACTAATGGGGCCCCATACTTTTAAAAATGGGCGTTGGTTGGACAATTTCTCTCCCTTAAAAGCTGCATACTGGCAGGGGGTGGATAGATCCTTTACATGAAACCAAGGTTCAACAGACACTGATTACACTGAATGCTACTATGCAGTAAGACTTTTTATACTATGGCCAAAAGGCAAACAAGTTAGGGACCGGCATATGAGGGTTACCTTGACGTGGTATGGTGGCTTTTCAACTTTATGATCATAACTTTGTAACTAAAAACCCCTGTTTTGTAAACTTTTGAGACAGGGGACTAGGGAATGTGCATTAAAACTAGCACTTCCATTATACTTAAATATACTATTAATTAGCCTTTAGAGTGCTTCCACGTCTCCATTTTTGTCCATTGTCAAATTGGTGGTTGAACAGAGTCTGGTAAATATGAGATCCAGAGCGTTACCATTGGAGTGAGAGGGGGAGTCTGAGCACAAAGCAGGTTAATGAAAGAGGTTTAGAAGCAGAAGGGTTGTTAATGTTGTTAATGGGTATATTAAAGTCAACCAATATGATGGATGGGGTGTTAGATGAAAGAAAGTAAGGAAGGCAGGCGGACAGAAAGTTGTACAAAAATTGTGCGTTTGATCCAGGAGGTCGATATATGACAGCAATGCAAAGTGAGTTTCGCAAGTTTCACAGTCAGTCTTCACCTCTAAATTGTTTAACCTGATGCACGTCCAATGGTTTCCACCTCCAATCAGTTCAATCAGACCACATTAGTTATTGACAGCACCAGTCAGTGGTTTATTTTCTTAAAATGCCTTTATTAGGACATGGGCTCTGACCCCAAACATTTGGCCAAATGTTTGTGGTCAGAGCCCATGTCCTAATAAAGGCATTTTAAGAAAAGAAACCACTGACTGGTGCTGTCAATAACTAATGTAGCAATGCAAAGTGAAACAGGAGAAAAAGAGCCTAATGCAGTGAGCCTCAAATGAGGAGAATGATAGGGAAGGAACAGGTGGAAGAACTTTAAAAGTACAGCGGGGAGAGAGAAGCAAGTCTACCCCACCTCCAGGTCCTTGGAGTATGAGTAAGGTGTAGGCCCCCATAGGACAGGGCAGCAGGTGAGGAAGTATCGGTAGGAGAAAGCCAGGTTTCAGTAAGTGCGAGAAGGTTGAAGGAATTGGCAATGAAATGGTCGTGTATGTTACAAACAGATCTGGCATTCCAGAGAGCACAGGAAAGATTAACTGGGTTTTTGGGTATAGGAATAAGAGTTCAGTACTCTTGGAATTTGCACCGAAGAGAAGAAGCCTGTGACCGTGATATAAATGGGATGGGGTAGGGGTAAGTTCTTCATTTGATTGAAACAGAGTTTTTCTTGGAATAGCTAGACAGAGTAATTTATAAACGTCATGTGTGGAGAGGGAAGGAGAGGAAAGAGAGAGTGAGATTTGTATAGATTTGTGACTTGATGGTGGAGGTGGTGAAAAATGTTTTAGGAAGCATGAGAGTGAAAGGAGCAGAAATACATGTAACAAACTAGCAGGTACAAAAAGGTTTGTACATTTAACCCATTCCAGTTTTTTGCAACTTCCTCTCCAGCTAGAGCACATGTGTTACATGCAACTCTTTACACACAGGTGGACACTCACTGTACTGGTGGAGGAAGGGTTAATCACACTGAATTCACACTCTCAATTTGATATCTCAAATAACTCGGGTGCCAGTGGTTCTTAAAATAAAATTGACTGGATGACATGCAACCTTTCTTTGTTGGTACAAACACGTCAAAAATTTGTCAGAGAGTTTCATCCTTCAGATGGTACTCTTAAAATTTAAGCGGTAGTGTTCACAACACCCGAGAGATGTATCACTGCAGGAACCTCCTAAGCCTGTCTGCTTGACTTCCTATACTGACAGATGGCACTGCACTATCCCTTGTGGTCTCCTCATTGAAGCCTCTGGCTGGTCTACTAACTCATAATAAAAAAGATTGTTAGTTAAAAGATAATCGGAAACATTTAAAACGCTATTTCACAGTTTCTCTTGTTTACTTATGATACTGTACTTGTAAAGCAAATCACTTAGACCTCTTGGATGAATCCAATAATAAACTGTGCACAAAAAAGATTCAGCATTTCTGCATGTCCATTTTACAAAATTGGGTAGGTTATGAAAGTTTAAACACATTTCTGGGAGTTTAAGTGCAAATTTTATGAGCTATAAAAGTTAAATTTCTTTTTAAATACTTTAATTATTTTGATCAAAGGGAGTCTATGGGAGACAGCCTTCCCATAATTCTGAGTTTTCTGGATAATGGCTTTCAGGATAACAGATCTCATACCTGTATCTGTAAAACACTCAATAAAAATAAAGTGCATTAATCAAACTAAACCACAATGCTATTTTATGCATTTTAAGGGCATTTAAGCCTACAATATGTTTATGTTAATACAATTGCTTCAGTCATTATTATGCCAAAATGATTTGTGTTGGGTTGGTTATTTATGCAGTTGGTTATAACCAAGAGGTTGAGCAGCAGCTGGGCTGAAGGGTGGAGGTATTCTTTGAACAGGCTAAAAGTCAGGCCTCCCACAGTCAAGTACAGTACAGTACATATTAAGCATTTTTATAGACATTATCAGATATTCAAATACATACAGTAGTTCAGAATTTTTAAACAGTTAGCATGATTTTCTTTTTTAAGTGGAATATGTGAATATACACAGTGGAAAAGATATACCAAATTGAATGTTATAATTATGGAAAGAATAAACCACACATGTCTGTGTCCTGTGGAAATTAGGGTATTATTTCCCCTGTGAATATATTTACTATTGTTTAATTATAGACTATTTTACATTTAAATACAATTTAAGGGAGACAGAAAGTTGATATGTCTGTTAAAATGGTTTTGTGTCAATATAGCACCACCACCCTTTGACTGGTTTGGCTTTGCACACATTCAAAGATTACAAAAGTTGCTTCACGTATAAGCAAAAAAAAAAAAAGAAAAAACTGGGAACATTCTGTATCCTGAATAATTTCCCATTGTTAAATTATGCTCTCCTTCTTTATTCCCCCAGGAAGGTTTTAGATATGGTCTTTGTCTGTGCAGTTTTACAGAACTATAAGATACGTCCTTCCTGCCAACTCCGTGGAGTATCTGAAACTAGAGATTTAGGCGTATATCACTAGTAACAAGGATAACATTTCACATAAATTGGGCTTCCTATGTCTATTTTGTTCCCTAAGGAGGGTTTGAGTTAGATCTTTGTCTGTAACTTGGCCTGTGCAGTTTTACAAATCCTCACCATGAGATATGTCCTTCCTGCCAACATCACGGAGTATATGAAAGAAGAGATTAATGGGTATGTCACCACAACAGTAGCAAGGATACAAAGAAGAAAGATTTGGGAAGAAAGATATGGAATTGCGTGTTGCATCACACTTGTAAGTTACCATAACAAATCTCAAAGACTTCTCTAAGCAAAAACCATTTTTTAATAATGTTGTGAGTCGCATAGCTGCATTTTTTATGCTATTTCTCTCGTTTCTGTTTACAATAATTTTTGTTTTAAAGAAAAATTGGTTGTATAAAGCATTGTACAAAACAAACATAAATATGCAGGACAATGTTTGTATATGTACTAAAGTAAGGCATTATGGCATAAAGGGTATGTACCCCTTAAAGGAAAACTATACCCCCAAACAATGTAGGTCTCCATAAAAAGATATTGCATAAAACAGCTCACATGTAAAACTCTCCTTCTGCTTAAATAAACTATTTTCATAATAATATACTTCTTAGAAGTATGTACCATAGGGTAAATCCTAAAGAGAAAATTGCCATTTTAAAAAATAAGGGATGCCCCCTGGGATCCTAGGATTCACGGTGCACACAAACAAACCAAACAAACCATAGATGTTAGATCACATGAGCCAATTAACAGACAGAGTTCTGTCTTTTCCTTCCACACTTCTTCCTATTACCGTTAAAGCTGCAGTATTTCTGGTTAGGTGATCTCTGAGGCAGCACACTGACCATCACGAAATGGTGGTTCAAGGCAAAAGATGTAAAAGGACAATATTTACTTAAATATATATGTATGTATATATATATATATATATATATATATATATATATATATATATATATATATATATATATATATATAATCCACGATACAGTCAGCACTCTCGATAACTGGTTTAAATTGCCTGGGTGCAGTGTCAAAATTCAGATATATACCAAACAAGAAGAGGATCCGCACTCACAGGTCTTAAATAAAAAGTTTTATTGTAAGATGCGAGACTAACGTTTTGGCCTCCTCCGAGGCCTTTCTCAAAGAAAGAAAGACCTCGGAGGAGGCCGAAACGTTCTCGCATCTTACTATAAAACTTTTTATTTTTATTTAAGACATGTGAGTGTGGATCCTCTTCTTGTTTGGTATAAATATATATCAGATTGGTAAGATTCTTTAATATGCCACTTAATTTGATATAAACTATATGTTGCTTAAGTGTTCATTTTTGGGTTATAGTTTTCCTTTAATAAAGAATACAAAAAGTTACACTTGAAAATACAATTGAAAATTACTTTTCTCTTTGGTAATACTGTGAAGATATTAATACATTGCATACCACTTTACATGTAGAGCACAACTATAATTATTAACCACAAGGTAGACAAGGACCCCCTTAATTGTGACAGCAGCTACCCAGTTTCCCTTATTTATACAGATATTAAATTGTAGTCATAAGGCTGACAACGTATCTGCCCGAACATGTTCACTCAGATCAAACTAGACTCTTCACTTGAAGGGAGGAAGCGCGATAATGTAAAAAAAGGCAATCATTTTTGGAAAAAGTTTAGCCCATTCCAAAAGCTTCAACTCATGAATGTTGATGGGCTTCCACCATGACTGCCCACTTTAAGTTCTTCCACAACATTTCTATAGAATTAAGGTCAAGACTTTGAATTCATTCCAAAATATTAACTTCTGCTGTATAGGGATGGGCGAATGAGACCCGTTTCGTTTCGCCAAAAATTTGCCGCAGGCGAAATGTCGCAGAGGTCCATTTAAGTCTATGGGCGGCAAAAAAATGTTGTTGCGCGGCGAAATTGTTTTGACGCGTGTATTTTTTTTGACGCACGCAGCCATACAAGTCTATGGGCGTCATTTTTTCGGCGAAACAAGGCGAAAAAATTCACCCATCCCTACTGCTATAACCATTCTTTGAAAGATTGACTTGTGTTTTTAGGGCTATTGCATGACCCATTTTTAGTAATGATCAAAATGTTTCCCCAGGTATGGAATTACAGCAAAATTCCTTATTGTACCATGGTCATCATTAAACTACTGACATTTTTTTTCCGCCAAAATGGTAGCCCGGGGGAGGACATCACTACCTGCTTTCTCTTGAGCTTTGGTTCATGGATGGATACCCTGATATTTTCTGGCAGAATTTTCTGGTATAATCTAAAATGCATTTTCATCAATGATGGCAAGCAGTCCTGGTTCATAGCAAAGTACGTCCATACCATGATACTGTCACCACCATGTTTCACAGATGGGGTATTGTTCTTTTGCTGAAATGCAGTGTTTGCTGTTCACCAAGCAAAATTTTTTAGCTCAAGCCAGAGATTTCTATTTTTGACTCATTCACCCAACATTTTTCCAGTAGCCTTTTGAGTTATTATTTTAGTCTTGAGCAAACTGTAAATGCACAGCAATGTACTGTTTGGATAGAAGTGGGTATTTCCATGCAACCGTGACATACACACCATTATTGTTCAGTGTTTTTCTGGTGATGGTGAACTCATGAACACTAACATTTTCCAATGCAAAAGAGGCATTAGTCCCTTTAGACATTAGCCTGGGGTTATTTGAGATCTTCCAGAGTGTTAAATAAATTGCTCTTGGTGTGATCTTGGTAGGTCAATGATTCCTGGGGAGGATAACAATAGTGCTTAATTGCTGCAATTATCCTGCAAATCGAACCATCTTAATCCAAACATGATATTTAAGACAAAAATAACACAGAAAAAAGGACACAGACAAGAGTTGCACATGATCTAAGTATGTGAGGAGGAGAGGAGCAATGGTAAATAAACTACAAGGTAGTGCATTTTAAACTCGTAAGTTATACATGGTTTGATTTTGCAACCTGATCACAATGCTTCCTTTTGCAGCATATCTGATTCCTCTAGAGTAGCCCATATTCCGGTCTGTCTAGTAGTAGCTGGCACCTCCTCCTGCATATATCTGAGGGACAGCCAACCTAGCTGCTTCATCCTATCATTGCTAATGACCCAGAAAAGCCAACAGTAAGGAGGTTATTTATTAAAGTCTGAATGCCAAAAAAAATGTAGTTTTTATTACTATAAAATCCAAATTTTTGTGGAAAAAAACCTCAAATTTTTCTGGATTTATTAAACCTCAAGGGTGTTAAAAGTCAGAATAAAAAAGTACTCCAACTTGCCGAATTCATGTAGAAGTCAATGGGAGAAGTCCAGAAGATATCCTGATTTGCACTGGGTTTTGTACAATTATGCAAAGATTTTGTGGTTTTTGGACAATAATCCGAAAAATTTATCAGGCATCAAATCCAAACAATTTGAACACAGGACAGAAGCAGCTGAATGAATTCAGGTGTTCAGGTGTTCAGAGTTCAGAGACACTGTCTGCTCAAATCCAGCTAAATGCAGTCAAATTGATTGGAAGGTGTTTCATAATAACCCGAAACATACAGCCAAAGCAACCAAGGAGTGGAATATTCTTGAATAGCCAAGTCAGTCACCTGATCTGAACCCAATTGAGAAAGGCCCACAACAAACAGCAACTGAAAGCCACTGCAGTAAAGGCCTGGCAGAGCATTAAAAAGGAGGAAACCCAGAATCTGGTGATTTCCATGAGTTCAAGACTTCAGGCTGTCATTGCCAGCAAAGGGTTTTAAACCAAGTATTAAAAATGAACATTTTGTTTTCAGTTTTTTTAATTTCTCCAATTATTTTTGAGCCCCTAAAATTGTGTTAAAATGTTTATTTAATCTTTTTATTAAAGCTGAATTAAAGCTGAGTTAAAGCTGAAAGTCTTTGTAACAAAACCTTACCCTGGTGGTCTAGTGGTGGTGCGGCGCGGGACGCCCGCTGCGCCGTCCTGCTCCTTCAATGCCGGCTTCCTAGTGCGTGCCGTGCGTGCACTTCCGTATTTTATAGGCGCATGCGCGCTGGTGTGATTACATCAGCGCGCAATGCCGCGAAATTCAATTCGTATTGAAAGGGACATTTGTTCCTACGTCATTGCCCATGATAGGATTGTATTTCCTGGTGCTCCTGAGCCTTGTGCTATTTGTCTGCTATCTTCTGAACCTGTTTGATTCCTGTTGTGACCCCTGCCTGGCTATTTTGACTATTCTGACTTCTGGATCCTGACCTTTGCCTGCCTACGAAAACTCTTCTGTTTAACCCCTTGATTGATCACCCGGTTTTGACCCTTTGACGATCCTTGACCGTTTGACGATCCTTGCTATCCGCCTGTCTCGACCCAGCCTGCCTAACTACGATTCTGTCTAATCCTGTTGTACCGTGACCTTCGGCCTAAAAGACTCTGCTAACAGCCGTGCCCCTTTGCCAGCCAGAACATCTCGCCTTGCACGTTAAGTCCAGGTGGCACCCAAGTAAGCTGAGGGCTCCTCCCGAAGCCCAACGGTGGTCACACTATTGGTGATGCCGAGCCGAGACCAGGGTGCTTGGCACTTGTTCTGGTATTGGGTGCCGGCTGTGACAGTCTGCAGTTCAACTGCATCTGAGTTATTCATTGTGGTAATATACAGAACCAAAATTAGAAAAAAATTGTCTCTGTCCAAAGATATATTGGCTTAACTGTATAGTGGGGTAGGAGTCTAGATTGTTACCTTGGATCATTTAGGTGGATGGATCTGTGGTACATAGACTGACATAGACCTCAATGCACACATTTCATGATACCTATTAAGGGTTGACAATCTTGATTCATGGCCCCAAAAATGTTATGGAGAATATACAAAACCTAGTGTTTGAGGTGGAATGCAGGTGTGACAATTTAGGGAGCGGACCATGTGAGCAAGGATTATCCTGTGCAAGGCAACAGTTAAATTGTTTAAAACAGATAGGACTAGGCAGCTGAGTAGCACAAAGCACCATTGAGTAATTATGTTGGGGTTAATAGCCCAATGCCAGACAGAAACAATCAATTAGAGGAGTTTCTACAGGAGCCTCCATTGCATGGTTTGTGATACTGCAACAGTACGGCTCTCTGGTAAGTAATTATTATAGACATCCTACTTTGAAGTGGGGGTATGGATACTTTATGAGAGGAATATTTGGAGTAAAAAAAATAAGATATCAAATGATTTAAATATAATTTAAATTATTAATTAGGTGTAATGTTAGTCAGGCTATCATTGGGGATGGGTATGAGCAAATTATTTTTCAGGTTGTAAAACTCTGCAAATTTCATGTTTCGAAGTTTGTAAAAAAATCTTTCAAATGAAAATAAAAAGGTAATTTAAAAATATCAATGTGTCATAATCAAAAGTTATGCCAGATAAGTCGTATATGTAGATTATAGTCCATTTGGCAGCTGTTTTAAACCAAAGTTGGTTTTTAAGTTTTTGTGAATCATAGTTGGTGATTTAATATTATGCTCAGTTAATTATATAACATTTGATAAAATGTCCAGCCTGAATCTCTAAAAATCTGTTTTATGCAATGCCAGCTTTCTTCAGGATAGAGTGTGTCTGATCTGTGCTCAGAGTTGCAGAACCCAGTACATTTTCAGATTTGTCCCAATGCAGTAACACGTATTATTCCAACCACAAGTTTTGCTTTCATTGTCCTATCTTTAATAGGCATTTAAAACTAGTAACTGAACAATTACTGCACTGGTGCATAATTATAAAGCTATGTAATGATTTTATATGGTATTGTAGCATCATGATAACAATTTAAAAAAAAATGATTTTGAAAACAGCATTATTTTTAAAAAGGCAATATAACACTCTTTGGGGTAATGTAAAAAAAACTTACAAAATTTGTCAACTTACAAAAATGATCAACTGTGCCTTGGGGAGTAACACATCAAAATGTTTCTGGTAGCATAAACCAGTTACAAGTGGTTAAATATTTAAAATTTTTAAATTATTTTTTAAATTATATCTAGCATGCATTGTTCTGCTTTATTGGAAACTCTTAGGGGGTTATTTATCAAGGTCCGAATTTATCTCAATATCAGCTGCTACAAACTCCAATCTAACCTGCTCGGGTTTTTAACGCTTATTTATTATTACAGTTTCCCAAAAATGACCTTTGATGGAAAAGCTCAGATTTTCAAATTTTTTTTGTGAATTTAACCCTATTATAACACAAAAAATCACAAATTTTTCGGATTTGGGGGGAATTCGGGTATTCGGAGCTTAATAAATAACCCCCATAATGTATGCATTTTGCAAAAAAGTCAAAAAAATTAGAAAATTCACCAAACTTGAATGTGAGTTAATTTATGCAAAACCTGGAACTCAAAAACAAAGGGCCAGATTCAATTCAGGGAGAAAAAGTTATCTCATGGATTATCACGTGAAAAGTCATGGCCGAGATTCAATTTGAGGAGAAAAAACTTTTCTCCTAATTCAGTTCTAGTTTTTTCCTCATAGACTTCAATAGAGTTTTCATGTGACAAACGATAAGATACACTTTTCTAAATTGAATTGCATCTCAAATTGAATCTTGTCCATGACTTTTTACGTGATAAACCTTTTTCTCACTGAATTGAATCTGGCGCAAAATGTGAAAAAAAACTTGAATACAGCAAAATCATATTCTATTTATCATTTTCAATGAGTCTAGCATATTTTAAAAATGAAATACTGAAAAAACTTGAATTGAAAAAATATCACGTTTTGCAAAGGAAAACTGCCATTGATGTCTATGTGAACTCTGCAGCTTTTAATTGTCAAATTCTTGCATTCAAGTTTTTTGCACTTAATAAATCTCGAAAACTCCTGTTTCATTAAATCTAATCTGGGTTTGTGAATTTTAGTTCATGAGGGGAAAAAACGTGAATTCAAATATTGATAAATCGGCTATTTTGGAAAAAGTTTACACACAATCTGCTTCTGCTTCTTTTGTGATTTTACCACATATGGAATATATTATTTGCAATATTTTTCATGTTCTTCTTTGTCAAAATACCAGTGGGTGCCAATAGCAGGCATTAAGTAGAGAACTCCATGACTAGATCAAGGGCCCTGTAATTTGCTCCCCTTAGTGTTCTAACACTTCTCTTTAACAGATGAACCCCAATGCCACATGGAAATAACTACTGTATGGATCAATTGAGAGATGAACTACAACTGCTCAATTAAGTTGGGTTTTTTTCAGATAGACCTTCGATGAATAAGATTCCATAGAGTTTAATTTCTTTATTCTGGTACCATTTTTGGAATGCAGAATGGTCCTTAAATACTTATATTATTAACTAATCAATAGTGATGGGTGAATTTGTCCCATTTCGAAACGGCGAAACTGGCGAAAAATTTGGAAAACGTTGATTTTGACGCCGGAGCCCATTAAAGTCAATTTCGTCTGAACCGTCACAAATCCACAAATTTATTTGCCGGCGGCAAAATGTGCAAATTTGCCATGAATCAGCGCCTTCCGAATAAATTTGCCCATCACTACTATGAGTAATGGTGGCCATACACGGGCAGGTAAAGCTGCCGATATCGGTCGTTTGGACCAATTTGACAGCTTATCTGCCCGTGTATGGGGGCTTCTGACAGGTCTTCCTGATCGATATCTGGCCACTATATTGATTGGGAAGGTTTAATTTTTAACCGACCGACCCATCGGAGCCCCTTGGCGCATCATAATTCGATCGTTTGGCCTTACGGCCGAACGTTCGAATTACCCCCGATATAGCCATGCCGTTAGTGGCATATCGGGGAAAGATCCGCTCATTTGGCGAAGTCGCCAAACAAGCGGATCTTTGAGTCTATGGCCAGCTTAAGTGCCCCAGCAGGCACGAAACGCGTTAGGTCTTGCTCTGATGTCCTAATACATTTTTTAATTGATTGATTCATTATTTTTAGGGATACTCACATTTTTCTTTTTTGAAATGTTGATTTGGACCTACACCCTAGGACTGGGGTGAATTGTGAGTATATTCTCCATGATTAACTTTAATAATATTTGACTTTGAATTATTAATTAGTTTTGTAGTAGTACCTACATAATTACATATTTCTTTGGCACCAACATAAATTATATTATCATCACTAGTAGTCAAGCAACAATGATTAAAGGACATATGAACCCCCCACAAAATGTAAAGAATGTAATCGGTGAACAGACTTTTTGAAATCTTTAGATACCACTCTGGTTGTTAACAGTAAGGGCTCTTACACACGGGCGTTCCGACCTGCGCTCCCCTGCGTTCCGTTTTTTGGCGTTCAGCCGCAGGGGAGCGCAGGAATAGACGCAAGTCATTATTTGAAATGGGGCTGTACTCACTCAGGCGCGTGTAGGCGCCGAACGCAGGTTCAGACGCAACATGCTGCATTTTTCCTGCGTTCGGCGCCTACACGCGCCTGAGTGAGTACAGCCCCATTTCAAATAATGACTTGCGTCTATTCCTGCGCTCCCCTGCGGCTGAACGCCAAAAAACGGAACGCAGGGGAGCGCAGGTCGGAACGCCCGTGTGTAAGAGCCCTAAGGCTGCAGCATCCCCTTAATCACTTAGAATTCCTCGTCTAACTCACTCTGCCCACTCCCTCAGGAAAGTACCTTGGCTGTTGACTCATGAGCATGCTCAGTTATTCTCAGCTCAGATTACTAAACACACCCTTGAGTCTAACAGCCAATGAAAAGATAGCATTTCTGGTTCCCTTAGAAACTCTAGCTGTCTGGTCCTATTTCTTTCTCCTAACCACCTCTCCTGAGCTCAGCTTAACATTACAGTGCTCAACCCCAGCAGAACTTTTTATCAAAGTATTTTCTGTCTGTGTAACCCTGCATTGTGCATAGAATGAACTTTACATCATACATTTCCTGTTTTCAGATGTCAGTATTACTGATGATGTGTCAGAGGGAAAATGGCTTCCAGGTGACAGCTACTATTTGTTATAGGAAAATGTGATGGCGCTGGCAAATGGAGAGAGTACTGTATATGCAGCACAAATGATGTGGCTTGGGTGGAGAAGATTTGCCCAACTTATATACATGGTATGAAAATGTAAGCTTTACATGTCTTTAAGTAAGAAATAATCCCTAGCATATATAAATATATATGTATTTATATTATAATATTTTCTTTCATACAAATGTAACAATCGATATATAAACTTATACAGTAGGCTATAGAAAAAGACCAGACCAGATTTGCAAAACAGACTGTTTAAAATATAAATGTTAAGCAGATGCATGACTTAATTCAGAAAACTATTTATATTACCTTATAAAATTAACTTCATTACTTAAGGGAGTGGATATCGGCGCATAATTTCCTGCTCTATTCTGTGCCTGGGGTAATGTAAAACTGATTTGCACATTAAGTTATTCATTAAATTTTGAAGAACAATGTCTGTTTTCATTTAAGTAACCTTTCTTCAATTTTCCTGAGGGAATGCTGGTAAATATAGACCTCTTTGTTACTCTTTTCTTGTGAAGATGGTTGAAATCATGTGAAGACTCACAGGTGAGTAAAATCTATTCAGTTCTTGTTAAAAATGAATTATCTAAACACACAGCACTGGTTAGTTATTAACCACTGAGTAAGCTGAATGACAGGCATTTTATCAAAAAAGTCATTTTTTTCTGAATTGAACTATTCAATGGATAGGGCTTGTGTTTATCAAACCTTTGCATTTTATTTAAATTAGGAAACATGTATGCATGGTTACATAGTTAATTTTGTTTAAAAAAGACCAAAGTCTATCAAGGTTAACCCATCCAAACAAATCCCAGTGCACTTATATACACATACTTATACAGACCTGTTTATACACTCACATATATAAACTATGTAAATCAATACCTTTAGTAAACTAACTGTAAATCTTAAGATCACAATAGCCTTGTATATTTTGTATGTTCAAGAAATCATCCAACTCATCCAAGAATCTGCCATCAGAACTTTACTCGGCAGGGCATTCCACAACCTCCCTGTCCTCACCATGAAATACAACCTATGCAAACATATGCAAAGTCCAGTTCCTCAAGTCTAAAGAACTGGTCTCTGATATCTTTTCTATGGGTAAAAATATATCCAGCTATCTATCTATAATGTCCTCTAATTCATTAGTAAAAAGCAATCATGTCCCTTTGCAAGTGCATGCTACTGCATGTAAATGTGCACATTCATTAGCAGCAGGTTTGCTATCTCATGCACAATTTTGGTGGATGCAACTGCCCTTGGCTGCAATGATGCTGGAATTTTGGGAAAAGTGTAAGACATTGCATTGTAGGGATGAAAAACTGGGCAAAATACACAATGAATCCTGCATCTGATAGTAAATGCACCTTCAGGAGTTTAGAGGAGGAGTGCCAAACAGGGATGGGCATATTTTTCTAGTGCCAACAGTTAGGGAATAAGAAGATTCATATTTAATATTCAGGCCAGGGTCAAGACAGGCAGTTTATGGTTCATAAGTCAAACATCTAGGTTGGGGCATGTAATGAAAAATGTATTCCTGACTATTCTGAATCATGCTTGCACCTGACATGTGCCTCATTCATTGACCACCTTACACAAATAAACCTTAAAGTAACAGCACACCATATTTGTGTAATCTCTAAATCTGACATTGTTTAATCAGAAATGAGGCATCTTATAGCAAAGGAAAATTAACTATTTGGTCAAGTCTTTGATGATAAAAACATCCAAATTCAGTGACAGATTCATCTTAGCCTTTTAATGTGATAAGTAATAAGATACAACATTTTGATTGAATATAATCTGACCCATAGTATGATAAAAGCATCTTTTATTGGTGGGGGCTGGCAAATAGTGCTACAATAATAGTATACAAGATCATTTGTAAAAGCAGGAACACTTCTGTTAATCACAACTAGCTCAGCACCCCTGGTTGCAAACAGATTGCATAAATGAAACACAATAGATAAATATAAATTTTCGTGAACTGGTAACCTCATAATTATACAGTATGTACACTACTATTCAATAGTGATGGGCGAATGTGTGCCGTTTCGCTTTGCCGATAAAATTCGCAAATTTAGTGTGAAATTCCCAAAATACTCGAAACAAATTATTATTTTATGTTTATATTTATATTATGTTTATCTTTGATTTTATACATGCGCCTATCTTGTCCAAATGCATTAAAGTCAATGGACGCCTGAATAATTTCAATGCGTGACAATTTTTTTGTGCGCAACAAATTTTTTTGCCAAATTTTTGCTGCAGTTTCACAAATTAACGCCTTGTGAATCGATTTACCCATCACTACTGTTCAAGTGAACTTTTGGGAATTACTTCAGACTATTTAAATTGGTTGTGTTGTGCAACAAAAGTCAGGATAGCAAAAATATAAGAGAAATCAGATTATATTATAGAATATTAACATATCCTCTATCTATATATGGAAATACATTTCACTCCCACTTGATTCCCATGCCAGTTAAAAAAAGTTCAGAATTGCTGCTGAATTGTTGTATCTCACAGACTGTATTTGCACAGTAGAGTTATTGTAATATGAAAGCATATGAAACATGTTTTACATGGTTGCATTTAAATATATAGCCATATAATGTTACTAAGAAAAAAATGCGTTTCAAGCACAGATCCTTGATTTACATTAAATTGAAAACATTCCGTTTACTGCCGTTTTGCTGAAATGTCGTTCTGCCTATCTGTGAGAGCACAACACAGATGTAAGTTTCTAAGCTTTTCCACACTCAAATATTTTCCTTCTGTATCATTATAAACCCCCGATTCAGTGTTTCACCCGGTAGACATTATTCATTATGACACAGCACAGCTGTAACTTAGATTCCATGTTCCTTCCCACAGAAAAGCTTATTGCTTAAGACCACTGAGGGATCACTCATTGTATAAACATGGTTTATAGAGAAGAGTGGAAAAAAAGGACAAAATGAAAACTTGTTTTCAATTTAACAACAATGTTCTGGTTCCAAGGCATTCTGCAGTGTTACAGGCTTATTCATCCCTAGCCAAAAATGCTGACAAACACTTTAGGGATCATTTACCCACCCGCAGAGGACTTAGGGGCATATTTATCAAGGGTTGAATTTCGAATTTCTAAAAACTTCCATAAACTCCCATAAAATTAAAGTTAGAAAAAAATGACCAACATTTATTTAAAAAATGACGATCCTAGATAACTCTGCCCCTTGGTGTCATTCTGCAACTTTTGCAAGATTCAGAATCTGGCATAAAGTGCAGACTGCAGTAATGTCAGGAGGAACCAGGGCCCTTAACTACCTTCAGCCCATTGGCCCTCCCTAGGACCTCCGAGCACACCCCACATACCTAAGGGCAGCAATAGAAAGCATTGTCATCTCTGCAAAAGTCCTCCTATAGCAAGGTGCAAAGTACAAAAATATTTGCCTGTGTGCCTTGTTTATTGCACTTTTCAACTTATCCCATAATAAAAGATGAACCCTTGTTTGCACACTCCTCGTACTCTATCTGCTAAAAAATAAAAGGCATATTCCCTCTACTAATTATACATAACCTACAAGTTTGGCATTTTTCAATGAACCCAAATTGTAAGTTCCAAACATAGAAATGGTGTGTATGGAAAGAACTACTGATGTGCTTTTAATCTCATAAAGAGACAAGCAAAAAGGCTTGAGTTTACCTTTCCTTGTGTAAGTACACAGTATACATTATGTGTTTCACACAGTTTAGCAAAAATAACTACAAAGTAGACAATCTTAAATTAACAGTTTGCTTCTCGCTGTCCATACATAATGCTGAACCAGTGGGAAAATTACGCCAGGCTCTTCAATCACAGGGGAATGGAGTGTAATGGAATGTAACAGGCAATGGTAATGAAACAGATTAGGCACAACTCCAATCTGTTCTAAATGCTGCTACTAGACTCATTCATCTATCTCACCGCTCAATATCAGCTGCTCCCGTATGCATGTCCCTTCACTGGCTCTCAATTGCCTCTAGAATCAAATTTAAACTACTCAGACTTACATTCAAGGAGCTTAACAGTGAAGCCCCTCCTTATATTTAATGTCTGATCTCCAAATACACTCCATCCTCAATCACTGCTAAATCAGAAAATTTCTTCTAAAATCCTAATGTCTCAATTGTACCCTAACCTTTCGTTTGTAAACTCTCACGTGTAGGGCCCACTAACCCCATTGTACTCTGTAAAACCTTAGTTGTTATTCACCATTTTTTCCCCCATTTGTTATAAACTAATGTAAAGCACTGCGCAACTTGTCGGCGCTATATAAATAAATGATGATGATGACTCCCCGTTGGTTTCTAATGAAACCAGTGTAGCAAGCAGAAGGTAAACAACTCTTAATCAGACAACAAAGACCTATGTTGCTAGTCAGTTTGAACTTTTTTTTCTACCAGCTCGTAGTTCCTACATTTTTGACAGATAATTCATTAAACCTAATTTCTCGAAAATACATAAATACTGGTCTCTCTTTTTTCCCAAGTTAAATAATACAAAAACTACAGCAAGATTCAATTACAAGACAAGCATAGTGAGATGTTGCTTAATCTACTCACACATTATTTCTTTCAAGGCTAACAAAGTAGTGTTTATTACAATTCTTTATAAAAGACAGAGATGGAGACAATTTCCCATCATCTGAATAACATATGACAACAAGCATAAGGTAAGATCAAAGGTTTAGTTTACCTTGGAAAGGCAAGATGCAAAGTACTTATGAAAGACACAAAACATCATATTTTTTGCACTTTGCATGCACGCACTGACCCCCCCCCTTGGGATTTTCTTTTGCTACCTATATGCACTTGTACCTGTACCAACTTAAATGAGCCCCAAGTATTCCTTTATATATGCAGGAAGTCCAGAAAATAGAGAACATGCATATTCATTTTCTACTAAGCCGATGATGTATGCATGTTTTAGACTGAGGGATACTCGCTCATAACACACACTGAGCCTGCTTGTGGTAGGATGAGATCTGCTAGTTCTTTAATAATGCAAAAAAAAAACAAACACATTGCAAGGGAAAAGCCAGAGGTCAAGACATTCATTCAGTAGGGGATTGTGTAGGTTGCTTCACTTAAAGTACATACTGTGACTGCTGCATGAAATAAATTCATGATGTGTGCTTCTTCCACTTACTTATTGCTGCTTCAAATAGAGCTCAGATTTATACTTTGCATTCTATAGCAGTCACACCAAATTTGAAGATGGGTAAAGAATGCAATGCTTGGAGTATCTATGGAAAGCAATTACAGGGAACAGAGTGCCAAGTTGGGGAACAGCAGTTAGAAGCACTATTGCAGAAGTAGGCAGCTAGTGAATAATGTATGTTTCACAGAATGTATATTTATGCAAAAAGCATAGCTTGTAACATTGGATATCTGAGGGGTCTAATTGGCCTATCTTGCCTCCACTCTGTTTTGGAAACTATACCATGTACCATGTCAATGTTTATTTTCTAAGGTCTGTTGGTTTTGCGAATTGCTCATGGACAGCAAAATGGCTAAATAATTGTGTACAAAGGGTGGATGTCAATAGTACACTCTTAACTTGGGGTAGGATTCTTAGTGGAGTTCTGTACTGGGTCCACTTTTATTCAGTTTGTTCATTATTGACTTGGGGGAGGGAGAAATATGTTGGCATTTGCACACAAAGCTATGCAGACCAGTTCATGTCATCTAATATGTAGAATCCTTGCAACAGAACTTGGGCAAACTCCCCATCTGGGCACAATTCAGTGTTATTGTATACCCTTAATGGGACTAAATTAGGCAAATCCTTGATGAAAAAAGATTAGCCAAGACAGGGCCTGAATTACAAATTTAAAGACAAGTAACGTGCTGGTAAATTTGTAAAAACTAGTCCATCCACTCCCTGCCTGCAGTATTCTTTTTAGAAGACTCTCTTCTGTTGACCTGCTATAAATTATGCAAATTAGGAATTCAAAGGGGCCATCTTCTGTCTCTGTTCTCAACCTCTTCTGACTTTTGCCTATATGGCTCTTGCAGTAGCATGCGCAGTAGAAGCTGAACTGTACATGCTCCTTCAAGATCTGTGTTGCCGCTCTACAGAAGAGGATCAGAAGACAGAAGATGGTGTCTTTAAACTCTGCTGCACAAATCCAGAAATGTCCACTGTCCCACAAACGATGAGGGAGCCCAGCTGCAGCCCACAAAAACGTTATGTGAGCTGTGGCACACCCAACCCAATGTGCTGGCCCAATTTGCATGGGTCGAGTTGGTTTAATGCTGGCCTGCACATTATTGGCACAAGGGTCCTCATGTGTTACATTCTGTAAATTATATTCAACACACAGGTTATTAGTTTATTTTTCTATTTGTGTACCCCCTCTATACATTTGCCCAACAGTGCTGTCCATGGGTCTTTATTCTTCTATGCAGCAATTGTAATATTAGAATAAAAATCATCAATGCTCAAATGCCCCACTTCAAGCACTGATTATGTTTAGTATTCTCCTTATATTATCAATAGCCTTTAAGCCAGGTATGAAGCGCATACTTCATTTAGGGCCCATTTTGCTAACAATCGAATATTCGATTTTTTTTTCCACCAATCTCGAAAAATATGCTGTTTTCCTTTTTTTAAAAAAAAAAAGCTTTAAAAATGTGAGATTTATTAAGTGTACAGGTATGGGACCTGTTATCCAGAATGCTCGGGACCTGCGGTTTTCCAGATAACGGATCTTTCCGTAATTTCATGCCTTAAGTCTACTAGAAATTAATTTAAACACCAAATAAACCTAATAGGCTGGTTTTGCTTCCAATAAGGATTAATTATATCTTAGTTTGGATCAAGTACAAGCTACTGTTTTATTATTACAGAGAAAAAGGAAATAATCTTTAACAATTTGGATTATTTGGATATAATGGAGTCTATGTGAGACAGCCATTCCGTAATTCGGAGCTTTCGGGATATCGGGTTTCCGGATAAGGGATCCTATGCCTGTACAAACCATGAAAACCTCTAATACAAAACTTTGCCACGTAAAATTTGTCAAGGTCTTGTAGAAGTCAGTGGGAGCTGCACTGATCCTATTGGATCGTTTTCAATCAATTCAGACTTTTTTGTCCAAAAAAAACTCTCGTCCAGCATTTTTTTCTGGTCATACTTTTTTAATTCGGATCTTTTAATAAATGTCATGACATTCGTGGTTTTATAGATAGTACATTTAGGGGGCCCATTCATTAAGTTCGAGTGAAGCAATAGAAGAAAAAATGCTTCGAATTTCGAACAGTTTTTTTGGCTACTTCGACCATCGAATGGGCTACTTCGACCTTCGACTTCGAATCGAACAATTCGAACTAAAAATCGTTCGACTATTGGACCATTCGATAGTCGAAGTACTGTCTCTTTATGAAAAAAATTCGACCCCCTAGTTCACCACCTAAAAGCTACCAAACCCAATGTTAGCCTATGGGGAAGGTTCCCATAGGCTTGGCTAACTTTTTTTGGTCGAAGGATAATCCTTCGATCGTTGGATTAAAATCCTTCGATTCGAAGGATTTAATCGTTCAATCGAACGATTATTCCTTCGATCGTTCAATCAAAGTATTTGCGCAAAATCCTTCGACTTCGATATTAACCCTCAATATTCGACCCTTGATGAATTTGCCCGTTAGTCATGGTTTCAAAAATCTCTAAAACCACTAAAATTTTACCTTCAATAAATAGGCCTCCACATCTACAGTATAAACCATGCTTTAGCAGAAGCATTTTATCTGACTCTGTTTATCAACTGAGTTTATCTCTAATTACCTACCTGCATGGGGACTTTGTCTTGTTTTGGTATTACAATTAAGTTGGCGTTAAACATTTAAGTTTAAAAGGTTTCTTTCCCATCAAGGACCTGATTAAACAGGGATACTAGATGTAGTGTTATACTTTGGGTTCATTTTTCAAAATGTTGCAGAGTATCCATCTAAACCAGAGGCCGCAGTTCTTCTTGATCACTGGGCCTATTTAGCGGTTACTGTCATGTTTTGTTTGGGTAATTTGAAGCTATTAAAAAATTACAGTGTATTATATGGGTTCTTTTTATCTCTTTTTCTTCCATCATGTAACTTAAAATAGGCATAACATTCTTTAAATGTTTTAAGTATTTATTTGGGGTCATACAGGACCTTTTTGGCTGATAAAACTGATAAGGTTGTTTGAGCACTGTTCCATGTCATAAATTGTTTTTGTTATTCATTATTTTTATATGAACCAAAGATCTTTACATGTACAGGATAGAAAAAAACAGTATACCAAATAAAATGTTTTTATTTTTGGTGTTACTGGTCGTTTAAAACAGAATATGACGTGTTTATAAATTTAAAAGGGCTGTGTTCCTTTTTAGCATCAAACATGAGAAATGCAATGTTTGTTTCAGAAACTTTTAATGATGTTTGTCCCTGGAGTTTTAGGAGTTTTTGGCAAGCATGTCTAACTAAAATGTAACATACAGAGCATGATAAGCCATGTATTGTTACATAATAGCTTCGAAAACTCAGAACATGTGTTGGGAAACCATCTATCCAGTGAGAAGCAGAGCACTAACAGAGATCTTTCTTTTTTCTTACGCAGCCATTAAATAAAGAAAGAATTAAACAAGGGAGGTAGTGTGGTACTTGCCATGTGGAACATAAAGAAATACTTGTTTTATATAACATGGTGACTTCAAGGAGAAGGAAGGAATTTTATACTTGGGGTGCCAAAAGTTAGACACCCCCAAGTGATTGTATTTACTTACCTGATGCCCCAGGCCATTTGTGTGCAAATAGTGTAAAGTACACTCGATAAAGGACAACTCTGCTTGAAACATGTAGTCTCTAATAAAATGATAATTTGCTGCATAGCACTGTATTTCCTGGTCTGTCCCGATCCATTTTTTACGTATTGACTACAGTGTTGCACCTAGGACTGGGTACAGGAGCAGATATCCAGGATAAAAGCTGATTCGGGGATAGATACCACAACCTGTTGGAACAAATAAATGAACCTTCTTTGATAATGTCCTGTCTCACTCCAGTCTATCCAGTTTGCTCCCATACAGTTCCTTGTCTGTGTTACCTTAAGGAGACTTGCTTGTGTCATATCTTTATTATATACCTAAGTGTATATTTTATTTATATGTTGTGTGGTGTATTTAAGAATGTTATGTGATTTAAATCTTAGATAGTATCAGGATAGTATCAGGACACAACAGAGAAAAACTTCAAACACATCCTATTAAGCACACAGTTGCTACTTATTTGACTTTTTCTTCTGACTCTTTGCAGCTTTCAAATGGACGTCGCTGACTCCCTTCTAAAAAACAAATGTTCTGTAAGGCTACAAATGTATTGTTATTGTTACTTTTTATTACTGATCCTTCTATTCAGGCCTCTCCTATTTATATCCCAGTCTCTTATTAAAATCAATGCATGGTTGTCAGGGTAATTTGGACCCTAGTTACCAGATTGCTTAAGATGCAAATTGAAGAGCTGCTGAATAATAAGATAAATAACTCAAAAACCACAAATAATAAAAAATGAAAACCAATTGCAAATTGTCTCAGAATATCACTCTCTACATTATACTAAAAGTTATCTCAAAGGTGAACAACCCCTTTAATAGCACACCAAAAAAACAAATGGTTGGTGCTCACTGCAGGGACAATATGTGCAAAAAATTAAGTCATATTAAGACACACCCTTAAATCCATATGCCTCATCCTCCCCTGTGGATAACACAGCACCCTCAGCAGGGGCCCCTAACAATAATTTTCAAATGCTAACAAACCCCCAGAACAAATACCAGGCTTATGTTCCACAGGCAGAGGACAATAGGACAGGCAGAGTTTGGTACCCCCAGGGAGCATGGGGCAGACAGAGTATGACACAAACAGGGAGCATAGGGAAGGCAGAACAGAGCAGGAGACAGGGAAACCTATCAGGTCCACAAATGTACTACATACAGTGACACAGTGCTGGTACCCCATTAGCATTTTGTATAAGGTGTGAACTATGTGGGCAGTTTCAGTCTGGGTCTCAGGTGTGAACAGTGCTTTAGGGTGTGAACAATAGAGGTGTCACAAGTGTGAACAATACAGGGGGATTACAGGTGTGAACAATACAGGGGAGTACAGTCTGAAATTGAGGTTTAAACAATGCAAGTTTATCTCTTTGATATCTATTAAATTTTATACATTGTAAGCAGGCACAGCAAGCAGACTTTCATGTGGAGGGCCACACAAGGGGGCCACCAGTTGGACAGCCCTGTACTGCCCCAGTAAATTCAGTCCTGTAGTTCAAGAAGATGTTCACAAAAGCTCACAAAGCAGAATGGTTTCTTTGGAAGAGGTCATGCCAAATAAAGAGATATGCAGATATGATCTTTCGCCTCCCAAAGAAAACACCTTTTTCACTTTTTTTCTCATAGTTTTTCTCATAGGTGTTTCCTTTCAATCTGATTTTTTCCAAGAACCGATATAGTTGGTGTGCGGGGTTAATGAGTTTTGTTCAATATATAAGCCACACACCCATGCACCCAACTGCTTTTAATTGCAACATGGGGATGAGCTGCATTTTTTGACTCTGGCTATTATGTTAGACATCCATGCACTACAGCCTTTATACATTACATTTTTGGCTTACTAACTATATTAGAAACATTTTTTGTTTTGCACACCCTATCTATTTACCCGTTTTTCAAATTGCTAAATGACCTCGATAGGTTAACAGCTTAGAAGAGTTGTATATTTTTTTAGATTTAAAAAATGGGCCTAAGTCCTTTCCTGTTTTCAAAGTGCCAGAAATATTTACAAGTTTAAATTCCCAGATTTCTCTTTCTCGTTGTGATTTAAAATGTCTTTAGGCACCAGTACTTTTATACCCGAGAGACAATGATTTGGACTGCAGATGTGCTTTACAAACAGTTTTTCTATTTTCCAACTCCTGTTTCTATTTTCTATTGCGCTTCTGATGTATATATTGTAGCAGTGAGGTTCATTTTATGAGGTTCATTACATATGTCACATTAAAAAGGAAAATACTATCCTTTTATGAAACAAGACAATTTAATTTCACTTGCGTGCCCCCATTAGATGCCTTAATTATTTCAAAAATGTTTTTTACCAAGACACCCAATCATATCACAATGATTAAAAGTTATTTGAATTGTATTCAGATTCCAACTCTTCCTATATCCCCATCTCTACTGTGACAATCTCAATATCCACACATTTGCTAACAAATCTACTGTACATAAATCCGTGATCTATTTTGCTCAGAATAATATAGTCATTGAGGTTGCACTCTATCAATGGTGATTTTTCCCAATTCCTTTACACCACTATCCACAACAGGGGAGCTCTCCTTACTTCTTGCAGTCATTCTCTCTTCACTCATATGATGTTCATGTGGTTCAAAAATGTCACCCTCTCTCATCTGTGCAGCCATTTTGTACAGACTTCCCTAAAACCTCATTCAAAAAACCTAAAACCCTAAAACTAGTGTTGGGTGAATTTGCGCCGTTTCGCTGAAAATTTCCCAAATTTCCCGCAAAATTAGTGAAAAATTAGAGAAACTACGAGTTTTTTTTGACGCCGGCGAATTTTCGCGAATTCGCGCCTGGCGAATAAATTCGCCCATCACTACCTAAAACCTCAAAGACTACCTCTTGATGCATAAGCATAACATCTTATTTAAGCAATTATGAATCAATCCTCAGCCACCCGGCATTCATTACGCTCCTGCTTTTGTTTAAAAGTTACCCACTCACTGGAGGAATCAAAGAGCAGAGACCTCCTTGCTTGTGTCTTAAGCGCTTAGCACTAATGGAATGATATATATTTTATATAGTAGTTATTTATGATCTGCATGGTTCCCTATCTGTTCTATTAATGCTGTCTGAATAGACATTGCTACATTCCATCTTACAATTTTGAAAAGGTGAAAATTGTCACCCCGTAGACGAATATAAACCCAGTAATAATCCCTTGATAGGATTCTTATAACAAGAAAAGGTCAGAGTGGCAAAGTGATATAAGTGAAACTCTGCTGGAAGGTACAGTATATTTGAAAGGGCAGCATTGGAGGTTTAAGAGGTCTTTTAATTTTGAAATCACATGTAATAGGGTCTGTAGTTAATAACAAGCATAACACTTGGCTAAGGTCATCTGTAGGTTATATAAGCATCTGAAATGGCAGGCCAATTAGTTTACATATTTTCTTCATTGTTCTGTATATTTGAAGAATTTCTTGCTCTGACAAGCCCCAACATACTTCAGCGTTCTTAAACATTTATTCATTGACAGATGGGTAGTATGGCTTATGTACATAATTGAACAGCATGCCACAACAAATGTTCCTCGTGTTCATTGATATGATTTCAAGTTAAATCCTTTGGCATAAATTGTTTGTTCAGGTACTTCCAAGGATATTAAACCACATAAAATGGCTCCGTTACTAAAAAGAGGCAAAAAGATAATGTTTTTATTGCCGTCTATGCTAGGGTTGCCACCTGTCCGGTTTTGACCCGGACAGCCCGGTATTTTGAGGGGCTGCCCGGGTCTATAGTTCCTGCCCAGTTTTCCAAATAAGGAAAACCGGGCGGGATTCCCTTGATTGACACGGCGATCGGGCAATCGCTGATCGGCGCGTCATAGCCCCGCCCACTGACATCACGGGTCCGCCACTGACGTCATAGCCCCCCCACTGACATCATGGGTCTGCCCACTGATGTCACAGACACGCCCACTGACGTCACAGAACCCCCCCCACCCAGTCTCAGCCAGACATAAAGGTGGCAACCCTAATCTATGCTCCTTCCTCCTAGGATCCCAGGGGGCGGCCGTTATTTTTTAAAATGGCAATTTTCTATTTAGGATTACCCAATGGCACATATTACTAAAAAAAGGTGTATTATTATAAAATTGTTTATTTACATGAAGCAGGGTTTTACACATGAGCTGTTTTATGCAAAATCTTTTTATAGAGACCTACATTGTTTGGGGGTTATAGTTTTCCTTTAAGTGTTTCAGAAGAGCAGACATACACTACTTAATATTTGTCTACTAGAATCATTGTTGTTACATGCTGTACACATCGTAGACAACGACAGACACATCGTTTTAGAATTCAAAACCATGAAGAGGAATTTCAAATTGAGAAAAGAAAAAAAAGATCATTTACATAAAAGCTGTAATCAACTCATCATTGCAACATATACAGTGCCAAAACTATTTATACAGTTTACAGTTGGGATTTGCTGATCTGGAGATGTTTATATTGCACATATGTTTTAATGAAAGTTGTTTGTGAATTGTGGGGTTTCTTTTATTCCTTTTGTATATACTGAATGTCTGTGCCATCATTAATACATTCTCAGCACAAGCACTATGGGGCAAATTTACTAACCTCCGAAAATTCGCCAGCGACGGCTTTGCTCACATTGCAACACTTTGCCAGGTGTAGATTCGCCAGGACAACGCTAATTCACTTGAATCCAAAGTTGCGTCCAGGGTGCTGAACGCTGGCGAAGTAGCACTAGCGTTACTGCGACATGCGAATCAAAGTTGCGCTAGCGTTGCCTAATTTGCATACGGCGGGAAGTTAAAGTTCAATGGACGTATATGTTGCAGCCAATACATTACACTACACAAGCCCGGGAAACCTTAAAGGGATCCTGTCATCAGAAAACATGTTTTTATCAAAAGGCATCAGTTAATAGTGCAACTCCAGCAGAATTCTGCATTGAAATCCATTTCTCAAAAGAGCAAACAGATTTTTTTATATTCAATTTTGAAATCTGACATGGGGCTAGACATTTTGTCAATTTCCCAGCTGCCCCAGGTCATGTGACTTGTGCCTGCACTTAAGAAGAGAAATGCTTTCTGGCAGGCTGCTGTTTTTCCTTCTCAATGTAACTGAATGTGTCTCAGTGGGACATGGGATTTTACGATTGAGTGTTGTTCTTAGATTTACCAGGCAGCTGTTATCTTGTGTTAGGGAGCTGCTATCTGGTTACCTTCCCATTGTTCTGTTGTTTGGCTGCTGGGGGGGGAGGGGGTGATATCACTCCAACTTGCAGTACAGCAGTAAAGAGTGATTGAAGTTTATCAGAGCACAAGTCACTTGACCTGGGGCAGCTGGCAAATTGACAATGTGTCTAGCCCCATGTCAGATTTCAAAATTGAATATTAAAAAATCTGTTTGCTCTTTTGACAAATGGATTTCAGTGCAGAATTCTGCTGGAGCAGCGCTATTAACTGATTTATTTTGATTTTTTTCTTTTCCCCATGACAGTATCCCTTTAATAAAATAAAATAAAGTTGTTATAATGCCCTACACATGAGCCCAGTGTATAGTTTATTTGCCATATGTTAGGAAATGTAGGGGGGAAGCCGGGCACCCCAGAAAAAATTTACGATCTTTTGCAGCCTATCACCCTGAAAAATGAAAAGTCTCCAGTGTATTTTCAACTATTTTTTGAGGAAGTCCTATCTACTCTATTGCACTTCGCCTGGTCTGAGGTGGCGAAGGCAAGTCTGGCACAAGAGGTAACGTTCAGTAAAATCCGCATCTTAGTGAATTTGCGTAGTTACGTCCATTTGACAGAGCGCAACTTTGCAAGGCGTAAGGGAGCAAAGTACCGCTAGAGTCTATCTCTTTCATTAGCGAAGTTCAATAATTTTCGCTGGCGTTAGTCACTTTGCCCTTTAGTAAATCTGCCCCTATATGTTTTGCACCTTACATCCTCCTAGAAGAGAGAGTAAGGAGAGGCACAAAACTGAGTAAGGAAGGGCAGCCTCGGCAAGGCTACCTCAGGGGTTTTGCACCCCTAATGGTTCTTAGGGCACTTGAGTTGGTGACATTTGTAAATTAGCTATTTTGCATGTTAGTTATCTCTTGGGAAGTAGATTAAACTAAATCAATTAAAATTAAATCATAGCTGTTAGAGCTGCAGTATTTCAGGAATGAACAAGAATAAGTCTCCCTGATAAGTTTAGTGGGAGGCATTACTCAGGAATGCTACGTTTCTCTGTTTACAAAACTGAAATATTTTACAAAAATGAGTAATTGAATGGTTTTCTATAAGCTAATAAACTTGAAATGTGAACTTAAAGGAACAGTTCAGTTCAGTCAATAGATAGGCTGTGCAAAATAAAAAAATGTTTCTAATATAGTTAGTTAGCCAAAAACGTAATATATAAAGGCTGGAGTGACTGGATGTCTAATAAAACAGCCAGAATCCAACTTCCTGCTTTTCAGCTCTCTAACTCTGAGCTAGTCAGCGACTTGAAGGGGGGCCACATGGTACATTTCTGTTCAGTGAGTTTGTAATTGATCCTCAGCATTCAGCTCAGATTCAAAAGCAACAGATATGACCCATGTGGCCCCCCCTCAAGTCTCTGATTGGTTACTGCCTGGTAACCAGGGTAACCAGTCAGTGTAAACCAAGAGAGCTGAAAAGCAGGAAGTAGTGTTCTGACTGACACGTTATACATAAATCACTCCAGTCTTTATACTGTACATTACATTTTTGGTAATATATTAGAAACATTTTTTATTTTTTATCATTTTTTTTTTCTATTTACCCAGTTTTTATTTTTAAACTGAACAATTCCTTTAAAGCATCATTTACAATATGGTGAACAGTACAATCAGCTAATGTTTTTACCCACAATGAAGTATTTTCCCCAGTGTAAAACCCTGCAACAACCATCAGTCAGGGTACTAGTTATCTGGAAACACATTATCCAGAAAGCTCAGAATTACAGGAAGGCCATCTCCCATACTCCAGTTTAATCAAATAATCTAAACAGGGCCGGAACTAGGGGTAGGCATAGTAGGCACGTGCCTAGGGCAGAAAGCTTGGGGGCGTGCGCCAGGCACGTACCTGTCACTGCTGCCTACCCCTAGTCCAACTGTGTGAGTTCCGCGCTTCTGCCTACACTGCGTGTGCGTGTTCACATGAGCGGAGGGGGAAGAGTGGGGGAAGAGTGCACCGGAAGGGGTTCGTGCGGCCGGTGAGCACTCTTCCTGCGCGTGTGGTGGATGGGGCGCCAGGGCTGGCCGGGTTGCCTGGGGCGCCCAGCGGTCCTGGCCCGGCCCTGAATCTAAATTTTAAAAATGATTTCCGCTACCACTGATATAGTAAAACAGTACATTCTACTTGATGCCAACTGAGAACAAGTACTTTTATGAATAGCATCAAAGCTCACCCAATTTTACCTCCTTTTTAAAGGACTCTATTGCACTTTGCCTGGTCTGAGGTGGGGAAGGCAAGTCTGGTGCAAGAGGTAACGACCAGTAAAATCCGCATCTTCGCCAGGCATAAGGAAGCGAAGTACTGCTAGAGTCTATCTCTTTTGCAAGCGAAGTTACGCCAGTGACCGTTAGTAAATCGGCAAAGTAACGAAATGGCGAATTCTGCCCCAGTGAATTAATTTTATGGGTGTTGGTATGTTTTAGGGTGTCTGATGTTAGTCTAACCTGCGTGTAAGGCGACTGAGTGTAACCCCTTGTAGCCAAACGCAAGAGTCACATGTTGCTGAGAGTGTAATTTTCGTGACACCCCCCCCCCAAAGTCATTTATGAACAGGTTAAATAAAATTGGACCCAATAATAAACCCTGTAGGAGCCCACTTAGAACCTTTCTCCAAGTAGAGAATATACCATTAATAACATCAACTCTACTAATACTCTACTACGATTTTAGAAGGCTTCACTTTGCACATATTTGTCAGAACATCCTATATAAATATTGGAATTATATCAGCTTTTCTCCAATTCCATAGTTACCATACCAGATGAAAGTGAGTCTGAGAAAATAGATGCCTGGCTAAAACTGAACTAACCTCTCTCAGTACCCAAAGATGAATTCCTGGTCCTGGTGTCTTGTTCACATTCATTTTGAGTACACCTCAATTGAATTGCATCTGCATCTGCATTACAGTTTGGCATTGAAATGAATCTTGCCCACTATGCTTCAATTTGGGGAAAAATGGAGCTCTGAATTGATTTCCTACTTGCTACTAAATGTTCAATTAACCTGTTTACCTAGTCCAAGTGTTTATGGAAGTTCATGTGTTATATGAAGATGGAAATACATTGGAACAAACAGGAACAAAGAATGTGTTGCTGAATTTGTGTATGTTCAAATTCTAATTAAAAATACACTTCAGAGCCGGTACATTACTACAATAACGTCCAAAAAGTGAATGAAGTGCTTTGAAATGACCTAAATTTGATCTGATTTCATTTTAAGAAGTTTACTTAAGCATAAAATAAATGTTACAGCTGTAAGAATATTATGCTCAGTGGGGTCCACTGAGCATAATATTCTTACAGCTGTAACATTTATTCTCTTTTGGGGGGCATTATGCTCTCATTGTCTGTTCAGCATAACTGCACTTAATATAATACTGTATATAGAGAATGGCATTCGATTAAATGTGTGGAGCTGATAATACCAAATAAAGTACAAAAGATATGTACAAAAGTATGCACTGATAAAGTTTAACATTTTATCCATGAATTATTAGTTTTAACAGTTACAAAACTTCTGCAGAACTGCACATTTTCATCCTTGGGTTAAAAACAGTGTACATGTAGTTTTTGCTCAAAAATGTACAATATGGATATAAATCCCATGGCATTTAAAGATCTGAAATGAGGATGGAGCCAGTTCATACAGAATCTGGGAACTGTTAAAAACAAAGAAGATTTGTTGTCATCTCAGGGATTAAAGCCTTGTAACTATGCAACTGGTTGCCTCAAAAACAAAACAGCTTTTATCATTCATCAACAAAGGGAGGACAGCTCATTTAATGGTAAAATGTTACAACTGCAGTGAACAAAGCTGCTCTGATAAGAAGAGTTTTTGTGAAGAAGTTCATAGGAATGTGGGTCTGAGGGTCGGGTTATGACCTCTGACAACATTTAACATTTATTTCCATTGTTATGTCTCCTGGACAAATTGTCATAAAATAATGAGAAATATTTAAGATTTCACATTTTGTGGTAGCATATAGAGATGTCGCGAACTGTTCGCCGGCGAACTTGTTCGCGCGAACATCGGGTGTTCGCGCTCGCCGGAAGTTCGCGAACGTCGCGCGACGTTCGCCATTTTGGGTTCGCCATTGTTGGCGCTTTTTTTTGCCCTCTCACCCCAGACCAGCAGGTACATGGCAGCCAATCAGGAAGCTCTCCCCTGGACCACTCCCCTTCCCTATAAAAACCGAAGCCCTGCAGCGTTTTTTCACTCTGCCTGTGTGTGCTGAAGAGATAGTGTAGGGAGAGAGCTGCTGCCTGTTAGTGATTTCAGGGACAGTTGAAAGTTTGCTGGCTAGTAATCGTTTTGATACTGCTCTGTTATTGGAGGGACAGAAGTCTGCAGGGGTTTGAGGGACATTTTAGCTTAGGTAGCTTTGCTGGCTAGTAATCTACCTTCTACTGCAGTGCTCTGTATGTAGCTGCAGTGGGCAGCTGTCCTGCTTCTGATCTCATCTGCTGACTGCTGCAATAACAGTAGTCCTTGTAAGGACTGCTTTTATTTATTTTTTTGTTGTTTTACTACTACTACTACTACTACTATAAGAGCCCAGTGCTATTAGTCTAGCAGTGTTGGGGAGTGGGACTGGTGTGCTAATCTGCTGCTCCTAGTAGTTCAGCAGCACCAACTTTAATTTTTTTTTTTAATATTCATTTTTTTTTTATTTTACTTTTTTTTATTTTACTACCGCTGTAGTAGTGTATAAGTTGACCTTTTAGGCATTATTTGCCCTGTAGGCATTATTTGCACACTGTTTTCTTCAACCCGCCATCTAGCTGTGTGACCTTGTTCACATTCTGTCTAAATATCCATAATATTACCGTCTCCAGAAAAAACACCGGAGTGACTTTTTTCAAGCAGCCATAATATATTTTACGTAATCCGTATCCACCGCTGTAGTAGTGTATACGTTGACCTTGTAGGCATTATTTGCACACTGTTTTCTTCAACCCGCCATCTAGCTGTGTGACCTTGTTCACATTCTGTCTAAATATCCATAATATTACCGTCTCCAGAAAAAACACCGGAGTGACTTTTTTCAAGCAGCCATAATATATTTTACGTAATCCGTATCCACCGCTGTAGTAGTGTATACGTTGACCTTGTAGGCATTATTTGCACACTGTTTTCTTCAACCTGCCATCTAGCTGTGTGACCTTGTTCACATTCTGTCTAAATATCCATAATATTACCGTCTCCAGAAAAAACACCGGAGTGACTTTTTTCAAGCAGCCATAATATATTTTACGTAATCCGTATCCACCGCTGTAGTAGTGTATACGTTGACCTTGTAGGCATTATTTGCACACTGTTTTCTTCAACCCGCCATCTAGCTGTGTGTATTATCGTTTCCAGAAAAACCAACTGAGTTTTTGTTGTTGTTGTTGTTTTTTAAAAAATAATGCCAGGCAAAGGCAGGCCGCCACGCAGAGGCCGTGCTAGGGGCCGTGCTGCTATGCAATCCTGTGGCCCTAGCAAATTGCCCAGTTTTAAAAAGCCAATGACCCTGAACTCCCAAAATGCTGAAGAGGTAGTTGACTGGCTTACACAGCACACCCCATCCTCTACCGTTTCTAACTTTACCACAACATCCTCCTCATCCTCCACTGCTATGGCCACCCCACGTAACACTTCCTCCACCACCGGTGCCCCTTCTTCACTGGGGTCAGAGGAGTTATTTTCCCATGAGTTTCTTGAACTGAGTAATGCGCAACCATTATTGCCAGAAGAAGATGAAGGAGATGAGGACCTTACACCAGATTTAATTCTGGCAGAGAACACGACAGAGATGGAAATAATGAGTGATGAGGAGGAGGTCCCCGCTGCTGCTTCCTTCTGTGATGTGTCAGAAGAAATTGATGCATCTGAGGAGAATGATGATGAGGAGATTGATGTTTTGTGGGTGCCTAGTAGAAGAGAGCAAGAGGAGGGTAGTTCAGATGGAGAGACGGAGAGTCAGAGAGGCAGTAGGAGAATAAGACTTAGAAGAAGCAGGGAGGACAGCCCGCAGGGATCAGTAGGGCAACAACATGTATCGGCACCTGTGTTCAGCCGGCCAACGCACCCGCCATTGCCGCCAATGCCGCCAACTTCTACTGTTACCGCCAGATCGCACACTTCCAAAAAGTCAGCAGTGTGGGATTTTTTAATGTGTGTGCCTCTGACAAAAGCATTGTAATTTGCAATGAGTGCAGTCAGAAACTGAGCCTTGGTAAGCCCAACAGCCACATAGGTACAACTTCTATGCGAAGGCACATGAGCGGCAAGCACAAAGCACTTTGGGAGCAACACCTCAAAGGCAACAGGCAAACTAAAAGCCACACTCCTTCTGGTCCAGCATCTTACTGCTCTACCTCTGCTCTCCTTGACCCGTCTGAACCACCCTCCACTCCGCCTTCCACCTTGACCACCTGTTCCCATTCCCAGTCATCTGCCACCAGCCAAGTTTCTGTGAAGGCCATGTTTGAGCGTAAGAAGCCAATGTCTGACTGTCACCCCCTTGCCCGGCGTCTGACAGCTGGCTTGTCTGCACTCTTAGCCCGCCAGCTTTTACCATACCAGCTGGTGGACTCTGAGGCCTTCCGCAAATTTGTAGCAATTGGGACACCGCAGTGGAAGGTACCCAGCCGCAATTTTTTTTCTAAAAAGGGAATACCACACCTGTACCAACATGTGCAGAGCCAAGTTACCGCATCTCTGTCACTTAGTGTTGGGCCAAAGGTCCATATGACTACTGACGCATGGTCCTCCAAGCATGGTCAGGGCAGGTATGTCACCTACACTGCCCACTGGGTGAACTTGGTAATGGCTGGGAAGCAGGGAATGGGTAGCTCAACAACAACAGTGGAGTTGGTGTCACCGCCATGGATTGCACGCGGTTCTGCCACCACCTCTACTCCTCCATCGCTCTCTACCTCGTCTTCTTCTTCTTCTTACTCTGCTGCTGGGTCCTCCTTCTCCTCCTCCACACCTGTGCACCCCCAGCTCCCCCTAGGCTATTCGACGTGCCAGGTACGCCGTTGTCACGCTGTCTTGGGGATGACGTGCCTGGAAAGCAAAAACCATACCGGATCTGTACTCCTGTCATCTCTGCAGTCACAGGCCGATCGGTGGCTGACCCCACACCAACTGCAGATCGGAAAAGTGGTGTGTGACAATGGAAGCAATCTGTTGGCAGCGTTGAGACTAGGCAATTTAACACATGTGCCCTGCATGGCACATGTGTTAAATTTAATAGTCCAACGTTTTGTCTCCAAGTACCCAGGATTCCAGGACGTTCTCACCCAGTCCAGAAAGGTGTCGGCCCATTTCAGACGTTCCTACACAGCCATGGCACGCCTTGCTGACATTCAGCAGCGCTACAACATGCCAGTCAGGCGTTTGATTTCTGACAGCCAGACTCGCTGGAATTCAACGCTCCTTATGTTGGAACGTCTGCTGCAACAACAAAGGGCCGTCAACGAGTACCTTTTTGAACTGGGTGGTAGGACTGGATCTGCACAGCTGGGGATTTTTTTCCCCCGTTACTGGGTGCTTATGCGCGATGCCTGCAGGCTCATGCGACCTTTTGAAGAGGTGACAAATATGGTCAGTCGCACCGAAGGCACCATCAGCGACCTAATACCCTTCGCTTTATTCCTGGAGCGTGCCGTGCGACGAGTGACAGATGAGGCTGTAGACCAGCGTGACGAGGAGCTGGAAGCGCACGATTTCTGGTCGGAATCACCAGAACGAACCCAGGCACCTGCTGCAACGCAGGGAGAGGTGCCAGAAGTGGAGTCAGAGGAGGAAGGTGGCTTTGTGGAGGAGGAGGAGGAGGACCAACAGGAGCAGGCTTCCCAGGGGGCTAGTGGTGACCTTTTGGGGACCCCTGGTCTTGTACGTGGCTGGGGGGAGGAGACCGTGGATGATGCAGTCCTTGATAATGAGGAAGCGGAGATGGATAGCTCTGCATCCAACCTTGTGAGAATGGGGTCTTTCATGCTGTCATGCCTGTTGAAGGACCCCCGTATCAAGAGGCTTAAGGAGAAGGACCTGTACTGGGTCGCAACGCTACTAGACCCTCGGTACAAGCATAAAGTGTCAGAAATGTTACCAACATACCACAAGTCCGAAAAGATGCGGCATTTACAAACCAGCCTGCAAAACATGTTGTACAATGCTTTTAAGGGTGATGTCACTTCAGGAACTCATCAACATTCCAGGGGCAGAGGTGCCAGTAATCCTGCCACGAGCACACCTGCAAGGACAAAGCCCTTTGGCCAGTCTGTAACGTCAGACATGCAAATGTTTTTCTGTCCAAGGCAGCGCCACAACCCTTCTGGATCCACCCTCAAAGAACGCCTCGACCGGCAGGTAGCGGACTACCTGGCATTAACTGCAGATATCGACACTCTGAGGAGCGATGAACCCCTGGACTACTGGGTGCGCAGGCTTGATCTGTGGCCAGAGCTGTCACAATTTGCCATGAACCTCTTGTCTTGCCCAGCCTCAAGTGTGCTCTCAGAAAGGACCTTCAGTGCAGCAGGAGGGATTGTAACTGAGAAGAGAACTCGCCTAGGTCACAAAAGTGTCGATTACCTGACCTTTATTAAAATGAATGAGGGGTGGATCTCGGAGGGTTACTGCACGCCGGAAGACTTGTTCTGACTTCTATGCAGCTGTCCTTCTCTTCAAGCCTCATGACTCCACACACAGCTGTCCTTTAGCGTCCTCCTCCTCCCTCCGCCACCGTTACAAACTAGGGTGCAAACCCTACTGGTTTAATTTTTTCTGGCCTCTGTGCTTCAGTGGCTGCAACCAAAAAAACTGGGCAAACAATGTCTACAAGGTCAACGTATGGCAAAAAATGACTATTTTCAGCATTTATATGGCATATTTTTTCTGGCAACTGTGCTTCAGTGGCTGCGTCCAAAAAAATGCATATTTTCTGCATTTATATGGCATAATTTTTCTGGCCTCTGTGCTTCAGTGGCTGCAACCAAAAAAATGCATATTTTCAGCATTTATATGGCATAATTTTTCTGGCCTCTGTGCTTCAGTGGCTGCAACCAAAAAAATTTATATTTTCAGCATTTATATGGCATAATTTTTCTGGCCTCTGTGCTTCAGTGGCTGCAACCAAAAAAATGCATATTTTCAGCATTTATATGGCATAATTTTTCTGGCCTCTGTGCTTCAGTGGCTGCAACCAAAAAAATGCATATTTTCAGCATTTATATGGCATAATTTTTCTGGCAACTGTGCTTCAGTGGCTGCGACCAAAAAAATGACTATTTTCAGCATTTATATGGCATATTTTTTCTGGCCTCTGTGCTTCAGTGGCTGCGGCCAAAAAAACTGGGCAAACAATGCCTACAAGGTCAACGACGTTGACCTTGTAGGCATTGTTTGCCCAGTTTTTTTGGCCGCAGCCACTGAAGCACAGAGGCCAGAAAAAATATGCCATATAAATGCTGAAAATAGTCATTTTTTGCCATATACGTTGAGTCAACGTATGGCAAAAAATTACTATTTTCAGCATTTATATGGCATATTTTTTCTGGCCTCTGTGCTTCAGTGGCTGCGGCCAAAAAAACTGGGCAAACAATGCCTACAAGGTCAACGACGTTGACCTTGTAGGCATTGTTTGCCCAGTTTTTTTGGCCGCAGCCACTGAAGCACAGAGGCCAGAAAAAATATGCCATATAAATGCTGAAAATAGTCATTTTTTGCCATACGTTGACTCAACGTATATGGCAAAAAATGACTATTTTCAGCATTTATATGGCATATTTTTTCTGGCAACTGTGCTTCAGTGGCTGCGACCAAAAAAACTGGGCAAACAATGCCTACAAGGTCAACGTATGGCAAAAAATGACTATTTTCAGCATTTATATGGCATATTTTTTCTGGCAACTGTGCTTCAGTGGCTGCAACCAAAAAAACTGGGCAAACAATGTCTACAAGGTCAACGTATGGCGAAAAATGACTATTTTCAGCATTTATATGGCATATTTTTTCTGGCAACTGTGCTTCAGTGGCTGCGTCCAAAAAAACTGGGCAAACAATGCCTACAAGGTCAACGTATGGCAGTTGTTTAAAGAGAACAGTAGATTACTAGCCAGCAAAGCTACCTAAGCTAAAATGTCCCTCAAATCCCTGCAGACTTCTGTCCCTCCAATACAGAGCAGTATCAAGCAGATTACTAGCCAGCAAACTTACTATCATCTGTCCCTGAAATCACTAACAGCTCTCCCCCTACACTATCTCTTCCAAGCACACACAGGCAGATTTTTCAGATACATTTTTGCCCTTGATCCCCCTCTGGCATGCCACTGTCCAGGTCGTTGCACCCTTTAAACAACTTTAAAATCATTTTTCTGGCCAGAAATTTTTTTTTTAGATGTTAAAGTTCGCCTTCCCATTGAAGTCTATGGGGTTCGCGAACCGTTCGCGAACCGCTCGCGTTTTTGCGCAAGTTCGCGAATATGTTCGCGAACTTTTTTTCCGACGTTCGCTACATCCCTAGTAGCATACTGCTGTTGCCATATAACTTGTATTTCTCAAATATCCATATGGATACAATTTACATTGGAACTCTAACCTAGACAAATAATGATATCACACTATTTTGTTTTGGAGCTGATGAGAAAGGACTGATTCTTTAGGGGGCAAATTCATCAAGGGTCGAATATCGAGGGTTAATTCGACTGGAAGTGACAATCCTTTGACTTCGAATATTCCTTTTCTCCGTGATCAGAGAAAATGTGCTGTGTGCAGCAGCTTACCACTTTGTCGAGGATCATCCCCTTTGCTAGCCATAGGAACAGTGAGAGAAAGAGAAAAAAGAGAGTAAGCTGACCTGTGGAATAATTAATATATATGATTCAACTAGCAGAAATGGAAAGAGCAGAGGGGACATAGAGCTGCAGTGTGGGGGTTGCTAGATAAGACCCTAGAAAAATGTTTGCTTTATGCAGGAAGGTACATTGACCTGTTGGAAAAAACATTTTGTCAGAAATCTTACTAACAGATCAGAACTAGTGTTATTTAGTTAGAGCCCAAGAGGTCCAAGGAATGAGTTTTGTTTAATTTTTCAACTAAACTTATATGCGGGATTTTTTTTATATTAAATTGAAAATTTTGCAGCACATGAAGTGGCATGCACTAATTATCTTAAAACAGGAAAATCATTATGTTAGTGTAGCAGACATTAAATGGTTATCCATTATGTATATCCATATATGTATATATACTGTATGTCTATATGTATATATATGCATGGAGGTGCAAATTACCCCACAACCCTCTTCCATTTTTAAAATGGGGAGAGATAGCTTGCCCTATAACCTTCTTTCATTTCTTCCAGATGAAGCAGTAACTTAAAAAACACTTGCATTCTTTAACTTGCCTTTGAAATTTTCTTCTTTTTTAAAATTGCCTTTTCTTTTTTACTGATAAAAGGGAAGCTTTGCCATAAATCATCTTCTCTTTTTTGTTGTAAAGGTTACTACAATTTGACAAATTTCCCTTTGTTTATATTTGCAGATTTAGTTTAGGAAATTCGATTCTTTTAATGAATTTCATTAGTTCAAATTTCGAGTTCATGGGCGTTTATGGGAGTTTTTAAAAACTTACATGAATTCGAAATTCGACCTTTGATAAATGTGCTTTTAAATGGCAATGTGTTGGGAGTTTTCTTATCTGAGAAGGATCTAGGAGTTTTTGTAGATAACAAGTTGTCTAATTCTGGGCAGTGTCATTCTGTGGCTAATAAAGCAAATAAAGTTCTGTCTTGCATAAAAAAGGGCATTAACTCAAGGGATGAAAACATAATTATGCCTCTTTATAGGTCCCTGGTGAGACCTCATCTGGAGTATGCTTTGAGGGATGGAAGACTGACTTGGATGATTTCTTGGACAAGCATAATATCCAAGGCTATTGTGTTAGTAAAATCTATAATTAGTATACCTGTAGCTATTGGTATATTAATTTATGTGAGGGTATGGAGGGGTTGGTGGGAGTGTGTGTATGTATGGACGCTGGGTTTCATTTGAAGGGGTTTGAACTTGATGGACTTTAGTCTTTTTCAACCCAATATAACTTTGTAACTATTTAATGTAAAACACAAACCTTGATAAATTCTCCATTTATTTTACACAGCTTTTTACACTATTTTTTCAGAGAATGTTTTACACAACATAATAAATATGCCCCTAAGAGTTAGAAAGTTGAAAAGCAGGAAGTAGTGTTCTGGCTATTCTGTTAAACATCCGTTCACTCCAGCCTTTATAGATTACATTTTTGGCTGACTAACTATATCATAAAAACATTTTTAAACAGTTTTTATTTTTACATTGAACTGTACCTTTAAGTTCTTCCGTCAGTAACTGTGTGTCTATACACTGAGCAAGTGTGGGGATCTGGCGTCTGCGCAGGGTGGTGCCACAAGGCGGGTTACAACTAACCATGTGTGCTCCACTTGTATACATAAAGCCTGTTTCATCTGTATAACAAAACATAGACCACATACATTTCCTCATTGCATCACATTTGAGATGCAGGTTTGACTGTACCTTAATGCATTAGCTAACTTGATTTCATTTCATTTTGCCTGGCTATATCCATGAGCATTCAGGCAGGCCCGGATTTATGAAAAAGCCACCAAGGCCCGGGCCTAGGGCGGCTGGATTTTAGGGGAACGGCATGCTGCCCAACCACACCCACATTGATTCAGAAACACTGGGGATGCACAGGAGATATGATAGCTTTTTACATTTCGTAATGCCAATACCCATTGCTCCGGTCCCAATGCAGTGGGCCTAGGGGTGCCTGCTATGTAAATCCGGCCCTGCATTCAGATCTGCATTTTAGCACAACATAATGCTTTTTTAATGCAGCATGCACAAAGCACATTTGCGTCAATGGATGTTGTGTTTTTACACCTGTGTTCTTAAGCAGCCTTAAAATGTTGCTTCTGGTTAACTGTTATGGCAGTTCCAAAACCTCTGCTTAAGGACAAGGTCAGAAGTGGCGTTTTTACATTGCGTTTTTAAAAACGTATAGCCGAGCGTAAATACGCACAAAATGAAGCCCTATTGAAAATAATCTAATATGCACTATAGCAATTCCCACAGGGTGCTTGCAAGCCAACATCCAAGCCAAGCCAAATTACATGACGTAATTACTTTGCATATTGTTGAGCAGTACGGCTACATTCTGCATGTAAATTGTTTTCCGCTTGGCTTTTTTTTTCACAATAGTTTACTAACATTCTTGTGAGTGGACGTAAGGAACTTACCCTGGTGGTCTAGCGGCAGCGGGGTCCACGCCGCGTCCTCGGCGTGGACGCCCGTCGCGCTGCTTCCTTCTCCTGTGCCGGCTTCCTTTAGGACGCGCGCCGCGCGCACGTTCGTTATTTAAAGGTGCCGTCGCGCTGGCGTCATCACGCCAGCGCGCAATTGGCGCGAAATTCGAAGGTATATAAAGCCCATTCAGATTACAGGACCTTGCCCGTTGTTAGGTTCAATTAGCTTGTTCCTGGGTGTTATTCTTGTGATTCCTGTCTTGATCTACTGTGTTTGACCCTTGCCTGCCTGTTACTACTCTGATCTCTCCAATCCTGAGCTTGCCTGTCTGAAACTACGTTGACCTCTCCAATCCTGAGACCTTTTACTGTCCTCTGACTATTCTACGATCTCTATCCTGATTTTGGCCTGTCTGATTATTCTACCTGCTTGTGCTGGCCCGGCCTGCCGGTTCCTGGTGGCTTCCTATCTTCCTTGTAAACAGTCGTGCCCCATTCCCTGCCAGAACTTACGCCTTGCACCTCTCATTAAGTCCAGGTGGCATCTGAGTAAGCTGAGGGCTCCTCCCGAGGCCAAAGGCGGTCACTTAACTGGTGAAGTCGAGCCGAGACCAGGGTGCTTGGCTTCTGTTCTGGTGTACGGTGCCGACAGTGACAGTGGAATTGTGGGGAATGAGAAAAAACAGAAATGCATGCTGGGAAATGAAAACTACAGGCTGAAAATTGCATATTATCATGCGTGTGTGGTTTCATTGGCGTATTTACGCTCGGCCGCATGTTTTTAAAAATGCAACGTAAAAACTGCACATGTGACCTTGCCCTAATTTGCTGCTTCCATTGTTTGTTTATTCCCACTGATTCATGCAATCTCAATGAAGGGAAGCCGCTTCTTTGCTTCAACCTATATTTTTCAGATTCTTTAGGATTTCATTTTCTTCAAATTCATAACTGAGCTCAGAAAAAAAAAGTACAGAAAAGCAGATGGGATGCAATGAATGTTGAACAGTTTCACACTGCCAAGAATAGTTCTCTGCTCCATGTGCACTGCTTGTCCAAACTTTACTCATACCGTGTTTGTATATTGTTGTAAAACTGCCCAAGGAAAGGATTATGAAATGGGTCCAAAAGGACATAAATTATGTCTGGCATAAAAATAAAAGCTGTCTATTCATAAGTCTGCTATTTTGACAGTAGGCTGCCCATTGTGACTGTTTAGAACACACAGAACATGGAATTAGAGCAGGCTGACCTCTCCTTTAACTAAGAAGTATAAGAAAGATGAGGATGGAAATACTATACAAAGGCCACCACCAATACAAAATTGTCACTTCCAAAATGCCGCAATAGCCCCTCATGATCTTTGGTTCACTGCACATACACTGGGCAGCTGTCTGTTGCCTGAGCAAAGGTACAACCTATATACAGTATTAATACAATACAAAATGTAAGATAATATGGAAAACACACACATGTTCAGTGTGCTTTAAGCAGATGTTAGGGGTCACCGCAAATCATCAAGCAGATACTTAAATTTGCCTGCCATAAAAAATAATGAACAGAAATAAAGATTTTTTTAATTGATTTCCATCTTTTATTTCTTACTGTTTTCCAAAATTGAGGTTTAAAGGTTCTATCTCTGGTGTTTGAGTATGGCAGCTCAGTCTGGCAGTGTAATTTATACTGGGAAAAAGTCTTTATTTCTGGTGAACTGTCTGAAAATAACTGAACTGAAAAAAGTGTATGAAGGTGAACACCCCCTTTAAGGGAAAAGCCCTGGGCACTTGTGCGTCATTTAGGGAATTGGAACTTTCAGGAGTAGGTTAGAGGGAACCTACACGAGCTATAGTGAGACAGTCTGGGTGAAGCTTGGGGACTGTATGCTGGACACTGCAAAGAAGTAGGTAGAAGGTTTTATTGGGAGTCTTTGGGGCAGATTTATCAAGGGTTGAATTTCATAGTGGAAAATACTTGAAATTCGACCATCGAATAGAATCCTCCGACATTCGAAGTCAAAGTCGGAGGATTTTATACATCATACGATCGTATTCCGATCGAAGTACGATCGTACTCCGATTGTATTTTGAATCGAACAATTCGAACGATTTTATCGCACGATCGTACGATTTTCCTTAGAATCCAAAAAACTTAGAAATATGTTCTGGCAGGTCCCCATAGGCTAACATAGCACTTTGGCAGGTTTAAGTTGGCGAAGTATTGAAGTTGAAGTTTTTTTAAAGAGACAGTACTTCGATTATCGAATGGTCGAATAGTCAAACGATTTTTACTTCGAATCGAAGTCAAAGTAAATTCGAAGTCGTAGTATCCTATTCGATGGTCGAAGTATCCAAAAAATTACTTCAGATTTCACATTTTTTAACTTCGAAAATTCCCTCAAATTCCCTTCGACACTTGATAAATCTGCCCCTATATGTGTGTGTCCAGAAAACCATGCCCTGGTCTGTAACCTGCCATCCTACAAGTAGCTGTTCAATAAAGTCTGCCTTCGTTCTTCACACCCCTAAACTGAATATAATACATGTCATTTTGGTCATGTACCTTGCACCTAGATTGTGTTATCACCTTGGATTAGATATATATCTTGTGGAATCAAGTCCTGGTGCTAAAGAAATGAAACCCTCATGGGAATTAATAAATGGTGAAAAAATAAATAAATGTTATTTGTAGTTTGTCTGTCTTGAGGATGGCTGCCCTGAGGATCCTTAACATTGACTACGGGTCAGGGCACACAGGCAGACCCTCACAAGGAAACTCCGGGGCAGGGATTTTTTCACCTTGTTTCCCCGTGGAAATGACGGCCATAGAGTTGTATGGCGGCGTGCGTCAAAAAAACTTTGCCGCGCAACAGAATTTTTTGGACGCCCATAGACTTTAATGGGCTTCAGCGACAATTAGAAACGGCTCAGATATGCCCATCCCTATTCGGGCGTCTTCGAAAAACAAATCGCCGGGCAACTTATCTCCCCGAATCTGCCTGTGTGCCCTGACCCCGAAGAACCGTTTTTTACTTATTAAGTCCCATGAGTGCTCTATTTATTTTTGTTTCAATGAGACACACACACACCTATATATACATTAAGAACATTCCACATAGTAAGTACATATTTTCACATTTTCAGTATTTTAACATTTACAAGGATTCAGTTGCAGAGTAATAAAAATGAACATCACACATATTTATACAAAATATTTATTCTGTCAAGTCAAACTGTACATTACGGTGGTCAGAAATATTAGATTCCACATAAGCATTTTTCACAGTGGTTAGTAAAATGTAGTGTTTTCCCCTTAACTCTCCTTTGTGAAACCACATGACATACATTAAAGGTGTCTGAGGTAATATACATTCCAGTCAGAGAGCTCAGTATATAATTAGGCAGGGAGTAACCTTTCCGTTAGTTCAGCTGGGAATATTTGCACTGGCTGCTGCTAAAGACATTTGCCTGGAATGTCATACAGAGCAGATGGACTGGAATCTGCAATCAGGTATGGAATTTATTATCTGGAAACCCGTTATCCAGAATGCTCCGAATTACAGGAAGGCAATCCCTCATAGACTCCATTTTAATCAAATAATTCAAATTTTTAAAATTGATTTCCTTTATCACTGTTATAATAAAACAGTACACACTTGAGAAAGGGGCGTGTAAGGCCCGAAACATGTTGTGTATGTTATGTAGTCTGAATAAATAAGTTCACAGCAGAATTGCTTCTGAAGTGCTCTCCTCAAATTACTACTATAAGGTTCTTCATAGGGATTGTGTTAACCCTGATGAGGATTGAAGCACTGATACACTGATCACTCCTAGGCAAAGCGTAAGAAAAACCCTCACTTGTTCCAAACCAGTACCTTGTACTTGATCCTGACTGAGATATGATTAATCCTTATTGGAGGCAAAATAATCCTATTGGGTTTAATTAAGGTTTAAATGATAAGTAGACTTTAGGGATGTCGCGGACTGTTCTGCGGCGAACTTGTTCGCGCGAACATCGGCTGTTCGCGTCCGCCGCAAGTTCGCGAACGTCGCGCGACATTCGCCAATAGGCGTTCGCGTCAAAATCGTTCGACCATTCGACCATTCGGTCGCTAAAATCGAACGATTTTCGTTCGATTCGAACGAAAATCGTTCGATCGAACGATTAAAATCCTTCGATCGTTCGAATCGAACGATTTTCGGATGTTCGAAGTTCGCGAACTGTTCGCGAACTGTTCGCATTTTTTGCCGGTGTTCGCGAACGGCGTTCGCGAACACATTATCGGCGGTTCGCTACATCCCTAGTAGACTTAAGGTATGGAGGTCCAAAGACCTTGTGTCTGAAAAACCCCAGGTTCCGAGCATTCTGGATAACAAGTCTAATACTTGTATGTTTTAGGTACTAGTAGTGGGGTAACAATAAATGACTCTAATGAAATGTGATGCTCCAAACAAAGCAATGGGTGTATAGCAAGCTTCCTAGTCCCCTCGCTTAGAACTCTAGCATTCACCTACTGTGTGTCTTTTAATAAGAGTTAGCGAAATCTCTACTGGGATTCAGGCCATGCTGGTGTGAGGCTATTATTATCAGCCTTTATCTAAATATTGCCAACATATTACGCAATACAGAAATATTGTTTATCGTTCACAACAATCCATGTATTAGTGGAGGTTATATTCTGAGACCCCTACCATACACACAGACATACAAACATAAATACAGCCATTAGGTCAGTTGTATCAGGAGTTAATTAACATCCCTGTATGTTTTTGAGTTGGGCCAAAAGTGATGCAATGGAAACTAACCCAAGCAGGTCTATTAAAGGAGACATATTATGCATAAAACTAGAATGTACCAGTGCATTATACTCATTTAGATATAGAAGAAATGTGCTTATAAAAGTAGTGTTTTCGGCTGATTTACTGAATATTTCTGCAAAAACTCTAATAGTCCCTCCCTTTTCTTCCACCTCCTGCTCCCTGAATTCCCAGGCTGTAAAGGGGAGCCGGCGGCTCTCAGCTCACTGCACTGTAGGACTGGAGCCAATCAGCAGCTAGCAGGACCTGATAGGGAACTGAAGCCTGTCTGTGCTTGTGTGACTGCAGGCTGTGATTGGCTGTCCCCCTCCTACTGTTCTTCTAGCAGGGACTGTTAGGACACGCCCACCCCTCATTTGAAACACAGACAGGGACCAGAGAACATCTATAGGGAGCTCCAATAAAGGGGTGATTTTTAGAGGTAATATTAATTTTTAGCACCATATAGAAGCAACACCATCTATTACTCATAATGGCCTAGAAAATTAAAGTTTTTTCATTTATCCATTTATCATGTCTCCTTGAAGAGTACAACAAAGCAGCAAAGCCATTCAGTGCTTCAAGTATTTATACTCTCTGCCCTCACTTTCTAGTGCTCCTGGAACACTAGTAAACGAGCAGGTCCAAATTTGTGGAGAGGCCACCAAGGCCTGGGCCTAGGGCAGCAAATTGTAGGGGGTGGCATGCTGCCCTACCACACCCACATTTGTTCAGAAACATGTGGGATGCACAGGAGATATGATAGTTTTTTAAATTTCCTGTGCCCCAATCCCCATTGCTCCAGTCCCAATGATGAAAATTTGAGCGAATAAAAGGGAGGGGACAGGGGTGACGAACAACAGTGGGCGTAAACATGTAAACAAGGGCTGTTTTCTCCACTATAGGTAAGCAGTGAGTTCTTGCCTTGACCTAGGGAATTTACCACACACAACATGCTCCCAGATAGTGGAGGCACAGGGTGAACTACTAGTTAATGATATAAATCAAAGGTAGTCAGCTTTTATGTAAACAAAATAGCTTATTGTATTTGGATCTATTCTGACAATGAACATCACATTTATTTTAACAAGTTAAGCATGTGATATATGTCTATTCATGGCATGCTAGGAAAATATGCTGAACTTTGAGAAATGTATGGTATTTAGTACCAGCATGTAGTTTTGATGAATGACTTTATAGTGCTAAAACTTCTATATCCACTTCAGGTACTACCAGTACATATACCGCGAGCTTTTTTCACCTCCATTAAATTATTGTTCTCTAGATATCTATGGTCAGATAAAAGCCCTAGGATTAAATACAATAATTTAATACGCCCAAAAGATAAGGGAGGCCTAGCGTTTCCAGACCCTTATACTTATTATAGAGCAGTACATCTGACTAGAGTGTTGGCATGGTATAATATAAAAGAATCGAAAGCCTGGTTAGACATAGAAAAAGCCCATGTTGACATCCCTTTAGAAAACCTTCTGTGGACTACTAAAGAAGTGGCTAGAAAATACGTCCGGAATCACCCCACTATCAGACCGTCTTTGGATGTATGGTTTTCCTGCAGGGAGGATCTTAACCTTGCCCCTAAGCCGTACGTACTCCAACCCTTGACTATGAATCCTGAGTTTTTGCCCAGTTTAGATCAGGGCACATTTGTAAATTGGAACTGGTATGATACCAAACCCACCAAATTGAAGGATTTTTTTAAGAGAGGGATGAGACTGTCCTTGACAAAAATACAGAAAAGGTGGGGGAGTCACCCTAGAGACCTTTGGTGTTTTAACCAATTATCCCATTATCTCTCATCTACTACTCGCATAGGTTGGGAAAGAGAAAATACCTATTGGGAAAATATCATGGAAGGTAAATCCCCTGCTAAGAAACCTCTATCTGTGATCTATAAAATGATTATACAAGCACAAAATCTTCCGGATCCTCCCTGCAAGAAAAATTGGGAAAAAGAAATGGGAGTGGAAATTCCTGATGAGACCTGGTGTAGTATTTTTAAGTCTCTACATAAAAGTTCGAGGGCGTCTAGGACACGGGAAACTTTGTTTAAATTAGTGACTAGGTGGTATTACACACCAATACGTTTATCTCAGATGTATCCGGCTCACAGTAAAGAGTGTTGGAGATGTAATTTATTTGACGGTACCTTTGCTCATCTTTGGGTTGATTGTATGAAACTTAAGGAATATTGGTTGTCAGTGGGCAGAACCATAAAGGATCTTACTGGGATTGAGATTGATACTTGTAACCCCCTACTGATTTTATTTCACTTAGATATAAAATCTAAGGAGATTATTCATAATGAGCTTTTCCTGCATCTCATCCAGTCTGCAAAGGCTTTAATTCCATGCAAATGGAAGTCCCCTGTACCTCCTACATATATTGAATGGATACACAAAGTGGAAGAAATTCGAAAGCTAGAGGAAATCGCTTATATTTTAAGAAATGAAAGTGGGAAATATTGGTTCATTTGGAAGCCGTGGATACTGTTTATTCAAGATAAGTAAAAGTGGACCATGTTATGCACAAGCTATGATTGCTAATTCCTAGACCAACATTTTCTCTTGCCCCCTATGCTACTATCTAGACCAATATGGTTTCAAATGTCTAATATCTGCTGTCATATGACTTGTTTTATTGATATGTGAATATGTACGCCTCACTTGGCTTCCGTACTGCGTCGTGATGTATGTTTTTTTTTGTATTATATAAACGATTGTGACGCTTCATCCTTATGTCCTTCCCCCATCCCCTCTCTCCTCTTTTCTTTTTTCTCTTCTGTTAATTTTCCTTTTTATTTCACAAAATAAATAAATAAAGAATATTCAAAAAAAATAGTCCAAAGTTTTGAAACTTAAGGAGAAGAAAGCAGCAAAGACTGATGTAACAGAAACGAATTTAGTCAACAATTAGAAAGCCCTTATAAATAAACTACATATACAATGAGGATGTATAATGCCAGGTGGAAGCTGGACATAAGGGGGTTAAAATAATAAAAGGATCAGAGGGGAACTAGAAACAGTGTTATAGATAATCACCTGCATATTCAACAGTGACCAAAGCAATAAACCCACAAATTAGAAGGCCCCAATGGGTACAGAAACCAAAAGGTGCTCCCCTCGGTTCCCCTGAGACATTCTATTATGCCTCTACAGTTTAGTACAGTTTACAGTAGATGCTAAAGAAAGCAAGATATGTCAGCATTCTCTGAATGTGATATACAACAGGACATATCCTGACACATGCTAATAAAAAGAATGCAACTAAAACCTCTCACAGACCAGTTAATAAATTATTCCAATATAATTGAATACATATGGGTCATCCATACAGTTAAAATGCTAATAAAAACAAAGTTATTCATCTAAAAAAAAATGCTAAAAGAAATCAGGGTTGAATACCAAAAATCCGAAGTTGTGTCCAGGGCACCGAATGCTGGCGAAGTTTCACTAGCGTTACTGCACCAAGCGAAGCAAATTTGCGCTAGCGTTGGCTAATTTGCATACAGCTGGAAGTTAAAGTACAATGGACGTATATGTTGCAGCATACACTACACTACACAAGCCCAGGAAACCTTAATAAAATAAAATTAAGTTGTTATATTTCCCTACACATGAGCCCAGTGTAAAGTTTATGTGCCATTTGTTAGGAAATGTAGGGGGGAAGCCGGTTACCCTGAAAAAAATGTACTCTCTTTTTCAGCCTATCACCCTGAAAAGGGAAAAGACGCTAGCATTTTTTGGGACTATTTTTTTAGGAACTCCTATCTACTCTATTGCACTTCGCCTGGTCTGAGGTGGCGAAGGCAAGTCTGGCGCAAAAGGTAACGTTCAGTAAAATCTGCATCATAATGAATTTGCGTAGTTACGTCCATTCGCCAGAGCGCAAAAATCGTCAGGCTTAGGGAGAGAAGTACCGCTAGAGTCTATCTCCTTCGCTAGCGAAGTTACGCCAGCGACCGCTAGTAAATCTGCAAACTACCGAAATTTTCACCCGTGTTTCCCTTTATTAAATTTGCCCCTAAGTGTCTCTCCCAGCTAGTACTACTGAGAGACTGACCAGCCTGGGTTTTAAGGAGTACTGATTAGCCACCTGAGGCTAATCAGACCCAGCTGGTCAGTCAGTAGCACCTTACTCTGCTACAGGGGGTTATTTACTAAACTTTGGGGCAAAACATTTTTTTTTTTGAGATTTATTATACCCCAATGCTACCAAAACTCAAATCCAAAAATCCGCCATCTCAGACCTGTTGAGGTCATGTATAAGTCAATAGGAGATGTCCCTAACCCAATTGGAAGATATTGTGGTTTACTCTGAGTTTAGACTGATAATTCAAAAAAACGTGGGGTTTTTGGGCAAAAACTTGCTAGATTTTATCAGTTTTTTTCCCGATTTGATTTATTCAAAGTATTTTATAAATAAATAAGGCAAAATTGGGCATGGTCAAGCTTTTTTTATTTTAACTATGAGAAAAATTCGGATTTTAGTAAATAACCACCTAAGTCTTCACTTGTGTAACAAATGTTTATTGAAAAATAAGTTGTTGGAAATCTGTTCTTTTTTCTGAAGGAGTATTTATCCTTAAAAAAAAGTATCAAAACTTGGACAAACAGGCGTGACATTTGAAGCTCTCAGTGTCATACTTGCTAAGTGTGACATTGTGACAAGCTTCCCAAGATTCCAATGATTTGTTTAATAAACTCTTATTCTTATATAAACTGATTATATGCTGGTGCAATTTACACTTTAGTAGTTTAGTAGTTTTTTTAATTAATACCATACAAAATGGTTTTAACCTAATATTTAAAATTAATTACCAGTAATGCAATTTCCCTTTCATTTATTATATTTTAATTAACAAAAAAAATCAGTTGTTATGCTTAAATATTACTTTAAAAGCATTTCAGATCTTGACAACTGGCAGCTTTTCTAGCAACAGCTGAATGTTTCTGATACCTCCATTGAGAGTGAAATGGATGCTATATTATAGCTTAAAAAATGTCATGACCTCATTACACAAACAGCCATCATTCCAGCAAACACAAAGGAAGGATAGATGCTTCAGATTAAAACATGGCTCATTTTCTTTCTCACTCTGTCTGGGCTTGCATTCAGCAGTCATATAGGAAATTGTACACTTACAGTCAAGGAAATATATAGTTTATTTTTGTAAAAATATGCTGGAGAATTTTAAGGGTTATTATATTCCAGCATAGTGCACCATATTTCCACAGGACACAATTGAATGCAACATTACTAAAACCTGCAACACACTAGGGCTCATTTACAAATGGCAAGTGAAGGGCAAGGTGCAGAGTTGTGTTCACCCAAATGCTATTCACCAAGGTACTTGTGTCAATGTACACACGTCTATACTTGCATCTTGCACTAAAATGCTTTGCTACATAAGGTGCAAGTTGTCAATTATAAGTTGCACAAGCACAAGAGAGCCCATTAACACCTGCCTTGAGGATATGACTCTACGTGTGCTCCATGTGAGTGTTAGATATAAACAAGCAACTGAGTTGCACCTAGCACATGCTAATATTGCCAGTACTTCAAATATCATAGCACTGAGTCAATCAAAACCAACTTGAGTATATTTCACCCTCAATTACACTGCAATTCTGGCTAATAATGTTGCACTATATGTGTTGTATACTTGTTTTGTGTCTGCAACACAATTCCAAATTAATTGCTGCATTATTCCATAAGTACTAAAGGTTTTAGGCATTTCATCTATCATGTGGAGTACGGTTCTTAGTGGTTCCTTCAGTGCTCTATACTGGGTCTAATTCTTTTTAATTTGTTAATTAATGACTTGGAAGAGGGCCTTGTAAGAAATGTTTTAGCATTTGCAGATGACACAAAACTATGCAGCCCAATTAATTATATGCAGGATGTTGCATCCCTGCAGCAGAACATTGACACAACTGGCAATCTTGGCAGCTAAGTGGAACATGAGATTCAGATTCAGCCAAAAACTTAACATTCCAATCTAGGGTGAAAGAATTTTTTTTTCATGTTTTTCAGTCTTGCAGTCCTATATTAATGCAAAATTTTGAAGTGTCGTAGCACATGGTTTACATTTACTGGTTTTAAGAAGGACAGTCAAAATGTGTTGTACTTCATAATCTAAAATACTTGTATCTTCAATTTGCTTTTCTTTACTTATGCTGTGTCTCAGTTAAAAGACAAGGAAAGGCAAAAAAAATATACTTTAATTAAAAAATGTGTACCATTTTTATAAGAAAACTGACTGTATGTAGTGAAATCCTCCCTTCATTTACTGCTGTGGAATTGTCAGATGGTCCCTAACTGCTGAGCAGGGAAACAATCATACTTATGAACAGCAGGGGGAGCCCCCGCCTTACTTACCAGCCATGCAGAATTCAAGCAGCTTTGTTTATGATGATCCCTAAGCAGCCCAGACCACACTGAGCATGTGCAGGGTCAGGGTCAGGCAAAGATGTTTAACAAAGTTAAACCCCCTGAAGCCAACTTCGAACGCATAAATTATTTGTTTGATTATTCTTATGGTGCAGTAAGTTCATGTTTATATTTAGTATACAAAATACAGCATGTCTAGTCTTATTCTATTTTAGACTTTACATGCCCTTTAAGGGTCTTCAGGGTATTTCTCCTAAATATGAGCTTGTCTCATGCCATATAAACAGCACTGCCTATATACCAAAAATGAGAGTTTAATTCTCCCATAAGGCATCATGGGCAGAGAAGGCATCACTTAGCATATATTTGCTAGCTAAGGGCTTTTTGGGTCCTTTCAGCCCTTCTCACCCTAACCAGATTTGGCTCCCCATTTTCCTAAATATGAGTAATTTCTCAATGTCTTAAAGATGTGGGGGCCAACTCATTAACCCCCTCATAATATCTACAGCTGTCTCATTAAACTCTTTCCTAGTTCACAAGTTCATGTTGAGGGCATCAATCCCCTATTTGAGCCTGAATTTAAGGCCCATCATAAATATTTCAATGAGAATCTGGCCATAGGGTTCATACAGTCTTTAACCTTTCCTGCAGATCAGAAATATTTTTTTGTAGAAAGAAAGTTGACCATGTATCAACTACCATAACCTTAACAAGATTTATGTTAATAACAGATACTCTTTTCCTCTTATACAAGAATATTTTCAATGACTTAAATATTCTTTAAACTTTACATCAGGGGCTTTCACAACCAACAGAGGGTTTGTTTGTGTGTGTGTATGTGGGGGGGGGGGCTTATGGAAGACCTCTTTTCGCACCAGATACAGCATTTTAGTATTTTGTCATGCCTTTTGGCCTTTATAATTCCCTGGCCACTTTCCAACACATTTGAGACTTTCTTGAAGTCTTTGTTGTCATCTTCACATCAGTCCTTTATAAAGCAATCATCTTTCTGTGTTAACTATGTTATCCACCCAGCAATATTTCCTTCCACTTTTTCTGACATTGCTATTCCTGTTGCTCAAGATCAATTAAACTTTTTGAAGGACATATTTAAACTCATACAAGAGATTATGGATAAAGCACAGCAAAACTTCAAGATCTATACTGGCAGTAAGAATTGTGAATTAAAAGTAAAAGATAAACTGTAGCTCTCATAAGTTAACATGACATAAAAGTACAGTATCAGGCCCCAAAAGAAAGTTGGGTCAACACTTCTTGGGTCCTTTCCAGATTACTAAACAAACTAATCCAGTGATTGATAATCTTCAGCTTCCTTCTTCAATGGTGACTCCATCCAATTTTCCATGCAGCTCTTCTCAAGCCATTTGTGTCACCATGTCTTACTATAGAGGCCATCTTTGTTGGAGACATTGTAAATGGGTATGCTTGATGCGCTGGTTCTCTCTGGCACCAACTTTGTTATGATCAAAGTTCTGATGTTATGCCCTCACCTCTTGTGCCCTTAAAATGAAATGTTTTTTTTTTACACAGGACTCTAAAAAGGCAAGTGATTATTCATTTATTTTCCTCAGTATAGATAAAAGTGAGGAAATACTCTAGATAAACTTCTCAAAAAGTAGGAACTAGTCACTCACTAGGGATAAATCTTGATTACAATGTTTACTGATTTGTTTAAAATGATATATATATTTGCTTGTGTCATCCTAATCTTCATATACGTATGCATAATGTTTATAAATATCTCTAATATAGTTTCTATGTTTAGCTAATATTTGAATTGTAACATTTTAGACAGTACAGTAAGTTTGCATCACCTTCTTTGATTGGTTGTTCAAAGGTTGTTTATGATTGGTGCTTGTATATTTAAATACCACTGTAACCTCAGTAATGCTTGCCCACAAAACACGAAACACCTGAAGCTACATATTGAGATGTTTTTTCATTAAATAAACTACTTTTTTAACTGCATCATGTACCATGTGATGTCTGGTTTGTGGCAGCTCCTATGAGACGATAAGAAAATAGACAAAAGTGGCCAGCATTATAAAAAGCCTTTGTAATAGTACACATTCCTTATCTTAAACAAGAAGTTAGCAAATTATTCACCATTTTTCTTTCTCTTTTAGACAATAGACAATAAAGGCTAGCAATATCAAACTCACTCTGTAGTAGCTTAGATCACTTATCTTAAAAAAGAAGTTAGTGTATTTAATAATGTAATTTTTTTTATAAAAAATAACAAGAAGGCGGCCTTGGTGTCAGGATCTGCCTGTACTTGAACCAGACCATGTGATCAGCTGCTTCTGCATTACTGTGGTGCGCCACTACAGAGTTTAGCTGTCGTGATCCAGTTTCCTTAAAAGACTTGCAGTATCTTTCCCTTGAGCACAGTTACCGCCTCCTCCTCCTAACTTGTTGACAGCACAGGATTGCAGTCTAACAATTTAGGTGCCTATAAGCCTGCCTCATGCAACAGTGTGTTGCTTAATCATTAAAGCTCCCCAGCCTAATCAATCATATTATTCTATTGAGCCCCTGTGATTCCCTACCTGTTCCCAGGTCTCTGTCTGTTTTTTGTTTATTGCCTTGTTCCTCCAGTCTCCATCATGTGGCTGATACCTGATTACTGTGGATCTCCTGGTTTTGACTTCCTTCCTGTTTTCTGACTCTGCTTACCTGCTGCCTGCCTAGACCTTAGCTTGCCTTTTGTACTCTGCTTCTCTTCTGCCAGCCCTGACCCATGGCCTGTTACTGGACTCTGCCTCAATCATTGGCAAGTGTTAGACTTATTCCTCAGTTTTTATTTTCCTTCTCATTCTTTAAAAATGCTTAATGAGCCATTGACAAGGGTTCACCAGGTTTTACATAGGCTCCTACCTGCAAACCACACATCTATGGCTAAGCCAGGCCATGGAATACACATTAAAGCACTTAGATAATTTCCATGCAGTTAAATTTAAGACAAGCTTCTATTTGCAAGCCTCTATTTGCAAGCTAAGGCCTTTTGCAAGGGCTTGCCCTGCAACTACACTTCTTGTGCGCCAGTGTGCTTCTTTTCTACTTGGATTGGGAGGTTGCCGTATCCTTCAAACACTGGGCACCAAGCTTATCGGTATTAAATATATGAAGGGTGTGCGAGTGATTATCTATCACAGGTTTTGATGTAGGAATCCACTTGATTCCTACAATAAATATTGGTTCTGATCAATATATATTTTGATTTCTGGCCATGCTGATCTGAATTGGATTTATTCAGAATCAACTGAATTTGAGATGATAAATCCCCAAATTTTTATGGTGGTATCAATTGATCAATAATGATTTTTAATAAATCAGTCATTTGTTTTTCAACTATTTCATATATGGTCTATACTGAAACCCATATCTATTAAGAAAACTCAGAATACAATAATGTTATTTTATATAGTTTCATATTCAAAGTAACAATTTGTATTTTAATTTACTGTTTCTCTCTTCTACTTAATGATAGACTAGCCAGCATATATCTTCTTGATGACAAAACATTTCTTCTGGGTTCCAAGTTTTTAAATAGCCATGAGATATGGTATACCACATTAAAGAAAGATCCCTATTCTAGAAAACCCTAGGCCCCAGTAAATCTAATATCTGTACCATAATTATTATCCATATTTCCTATTTTAAGAAATATGTTATCCAAAAAAAAAAGAGGAGCGCCACGATATAACTGCATGTAATTTAAGTTTCTGAGTGGAAATATATTCTGGCCTTCTAGTAAGTTTTCTCAAGCCTACTAGTTACAACATTTTTTCTGAAGAGTGCCCAAGCAGAATTCTATGCTATGCTATTGAAAGACATCGAAGCAAGATGACTCATACAGAAATATTATTTGAACATCTGCTCAGCTTGTTCCTTGCAGTGTATGCTGACAGTTTCTCGGAAAATGTTCCAACATTATGTTGCAATAAAACATACTGATTTATTTAAAATGATAAAGTATATAGTTTAAGATTGTTTTAATCTTAAACTAGAAGGTTTGATCTTAAATAAAAATATGGTCTTTTATATATGTTAACATAAACCCTAAAAGTAAAAATAGTCAAATGAAGCAAAAGCATTGGTAAGGCCTCATCTAGAATATGCAGTGAAGCTCTGGTCAGGTCTGTGCAAAATGCAAGGGCTGTGCAACTGTACTTTAGGCTGGTTGTACTTTAGATTCAAGAAAGGATTGGGTGTCTTTTTAGCAAGGAAGAAAATACAAGGCTGAAATTAAATCTTACTACAAAGTTGATCATGGGACTTACGGTATCTGATTGCCCTTGGAGTGTCTTGGAGACTCTTGGAGTCTGGAAGTAATTTTTGTTTCAAAGCAAATTGGAGAGGCTGCAGAAGGTTTTTTGTTTTGCCTTCCTTTAGATCAACTAGCAGTTAGGTTTCATTTAGTCAAAAATATTGAACTATATGGATGTCTCTCTTCATTAAATCTCAGTCGTTATCTTGTAATTTATTTATTTATTAGTTTATCCTTAATCTGAAGCTACAGTATCTCCAATTTGACTAGGATAACATTGGGGATGACCTTGAATTTGTATAGGTAACAGCTTTTTTTCTAATTCCCCTTTAATAAATACTATTGTATCTGTCAGTGCAACTGTTTCTTGGAGAGAATGGACTATCCAGTTTTCTTATGTCCATGTATCCTCTGGTATCAGTTACTCAATGGAGTATGAACCTTTTCTATATTTGTAAACAATCATCACATTCTCATTAAAGTATCAAATGTAATCAATCCAACATTACCAGTCTGATCTGAAGATATTCTTTTACACGTATACATTTAGATATTCTTCTCTGAAATCTCTCTAGTTTTGTAAAAAGAAACTGGCAAGGCTACATTTCATATTCTGAATGAGGTTCTACAAGTGCTTTATAGAGAGTTAGTACATTTCCACCCAAGAGAATAGTGTTGGCTCTGTTTGCTGCATAAGCTACATTTATTATCTGCAAGTACTACTAGATAATTTTGTTCAGTTATTCACTATGCATACCACTTTTATTATTATTTTGTGTAATACGTGGAAAATTACAGATACTCCAAAACCTGAAATTTCAACTGCAACACGGTCACAGTAATCTGGAGGCCCATGGGCCTTATTTGTGACCTCTATGGGATATTTATGGTCCCAGACTGCTCAAGAACTCTGCAGACATCTGTATATGATATCATCATTTTAATATAATCCAACCCGTGTAAGTACATTGTATCAGACAATTGGCCAAGTGGAATAAAAAAGTTGGAAAGCTTAAACATTAGATAATGTTAAGAAAATGAAGATTAAAAGAGAAGTCCTTTGCTGACCTAGTCTAGAAAGTAGAACACAATATATTTGTACACTTGCAGTGCTATATAAATACATATAAAAACATGTACAGTATATACTATGAAGCTAATTCTCACAGGCTTCAAATTACTTGGTTTGAAACCTTAAATTTAGAAGCTGCACAAAGTGAGTATGCAAAGCAAAGCAAGTGTAGTATGTGATCTAGGTAAAGAATACATCAAAAACAAAAAGTCTGGGAGTGCTAGAATAACTGGAACTGGCAGATTGGCTATTTTCCTATTGTTGATAAATGTGTGCCTCTGTGCAAAATATATTTTCCTTTGCACACATTTAATTTAGCTTTTTCAAACCTGGAATCTGTTTAGCCCCCACTCTGACAGTGGAAGAAAGATTGAGAATTTTATTTGCAATGATGCTCAGTGTACATAATAAAACTTCTTACAGAAAAAGTTATGATTGCACCAAAAGATTACGTTATCTTCAAGCATGTTTTAAAAGTGCATAATGCAATAAAGGACTTACAAAAAATATTACATTTTTATTTTGTATAACATTTCGTTAATTTTTATTAATTTTGCAAATTTTATTACGTCCCCCCCCAAGATGTGGGTACTTGGGACTCAGACCGAGGGTAGTGTTTGAAACAATAGGAAGTGAGCTGTTACAGCAGGCTAGCCACTTAACCTATTAATCAAGCTGTGTAAACTGATAAATTGTGTGAATTCAGTGTAAAATAAATGGTGTATAATCAAAGGTGCATTTCTCATTGAACTTAATTTTACACCATGCTTTGTGATCTCTGCAATCAGACCCTGTGTAAATAATATTATTGTTTAAATTAAACTACATTTTTACACAGCATTTTTATGGCACCAGAATCAGTTTGGCGATAGAGCAAAGGACTAGCTGAGGGTGTGTTTTGCATGTAACATGTTCTTTCCAGAAAGCAGTAAAGCACCACTAAAAATAGAACTACATTAACATTTTGATGACATGTATTCATCTCAAAAACATTTTCAGAATTAAAGCATGTTAGTGATATCCAGGAAAGTTGGTATTAGATCAAATGGAAAGGCACAATGGTTTAACCAAGAATATCGTGTTTATTGTCAATGCATATCTGGAAATCCATAGAACTTGGTGCATAGTTTTTGCGTGAATTACATTTTATTAATAAAATATAATAATAATAATATCTAAGTAACCATAATATTCTTGCATGCATTAATTTAACTATTTTTTATATTTTAAATGCAGACAGGGACAATGCCCTAGAAAAGGGTGTTCAGCATGAGAGCCTACAAATTCATCCAGTAGTGATGGGTGAATAAATTCGGCAGACACAAATTTGCGTAAAATTTCTGTGTTTCACCACAAGCAAATTAATTTCTCATACTTGTCTTTTTTATTTTTGGTGATAAGATGTCAAATTCCATCGTTCATTCTTTAGTAAACATGTCCCACTATTGTGAGTATAGATAAGTGCCTACTATTGCCCAAATAATGTCCCTTTTTAGAAACCCTATGAACTAATGTACACTGTTAAAGGGGTGGTTCACCTTTCAGTTACATTTTGGTATAGAGTAACCATTTATAAGCAACTTTTCAATTGGTCTTCATTATTTATTTATTTATAATTTCATTAATTATTTGCCTTCTTCTGACTCTTTCAAGCTTTCATATGGGGGTCACTGGCCACCTCTAAAAAAACAAATGCTCTGTAAGGGTACAAATGTAGTTATTGGTACTTTTTATTACTTATATTTCTATTCAGGCCCTCTCCTATTCATATTGCAGTCTCTTATTCAAATAAATATATGGTTGCTAGGGTAATTGGACCCATACTCCACTCCAGATGGATAAAGAGAGTACCAGTCCCTTTCCCCCAAGAGCTCATAAACGTTCCCCAAGTGGTGCTACCTGCCCCAAATATCTCTTCAATTTGACAGAGGTAGTTGCTCCCACAACACCTGTCCTCATGCGAGAAACTTTCAACACCCTTCCTCAGGCAGAACACACCGGAGGCTCAGACAGAGCTGGTAAAAGCACCCACAGCGTCTTGAACCCATAAGCTGGGCTCCAAAACTATCCATGCTGAGCACACAAAGCTTCTCTCAAATCAACAGGGCAACCTCCCAGCACTATCCGAAGTGTGAGTACATTAAAGCTCTTTCACATGGAATCCGGTTACCAGGCAGCTCCTTTCACAGTCTCTCTGCTGCCTCTAAACTCCAGAACCTCCATAGTCGAGCTACTAACTCTTAGGGCCTTGTACCCCAAGCCCTCCAAGTTTCGTCTTGCTCCAACCCATGCACTCACAACTGGAATGTAAATGGAAAGAGACTGAGCACATGGGAGCTCAGCTTTTTAAAGAATTTGTGCAACAGTGACACTTTCTGGCCAAACCAGAGTCCCATACTTAATGGAATTTAAGCATGTGTATTTGATAATAAAATTCATGTCTGGAGAGGGAGCCTGGTTGCACATCCTGCAAACGAAGTATTATGTTACTGCCTATTATGTTAATCACAAAACAGCTATGGCTTTTGCTAAACAGGGCAAACAGGGAAACTGAATCTACTCCATATTTGGTTATTGCATAGAAGATAATTAAATTACCAGTATATATTCCCCTTCACCCTTTCTCGTGACTGTTTTGTTAGCAGGAGTCTGTTATGCAGGGAATTATTTGTCCATATATTTGATTTCACTGACAAACTGCACATTGGACTTCAAACTCAGAAAAGCTAATACTTAAAACATAGGGCAAAACATTAAAATGCCTTGCAATGATATTACATGGTAATTTATGAAATACTGGGTTAAATGTTTTCACCACCCTTACAAACTCTTGTTTCTTTCAGAACTAAATTGTGCCTATAACCGCAAAACATTCAGATCTCTAATTGTATCTTTAAAATAGTTTTAGGGTTTCTTTGCTAGTTTGACATCTGCTAATTATAACTGAAAGGGGGCCTTTGCCTGGAGGGATTCAATTCTCAGGAATCAGACAATTGTCTGTGATTACTGTAAAATGTCCAGAACGCATGAAATATTTCTCATGAGAAACCAAAATCCCAGTAATATGTTATGAACTAAGCTTCTCAACTGACCTTCCATCCTTGCATAAGAAAACCATGTTTTTAGAGATTTGCTTCATTGCTGGAATTCTTTGGAATAATATGTGTAACCCAATAAATCATCTTTGTTAAACATATTTGGAAATGGGGAACAGACAGTAGTAAACTTGTATGATTCCAATAAAAGTGTGCTAGTCAGTTTATGTATACTGTTTCATAGGCCTATCCCTTCTCTCTGCTAAGAGGCAGATTTATTCAAGGTGGAGTTTCTTCTTTAGCTTGATTGGACCATTGACCATTGTGAAAAATAATCTCATCAATTGACGCCTATTGTATATTCATATTTGATGATTAAAAAGAGCTAATTCACCTAGACCCATGGACAGAAGTGCAATCAGGAGAGTGTCCCTTAGTGCACCCAGTACTTGTTTCCCTGGGATTGGCTTTGCCAGTGCTTGGAGGTAGAACTCTGAACTTCTAAACTTAATACATTGTACAGTACCTATCTAATGAGGCCTCTAGATTTAATCAGGATAAATTATGATCTGAAGCACTGGTGCACACACTTTACTCAATACATTATTTACCATGAAGTATAAGGATTGAGTTCGCCAATGACCTTCTGCACAAACAAAATGTGACTTGGTCACTTGGGGGTTACGTAAAAAAAGACACTAAGGGGTAGATTCACTAAAGGACGAAGTGGCTAACGCTAGCGACAATTCGTCAGCGTTACCTTTCCGCAGGGACATTGCTTATTCACTAACAGGCGCAGGCATCAATTCGCTAGCGAAAGAGACCATCACTAGCGTTCGTTCGTTCGCAGGCGACTTTTCACTCTGGCGAAAGGTCGTTACTCAGTGAATTCAGTAAAGTGCGGATTTTACTGAGCCTTACGTCTTTCGCCAGATTTGACTTCGCCACCTCAGACTAGGAGAATTGCTTAAAAGAAGCTAGATCTTCCTCAATCTTCTGTTATTTACATCATATCCTGTGTGCCAAAAATGCATTAAAGTTCAAAAAACCCTGGCGACTTTTCCTTTTTTTAAGCAGGATTGCCTGCAAAAGTCCTAGCTTGGACTTTTTTTTGGGTAACCAGTATTCTCCAGACACTTCATAACATATGGAACATTCCTTTAACAGTGGCCTTATTTGTAGGGCATTATATTAATTCTCTTGTCTTTATTAAGGTTCCCTGGTCATTTTTAATAAAAAGTGGTAACTTCAAGCATTTGCACCAACACTTATAATAAAGACCTCCATACAACTTTAAATTACCCACCCTATGCAAATTGACCTAAGCACAAGATCACCAGGGAATTTTCGCAAGGCATAAATGAACACTAGTGCATCTTCGCTATGAAATGCTCGCGCTTCCTAAGTAACACTAGCGAAAAGTTGCCAGCTTTGGCGCCCAGGACGAGACTTCACATATAGTGAATTGGCGTAGTCATAGCGCATTTGCGTCTGGGGAAATGGTGGGATGTGTACCAAGCTGACGCTGGTGAAATTTGTCTGTTAGTGAATCTACCCCTAAGTTTGCTCAGGAGCAGTAACCCATAGCAACCAATCAGCAGATAGGACTTACTGGTCACTTGTTTAAAAGCAGAAATCTTATTAATTGCTGGGTTACTGCCCCAGGCAAACTTTGTGACTTTTATTACATATGGTTTAGAAACTGAGGCAAACGGAAAATAATAATCCAGTGTAAAAAGTAAATAAGCAAGCTTTGCAGTTTAATGGGGGTGTAAAATCAAATGCTAAGATGCACAAGAAGAGGTACTATAAACAAATGAGTTATACTAATACTTGCCTACTTTTTAAACCTGACCTTGAATATTGCTTTAGTATGGGCAGTCCAGTCTACAAAAATATTGTATTCAAAAATAATCCCACATAGGATAATTAAGATGAAGAGTAACTGGATAGGCTCCAAGATCTTAATATATACATATATAGCTAAGAAAAGAGACAAGGGAAAGGTTGTGTTATATCATGAGCTTAAGGTGGCCACAACATGAACATGAGTTTTAGATAATGAGTGATATACGTGAATAACATTACCTTCCTGAAGTTGTAATGGATACTAGAATTCAAGAACACATGGGATAGATACAAAAGTGCAATTTTGCATTTAATAGGCATACAATATGTACCAGCTGGTTCTTTCTTGCTATCAAGTTCTATGTTTCCGCTTAAATAAAAATCTCAATTACAGTACCTGAGCATAAAATTGAGCTTTTTAAAGTAAACAAAATTACTACAAGAACAAAAAACTAGGTTTACACAGCCCTCTAAATCAGCCAGGAATATCCCTGGGAAACCTTTTCAGTGACTTTTAAAGATCAACATTTATTGCTTTAGGCAGTAATTATTTAAACAAAAGTAAGCTGATTTAATCCCAAGTGACCCACTACTTCCATTCTGTGACAGATCCAGATGCATTCAGGCCTCTATCCCTGCTCTGTCCTGGGCGAGTGCATGTAAAGTACAGAATTTATTTTCCAGTTCATCTTTTGCACATGGCCCAGCTTCATTAGGTGCAGGGGATTAATAGAAAAGCAGAAAATTATGGGACTTAAGTAACATTTTACTACTTTGACTAAATGTCTCTTAAAATGGTAGCATTACTACATTTGCAGGCAGTTTGAAAATTATTTACAGTGTAACTAACCATTTCCAGTACTGAAAATAACTGGACATGTGTCCATGTAGTAAAGCAGTACACAATACCTAATTAATGGCTCATAAATAATAAGAAACAATGATCCAGATTCAATTCAAATTCGAATTTTAAAATGTTTTTATGGTCAAAACTGTCAAATTGGACTAGGGAATTATCCAAACTTGATTTGAGTTTTTTTAAAAATTTGATTTTCAAGATTTATGATACACTGTCCCTTTAAGAATTCAAAATCTACTATTTGCCACCTAAAACCTGCAAACTTCATGTATAAGTCCAGCGACCAATTTGGAGATGTTTGTAATCTTCCTGTCATTCGAGTTTTATTCAAAGAAAAAACTCGAATCAAGTTTAGTCGAATTAGATTCAAATCTGATTCAAGTTTTCGGTCAGTAAAATTCATCAGAGTTTTAGATATTCAATTTTTTTCTTAAATAACCCCCCAGTCAAATTTCGAGTATTTTCGAATATAAGGGAGTTTAAAAAACTCGACCTTTGATAAATGTGCCTCGAAAAGTCATGGACAAGATTCAATTTGAGATGCAATTCAATTTAGAAAAAAGTATCCCATGAAAACTAAATTAAAGTCAATGGGAAACAACTGGAACTGAATTAGGAGAAAAGTGTTTTCTACATGAATTGAATCTCGTCCATGAGTTTTCACATGATAAACCATGAGATAACTTTTTCTCACTGAATTGAATCTGGCTCATTGTAAGAAATGTGAACTTACTGCATTATATTAGTACCTTTATCCATCTTTCTTTGCTCCTTTGCCCATTGCTTAAAGTGTTTTGCCAGTATGGATAACTGAGCTGTGTGATTGGTGTCATGATTTTTATATATTGTCCATATTATGTAATAGAACTACCGGTTGGAGGAGTGTTTAAACTAGGCAAGGGGGGGTGGGTGAGATAAAGAATTATGGGGAAGCTAGTGTAGACGGGGCAGTGGGGTTAGTAAGGGGTCATGGGGGAGGAGTGAGGGGGGCATACAGTTTACCAGCTAAGGAGGTCCCTCTGTTACAAGGAAAACAGAATAATACTAACTTAACGTATAATTCTTCACTAAGTAATGCACATTTCAAAAGTAAAAGTAGTAACCTCCGCTGTATGCTGGCAAATGCACGGAGTTTGTCAGGTAAAATGGGAGACCTAGAATTAATTGCATGCTCTAAAAATTATGATATAATTGGTATCACTGAGACCTGGTGGGATGAAACATGTGACTGGATTGTGAATTTAAATAGTTACACCCTTTTTAGGAGGGACAGAGGGATTAAAAAGGGAGGAGGAATGTGTTTGTATGTAAAGCCTGAATTAAAGCCATGCGCTAAAGAAATAAAAATAGCTGGCACTGGTGAGGGTGTAGAATCACTCTGGGTAGAGATTTTGACTGGGCAAAAGGTAACAAAAAGAATTATCATTGGTGTATGATATAAACCACCTCGTATAATTGTCGAGTATGAAGCCCAGCTACTCTTGCAGATACAAGCGGCTTCACAGCTGGGTCAAGTTGTTGCTATGGGTGACTTCAATTATCCAGACATTGACTGGGGTAATGGGGTTGCTAAGACAGAAAAAGCTAGTACTGTAGGTTTGTAAATATGCTGAATGACAACTTTTTATTCCAGCTCGTTCAAGAACCTACTAGGAATAACTCTCTTTTGGACCTTGTAATAACTAACAATACTGAACTCATCTCTAACATTTGTGTGGGTGAGCATTTAGGGAATAGTGATCATAACATGGTCTCCTTTGAGATTCTGTTGCAGAAGCAATTCTATAAGGGAGTAACTAAAACACTAAATTTCAGACGTGCAAACTTTGACAGTATAAGGGCATCTCTGCAACATATTAAGTGGGAAATGCTTTTCACAGGCTTAAACACAGAACAAAAATGGGAAGTCTTTAAAATGCTGCTTGATAAATATACTTGTCAGTATATTCCACTTGTAAGCAAGGAACGTCGTTGCAAAGCAAAACCTTTTTGGTTCAATAGAAGCGTTGTGTTGAGGTGGGTAAGAAAAGACGTGCTTTTAAGGCTTTCAAGTTAGCTGGTACAGCCGAAACATTTATAAGGTACAAGGAGGCCAATAAATCATGCAAAGAAGCTATAAGGCAAGCTAAAATTGCTATAGAAAAGGATATTGCAGCAAGCAGTAAAAAAAATCCAAAATTATTTTTTAAATATGTTAATAGTAAAAAAATGAAGCAGGAAGGGGTGGGACCCTTACTATCAGAGGGGGGTCAGCTGGTTGATAAAAACAAAATAAAAGCGCAGATTCTGAACTCATATTTTTCATCTGTCTACACAAATGAGGAACCAGTAAGTGAAGGTTTCCTTCTTAACAGTCCCAATTCTAGTAATACAACTAATGATGCATGGTTCACACATGAAGAAATTCAAAAGAGACTTGAACATGTTAAGATTAACAAAGGTCCAGGGCCAGATGGTATTCATCCCAGGGTAATTAGCGAGCTTAGCTCTGTGATTGCCAAACCTATTTACTTAATTTTTCAGGCATCTGGCATAGTGCCGAGAGACTGGCGAATTCCTAATGTGGTGCCTCTATTCAAAAAAGGATCCCGTTCTCAGCCTCAAAACTATAGGCCAGTTAGTCTGACGTCAGTGGTAGGAAAACTTTTCGAAGGGTTAATAAAGGATAAGATACTGGACTTCATAGCAAATCATAATACTATGAGTTTGTGCCAGCATGGTTTTATGCGTAATAGATCTTGCCAGACTAACTTAATTTCTTTTTATGAGAATGTAAGTAGAGACCTCGATTCTGGGATGGCAGTGGATGTGATTTACGTAGACTTTGCTAAAGCATTTGATACAGTGCCACACAAAAGGTTACTGGTTAAATTAAGGAATGTTGGCCTGGAACATAGTATTTGTACCTTGATAGAGAACTGGCTAAAAGATAGACTACAAAGAGTGGTGGTAAATGTAACATTTTCTAATTGGACCAGTGTTGTTAGTGGAGTAACACAGGGCTCTGTACTAGGTCCCTTGCTTTTCAACTTGTTTATTAATGACCTGGAGGTGGGCATTGAAAGTACTGTTTCTATTTTTGCAGATGATACTAAATTGTGCAGAACTATAGGTTCCATGCAGGATGCTGCCACTTTGCAAAGTGATTTGTCTAAACTGGAAAACTGGGCAGCAAACTGGAAAATGAGGTTCAATGTTGATAAATGCAAGGTTATGCACTTTGGCAAAAATAATATACAGTAAATGCAAGTTATACACTAAATGGCAATGTGTTGGGAGTTTCCTTAAATGAATGGGATCTAGGGGTCTTTGTAGATAACACGTTGTCTAATTCTGGGCAGTGTGATTCTGTGGCTACTAAAGCGAATAAAGTTCTGTCTTGCATAAAAAAGGGCATTAACTCAAGGGATGAAAACATAATTATGCCTCTTTATAGGTCCCTGGTAAAGCCTCATCTGGAGTATGCAGTTCAGTTTTGGACTCCAGTCCTTAAGAGGGATATAAATGAGCTGGAGAGAGTGCAGAGACGTGCAACTAAATTGGTTAGAGGGATGGAATACTTAAATTATGAGGGTAGACTGTCAAGGTTGGGGTTGTTTTCTCTGGAAAAAAGGCGCTTGCGAGGGGACATGGTTACACTTTACAAGTACATTAGAGGACATTATAGACAAATGGCAGGGGACCTTTTTACCCATAAAGAGGATCACCGTACCAGAGGCCACCCCTTTAGACTAGAAGAAAAGAACTTTCATTTGAAGCAACGTAGAGGGTTCTTCACAGTCAGGACAGTGAGGTTGTGGAATGCACTGCCGGGTGATGTTGTGATGGCTGATTCAGTTAATGCCTTTAAGAATGGCTTGGATGATTTTTTGGACAGACATAATATCAAAGGCTATTGTGATACTAAACTCTATAGTTAGTATAGGTATGGGTATATAGAATTTTAATTAAAAGTAGGGAGGGGTGTGTGTATGGATGCTGGGTTTTCATTTGGAGGGGTTGAACTTGATGGACTTTGTCTTTTTTCAACCCAATTTAACTATGTAACTATGTAACTAACTATGTATATACTCGAGTATAAGCCGACCTGAGTATAAGCCGAGGTACCTAATTTTACCTACGAAAACTTGAAAAACTTATTGACTCTAGTATAAGCCTAGACACAACTACAGCCCTGTCTCCCAGCAGCGCACATTCTGCCAAAGCGATCCCCCAGCGACCGGACTTCTTTGCAAAGTTGATGGTGACAGAGAATTGCCAAACGGATTACTGTGTGCATTGTCCCACTGTCCCACTACCATGTGCAGAGGGTGCTGTGTGATATTGCCATCACTGTTAATCTTTCATTTAACCAACAGAGGGCGCTGTGTGATATTGCAGTCACTGTTATTCTTTAATATAACCAACAGAGGGCGCTGTGTGATATTGCAGTCACTGTTATTCTTTCATATAACCAACAGAGGGCGCACTGTTATTCTTTCATATAACCAACAGAGGGCGCTGTGTGATATTGCAGTCACTGTTAATCTTTCATATAACCAACAGATGGCACTGTGTGATATTGCAGTCACTGTTATTCTTTCATATAACCAACAGAGGGCGCACTGTTATTCTTTCATATAACCAACAGAGGGCATTGTGGGATATTGCAGTCTCTCCCCAAGTGAACTGTTGGTATAGGAATGATTAAAAGTGACTGCAATCTCAGCTACTGCCCGCTGACCCGAGTATAAGCCGAGGTAGACTTTTTCAGCACATTTTGGATGCTGAAAAACTCGGCTTATACTCGAGTATATACGGTACATTTGTTAAGGTTTAAACTTTCAATTATATGTCCTAGTTATTGGTACATAGCCTACATTTTTTTCAGTTTCTTTTGGAATAGTTACAATTTTCGATCGTGCAACTGCTTACTGGTTCAGTATGGCGTATGCTTGTGTAGGAACACCATGTTCATTGTGCGAGTGTGCCTTTGCCATTTTAGAACATTCTTTGTTTTGATATCATCTTAGAGTTCTATATTCAGAATTGCTCTGTGGTGTACTTGATATTGTTTTTGTTTATGCTCCTAATTATTTATTTATAACTCCTAATTACGCTTGTTCCTTCTTTGATCTGGCATTGGCCCCTAGCCTGTTAAATAGAGTAGCACAGTGTATTTTCCACTGGATGCTATGCATATCGGGCAGATTTTGACCACAGAACACAGGTATTTGCATTTTCTGGTTGAGATTCACCCCATGCACACAGTAACAGGCAGTGCAGGATGGATCACCATGAATGGCTGATAGCATTCATGCCTTTTCTGGGTCTGTATCATTTCAAACCGTGTTTCATTTCATATGCATCAAGAGGTCCCATCATGAATACATAACTTTAATATGGTTACTTCTCTTTACTTTCCAGTGATTTTATAATTCACAAATCCTGTATAAACTGGGATACTGGCTTCTTGAATGTGTTCTCTGCTTTCTGCCAGAATCCATCTTACCAAACATGCCCATCTGGAATGATGGCTTGCACCTCTCGCTCAAATAAAAATCTACTATTACTGGTACTGTTCATCTACTATGAATTCCTATATGTCCTCAGTTTAAATAAAGCTGATACATTGTCCCATTGATCTGGAGTGGAGCTGATGTAAAATTTTCATGTAATTTTTCTGAATAACTATCACAATTACACATGATGAAACAGTCAGCAGACTTCACTCTAGAGAACCATATATCTCATCCAGTCATCTGTAATGTGGGGGAGGCTTGATGGAGCATTTACTTTGTTAGAATAACCTAGCTACAAAATTACTGGGAAGACATCACCTATCCATTTCTGTAACATTGTTGAAAAAGGTCACCCAAAGAATGATTTGGTTTTCATATACGTATTAAGAATGTTTCTGCTACTATGAAGTCCATCATTAAGCTTACTAATAAGAATATCTCAGATAGCTTTTAAAGATTTTACTTTGGTTCCTGTCTTTATTTATCCCAATCCCACCTAAGATTTTATCTTGAGATCCTTAAGCATCTGAACACATTGTTGAAGCAAAGCTCTCTCAGGTCAGGTTTAGTACATTAAATTAAATTTTTACAGTAAATTATGTAAACTTAAGTTAATAAATTAAGTTTGAACACAATTATGATGTAAGTGATCTTGAAATGATGAACATTTTTAAGACACCCATCCTAATCTACACTTCTCATGAGTAGACAGTATTTGCATACTGCTAAACAATTTAAAACCAAGCAAGGCGGCTGGGCTTTTTCTTACATTTTAAATTCCACATTATTTGCAGGCCAGAACCCAAGAATTCTAAGATCAAACTTTTCTCTTTTGAATCTTTTGGTATTCAGTTTGACACTATCTTGAACAAAGGAAGTTTTCTTCAACCTCAATTTCTGCAAAGCCTGGAATACTCTTGATGCTGCTCTTGGTGGAAGTATGGTAGGATTGTTCTACAAATTTCTATTGGTTGGCAATACTAGGCATCATTTCTAGAGGTCTAATTTGGTATGCATTAGGTTTGTTTGCTGTTGTGAATCCTTTTCCAGATGCAAAGCCTTTAATTCTAAGCATAGACTTTCAAATGAACAAATCCTTACCTAAACACCAGGCAAACAGAGAATTTGAAGATACAGGGGCAGATTTACAAAATTCGAGTGAAGAATTCGAATGTAAAAAACTTCGAATTTCGAAGTATTTTTTGGGTACTTCGACCATCGAATTGGTTAAATTCGTTCGAATTCGAACGATTCGAACGATTCGAAGTAAAAATCGTTCGACTATTCGACCATTCGATAGTCGAAGTACTGTCTCTTTAAAAAATACTTCGACCACCTACTTCGGTAGATAAAACCTACCGAAGTCAATGTTAGCCTATGGGGAAGGTCCCCATAGGCTTGCTTGTGATTTTTTGTTCGAAGGATTTTCCTTCGATCGTTGGATTCAAATCCTTCGAACGAAAAATCCTTCGATCGATCGATCGCAGGATTTGCGCAAAATCGTTCGACTTCGATATTCGAAGTCGAACGATTTTAGTTCCCAGTCGAATATCGAGGGTTAATTAACCCTCGATATTCGACTATTGATGAATCGGCCCCACAGTGTACACCATGTTTGGTCATTGTAAGGTACACAGATTTCCAGAGCACAGATAATCCCCCTGCCTAATGGACTTTTTGTTTATCTATTTGCATGGACCAAACACTGAATAGCGTCAGTTTCCTCATTTGCTCTGTTAACTCAATAAATAACAAAAAAGAACATACATCTTTAGAGCAAAAACTATGTTAAGTGCAAGCCCTATTCATTGAACTCATGTTAAAAATATGTTATACTGTCCCTTTAAAGAGAGCTGATGTCAGTGGATGGCTCTCCCACAAGATGTAAAACTATTAAAGGAGTTAATAATTAATATAAAGCGAGTCTATATATTATTGCCAAGGTGTTTTTTTTACACTATTTATATAAGAACTTTCCATGAATGATGTATTGTTTGTGGTTAATTGGGAGAGTTGTTTTGTTAATCTTTTTACAGAGAATTTGTGCACCACCTGTCATGAAAATGACCTAACAGAAGCTTGCCAGAACACAGGACAGAGATTCACATTGCATTTCTCACTTTATTATATAAAATCCAATGACAGCAACAAATTTGTCTATGGAAGCCACAAAATAATAAGTCAGCTTTAAAGTCCCAAGCAATTAGAAACGTCCAAAATAAATGATGGCCGAAGAGTAACTGAAGCTGTAGATCTGACTTGCAGAAGTTCTTTCCTCTCTCTCTCTCTCTCTCTGAAGACTGTCTACCAAATCTCTGCTGGTGGCTCCTTTTTCCCCCTCTATTGACCCAGCCTACCAGTAAATCCCTATTGTTTGCATGTAGGTAGGGGAAAGAGTATTGGATGATGATGTGATTATCTTCCCCTGATGGCTCTGCCTATTGTTCTTCTGGTGGTAGATCGGACAACAGACATATTGGAGCCACTAGGGAATCCAAACTTCATGTCATTTCTTTATAGAAACTCAAGTTTTTGTTTAGCAAGATATCAAATCATTAGTAGTGTTCACATATCCATCACACCACCCACTATGAAAAGCAAAGAGATCACAAGCATTACCTACACAATGGAACAAATGGACACTGTGAGCATAAGGTGGGGTTTTTAAATAATTCATTCCAGTATTGTGGTGTCCCCTTTTATTGTGTAGAATCAGGTTTGTCTGTTGAAAAAAAAGACATTTATAGTTATTTTTGGAAGCTCAGATAGTGTTTATGCACTTTTTCTATGCAAGCCCAACAAAATGAGCTCATGTCAAAGAAGGAGGGGGTATATTTTCCATGTAACTATAAACTTTAGAAATATAGCTTTTCCTAATGTACACAGTGTTAAAGTCAAATGTATTCACAAAAGGAAGCACAGTCGTTATACATGTTAATGTAAATACTTTTTACCTGATGAAAATCACAAGAAGACCATATGGTACTTTATTGGAAACATATGGATAAGTACAAATGTGTTCCCCATCAATACCCATCGCTTTGAATTTAACTTAAAAGGTTTCAGATTATACAGTATACAGCATCATATTCGTTTTATAAGAAACCTAGCCTGTGGCAGCATAAATTCATTTAGGCATTATACACAAACAATCCTTAGCCTTTTAACTTTAAAAAGAGCAAATATTATTAGTACAGGTATAGGATCTGTTATCGAGAATACTCAGGACCTGAGGTTTTTCGGATAGTGGATCTTTCCGGAATTAGGATCTTCATACCCTAAAGGGGAACTATCACAAAAATATAAATGTTATATAAGCTTCAGCATACTGAAATAAGAAACTTTTTACATACAATCAATTAAATATTCTGCATAGTTTCTGAAATAATCAAGTTTATGTTCACTATCCCTCTCTAAGCATCTGTTTCTGGTGTCAGATATTCATTGATAGTTAGATCTAATATATCTTATAGGGGGGCCTTCCTCGCAGATGGCGGGGGATGCATTTATATTATCTAAGAAAATATGTCTTTCAGGAAAGCCTTTTAAAAGAGAAGCTTTCTTAATCTGCCTAAATGTTTGCGTACTTCTGTAACAAGATATAGGACTACAGTATTTGCAATTCATATGGAAACCCCCACTGCTACTGATTGTCATAGCACAAAGTATGCAAATGTTATGGCTTGTATATATCTAAAACCTACAGCACTATACTGGAGAATTTTTAAAGCATAGCACCAGAAATCAGACGACTGCAAGGCAAAATAGCTGCTAAAAGTTACGTTTATCCCAAATATTTATGGAATGTACACATATGGAAAACTTCAGAAATGGGTAAATATGTCTTTTTATTCCAACTACCATACAGCAAAGCTCTGCTAAAGCTAGTTATTTTTATGATATTTTTTAAACTACTTGAAATTCCACCTTTTTATTAATCGTATATCTTTTATATCCTTTATAAACTGATACTGATACCAGCACCACAGGAATGCTTGCCAAAAATCTCCACAAAAGTTAATGGACTACTTCACCTGCCATACCATTCACCCAGATTAACTGCACTGCAAGTAGAAGCAAGGTAAACTTAATTTAAACTTTATCTACTTCCTGGGACCATTACCCATAGAAGTTCTGTACAGAACTCAATTAGGCAGGGAGAATACTAGTTAAAACCCAACTGTTTGATCAAGTTAAAGTGATACTAACACTAAGGGGCCGATTCACCAAGGGTCGAATATCGAGGGTTAATTAACCCTCAATATTCGACTGGGAATTAAAATCCTTCGACATCGAATATCGAAGTCGAAGGATTTTAGCGCAAATAGTTCAATCGAACGATCGAAGGAATAATCCTTCGATCAAACGATTAAATCCTTTGAATCGAACGATCCAACGATCGAAGGATTATCCTTCGACCAAAAAAACTTAGGAAAGCCTATGGGGACCTTCCCCATAGGCTAACATTGACTTCGGTAGCTTTTAGATGGCGAACTAGGGGTTCGAAGTTTTTTCTTAAAGAGACAGTACTTCGACTATCGGATAGTCGAACGATTTTTAGTTTGAATCCTTCGATTCAAAGTCATGGTCGAAGTAGCCCATTCGATGGTCGAAGTAGCCCAAAAAACACTTCGAAGTTTTTTTACTTCCAATCCTTCACTCGAAGTTAGTGAATCAGCCCCTAAAATTTTTTTTTTCCAAAATATTAATCTACATCAAAATTTACCTATAGGTCATGTTGATCGTTTTCCCACTGACAGTTTCCAATGCTTTTGTAAGTAATTGTCACTTGAAGTTCCTTAACCTGACTGTTGTGCCTACCTGACTGTTCCTTCTTATCTTGTCAGTTAGAGTTTCTAATGCTAACAGGCTCCTGCTGCACAAATATGGCAGCCCCCACATAGAGGAACGGGTTAGTAAGAAAGGTCATGTAAAAGCATCAGGCAAATACTTTTATGGCAAAATTATAAATAGTATTCAAAGACAATGTTATGATATATAATAAAAAACGTTATTTTCTGATGTGAGAATCTCTTTAAGCGTATGTTCTTTTTCCCTACATTTTTCTTTTCTTCAACCACATCCAACAAAATCTTCTGTGGGAAGTAGAGCATATAAGTGAAGAAACTCACCCTTCCATATAGTTTCTTTCACCAACTTCACAACAGAATTCCAACTGTAAAATGATTCACACAAACCCATGTCCGCCACCTGAACCCCAACTTGTTTAAAATACTGGATGGAAGTTAAAGCCTGCTGGCCCTCATTACTCTTGGCTAACAGTAGAAATTGCATATAATGACAGGGTTTTGTGCTGATGCCACATAAAGAAAGTATAAACAGTACCACTCAAAAAATAATAATAAATAAATCAAAAATACAAAAATGTTTTTTTGAATTAATTACAGAGGATTTACTCACAGTTCACCCCAGTCCCGAGGTGCAAGTCCAAAACACTATATCCAAAAGAGATGTGACGACCTCCAGTAATAAAGAAACAATTTTTATAAAAAATTAGAAAAATTTATTAGGACATGAAAACCTAACCTAACAGTAGCAATTGTCTACTCTGCCTACATGAGTGGCTCCCATATCAGTTCCCATTACACCCTGCCTCCTCTCCCTAAAGCCATAGCACCCCATCCATTGCCTGTGCCACCAATGTGTTCATACTGGAACTACTTGCCTATCAAATAGCCACCAGTTCCTTAAGTTCCTCCAGTAGACCACTCACTAAATGGCACATTCAGACATATGTCCAGCAAATTCTTGCATAAGGCACTAAACTAAACAAATAAACACTTCTAAATCAGGAACTAAGAATACTACCTGGTTGATCTACCCCCCCCAAACTGTCACTGTCTCTAAACAAGACACTAGAAACATGCCCCCCCCCGCCTGTCAAGGTCTATTTCTCCCCAGTAAAGGCTAACAGCTCACAAAATAACACTAATATAGGCCAAGCTAGTGGGAGTTGTTACCACTATAAGTGCCGTCTCTTATTTTGCTGATAGTAGTAAATTGTACAAAACTATTCATTCCATGCAGGATATTGCCACTTTACAGAGAGATCTAATTAAACTAAGCATCAAAGTGACAAATGATGTTCAATGTTAATAAAGTAAGGTTATGCACTTAGGTAGATTTAAGATGCTAGCCGTAAACTATATGAAAGTGTGTTGGAGCCTCCTTAATTGAGAAGGCAAAGTTACTCAGTGGCTACTAAAGCGAATAAAGCACTGTTTAGCATAAAAAGGGCATTAACTTGTGGCATGATATAATGCAGCCTCTTTATAGATCCCTGGTAAAGCCTCACCTTGAATATGCAGAGCCCTTTTGTATCCCAGACTTAAGAAGAATATTGATGAGCTAGAGAGATTGCAGAGAGAGGCAGCTAGAATTGTAAAAGGAATGGAAGAATTGGAAAGACTGTCAAGGTTGGGGGTGTTGTTGTGTTTAGATAGGTCTGCACATGACTGTGTACTAGTGTTTAGAAGGGTTAAACTTGATGGATTGTTGTATTTTTTAACACAAATTAACTACTTAACTATGTAAAATTTATCCACCTGCAGAATGTAAATTATAAGACATTCTACGCTTATAGTATATCCTTCTAGTGACCACCCAAATTTAGATACAAACAGGACCTTCTTGTGCACTTTATAACCAAACTAAACCAAACAAACCCAAAAGAAAGACACTAGTGTACATATATTACTAAGATATACTCATGCTTATTGATATATTTATATCTAAAGTTATAGTTCTCTGACAATAATGGCAGCATATCAGTGCCTATTGTATACAGTATATCCAGTCAAACGTCACAGAGGATCTCAAAGTTATAAAGTGTAGGGAAAGAGTGCAGAAGTGTAGGATCACAATGATATAGCCTTCAGATAACTTCCAACAGCGAAAAGTTATAATCAGACAGACACAAAGTATAATTATCAGGCTAGCGCTGAACACAGATAAAGTGAAAATTCAACTGATGCCGAAAGGGTTAAATTGAGTTTTGAGTTCCCTCTTGAGAATAGCAGAGATAACATGATTTACATCCTCTTCATGAACTTAGGGGTAAATTTACTAAAGGGCGAAGTGACTAACACTGGCGAATTGTTTACTAACGGGCGCAGGCGACAATTCGCTAGTGAAAGAGATAGACAAGAGCGCTGATTCGCACTCTAATGCTCTGGCAAATAGACGTTACTCTGCGAATTCACTAAGATGTGGATTTTACTGAACGTTACCTCTTTCACCAGACTTGCCTTTGCCAATGTGTGCAGGGCATTAAAACAACTGTATTGGCTTTATTTAGGTTCCCTGGACATGTCTAGTCATCAGTGGAAATGTAATGTATTAGCTGCAACATGTAACATACAGACCTCCATTCAAGTTTAAATTTCCCACCCTATGCAAATTAGCCTGAGCGAAGTTCCCTAAAAAAGTTGTGCTTGGCAGGTTTGAACACTAGCGCTTCTTCACTTTGATTTGCTCACATTGCCGCAGTAACGTTAGCGAAAATTCGCCAGAGTCCGACGCCCAGGATCAAACGCATTTTAGTAAATAAGCGTTGTCTGAGTGAATTTTGCCTGGCGAAGTGTTGCGATGGCTGCGAATTTTCGCCGGTTAGTAAATTTGCCCCTTAGTCTGTATACACAGAATGGCTGGTCATCCAGAAACACTTTCAGTTCTTGAAAATGAAATAGTGGTTTAAGTTATAAATCATTTTAGCTTATGGACAGGTGTATTGTAAATGGACAGGTGTATTGATATGGGAGCTTTTGTCAGATAAACTACATTTAACTAATATTTGTGATGACTTTATTAAATACAATAAAGTACAAAAAATTTAAATCACCAATACCAGATTAAAATATGACTTTTGGCCAATTTACCGTAAACCCTTCACTTTTAGGGGCAGATTTATCAAATTTCGAAGTTATGTGAATTTTGTTTTAACTCGAATGAATTTCAATTCACTCACAACTCGAATGAGAGGTTATTTATAAAAAACTCGAACATCTAGGGGCACATTTACTTAGCTCAAGTGAAGGAATAGAATAAAAAATACTTCGAATTTCAAAGTATTTTTTTGGCTACTTTGACCATCGAATTGGCTACTTCGACCTTCGACTACAACTTTGACTTCGAATCGAAGTACTGTCTCTTTAAAAAAAAACTTTGACCACCTACTTTGCCACCTAAAACCTACCGAGCATCAATGTTAGCCTATGGGGAAGGTCCCCATGGGCTTTCCTAGCTTTTTTTTATAGAAGGAAAAGCGTTCGATCGATGGATTAAAAAAAAAGATTTTTCCTTCGATCGTACGAATGAAGGAAATGCGGTAAATCCTTCGACAATTTAAAAATTTTCTGTGCCTTTCCCTTTTTTTGTCTTTAATAAATCAAGACTATTAATGGTTTCAGAAAAAAACCTTTCATGTTTGTTTTTGTCCTCGAAACATGAGAAAATGCCAACTTGATTTTTGAGAATTCAGACCCTTAGAATGGTGCCTGGCAGGTCATTAACAGCAAGGAGGTGAAAGACAATTTAATGGCACAACAGAAACCATCCATTATCCATCTAGAATGTTTGTTAATTGCCTAAATCTGTATTTGAAACTCCACTGTCATAAATCCTTTTTAAATGATTCAGAAAGACAATGAATGTCACAGATTACGAGGGCGATGAAACCTGCTTTAAGAACCAAGTATTTATTCTTCTGGATGAAACATTATAGCTTTGGTTTTTGCATTCAATATTTTAATAAAGAAAATGTTTTGCAGTGTGTGTGTGTGTGTTTGTGTGTGTGTGGTTCCACAGAAACGAATACTTTGTTGAATACAGCACATATAATTTTTGTTACTGGTTTGCTTGTTTGAGGTTTTCAACCACTAAGTCCATAATCATCCATGTCTCCTAAAGCCATACACCAACCATATGTATTATAACACTTCTTGGCATAGCCATTGTGGTTATATCGGTTTGCTGTCATGCTTATGTGGACAATTTTATTGTACCAAAGCTACACACCACCACAACATGGTATGCATGATACTAGTAATTAAGAGGCAGATTTATCAAGGTTCGAAGTGAAAATTTGAATTTTCGAATTCGAATTTTCAAGTTTTTTTATGGGCAAAACTGTTATTACAATTTGATTCAAATTATTTTAAAAATTCAAATAAAATTTTCAAGATGTATCATACACTGGCCCTTTAAGAACTCTAATTCGACTATTCGTCACCTAAAACCTTCTGAATTGCTGTCCTGGAAGCAATTTGGAGTTGTTTGCAGCATTCCTGACATTCAAGTTTTTTCTGATCCTATTCGCCCAAGTTTTGAAAAATTACAATTTTAATTAAATTTAGATTGGTTGAATTTCAAGTTCATGGGAGTTTTTAAAAAACTCCCATGACCTCAAAATTTGACCTTTGATAAATTTGTCTCTACATATTTAATATTTTCTCAATGTGCATTGTTGCATTCGTTTGAAAACTGAAATATATTGTTTATTTAAGGACTACAGAAAGGAAGAACTGAACCCACAATTTGGCAGCTGTAGCATTTCAATACATGTTGAATATGGATGAATTGCAAACCGACAAATCTGTAATTCTTTCAGTTCATGTCTCTGCCACTGATCGCAGCTTTGTGTGATTAGTTCATATCTAGTTATACAATTTTCCATGAATGATATGGTTATTTAAATGTATTATATTTTTAAAGTATGAATGACATATTGTGACTTTTCAATAGCAGCCTGACAATTTTAATTCACTGAGGGTTAGTGACAGTGTTAGACATGTCAGATATTGTATTTCAGCCAGCCAGCAATTTCATTATGACTTGCTGAAGAATTACAGTCAATAATAGGAAATGTTCTGGCTGGCACACTGTTGATATAAGCACGCAATGCATCAATTATTTCATGTGGACTCCCATCAGGATTTCTTTTTCATTTTATTTGATAATTATGACAGGATTCTTAATTTTTATTGCAAACTGTATTTTTGGGGCAATGAGAGACTCAATGTCATTATTTTACTTTATGTTACAATCTTGCTTTGTCTACCAAAAGTCTACCACAATCCATGGCCCTCATAGCACTAATACCTAAAAAAGAAAAGGATCTCACACAATTTCACCAAATACCACTGTGGGAGAATAATAGTTTTCCCCAGTAGTAATGGCCGAATTTTCAACAGCGAATTTGTGCCAGCGTCAAAAAAACGGATGCCGGCGTCAAAAATGAGATTTTTGCTGCTTCGCGAATTTCGCAGGAAATTCGCAAATTTTTCAAATTCGCCCATCACTATTCCCCATCTGAAAAATGTAGAACTACAGGAATACTGGTACCAAATAGTAGATGACTTGTTTATCGAGGGAGTATTTAAATCCTTTGGCCTAATACAGGCTAACTTTGATGTTAGAACGATCAGTACTCTCGCATATTCGGCGCCGATCCAAGACACCATGTGAGGACTACAGCGTTCGTTTAAAATTTTTTGGCTTTATTTCAACAAACACATAGATGAGGGTTGCAGCGGTGGGTGTACAGGGCTGACTTATGCGTTTCTTGCCGGATCCCCCGGCACTTCCTAATTCTAGAATTAATATTTAAATTGTTAAATTTTTACATAATTACTGTGAATACCAAGGTTATAAAAATTTTTTTATGATTAATATACTGCAAAGAAAGTTTTGTTAAAACAATGGCAAGTCTCTTGAAAATTCAACTCGACCTTTTGATCTGCCCCCTAAAGATCAGCTAATTTCTCAAGGACATGGGGTTTCTGGATTAGGATAAGAAATTTGGATCTCCATACCTTTTTAAGTCTGATAACAATCGCTTAAGCACTAAATAAACCCAACAGATGTGTTTTGGCACCAACATGGATTTATGTAGCTTAGTTACCATCAAGTACAAGATACTGTTTAATTATTACATCCTTATTATATCCTTAAAAAGGACTCTATGTGAGATGGCCTTTGCATGTCAAAATTCATTAAGCTCAAAAAAACTTAAATAAAAAAAAAATTGGCTGGTAAATTCATGTAGGAGTTGATGGGAATTGTATTTGCAAACAGTACCGTAACTAGAAGGGGGCGGGCACTGGTGCGTGACGCGCAGCCGGGCCCCCGTCCCCCTCCGTACGGCCAGAATTGCAGGGATTTTAGTGGCGCGCGGCGCTGCTGGGGGGCCCTGAGGGGATGCGGGCCCTGGCCGGCTCGCACCACCTGCTCCCCCAGTAGTTCCGCCACTGTTTGAAAATGGACTCATTGAAAATGGACAGAATGTGATTTCACTACATTAAAACTCTTTTTTTTAAACAAAAAAGTTTTTTTTGGACCACAGAACAATACATGTTCAATACAACAGCAAAACAAACTATTGTAATTACAAATAAAATTTAACATCACAGTAAAACTGGATCTGGTCTACACACTTTTATCTACCTTCCCCAATAACAAAAGGCACATGTATCTAACTTCACTATAAGACAGAATATAAGGCAGAATAATTTGTGTACTTAGATATCGCTTTACCTAATCATACCACCCTCTCCTGTTATCCAATTTAGCTCACTGGCTTTCCAAGATAACCCCCAATTCTGCAATTCTCTAGTCCCTTTGTCTAACTCCCAGTAGATAATATATGTCTAAGCACCAATTCCTCTGACATATACTATGTGGTAAATCTAAACACATGAGATATTTCTTGTTGTCTCTGGGGAGACAGTGTATGAACCTATTTTTTCCAGGTCTTAAAGAAGTTTTCAGTCTGGTATTCCCAGATGCTCACCTTAAACCATACAAGTCACACTGAACTGGCTCTGCGAATGCTTCCTTCTCCTGTTTCATTTGCATAACTTTGATGGGATTGGCTGGCAAGATTTAGCCAATAGGAATTAATACAAATTAAACAGAAGGGGACAGGCATGCACAGTAACCAGTTCAGTGTCAGCTTCCTGTATGGGCAGAATGGACTTCCGGTGTCAGCAGAGGCAGCAGAGAGCAGAGGAGAGAGCCTTTTCGCAGCAGTATCCATTTAAAATCATAAAGACAAAATGCAAAACTGTTTCAAATTTGACTATGTTCTGAAGTTGAACCTCCCCTTTTAAGCCAGTCCATATGGTACATAAATTCCAGCGTTGGAGGTATATTTGAGGTCCAGCAGTTTAACATAGCTTTTCTACTAACTGCTGAAACTTTATCCTTCCGATATTTTATCTACCTTTGAAATTTTTGCCACATCACCAAATATTTCCCATGTGGGAGTAGGCGATATATTGATTTGTAAACTAGTTTTACAGTAATGAGTAACTTTGTCCCAAAACCTTCTTATAGGTAAATAGGTCCAGGTATCTGCTTTAGGAGCTGAACATTTTGGGCAGCAGTCCGTCCAATTCCTTTTTTCCCCAATTCTTGTGAAAAATAACCCCTATAATATTTTTAAGAACAAATGTTCTTTTTTTAACACTTGTATATGATCAATGCTTGTTTAATTAAAAAAAAAAAACAGAACTTTCGATTTTTGATAAATGGGCCTCTCCATGTTAGTGAAGTCATTCTGTCCCCCAAAATTCACAAACAAAGCCATGTGTGATTCTTTAGTACAAGTAATTAAGTTATTTATAATATACATGTCACTTCCTGCAAGTTGTGAGTAATGGATCTCTTAATTTTAAGAAAATGCTTCACTGGAATTACACAAAAAGACAAATGTTTGCATCTGCTTGCTGACTTGTAATGTTTCTATTATCCTAATCACATAGCAATAACATTCAAAGTCTCTCTTTGGCATTATTAACGTTTTCCAGCATTTTGTTTAAATTACTATAGTATGACATTATTACAAAACAGATCTAAGTTGTGTGTGTGTGATGTGAAAAAACATGTTCTGTCCACTTTGTTTAGTTTTATAAGCCACAAATACAATTAAAATTATATGGGGATAATTTAGATTCTACACAACAACTTCCCACAGAACATCTGGATCAGTGTTGTTGTTCCATTGATTAAGAAAGAAAAGAAGTCAAATGTTTGCCTCTCCAATATTTCTCTTTTATCCTCTGTAGACAGGAACATTTCAGGTTGAACTTGGTCTCTAATAACTGTCTGAAAGTGGTGAAATGATGCCAAGAAAGGGTTGATATAGTATGCACTGCATTTGAAAATATTATGCTATATAATTAAATTACCTTCGTAATTCCAGCCTTACATTAAGAGGGTTATTTACTAAACCTCGATTTTTTCTGGTTGAGGTTTTTTGGCAAAAACTGGCCATCTCAAATCTGTCGAGGTCACGTATAAGTCAATTCGAAATGCCCCTTTTACAATTGGAAAATATTGGGACCGGGGTTTTGCCTGATAATCTGAAATAATTCTGAGTATTCGGGCGATAGCCTGAAAAAACACTGAGCGATTCAGGCGTCAAATCTGAAAAATTTATATGATTTGGATTTTCGCACTGTTTTATCTAGTTTTTTCCCGACCTGACTTTCCGAGTTATTTTATTGAAAAATAAGTTAAAATCGTGGATGGGAGTTTTTGGCTGAATAGGTCAGTTTTCGATTGAATAGGTCCGTATTCGGCCAAATTCGAATCGTACTAATCAATATGGTGTTTGTGAAATTTTCTGTGCTTTCACCAAAAAAAAATGCTGCCAGATCGCTCATCACTAGTTATCAATTCAACAAACAGCAATTCTTTAAAAATCCTTTATTTGGGTAATCTAGGACAAATACAAATATGCTTATACTGTAACCAAATGGATATGCTCTACACATGTCAAGATACAAATAATTAAACATTTTCAATAAGTATATAACTTTAACTTTCCATGTAATGAAAGAAGTAAAAAAAATAAATCAAAAGTTAATATGCCGAGATATAGAAACCTCATTACTGGCCAATTAGTTTGTATAAACATGAGTATACAAATATAAGATGTCTTGTATGTGAAGTACACATGGTGAAGCTTTAGCACAGTTAACAAATACTGTATGTATTTAACATAAAAATTGTAAGAATTACCGATACAAATATCAATTAAACATTATCATATTAGTTAAAAGTAAACCATGGTAAAGATGGTAGATGTCTTAAGACTAATGATAGTCTTGGTTACAATTTAAACTGAATTACATTGTAAGAAACGTAAAAGGACATTTTTGCAATATTTGGTGAATTATATCTACTTTTGTTACAGGTATTTGCATTTCTCCATTATGCTCCATGTTGTGCTTTTTTAACTAAAGGATTTTGTGATTTGTTAAAACAAAGTTACACACGTACATTGCTTCATTATCCCATGTACATTAGTTTAGCGCATTGCTATGCCTTACAGAAATGGGGCAGATTTACATATCTGTTACATATCTGTTACATATCTGTTAGAAGAATATATAAGCAAGAATATATATATATATATATATATATATATATATATATATATATATGTGTGTGTGTGTGTGTGTGTGTGTTTATGAATAAAATGATTTGCTGTAAAAAAATTAAAAATGATATATTTATTTCTTCTTATGGATTAACAATATGTATTTTTATTCTCATAATTCATAAAATAAGCTCCCCATTTAGGGCCTCTATATAAAATAAGACAATTGGCAAATATGGGTTTCCTATTTTACCTTTTTTGACTATTTATAAACATATTGTTTCCCCTTGTTTTGAAAAATTTTTTTTTGCAACAATGATGCATAATTTCAGTCTGCTGTAAAGAAATTCACAACGGAAAGCTAAAGGTTAAAAAATACATGTAAATGTTGCCAAAATGGTATAGTAACATATAAGTAATATTAATATTTACTAAAATTATAATATTGTCATAAATCTTCATTCCATTAGCCTTAACTGTTTTACCTTGCATCAGTTTTCAGTGCTGTGTGTATGTGTTTATATTTTGCCAAAACATACAGATAAACAGTAGAACTACATTTTTCAGTTTTTTACTTGAACATCTGCAAGATTCAATTAGTAGGACCTTACTGGATACATTTAATTGGAATGTATTTCAATTATGGAATGTATTGGAATGAAATTTGCAGTCATAGCCATTCTAAAATCACTTATTGAGTTCCTGATTTACATTATGCTAATAGGTTATAATATATTCAAAGACATGCAAAAAAAAATCAAGATAAAAGGTTTGCATAATGATTACAGGGTGGAGCTATAGGAATCAGTCAAAAAATGTATTGTATGATACTGTAGTAGAGCGGAGACCCGGCAATTTGGTTCTTCTCTGCATTTGAATTCACTATTAGGTCTTTGTAAAGATGCAGATAGCTTATGTATAATTAACATTGTCATGCAAAAATTTGAATATTTATTAAAAAAAAACACTCTGGAGTCAAATTTTGTTTCTTCTGGAATGTCGGGTGATTATATGTAGATCTTGAAGATCTGTATATATAATGTTCCTATATAAAACAATAAGTAGACTTTCAGGGTAATCACAAGTATACATTTTGTAACATTTGACAACATTTATTTACAATACTGTGAAATGTAGATCAGTCAATAAAGATTTAAGCATTTGATTTTATTGCTTGGTGTACAACAGAGTGACATGGAAACATCTGAATGTGGTCCATAATTATGTAAATTATATGTACATACCCCGGAAACTACAAGTGCTAGGAATACACCTATGTTGCATAAATATATCCACTTTATGCTGTGAACTGTTCCCATTTTTTCTTCCTTGGTGAATTATTCAATTATATAGTTTATAATGAAGAATAGTGATGGGCGAATTTATTCACCAGGCACAATTTCGCAGTGGATTCCCGCGATTCGCCGCCGGCGAATAAATTCACCAGCGAAAATTCTTGGCGTCCGTTTTTTTGGGCGCTGCGCATTTTCGCTGGAGCAGTTTCGCAAATTTTTCACTGTTTCGCGAATTTCGCGTGAAGCAAACCGGCCCAAATTCGCCCATCACTAATGAAGAACTAGTGAATTTGCAAATGATCCTCATATGAGATATTTCAGTATACGTCACATTCTTGTCAAAGATTGGAATCATGTAATAATTACTACTTATCAGGGGCGTAACTATAGAGGAAGCAGACCCTGCGGCTGCAGGGGGGCCCAGGAGGTATAGGGGCCCCATGAGGCCCTAATTCATATACAATTTCAATAAATTAGAGAAACAAGTCAACCTCTAAACATTTTGGGGGCCTGAAAAATTATTTTCTGTGGGGCCCAGTAATATCTAGTTACGCCACTGCTACTTATGGAATCATATAGTAGCATTGCTATTTATTCCCTTTGTCCATTCTGGCACCCTAAAGGTGGCCATAGACACAAAGATCTGCTCGTTTGGCAACATCGCCAAACGAGTGGATCTTTCCCTGATATGCCATTAACGAGCATGGCTATATCGGGGTAATCTGATTGTTCGGCCGTATGTGCCATGGGCTCCGGCGGGATCGGTCGGGTCAAAATCAAACCTGACCGATCGACCAAACGACTGATCTCCACCGGACAAAAGATGTCGCCACACACGATCCGAAAATCGTACGAATCCTTGATTCGTACAATAGGATCTGTGTGTCTATAGTCACCTTTAGTGGCAGGTTTATTTATTTTTGAGATCATGTTAAAAAAATTGATCAGAAAAAAAAATCTTGACTTTTCTTTCACAGTCAAGTAATGTGGTAAAAAAGTCAATCACAAATAAAAAATAAATGTTTCCATTTGTTTTCTATGAGCCGAAAAAAAATTTTATTGGTGGAAAAAAATTACATAAAGTTGCTTAAATGCTGATAAAACACTTACCAACTATTTTCATAGTTTCCTGGCAGGTTTTTCTGAAGCAAAGTATTGCTTCAAAAAGCAATAATTCAATAAGTAAAATATTTGAGATTAAAAAAATGTAATGCAAATAAAAGCAAGATCATTTTTTTTGTTGTGTTATTTTAAATAACAAATATACAATCTCAAAAATTAATAAATCGGCCCTTCCTTCATGCAATACATCCATTGGCTGGACAAGGATTTCATATAAGCTTTGTTATGGCCATTAATCTAGCATGACAAAGGGAAATGGTGTTTGTAAAGGTTGTATGTTGGAGTGTATTTTACCAAAAAAGCACAGTTAAGATTACTGTTGTTGTACAGTTAGGAAATTTGGAATGCTAAGATAATTTCTACACTTGAGTAACCCTGTTATTTTAGCATCTGTATCATTTCAACCAATGTACATTTCAATTTCAAAATGTATTTTAGGCATATGTACATTTTAAGAAATTGTTGTAACTAATTTTATTCCAAACAATATAGATCTAATTAGAATGTAAACATTTTGATGTGGCTTACATTATCAAACAGAATCAAAAAAGAGGTAAGAACGCTCATTCATCAATGACAAGATCAAATTCCAAGAACATAATGGTCATTATCCTGCATAACAGAAGACTGAGCGAACCAGATAATAAGGCACAGATTAATGAAGGCAAACATCAGAAGGTGTTCATTTCAATAGTACAGAGAAGTCTTCAGGAAGCAAAGTGCAAGGGTCATGTAACATCTCATAAACCTCTGTTAAGGCAACAAAACAGGTTTAAGAGGTTTGCTTGGGCCAAGAATGACAATAAATTGTCTGTTGCAGAATGTGTATTGTTGACTAATGAAGCCAAGTTTGAAAGCTGTTTTTCTGGCTTTAAAGTTTAAGAGATTCATAGAGTGACTGGGATTCTGAATTAAAGGTGCTACCACAGTATTCTTCAGTGCAATGGTCTGGTATGATGCAACAGGATAATGATGCTAAGCATACATTTAAGATCTGTCAGAATTATTTGAAGAAGAAAGATTAAATAAAATAATTACTGTAACCCATTGAGCGGATTTAGGATGAACTGGACAAATAGGTCAAGGCTAAACAGCTAACTCTGTACAGATCATCATGGGCACTAATGCAAGAGTATTAAATTGAACGTTCATACCTGGATACCTGGAATCTTTACTCAATTTAATACCATAACCATAATGTGTTTTGCTATGATCATTGTGAATATTTTAATGAAATATTTTAAAGATTTAACCTCTTTTTGTTGACTTACTAGGTGATGTAGTGCATCACTACACAACAATTAATGTTTAAAGCAAGGAATAAAATTATATATTTTTTTATAAAAATAGTAGACCATTTAAGACATAAAGTGCTTTACATTATTTTAAAATGCTGTCTTTCCCTAAAACTGCAGTACCATAAAATGAATACATATACACTCTGGGGGTTATTCACTAAAATACAATTTTTTCTGATGTATGAAAACCGTGACTTTTTCTGAATTTTTCAGATTTGGCGCCCAAAAAAGTCAGTATTTTTCATGAATTTGGCAGAAAACACTGAAATGTTAGAATTATCGTATGAAAGCCAGTGCAGACAATAATATCTTAAAATTGCAAATAGGACCTCTGCCATTGACTTCTACAGGACCTTAACAGGTTGAAGATGGAGTATTTTCAGGTTCTGACTTTTTGCAGCCTTGGGGTATAATAAATTATGAAAAAAAATTCAGATTTCAGAGTAAAAAACTTTTAACATTCAGACTTTAATAAATAACCCCCTTTCTGTAGCTATCTCTTCTAAAAATGTTTTGAGAGTACTGGTATTAGATTGCAAGTCAAATTAAGAACAAAAACCAACAACTACAGCGCTTTTGTAGTATTTGTGCTCCAAAGCACTAAAGGGGGTTATTTATCAAAGTCCGAATTTATCTCAATATTTTCTACTACAAACTCCGACCAAATCCGCTCTGATTTTATACGCATATTTATAAATACATTTTCCCGAAACTGTGCTTTTCGGGTCAAAATCCAATTTTCAAGATTTTTTGGGATTTTTTTTATCCGATTTCCATGAATTTCACGATTATTTCCAGAATTTTCACCCAAAAACTTCGGGGTATTGCACGAAACCCAGCGCACATCAAAAAATCCTTGGGACTCCCATTGACCTATATGCAACCTTGACAGGTTGGAGATGCCAGATTTTCAGATTCAGACTTTTCCAACCTGAGGGTTTGATAAATTCCGAAAAATTCATGATTTTTCAAAAGTCTGATTTTTTAACAAAAAAAGTCACAAATTTTTCGTGATTTTTGCATTCGGAGTTTAGTAAATAATCCCCTAAGACTTACATAAGAATTGAATGGTGGCTTTCAATTTCTATTAGTTATATATAGGATAAAGGTACATCACTAAACAATAATTGATCTAAAAAGTATGTTATATTCTGTATTCCAGAATGACTCATTGTGTTAATTGAATGTAATGTTTTTGGCTCATACAGAAGATAAAACATAAAAGTAAACACATAAAATATAGGTGTATTACAAAGGATGGTTGTACTGTTTTGATGGTATCAGCTTCTATGGTCAGCAAAGTCCAGACAAAAAATTGTTCCTTCTACTGTTAATCCCATTTTGAACCCCTCCTAAAAATTAAGAAAATGAACATGATTATGTTTGCAACAGATTTTTTCATAACATTCATGGCATTACATTTGAACAGGGGGGAGTAAAATTCGGATGTGTGAATTTTGAAACTCAAAAATTTGAACTCGAATTTACTATTCGAACCTTGTTAAATCTGCCCCATAATGGCACCAATTCACAATAACACAGAGAGCAAGCACAGGGAGAGAGAATGTAGACATAGATTAGACATTATATTGTAGATGCTCTTACAGTAGTATGCCCATCCATAATACAAGCATTGTTTACCTCAAGCAGTATCTTGGACTTTACTTAAAGGGGTTGTTCACCTTCAAATGAACTATTATTTGTAGTTTATGAGCTATTTCGCATTTTATCCAGCAGCTCTCCAGTTTGCATTTTCAGCAATCTGGTTGCTAGGGTGCAAATTATCCTAGCAACCAGGCACTGATTTGAATAAGAGACTGGAAATTAATATGATAGGGCCTGAATGGGTCAGTGACCCCTATTTGAAAGCTGGAAAGTGTCAGAAGAAAAAGACAAATCATTAAAAACTGATAAAAAGTAAGTAATGACAACCAATTGAAAAGTTGCTTAGAATGGGCCACTCTATAACATACAAAAAGTTAACATTCTTTAAGTATGACCTCTTTGCATGAGAACATTCAGTTAAATGAGCTTTAAAGGATTGGTACAGCATAAAATTCTATTTAGTCTTGACATTATATGATTTTTTTTTCATCTTTATGGATCTATACAAGACAGCAGGGGGTGTTTCTTTGATGTTCTAGAATGTTCCTTTTGGAATTTTTATTGAACTGGATTAGTTAGTCAAGATAAAACTTTTTTTAACTGAAATGTTGTCTCAGTTAAAATGTACAGTATAAAAGTAGTTTACAGATGAACCATTGGGAGAATTTGTAATGTAAAACATAATCAGATGTATTAGCACTGTGTCATGACAGAAAGCCAATATGACAATGCTTTTGCTGACAAACTCTCTGTTAAAATTGAACAATTATAGTTTTCATCTCCTATGAGTTTTTGGGCACATTTTTCTGATAGACTTTTTAGACTCTTGATGCATGGGTCTGTTTCTAGCCTTTATTTATTAAAAATAAAAAAAAACATTCTGTCGATTGGAAAACAAAAAGATATTATAGAATCACTTTCAGAAAGTCTCCTGGTTTTCTGACAATTCCTTTAATAACATATGCTTCTTCATTAAATTAAAACTTAAAGGGGTGGTTCACCTTTAATGTAGCTTTTGTTATGTTATAGAATGGCCAATTCTAAGCAACTTTTCAATTGGTTTTCATTATTTATTTTTGATAGTTTTATAGTTATTTGCCTTTTTCTTCTGAATGTTTGCAGCTTTCAAATGGGCGTCGCTAACTGTAAGGCTACAAATGTATTGTTATTGTTACTTTTTATTACTGATCCTTCTATTCAGGTCCTCTCCTATTCATATTCCAGTCTCTTATTCAAATCAATGCATGGTTGCTAGGGTAATTTTATACCAGTTACCAGATTTCTTAAGATGCAAATTGACGAGCTGCTGAATAAAAGCTAAATAACTCAAAACTTTCAATAATAAAAAATGAAAACCAATTGCAAATTGTCTCAGAATACAACTCTCAATATCATACTAAAAGTTAACTCAAATGTTAAAACCCCCTTTAACATTTTCTATAAAAAAATAAACATGTTCTTTAGGATTTGTTTTAATAAGAATAGAATTCCTTTTCAGAATAACAGGTTTGCTTCTAGCATCATAAATGTCAGCCACCAATAAACCCTTTTCTCTAAATCTTTGAACTCAATTTTAAGATTATTTTGGGAAGCTGGAGGCTTGAGTCTCAGAGGGGTCAAGCTGCAGTGTTAATCTGAAGATAGACACAGGTCACCTCAGGCACCAGACAAACATTTTAATTTCAGAAATTTACTGCAGAAAATGTTGTCTTTAAAAACAACTTAGTAGCCCTCATTTGGGTGGCCTAGTAGTTTAAGGTAAATTTGCCTTGAGTAGGAACATTTATTTTTTGGTCATTGTAGGAACACTTACATTCTGTCACTTTTAATTATTCTTGTAATGATTTTATTTTTGAATTTCATGGTTGTGTGATTCTTTGCAGATTCTGCATACTTCCAGGCGGTAAGACAGATTTCGGATACTGTCTTGGAAAAAACTTGTTTTTTTTAAAATGCAACCGTTAATAGTGCTGTTCCAGCAGACTTCTGCAATGAAATCAGTTTTTTCAAAAGGGCAAACAGATTTTTTTATATTTAATTTTTAAATTTGACATGAGGCTAGACATATTGCCAAATTCCCAGGTGCCCCCAGTCATGTGACTTGTGCTCTGATAAACTTCAGTCACTCTTCAAGTTGGAGTGATATCACCACCCTCCCTCCCCCCCCACACCAGCGGCCATTCAGCAAAACAATGGGAAGGTAACCAGATAACAGCTCCCTGGTATATATAAGAACAGCACTTAATAGTAAAAATTCATGTCCCACTGCAACTCCTTCAGTTACATTGAGTGGGAGAAACAACAGCCTGCCAGAAAGCAGTTCCATAGTGCACCACTGGCTGTTTCTGAAAGCACATGACCAGGCAAAATGACCTGAGATAGAGCCTACACACCAATATTACAACTATAAAAAAATGCACTTGTTGGGTCAGGAATGAAATTTTTTATGGTTGAGTGAAGTATTTGCAGTGTAAACAATATAATTTAGAAATAAAAAGTACACGTCAAGATCACGACAGAATCCCTTTAAGACTGAATTAAGTATAACTGTTAAGAATATTTTATGAATGACTGTTTATTATTTAATACCTTACTACTGCTTGATTGATTTTTCTGATAAACAGTTTTTATTATGGATTTATTATAAATATTTCCATACTAATTTAAGAGCAAATATAAGGGATGAGGCATTATATATCATGACTGTATAATAGCGTTTTCCTTGAGAACCATGTGGAGATTGAGATCATCAGTGTATCTTGCTTGACTGGTGTGCAAAACTCCTTGAGCCACTGCAGCCGTGGACTGTTTACTTATACAGTATTAATATGTATCTAGGGTATGTCCGTCAGTATGGAATGGTCTTTCAAATTCCTAATACCAAATAAACAAAGCACTATTGTTATGTAATGGCTCCTACTTTCTAAGCTACAGAGAGGATGGATGCAGAGTGTTAATCTACAGATGTAGGGATCTGTTAACAGTCCATTTGAATGGTAATCCCCTAAAAAACAGAAATCCCCTAGTTGCTAGGTCCTGGTACTGTATCTAAGTTACTCAATAGGGTATTTGTTATTGGCCCCTAGAGTCAGTGACCACATTCTGTCATGCCTTAATACAGGGATCCCCAACCTTTTGAACCCGTGAGCAACATTCAGAAGTAAAAGGAGTTGGGGAGCAACACTAGCATGAAAAATGTTCTTGGGGTGCCAAATAAGGGCTCTGATTGGCCATTTAGTAGCCCCTATGTGGATTGTCAACCTACATTGAGGTTCTGTTTGGCAGTACACCTGTTTTTTATACAACCAAAACTTGCCTCCAAGTCTTGAATTCAAAAATAAGCACCTGCTTTGAGGCCACGGAGAGCAACATGTTGCTCACGAGCTACTGGTTGGGGACCACTGCCTTAATATAATGATTATAAAGGGATGGTTCTTCATCTTTGGCCTCTATCTTCTGACCCATGAGTAAGTCTGCTGAGGAGCCTGGTGTCAACAAGGCCCTGTAAAGAGTCCTGCCCTAGAGGGACAACCCTTCTGGTGAAAGTTGGGGAAAAGGCACCCTATGAGCATGGTTTAGTAGGATATAGGACTAATTTAGTCAAAATACCTTCAATGAATTTAAAGGATGAGTTCAGTGTAAAAATAAAAACTGGGTAAATAGATAGGCTATTAAAAATATTTCTAATAGTTAGTTAGCCAAAAACATAATCAATAAAGGCTGGAGTGACTCAATGCCCAACAAAACATAACAGAACACAACTTCCTGCTTCAGCTCTCTAACTCTGAGTTTGTCAGCAACTTAAAGGGGGGGGGGCACATGGGACAAAACTTTTTGTGAGTTTGCAAATGATCCTTAGCATGCAGGTCAGATTCAAAAGCAAACAGTTATGTCCTATGTGCCCCCAAGTCTCTGATTGGTTACTGCTTGGTAACCTGTGGAATCTGTGGAAACCAAGAGAGCTGCAAAGCAGGAAGTAGTGTTCTGACTATTATGTTACACAGCCAGTCACTCCAGCCTTTATACATTACATTTTTGCCTAACTAACCATATTAGAAACAGCCTTTCAGCCCATCTATTTACCTAGTTTTTATTTTTATACTGAACAATTCCTTTAAGATAGAGAGACATAGCTACAAATAGCAGCCTAAGGATTGATAACTGAAGGTGGCTCTCCCATATGCATAATTGGCATAAAGTGAAGGCACAGCAGCACTGAAGGGATTCAGGCTTAGTATTCTGCTCCATAAACAATTCCACTGGAGAGGATCCAGACCTCTAGCTGGTAAACAAAAGGTTTATCTTAAATCTGCCACGCATCTCCAGAGTGGTGTCACGTGGCTAAGCCCTGCCTTGATTGTATCAGTTAACAGTTCTACCACAAAGATCCTTGAGTACAAGCCTGTTATGTTTTGAAATTAACTTTTGTTTTATGTGAACCCCTGGCATCCTATTTGCTTCATTACCACATCAGGGAGGTGTAGTTGCACCCTCTATGTTCCTCCTCCACTTAGCAAGAGCCCATATGGGTAAGAGAGTCCAGTGTGACCCATGTGCTACCATCACTAGCTGATACTAGATACCTTTGTGTATTCCTCTTTAGTGTGTTCAGTAATGGGATCTATCTCTATAAATCAATGAGAGTATACTCACTCACCCTTGTGTAATAAAGGGCACACAATTTGGTATTGTGCAATAAACCATAACTAGTAAGAACGTGTGATGGGAGCATGCATTAGCATGGATTGGGTGGGCCAAAATCTGAACAATGTGGGATTACAAATTAACCACCAAGTATATTGCCAATACATTTTTAATACTGTTTCTCATCTTAGCTGTTGAGATAATGGTTGAGTGGCAACCCTTTTGGTGACTGACTTACTGAAACCAAAACCCTCCAGTTACATCACCACATAACCCTGGATATGTGTGACAAAATCAGAAGGGTGGGATATAGGTGGGTTAAAAAACAGAAGAGGACTGAAGGGTTGGGCATAAATTGGCAAGCAGCAGGTAGGGTTGGGTGCTGGTTAGAGTGTATAACATCCTACCCATCGCTCCTGTAAGAGGAGGCGATAAAAAACAATTCTTGTTACAACATGAAGTTAAATGGATCAAAGGTAAAACATTTTTGTAAATAAATTTGAGTATAATAGATTTTTGTACATTTACAATTTATAATTCATCTGTTTTCATTTCTCAGGAGTGTGTCTATACATGTCACAGTGGATAAATGGGTAGAAGGTGTTACCTTGGTGGATTACAGTATATAGAGAATAATGTACTCTATATGGAGGAGTTCCAAAAACTTAAAGCACTATTTTGAAGATTGCTTTTCTATGTCTGAATGTCTGTAGCTTTATGTTAGAAAGTAAGAGAAACTGTTAACTTGCTTGTTGTGAAAAAACACAAAAGTGTAAATCTTTTAAGAAATGCCTGCTGATGCATTTCTTATTTATATTTTAATGCACCCTTAATTTTGAAGTACCAAGGGCTTTATCTGACACAGTAGGAAAACCTTTTTTAAATTAAGACTTTGTTCCCCGTTGTTAGGTGCAAAAATTGCTGGAGCAAAAATATATATGTACATAATAAAAAGCATATCAAGACCAATGGGATATGGTAAGTGATAAACACAGCAATACTAACCATCTCTGACGCTAGATTTCCATGAAAGCACAAAAGAAATGAGAATAGAAATTTTAATCTAAATAATAATAGGAAGTATATCTATATTTTTAAAAAAAGTATAATCATTCACATTCCAAATTACTTATTCATATTTGCACAAAGGCATCTTCCTTCATGCAACCACAGGAACAACGGTTAAAGTACATTTAGATTGCATGATGTGATGTTTTTTTTTCTCTATTTAAAAAAAGAATTAAATATTAACCAGTTTCTCTTAGCCAGTATATGTCTTCATTTCTGTTAGATATAATATGTAACAGGACAGATTGTTTATGTTTTCCTTAAATTGTATTGCTATGTAAGGTCGAAAACCTACACCTTCCACTGGAGTAACTATAGAGGAATTAGAGCCATGTAACGTGAGTACCAGGGGGATAAGGGGGCTAGGGGTGTAGTTAAACCAGTGGAAGGTAGGTTAAGTGGTTTTGATGGCATTTTATCTAGTTTCTCCACCCTAAATAGAAATACAATAGGAATATAAAGGGTGTGTTTTAGTAACACCGTGGATCCCAAGTGGTGAGATCCAATTTATAGGGCCACTTATTTTCTTGATTACGTTTTTTTTACATTCAGTTATTGATGTCCCTATGGAGACTCCTCCATACAGAGTGAGAGAATTTGGTGATTTGCTAATGGTTAGAATTTTGCACTCAGGTGACCTTGTGTGCAACCATTTTTACTGCTTCTGTAGTTTACAAGACTCAACATAGGGCTCTGAGACCTTTATAATGGTACACTAAAGGAGCCACAAGCCTTTATGTGATCATTACATTTTAAAATGCATCATGCACCTGCATCTCATCCAGTCTGGATTGTATGTCCGGAGGAAAGTCACCGGCTGCACAGCAAAATGGATCAAAAGGTTCTGCTCCAAAAAGATCTTTTTCTAAAAAAAAAAAAAAAGCAGACATATAAAAGCAGAAAAGTAGACATAAACTAGAACAAAAACATTTTTATATGTGTATATTTGTATTACTCCACTAGTGTAGTTTTAAAACTATTACTCCAAAGTGGGAAAATCTGGAATGCTCCTGCATTCGTTTACAGCGGCCATCCCACTGCACGTGTAGGTTTAGGGATAAGCCGGCCTCCCCACCCCAGTGTATTAGTTAATACAAGTGGGCTGAGCATATTACTTGTAAATATGGAGGAAGTGCAGTGAAATAACTTTTCAATAGATTTCACTGCACACCAGCCATATTCTAATGTAATTAATTGTGCCTGAAGTGTGCCAGATAATAATGTACCTTAAGGCAGGAGGCTTCAGAGGCCCAAAGTGTATTAGGTAGACCATGATAAGGAGGAATAGTGCAGTCTGACTGTGCTCTTCACAAAGCAACCAATTATTATGGTTGAGAAGGTGGTCACCAGTGTACCTCCTTAATGAATACTGTGATGCTGAATAAAGGAACTGGAGTGCAGGACATATGCAGGCCTCTGAACTGAATTCCACCTTTGCTGCAATTCAATTGGCTGTTTTAAATGAGGTGTGAATACATGGTCACTTGTTCATCACTCTAGCACTGTGTCATTAGGCTCAAGCAGCCCTGTACTTAAGCTTGTCATAGACAGGCATTAAGTAAGAAGTAACATGCTTTGTTGCACCTTGCACCGTTACACTCTGCCAGTGTTTCCTAACTTGTGAGTTTGTATTGAGTGCTAAAACCTGCCCCTTGTGCAGGTGTGCTTGGTGCAAAGGTGCAAAAAAACATAGCAGTTAGTGTCAGATTTTGCATTCTGCACCATGCCATAATCTTTATAAATGAAACCTTAGGAAAGGCAGACAGCTGTGTAATTTGTTGTCTAGAAATAACAGATATAGACTTTTTCTGTAGACTCTGGGCAGAAGCACAAGAGCACTAAGGAGCCCAAGACTACAATTCTGCCCAGGATCTGGCTGTGCCCTGCTCCTTGCAGCAAATTTAGGTCCAAATGCAAAATGGTGAAACCTTGTTATGTCCTTATGACCTGCCATAGGGCACATAGCAAGTAAAAGGCCAGTGGCATAACTAGATATTACTGGGCCCACAGCAAATTATTTTTCAGGCCCCCAAAATGTCTAGAGTTTGACCTGCTTTACCAACAGCAGCTGGGTGTGCTTCCTCTGTAGTTACACCCCTGTAAAAGGCCTCATTGAAAACCTACATCCATAGCATCCTGAAGGTGAAAAGCGGGCAGCATTGTATAAATATGCTGTATGGTCATGCAGTAAAAATTTGCTGTCCATTGTTAGTGTACCCATGACCCATCATTACCTAAACACGGTCACATTCAAACAACTTATGTATTTAGCTGCTGGCTAGGGTGTAGCACATATGAGTTGCTTTGGTTAAAATAAGAGCTGGACTGAGTTGCTATAGTGCAGTATTTCTGCTATGGAAGTTGCAGGCTCCTAAGGATTTCTGCAATATTGCAAAGAAAAAATGGAAGGTTTTGACAATAGTGATAATATACAGGGAGTCCCTGAGTTACAAACATGCAACATACATACAACTCACACTTACAAACAGAGGCTATTACAGTAATGGTCTGTGGTTTGCTCGGCCTTTATTAGCATTTATCTTTCATAAATCACCTGTCCCAATCCATTATGTCGTGTGTTGTCTACTGCAGAGCACAAAAAAAGTAAAAATACATACAGTATGTACAGAAAAGTAAAAATACTTTGTTAATCCAAACATCTGTCTTAAACTGGCCATAGACGCAAAGATCTGATCGTACGAATCGAGGATTCGTATGATTTTCGGACCGTGTGTGGAGAGTCCCGACATTTTTCGTCCGGTGGAGATCAGTCGTTTGTTCGATCGGAAAGGTTAAAAGATTTCTGTCAGCTGCCGATAATATCTCTGCATGTATTGCTGATCTTACGATTTTCAGTGGGAGACTGTCACTAGCTTTGGTCGGACATAACTTTCGTACGATTGCTGTCAGGGGCAGAATATCGGCTGATCTATTCTTTTGTATTTTATTTGATCGGAATGGTTAGTGGCAGGTCGGGAGATGGTGAAGTCAATCGTACGATGAATCGTCTGTGGCCAGCTTCAGTTGCATGCAATAGGTGAATGTACCTGTTCGAATTTACAAACAAATTCAACTTAAGAACAAACCTATAGAACCTATCCCATAGCCCAGATGACTGTAATTAGAGCTGGATAGGTAAAATCCAAAGATTATTCCAAGGCAATGTGGCAAATAAACCCGGTTAACAAGCATGCCATCAGTAACAATATAAATGAAGGTAAATCAATAAAGAAAACAAATCTTACTGGTCTCACTTGATCTGATAGGTGTAAGAGGAGGCGGAGTTCCATTCCGTGTAGGTGACTCAGGTGAGATGGAAGAAAAAGGGATCATATCGAATAAATCAGTAGACGGTGACTGGGGTGTTGAACTGTCTGTCTGTAAAAAAGAATTGCAACTTTAATACTGAACATATACAGTAGACAACATGTATACAGTCTCTTTGCTTACTCCATTTGACTACATGATAGCCCTCTCATTGGAAGCAAAAATTCTTGTTAACCTCAGAATAATACATTCATTATTCATTTTTTAAATTTTTTTCATTCATCATTTGTGTTGTTCAAATCACTCTCAACATATGTATATTGCATCCCCACTAAAACCAAGATGTAGTCTTCTGTATGAATTAGACCCTGCCCCTTTAATTCTTTAACTCTTCTCTTAAAGGAAAACTATACCCCCCAAACAATGTAGGTCTCTATTAAAAGATACTGAGTAAAACAGCTCATGTGTAAAACCCTGCTTCATGTAAATGAACCATTATCATAATAATATACTTTTTAAGTAGTATGTGCCATTGGGTAATCATAAATAGAAAATTGCCATTTAAAAAAATAAGGACCGCCCCCTGGGATCGTACGATTCACTGTGCACACATACAAACCACATGTAAGGTCACATGAGCCAATTAACAGACAGAGTTCTGCCTTTTGCTTCCTCACTTCTTCCTCTTACAGTTAAGTGTTGTAGTATTTCTGGTCAGGTGATCTCTGAGGCAGCACAGATAGAGTCACGAAATGGTGGCTCAAGGCAAGAGATGTAAAAGGGCAATATTTATGTAAATATATATTCCAGTTTGGTAAGATTCTTTAATATGTCATTCAATTTGATATAAACTATCTGTTGCTTAAGTGTTCATTTTGGGGGTATAGTTTTCCTTTAAGGCATGTAAGATTTTACTGGTAGCACATGCGCAGTATCGACAAGTTAGTAACGGGCAAATAAACAAACCCAGCCGCATTTGTTTAATGGGGTTCATATTGTGGCGCAGTCAATACGGCTGCGCAGCTTCATCCATTGGGTGTGCATGCGCCATACGTCTATTTGAAGCCGCATTGGGCGCGCTTGCGCCATACATCCACTTGAAGCTATTTTCTGGGAACGGGCATGTACTCCGCCCCATCTGGTCACACAGTCATGTGACGGCATCAGGCATATCCGGAAGTCGCGTCCTGCGAAAGGTCGCGAGATCTGCGGCACACCATTATACACTCGCCTATTTAAACTTGGAATTGGTGAATGCTCGCCACTTATGCCCCTGAAGAAGCTGATGTAGTCGGTGAAACGCATTGGGTGGCATAGGTGGACAGTGGTTAGCCTAGTTTCCACCCTGTCCCTACGTAGATAGGCAGGTTTCTTTGCACTCGTTGGGCACAAATGGAAGGGTGGGAGCGGGTAGCTATGCACTAAGGCTTCTCTAGTCTAACTCCTGGAAAGGTGCCATTTATTTTGACTTTGTTTTCCGGCACCACCGTTCCACCATATGCAGTTTTTAATTGTTTGTATTTTAAGGACACGTGTCCAGCACTGCAGCTTTTTGGCTACAGCAGTGAATGTGTTTTCATGAGCGATCTTATTTTAAGTATACTACATTAAAAGTTATGTCTTAACAGTTTAGATACTTGGTGCATGTATTACACTGAACTTGTTTGCTTTGAAGTGTGTGGTTGGGATTTAAAGTTATAAGTATCAGTTTCACTTCAATGTCTTTGTATCTTTAGTTATGTTTATACAAACTTGCAGTGTATCCACATGTCTCTAATTAGCTAGTAGCTCCCATTCGTAACATTAACCTCAGAAATAGCATTAGGCCTATGTGAGGTATCCTTGGGACTGGGTTTTTTTTGTTTTTTTGCTATTAACTCACGTCTCAAGCTCTTCTTTGATATTTGTCTACATAATGTAAAACAATACTATAATATACTGTACATGTACCCCCATGACATACACTGACTGGACCAGTAGTAAGTGCTGCCCCACCATACAGGTGCCCTCCCATTCTGTGAATATTTGATGGTGTATCACATTCTTCATATTTTTACAGATGGGAGAGGCAGGTGGATATTAGTTAGGCCTGAGTCTGGTGGTCTTCTTTTCTTTATATGGGTAGATTTGATGTTCACAACCATCTGCCGCCCTTACAGTCTCTCCTAAGGTTGTAAACAACCTTAGCCTTGAAGCACATGTACAAACTCCTTTATGGTGTGCCTCTGGGGTGCATTTGAACAGCTTTGTTAGTTTGGATAATATCAAATAAGTTGTACCCCCAGTTGAAGGTAATCAAAATCAGCCAGGGGAATCCCTATTAACGTTCCACCTTTAATAGTATGATTCTTTGGGGACTTCTGAATGGCAAGGTTTGTGTGAAATTTATTTTTCGTTTAGGAACTCTCTGAATCTATATTCAAGTTGTTATTCCATGTAAAATCCTTTTCCAGAATATTTGTGCATGTAGTTTGTACGCCACATGGTTCTGTTCTTGGAATCAATTTGGTTAAACTCACTGAGGTAGTAATAGTTTTCTAATACAGTAACTCAGAGTCTTGTATATTGGTTATCTGTGGCCAAAATTAATAAAGTTCACTTCATGCATTGTATTATTATGCTTGGTTAGAGCAGTGGCTGAATGTGTTTTGAGATTGGTTATAAGCAAGTCTGCCTTGCGTGTTTAATGCGGAGTGCAACGTTTCGGGGTCACGTCCCTTTACACGCAAGGCAGACTTGCTTGCACTAATCCTGTGTGCCATTGGATTTCTTTATTGAACTGTTCCTGTGAGGTGGCCGAGCCTCTACCTTTTGAGCACCAGGTATCTCTATTGCTCTTTGTATTAGGGTGTGCAGGAGCTTAACTTGTTGAGATTAGTGATGGGCGAATTTATTCGCCAGGCGCAAATTTGCGGCGAATTTGCGCGATTCGCGGCAGGCGAATAAATTCGCGAATTTTTAGCCGTTTCGCGAATTTCGCGAATTTTTCGGCGAAGCGAAACGGCGCAAATTCGCCCATCACTAGTTGAGATTGGTTATATCACAGTTATTATGATCAGTTTGAACTCTGTTTTGACAATATTTAAATTCGATATTGAGAACATCTTTTCATCCATGGTCATTTGCAAATATCATATTTTGGTGTAGATATAAATGCAATATTTTATTAATTTAGAATGGACATGAAGATGAACTGAAGGGGTTTGTAGAAATGTTGAATCATAATGACTTCAACTTGAAGTTTACTTCTATACCTTTACTTTTTTTTTTATTTGTAGAAATGTGTATAAAATAGTAGCTTGATGGCTAAAAAACATTTTAAATCTTTTAATGGCTGTGCATATTTACACTTACACAGTATGCATCTGTAATGACAATTTACTTTTGGGTAAGATTTCAAGGGTGAAGAAGAACTGCACAACAGAGGGATATTCAGTTGAAGTTGGACGAAAATGGTTTTCACACCCTGGTGATGAGAGAGGCCAGACACTCTAATATTGGAAGGGTTAATGTACTTCACACACACTCTTCCTACCAGCAGTCAAATGGTTACTCGGCATACAGCATGCAGAGGGCGAAGGCTCACAGTTCGACACTTTTGGGCTAGGGTCTTTTAGAGCATCAAAGATAAACTTATTACATTTAATATTATAAAAGGTATAACAGTGCAAATTAATTAAAACAAATTACAAAAAGAGACATAAAGTGCATTAAAAATACAATGTAACTCAGAGATTAGGGAGCACCATCCATCAACAAAAGGTTGGTGTGCAGGGTCAAATGGATTATTCACATAGCAAAGGAGAGAAAAAAAGAACTGACCCATGTGACTGCACCCTCCCATCCATCACTTCCGAGAGCTCAGAGGTGATTAGTTAATAAAACATAACTTTTAATAAATTATTTAGAATAACCTAATGTCCAGTGCACATAGATTATATTAAAATGAAGGTAAATAGCAGGAGGACGAACCAACAGGAGGCAGTGGGTTGGTCTTGTACACATGTCTGAAATGCAAACAAATTATCAGATATGCTGTATTGTAAACTACAGCATAGTGCGCTAATACGTTACAAACCCCCAATCAGTTACACTGTAGGCACCAACCCCTTCACCCACATGGAGTCCCCTCCCATATGGCAATTCGGTCGATGTTAAATTATGAAGTGTAACTGCAATCTTCTGTGGGTATCTGAACTGCCTTTCTGGCAATCTGAACCGTGCCTCAGGCACAAACCGGCAGCTGAATGTTAAATTTACCGCTAATCCACGCTTCGGATCCTTAAGAGAAATTTCAGATACTCCGACATTCTATATGCTACCAAAAGGTACATAAAAATCGATCTAAACCCTCGGGTCACCCAATAGTATTAGGCAATGGCAATCTTTGTGAAAAGGCAAGCCAGTATATTGATTTGAAACTACGGAGGTTTGTGGCTAACCTTCCATCCTATATTAGAGATACTGGTGAGCTATTACAGAAATTAACAGAAGTTAAAGTAGAGAAGGGCACACTTTTGGTAGGATGTGATGTGGAGTCTCTCTATTCCTCCATTTCACACAAACAAGGACTTCAAGCTATACGTTATTTTTTGGAAACAGAAAGTGACTGGTAAGGTCAATACATAGATTTAATGTCAGAACTTATAGACTTTTGCCTAAATCATAACTTCTTCATGTTTCACGAAAAATGTTACTTACAAGTGTGAGGTGATGGTTGCAACATTTGCTCCCACCTATGCCAATTTAGTTATGGGCTGGTGGGATGCTAATTGGGTATGTTTTCCCTACTTTATGTAATTGAAGGAGTTGTGGTGTGTCATGATACAGGCCAGTAAGAGTTAATAAAGCAGGCCAAGGTATATGAAAAAAAGCAACATGTACCACACACCACAACTCCTTCAGTTACATTGAGTAGGGAAAACAAATAACTGAAATTAGTTCCATTGCGAAGTGCTAGCTCTTTCTGAAAGCACGTGACCAGGTACAATGACTTAAGATGGATGCCTACATGACCAGAGACAATGACCTAAGATGTCTGCCTACACACCAATATTACAACAAGAAATACAATACATTAATTGGTTCAAGAATTGCATTTGAAATGGTAGAAATAAAATCTATTTGTCTAGAATAAATTACTTGCAATGCGTATAATTACATTGTAATTTAGTAAGAAAAACTATACCATAAAAATGGTGACAATCTTTTTCAGACCGCCTACAGACAACTGGTAAAATGAAAGTAAAATGGTGGTGCAACACTGCATTGGGAGCACTAGCCCATGGAAAAAAACTGTGATGGAATTCACTTAAGGATTCTTAACAAATTGGTACACCCCAGTGAATAAAATGTTCCTTTTCCATTAAAAAGCTGAAGGCAAAGTAAAAGTTTCATTGGCTCCTACAAAGTCTCTGAAACCTGGCAGCATGCCTGTTTAGATGCAGTAATCAACTTTGTATGGTTAAGGGCCTGACATCATGACATTTTAGAAACAAACCCAGCTGAATTACATTTTACAGTTTTTGTTGTTGCTAGGTCTACTAAGAACGGCTTTGAACCTAACATTTTATTTAATATGCATATGTCTCTTTGGTCTGGCTATTTGCTGACAGAAGAAGTAGCAACTCTACTGTATTTTCTGGATTGTAGTAGCCTAGGGGCATGATAAGGGGGCACACTCCTTAAAACAATCACACATGGCTGACAATAGGCTAAAGTTCCGAGCTTGTCACTAACTCATCATTTTAAAAATATACACTAGTTCATGTTCCATGGTTTCATCTATTTCATGCCATTGTACTTGTGCTTGGTGTGGTATATAGTAATTGTTAATTTTGCTGGGGAGGGCATGTGAACCCTTGCTATAAGGCAAACATTTGGCTCATGTTCCAGAACTGGGGTTAAATCCCAAACTCTATTCTCATTCATCTTTTCAGAAGTCATTAGGAGTAGAAAACTGTGCTCTTGTTCAGAGTTATGTTCCAAGTCTGTGTTTTGTTGAGAAAGCCTTTTTGTAGTTATCCAGTTACCTTATAACAATGCCAACCTTAACTGCTTAACAGGCTATGCTTTGAGATTATGGCTAATTTTGAGGTTACAATTTCATTACCTTTTATAAATTTGTCCCTTTTGTGCAATTTACATTCAGGCTGACTTGAGTAAAGCCAACTGCCATCTTTCTTACACAAGAAAATAAGGTATTGTGGAGGTATCTTAGTTCTGTTCCATACTGAATTTGGACTGCTGGGTTTCCAGATAAATAATTCTCAATGAGGGCTTGCGCTACCTCTTGACTTTCATATGAATAGCCTGCACTAGGAGTAGGAGGAGTTTCAGCCCTTGGCACAGTGTTCTTGGACTTTTTAAAATAAGAAATTCAACACTCCATGAGCCATAGCCCTTTTTTCCAGCTCTGCTTAACTTTGCCTAATATTAAGCATTGTCTTCAGGCACATATACAAACTTTCTTTTTTTTTAATAACTGACCCTTAAAGGCAGGCCAACTGGAAACATGAGTGTTTTTGAAGCATGAGCCAGCGCCCATGTGAAAATAAAATGCAGTCAGTTCTTGAGAAAGAGAATAATTTTTTTTCCAAATAATACAGACCAAATGTAGGAAACACTATCTCTTATGTGTGGCCAAAACCACAAACTAGAGAGAAAGTATAGCAAGATTGTTCTAATGGAAAGTCTTAGATTCAGTGACTCAATGCAAGTCATCAAAAGCTGTGAGAGTTTCAGTAACTAAATGACATGCAAGATTTCTGTATGCAGTGTCGGACTGGCCCCGACCCTCGTGGGCCCCCGCCGGGCCAGAACCCTTCTCTAGATATTTCTAGCTAAAAAAAAAAATTTCCGACGATGCGCAGCGCCGCCAGCGCATGCACGCAGAACGGCGCTCTTGCGCATGCGCGCCGAACGGCGCTCTTGCGCATGCGCGCCGAACGGCACTGTTGCGCATGCGCGCCGAACGGCGCTCTTGCGCATTCGCGACAAGCGGCGGTGTTTGCTGGGCGGACGCATTTTAGTAGGGGTGCAGGGGGCCGGAGGGGGGCCCCCTGGACAGCAGTCCCGGTGGGCCCCAGGCCCCCCAGTCCGACCCTGTCTGTATGCAAAGCATAACAAGGTTGTTAAAATGTGTTATAGCTGAAAAAAACTTGGTTTAAAAAGGAAACTTTTAGATTTCCTTGTTCCTCATACAGTATGAGGACCAAAACTCCTGTGCCTGTGAATTAATCTGGCAGAAGTATAATTAGGTCTAACAAAAACATATTGGTAGTCCACCAACTTCAGTTTGCTTCACGAAACATCATGATTGGAGTATAGATTATAGCAATATAGAGAACAGACACTGTAGTGTTCTATCTACCCTACTAGAGGCAGTACATCCCTTATTCAAAACCCAATAACTAAAAAGCTCTTAGAAGACCATATCTCATAGAGTCCATTTTAATCAAATAATTCCCATTTTTAAAAATGCTTTTTTTCTGTAATATTAAAATTTGTACCTTGTACTTGTATTCTAACTAAGCTGCATGAATCCATATCGGCGACAAAGCAATCCTATTGGGATTCTTTAATGTTAATGTGTTGGGCAGGGAATTATACCTGCACAAGCATGGGCAGGTTGAGGGCACGTAGGGGTTAACCCCACCTGCCGAGCGTGGACTTGCTTGTATACGTGGGCCCGGCAATCGAGGTGATTCGATGGTGATTGGCTGTGAGAAGTCAGGTAACCTATCCGGTGGGTATAAATTACCTGCGGCGCCTGTGAATCGGGTCAGTTGGCGAGAGTCGACGAAGAAGAAGGACTGCACCCACCCAAAAAATGTTTTAGGCTCTTAAATGTTTTAATAATTAATAAAATGCAGCATTATATGTAACAATTTTGTGTTTTTGACATTTGGTGGCCATAACAATTAAATATGGCATGACATTATAATTTGCTACGTTTTTGGATTGTCATATAGCGGCCTGCTGGGCATGAGCAGAGGTCGGCTGGTTTATCTCGGGATATTAAAATGAGAATTTTTTGTTTAAAAACTACACTGTAGTGTTTAAATGCTAATAAAACAGTGCTGTGGCCTACCCTCCAACCAAAAAATGTGTTCTTGGTGTCGTGTGCAATTATTTCTATAGAGTTATGTTATAATGTAAGGGTAATACCTTGCCCATGTTTTTAGCAGCCTTAAAGTGATCATTTTATTTAAACAAAGTATATCTATCGGGCCAGTCGGGTGTCATCAAAACAAATTCTTTAATTCCAAGACCTGTTTATTTTAACGCTGGCAATAATACAGGTGGCCAAAGGTTAAATGAAATGTCAACACTAATTAAAAAAACATAATTCTAAGCAACTTTGCAGTATGCAGTACATTCATTACACATTTTCTATTGTTTTTAAGTTATTTGTATATGTATTGCTATTGAAAGCAGTGATTAATAGACTTGTCTTTGCTGGGGAACTAACAGCAATTGTTTTTACAAACAACCTTAAAAGCACTAAAAATGTACAATAATTCTACCTTAGAAAGGTGCTTAGAATTATGTTTTATTTTATTAGGCAAATTTGTATTTTGGAGTTGATTTGTACTTTAAGTGGTCATATCTTCCTTTAATCAGAGTAACTTTGGGCCCAATTTTTTGTTTCAAGGCCAACAGCCCCCACCCTGGCAAAATGTGGGTCACCTGGCAGGACTGGTGAGCGTTCAAAGCTTTAAAGGAGAACTAAACCCTAAAAATGAACATGAGTATAAATGCCACATTTTATATACTGAAATTATTGCAGCAGCCTAAAGGTCCAGCATCTCTAATAAATAATTAACAAGGCTTTCAAAACTCACCATTTTTAATTTTGTTAGGAATGTCAGTGGCATGCACATGCTCAGTGTGCTTTGGGCAGCTGTTGAGAAGCTAAGCTGTGTGGTCACAAATCATCAAACAGAAAATGAGGTTTGCCATAGAAACTGATGCTGCAGGGCTGATTAGTAAATCTGAATGCAAATTGCACTGCTTTGAAGATGCTATGCGATGAGAATCTGAATTATTTATTAATCAACCTTGTATTAGGACATTTATATTCATACAGTATATTATGAGACAGTCCCTAAGCTCAGAAACTGACAGCAGCACTGAGCATCTGAAGCAAATTAGCAGAAAAGAAGTTGGGGAGCTACTAGGGTCTAGGGATGGGCAAATTTGACCTGTTTTGTTTCGCCAAAAATTCGCCAAAATGTCGTGATGCCCATTAAAGTCTATGGGCGTAATTTCTGCAGCGAAACAAAGCTAAAAAATTTGCCCATCCCTGCTTAGGGGCATCTTCAGAGGCACAGATCTTTACTGCAAAAGGGCTGTGGGGGCCTTGGACTGCTTGAGAATATAAAATGTGCAGAATTTCTACCTTACTTCTTTGTTGAGCTTTAGTTCTTCTTTAAGAGGAGAAGATGAGGGCAGTTTAGGAAGAAATGGGGCAGGGAATGCCATGAAGGAGGATGTAGAGGCAAGAAGTGTGAGGGCTAATTATGAGATGAAACCAGAAGCAAAATTCTTTCCTCAAGTCCTACTGAAAAGCCTTCATCTTCTTCAGTGTTAGATCTACTGCAAACTCATGCCTCAAATAATATTCTCATCATCATTTTATTTATATACAAGATACGCGGTGCTTTACCTTTGTTTTAACAATCAGGGAATAAATAGTGGACGACAAACAAGGGTTTACAGAGTACAATAGGATTAGAGGGCCCTACAAATTAGAGTTTACAAACTAAAGGTTAGGGTACAATCGAGGCATTAGGATTTTAGAAACAATTTTGTGATTTATGATACAGCAATGATTGATTAATTAAGGTACATTGAATAAGCTTCTTTATACAGGTGGGTCTTTAAGGAGCGTTTGAAAGTTTGGAAAGAAGGAGAAATTCTGAGGCAGAGAGTTCCAAAAAAAGCAGAAGCCCGAGAGAAGTCTTGTAGACGAGAATGGACAGAAGCGAGGTGAAGGTCAGAAGCAGAGCAAAGGTTGCGTGAAGGAGTGTATTTGGAGATCAGAGATGAAATATAAGGAGGGACTTCATTGTTAAGGGCCTTGAATGTGAGTAATTTTCTAGAGGCGATTGGGAGCCAGTGAAGGGACATGCATATGGAAGCAGCTGATGTTGAGCAGTGAGATAGATAAATAAGTCTAGCAGCCACATTTAGAACAGACTGGAGTTGTGAAAGGTGACTTGGAATACCTGCAAGGTGTAGGTTGCAGTAATCAAAGCAGGAGACAATGAGAGACTGAATAGGTGTTTTGGTTGATTCTGAATTGAGATATGGTCATATTCGGGCAATGTTGCGCAGTTGAATACGACAAGATTTTGCAAGTGTTTGAATGTGTGGTGAAAAAGACAGATGTGAGTCTAGTATAACTCATAGGCAGCTTGCCTGTGAGGTGGAATGAAAGGTAGTGTTGTTTACTGTGATATCTGAGGGACTGGGGAAGATCAAAGGAACAGTTTCAGGTGGTGCTGAGACATCCAGGAGACAGCAGAGAGACAGTCTGTAACTTGAGAAAGGGACAGCAGGATAGAGGTCAGGAGTAGACAAGTAGACATCAGCATAAAGGTGATACAGAAGTCCAAACGACTTCTCAGTATATAAAACATTGTTTGATTGTTATAATTTGAGGTACTGTCTGAATCAAGGTCACTAAGAGATGCACCATGTTATGTATCTAGTCATGTTACCAAAATGGAAAGCAGTAACTTGAACTTACACTGGACCTCCAATAAACTGAGATCCTCACATATAAAATTGAACATGTACACTGAAGAGCAGTGAGCAAGAAATGTTTAATACAGCTCTGCATTACGGAAAGGCTGCCTCCCATTGACTCCATTATAATCAAGTAATACAAATTTTTAAAAATGATTTCCTTTTTCTCTGTAATAAAAATACAGTAATGGAAAAATCCGTTATCCGGAAAACACCAGATCCCAGCATTCTGGATAACAGGTCCCATACCAAGAGAACAGCTTGCTGGATTATAAAGTGACGGTAACTTTGGTACTGCTTATTATGTCCAGACTTAAAACAACTGAAGTTAGACAAACTGCTGTAAAATACATACATATCCTGTATCCTGTAGCAGAGATCATATGGTTAACAGACCGTTATAATAAAAAATCTTTCAAAATACCAAAATACCTACTTCTAAAAGAGGCTTGTACTTTGAATGTAAAAAGTCAGCTTTCCAATCCAAAGGGAGTTTACCCCATGTTTTTGACAAGTATTAACTCTGTCTTGGAAAGTATTGTAAAAAACTCATAAATTGTGAGATTTGGCCAGATATTTAAAGCAAGAAGCCAGCATCTGATAAACTGAACATTTAAAGGAAATCACTAAAAATCACTAAAGCCAGCCTTTTTCCCTTCTAATAGTAAGACAATATATGTACAGGGCAACTGAAACAGGACACAGTCTAAAGGGAGGCAGAAGGGCAACAGCTTTTGCCACAACATTGACAGGACACAATGAGGAACCCTAAATTACCACCAACTCAAAGGCTTTCCACAGTGGCCTGTGCCAATAAAACATACTTCTACCTAAAGAATTACACATAGGCGTTAGTTTAATTCATCTACCCCTCATGGTCGCAATTACACTTGAACTGTAGAAAATTCCCCTTTTAAATACATAAGGCTTTTTGCTTCTTGAACCTCATTGAAATTCAAGATTGAGTGGTGTTAATTACAGAAATAAGCATCTATGACATCACTATCTTCTGAGACCATAAAAACCTGAAATACATCCAGACTTGAAAATGGGTGAAAGTAATATAAGTTTTAACAGAAAAAATGTGTGCAATGTGAATATTTTTGCCTTTCTGCAACTATTTTTCCTTTGCGGAAATTTAAAAAGTTTACAGTGACCTATTCTCAAGCAGAAAAAAAGATTGTAAATGTTAGAGTTTGTGCCAGCGTGCAGAGAAAGTAAGAAATCCAAAATACACATCACCTTCAAGCACATCTGGAGCTCTTCCTATAAAGATCTGTTGACAGAAGACAAGGGGTCTGTCATTCCTCTTTGTAAAATAGTTGTCTTTCTCATAACTCATATCATCCAAAAATTATGCTGCTTCCCCATCTGACACTCCTGCATGATGCCTGTCTGAACTCATAAAGGGAGATTATACCCCTAAACATTGCAGGTCTCTAAAGATTCTTTAATAGGGAATTTATAATATAAATCATCTGCTGCTTAAGTATTCATTTTGATGGTATATGATTTCTTTAAATCTCTGTTTGGTGGCCCAACTCTACAAGATATTAAAGGACTTGTTGTCTCAATCAGTTACCTGTGCTTCCTAGAGGTTCCCATTTCCTTCCTTGAGGCCAATTACATCATCTGCCAATTCCTTCCTGGCCATGGCCCCATCTAGCCATAAACTTTATTGTTTCTTAATTTTTATGCTTACACTCAAAACTTCTATGTGTGAAAGACATTGCCAGTAAAATCTGAAACCTAAAAACATTATCCTGCCAAAACCCACATTTTTTGGAAGCACTTTTTGGCAAGTGGAGACTCCTTGGATAGTGTAACTATCTTACTACCATTTCCCTGTTGGCAGTATTTAATATTTGTCTTGTTTTTTGCAGATCTACTTAGTCCCTGCAAAGCTGGCATGTGCTTGTAGACTGAAATACATTTTCATGTCCTGTCCCTCTTTAGTACTCTGGTAGACTCATTTAAGACATGAAGGTGACATGAAAGTTTAATGTTTCACAGCATGTGACAGTACACAGGTTTGGGCACTAGATATTTTGCTTAACCAGTATTTCTTTTAGATAAACAGAATATAGAATTCTGTCCCTGTTTTTCCACAATGATACATACAATATACTTTAAAACGGCTGCAGTTTCCAGTTTATAGCGATAAATCTCAACTACATGTACTCACTAGTGATAATCAGAAAATGTTGCTATGTACAGATTGATACAAACTTCCATGTTCCGCTGGCAGCAAAAACTTTGCGAAACTGCGTCAAAAACTCATGGCTTGTTTTACTTTGTGTGACAAAATAAAAGGACGCGCAACAAATTGAAAAGGCTCGCGACAAACACGTGCATCATTTTATCCTTCCTCCCTCCTTCCAATTGAACCAAAGGCATTGGAGCTGTCCCAGACATACATAAGGACATACACATAAATATATGATTTAATAATTTTAATGTAGGATACAAAGGCCAGGTTTATTATTAGTCGAGCCTGTGTTTGTAAGATAGTAGTGATATATAAACTAGAGATGGTACTTTTTGCTTAAACAGCAACATAGTGTAGAAGTAGATACAATTACCAGTAAACCAGAGCTACAGTAATGTCAAAAATAACAAACATGTTTTTAAGAAATTGTCAACATGGGAGCCTTTTTTTTTATTGAAAAAGCAGTTGAAGTTTAGTGGATGGGAGGTCCTCTAACAATGTATGTATGTATGTATGGCATGTGTGTAGCAGTATACCGAGTAAAAAATGCATCTGCGTTTGCCTTCCCAATTTTCATTGGCAGCCCTAAAGCAGAAACAAGGTGCCATGAAAAAAAACGACCATCGACTCAAAAATTACGCAACAAAAAAATTATGCAACAAAATACTCGCACCAAAAAAGTTTTGACAATTTTTTTGTCAGTTTTTCTGCAAAACTAAACGGGACAGATTCACTCAGCACTAGTAGACACTGCACAAAGGTAGGCCTTGTAATTCGTCAAGCAAAGCGAAGTTACGCTAGCGATGTGACTAGCGATGCCTAATTTGCATACGGCACCAAGTTAAAGTACAATGGACGCATATGTAGCAGCAAATACATTACACTACACAAGCCTGGGAAAGCTTCATAAAATAAAATAGAGTTGTTAATTTGCCCTATACATGTGCCCCCTGTATAGTTTAGGTGCCATATGTTAGGAAATGTAGGGGGGAAGGAGGGTACCCCCCAAAAAATAATTACGACCTTTTTCAGCCTATCACCCTTAAAAAAAGTAAAAGACGCCAGCGTTTTTTTGGACTTAGAAAGAATTCAACTTTTTTTGAAGCAAGCCCTATCTACTCTATTGCACTTCACCTGGTCTGAGGTGGGGAAGGCAAGTCTGGCGCAAGAGGTAATGTTCAGTAAAATCCGCAAGTTAGTGAATTAGCCTAGTTACGTTCCTTCTCCATAGCGCAACTTCGCCTGGCGTAAGGATGCGAAGTAGCTCTAGAGTAGGTCCATGAAAATGACGTCACGCTGGCGAATTTTCGCTAGCGTTAGCCACTTTCGCCCTTTAGTAAATTTGCCCCTAAGTGAGAGAGGAGCATGAAGCATGTACACATTTGTTGATTTTGTGCAGTTTGTTGAGTCGTTCAGACACATTTGCATTCAGACCACAGTTGCAGTGTAGTAAATAACATACCAGCACAACATGAAATAACACCCCAGGACAAATAGCAATTAGGCGGTGCTTCCGGTAAAAACTAAAGTGGACATACTACTACATACTACATACCTGGATACATTAACATTTTCTGTAATGGAACGGATTTCTGCAAACTGGTGAGATATTGCACACTACTTCAAAATTACAGTTATGTTTCTGCACATATGTGTGGTGAGGGCTGCCCCTACGGGGAAATCTTCACAATCATGGCTTTGCAAATCATGGTACATCACCACCAACAGCTCTTCAAAGCAAATATTGAATCATACATGTATAGCCTTCCAGCATATGAATGTCACATACACTGTCACCCTCAAATAGCAATCTGGTTAATGGGTTTTGAATAGACCACAAAACAGTGATGCCTAAATAGGTGTGAAAAAAATTGAGGTATATGATTGTATAGTGCAGAATTAGAGAAGTGCTGCATACATTAAAAATCTCAAGTTACAAAAGAAGGCCAGTTTCTTGTGTTTTTAGTCCCACTTTCATGTAGTGAGGGACAACATGCTAGGAATTGTCCACTCTGCTATTACCCTTACAGCTACAGTAAGTTGCATTATGAAGTGGGTTATCTCTGTACTGGTAACCTAATTATCTCTCAATTATCTCCCTGCAAGAAGCAGGAAGTAAGAATCACGAATTTTCGCTCTGCTTAGCTTAAGAAATAAAAAACATAATTTTTTCTTAATGAAAAAATTGGCAAATTGACAAGTCCTATTCACTGAACTCATGTTAAACAAGGGGACATATTGCCTTTTTAATGGTTTCTTCAAAGACAGTTTAATGAAGAACAGAAGTTGGTTGTTTCAGACCATTGCTAGCAGTTATATTTTATCACTTCTGAACATTATGCTTGTCTGCTTAATTCTTCTAAAGGCTTCTTTAACCCTTCTTTGATTCTCCTAATTGTCTTTTGCATCCATTACTGATACTGTCTACTTATTATTTACTATATCTACGTATAGGCCTCATTTATAAAGGCTACAGAAGCAAGTGCTACATCACGTAAAGCTGCACTCATCTCATGGTGGAATCACTCCACTCCACTGCTTGATGGAGGCAATCTTTACTTTTTTGTCATTTAATCACAGCCCTCCGCCCATTTCCTCTCCCTCATTTGAACTGCATTGTCACTTACTTTTTCACCCCTCTATCCATATGTTTGGCTTAGGGATGAGCAGTAGGCAGAAGAGGCACCTGCCTAGGGCGCAACAATCGGGGAGGCGCTGGGCAGGTCCCCCTTGAAAAGCCTTCAGTCTACCCCTAGTCCAGACTTTCTTGTCCCTGCTTGCGATCCTCATCTCTCCTTACCTCTGTGTTCTCCCCTATGGTTCTGGTTTACCTCTGATTCGCTATTTGTGCTGGTGGCCCCATAATAATGACCTTATATGATTTCCACTGCCACACTGACAGTTCATCTCTATCTTGCTCTATCTTCCTCCAGCAGTAGACAGGCACAATCACTCATTCATATTTATCTTGTCTTGTCTTGGATAAGAACTGGACCCTCTCTGTATGTATTACTATTTCTATACTTCTATATTGCAGATTACCTCTCTGTATTTCCAGCTGTCTGGCACACACACACTTCCTTCCTCCATTTGTGCCCTCTCTCCAACAGTTGTATTTTAAGATATTGGGACTATTGACTTATTTGCTCCTGTTGTGCTTTTAGAAGTTTTTGAAAGGACAAATAAACTAATTTTCTCTAAAATCATGAATGCCATGTAATTTATTAAAAGATCTGAATATAAAAAGCACAAACAAAAAAAAAGAAAACACTGAACAATGCTAAAGAAAATACAAGAACCTATAAATTACTTACTCACTCTTACTAGTGCCTATTACTAGTGAAAAAAACAGAAAAGCTTTAGTCTGAACGGACTAAAAAAGGTCAAATTAGGTTAAGAGCAGCTGCCATTGACTTCTATAGTACCTAGACTGCTTTTACATGTCAAAGTTTTGTATTAGAGTTTTTCATTATTTTTACAGTTTATAAATCTCAAATTTTTAGTGATTTAGAGAAATGTAAAAAACACAAATTTTAGAGAAAAATTAGATTTGTGAAAAAAATAGAAATTCAAGTGTTAGTAAATAGGCCCCTTTGTCTTTTTCCCCCTTTGAACCCTTGTTGAAAGAATGCTCCTAATAAAGCAGACACATCAATAGCTCTTTACAATAACACCTATTTCTTTACTTTTTCTTAAGACTTATTTATGCCCCACACTTCTAACTCACAGAATTGTATTATCATATGACGAGCTCTAACTTTCACCAACTGCTAAATTTGATTTGGAAAATCACAAAGGAATGAATAGAAAGTGGCTGAGTTTTTCATCACATTTTGATAAATGTGTCCCTTAGACTACTGCAGCTTTCTTTCAGCAAGACTTCCATCTTTCTACTGTAGAGGAGCTATGTACACTTGTCTCTCCTCTGTGTGTTTTGTGCAAGGAAGCGGAGGAGCCCCACCCCTGTGAGCTGACAGGAAGGAAGTGCTGCACAGAAAGTGTTGCTGTGGGAGAGATGCAGCAGAGTTGAAGCAAGGTGCTGCAAGGTCCCAGATATTACTGTGTGTGAAAAGTCAGTAGGTAACCCCAGTGGCAGAAAAGCACACTCTATTTAGGTTGTGGAAGGAAAGGGGGTCCTTGCCAGGGCTCATAAGAGCAAAGTGTGCTCTTCTCGGGTCACAGAAAGCCAAAGGGAGTCCTTCTCAGGAAGAAACTGCCACATACATGGGGATTCCCTAAAGCAGCTCTTCATTATTCTATGAAGTTGCTCCTGGCTGGCGGCCTGTATGTCTCCTGGTTATTTAAAGGAACAGGGTCCTGCAAATAAATCCCTCAGCCTTTCCTTTGTGTATGTGTGCTGATCAGGGAAGTTCCCAAGGAGCGGTATCACAGTCCAGTCCTGGCCATGGATGGAAGCACACCAAATCATAGTGTACCTGCTCTCCCTGGAAGCAGAGACACAGGACTCCTGTAGCACCACAAAGAAGAAAATGAGTGCTAGATTCCGTGCAGTATAGGGCTACACTACAATTCAATCTCAAATGCTCTACTGCAAATATCACTTTTCTTGGCTCTTCTACTGCTCATTTCTTTATCATAATGTCACAAATCGGCACCTAGAATCCAGAACCAATGCTAAGCTCCCTGGTCTCGGCTCTTGCTTCCGCCTTTAACAGCCGCTTTTCACCTTGGGAGGAACCCTCGGCTAATTGGATGCCGCCAGGTCTTAAAAAGAGAGGAGCTAAGCGAGGGTTCTGAACAAGCAGAGGGGCACGTTCATTAAGCAAAGTATTTTGGGCAGAAGGTCACAGTTCAAGAGGTAGATCAAAAGCGTAGTCAAACAGGCCGGGTCGGTGCGGGCAGAATTCAAGGAGTCAGACAGGCAAGGGTCAAAACCAGAAGATCAATCAGAGGAGACAAATAGGCACGGGACGGAATACGGATTTCAGAATAATCGGTTACCAGGCAGGGGTCAGGATCACAGAAGTCAGATTTAGTCAGGCAGGCAGGGGTCAAAACAGGAATCAGAACACAGAATAAACACACCCAGGAACTCACGAATGTAACCAAACAATGGGCAATGATTACAATACAAAAGTCGCTTTAAATACTATTTGAATTTGGTGCCCTTGTGCAATGCCGTCATGAAGCCAGCGTCAATGCGCATAAAACACAGAAGTGCGCGTTGCGCGTGCCATAGAGGACCGCAAAGCAGGAAGAAGATCAGCGTGCTAAAAACCCAATGTTCTCTATACACGTGCTTGTGTTTGTAAATGAGTCTTACAGTTCTCATAAAGTGCACCAAAATGATCATGTTTTGCTCACATGGTCAAGAGGTATTAGAACATAATGTAATGCTCTGCATGTACTGCCATTAACAAAATATGTAAAAAAACTGAAAATCCTAGATTTTCTTAGAAAAATATTTGTTTGTATGTACTTACAGGGGAGTAAGATGCATCAGTTATTAGAAGCCGGTTTTCTAGGTCTTGTACTTTACATTTCAGTTCTGTATTTTCTGTCTCTAGTTCCTGAATCTGTAATACATAACACAGCGGTATTAAACAACTTATACAGAAAATAAAGATGTTATTACCTGTTCTCAGAAGCTCTATGTTATGGTATCACATAACAAAAGTAAAAAAAGAAATTTATACTATAGTACAATTTGCAATTATAGACTGTAATAGAATATTCGATTGCAGTTGTAAAAGTGCATGGTGCACAGTTTAGGAGAATGTTAGCTGTAGCATTATGTTTCATTTTCTACGCAATCACATGGTGGCAAAAAAATACTTTAAACGCATTATTTATTTTTATAGTGCCAGTATGTTACGGGTTGCAATTCATGTGTTTTAATATACTGGGCATCGCAAGCACAGCAGCAGGACCAGCAGGAAGCATTTAATGATTAGTTTTTACAGTTTTTGTCTTAGAGCAGCCAGTGTTCCTTCCAGATCTCTGTCAGCGTTCATTAAACAAACCAGCAATGATGAAAAAACATTTATACTTTTAAAATGATGCAATGGTAAATGAGAGAGTAAAGGATTAAAGGACTTTGATCCTTGCAACCCTCCTAATGCTAGCACAGCCTGTATGATTTATCTTATTTATAAACTGTGATAATTATCTGATAATCTTCTTAACTGGAATGAGCAATAGGGAATTAGAATGTTGAGATGCATGTCCAAAGATAGAGGCACAGGTCAACACACAGGGCTCATAATGTCCGCAGACATAGTGGGAAACTTTAACTTCCCCCCACAATAAGTTATGTTTAAAACCACTTTCATTAAAGGTACCTTTTTTAATTCTTTATAGTTGCAATTAGTGCTGCCCAATCCTTCCTGCTTTCTATTCTAAATTGGACGCTGCTGCGCCAATTGATGCAGAGCACTGAAGGAATGCTGTAGCTACTGCGTGGTCAGAAGGTGGCAATAGCTCCAGGGTTCCCTTAGTGTCTGGCATCAATTGTCACAGCTCATTTGCACCTAAATCTTCGGTCTTCATCTGTAAGGGAATCTGTATTGCCGCATGCGCAGTTGGAGCAGTCTTCCAGTGGAAAAGGACCCAAAGAAGACCGAAGATCCGGAAGATGGCGCCAATGAGCTCCGTTGCACCGATACGTGAGCAATGTATTAGGGACACTTTTCTTATTTGGGGGGTTAAGTTCTCCTTTAAATTTTAAAAGAGAATAAAGATACTGGAGAAAACACCTGAGGTGTTTATATGCAAGTTTAGACAGGTCAACTGGTCATTATTGGGTCAGTTTGCTAAAACTGGAGTAATGGTGAATTGGGTGGATGTTGTAGAGTAAAAAGTACTTTTGTTACCCATCAAACATACCTTTGTAACCAATACCAATTTTAACCCAATTGAACATACCTTTTCTCTTTTCACAATTCTTTTTTTTTTTTATTAAAATTAAAGAAGTTTAGACTCATTGATTTCCATATCTTGTCATGTAAAGGTATTTTTGGGTGATTTGCCACCACGAGAAGTGCAAAATCCCATATGCTACAAAAGTGCCCAAAGTGCATTTGTCTTAATACTTAATGCTAGCACCATGTTACCATTGCTAACTAACGAGGGACAACAGAGAAAGGCGAAGAGACACACCTGAAATAGAGGATGTACGTATATATTTGATGTTTTGACCATTTAAATGTGAGGCCATTTGACCCCTTTAGGAAGTTTTATATATTTTAGCCATCTCCAAACATGCAAGATTATTTAAGTAAATAAAGCAAATTCTAATGTGATTGTTATCTATGCAACCAAACTTACCCTTTTTTGCAGACCAGCCAACTGTTTCCTTGTTTCAACATCTTTTCCTCCTGACTCCAGAAACTTCCTGTATGCTAGGTCAAAAGCCTGGCCAATAGTTAATGTGATCTCTTCAGCCTAAAAATAAAATAAGATTTATAAAATCAATCTGCTACAAACTGGCTATTACTTAGTCTCTACGTAATAGCCAACAATAAATGGTTCTCTCGAACTGGCTATAAAATTTGGGGGCCTATTTATTAAACTCAAAGTTTGAGAGAGAAAAAAAACTTGAATTTTTAGAGATTTATTACAATCCAAAGCTACTAAAAATCTAAATCTGAAAATACTCCAGCTAAAACCTGTAGAGGTCAATAGCAGATGTTGCCTGCTGAATATGTTTCTTGACATTATGATCTGTTACTGTATAATCCGAAAAAGTCGTGGGTTTTTGGGCGACAACTCAAAAAAATTATGTTTTGGGTGTTAAATTTGAAAAAGTCATATGATCCAAATTTTCATCCGATTTTATCGAGACTTTTCCCGAACTGAATTTTCCGAGTATATTATTTGATAAATAAATTAAATTGATGGATGGGAGTTAGGTCATCTTTGTTTTAATTTTAAAAAATGATAAATTCAAGCTTTAGTAAATAATCCCCTTGATGTATGTATAGAACAGCATATTTTATCTATGGTCCAAAAGGATTCAAATACAGTGTACTTTGAGGCCTGTTGGTGTAAAAAGGAGGCATGGCAAAGTACTGTATCTGTTGTTAATGAGCTATTAAATGGGTCTAATGCCTGTTACAGTAGAACCCAAATTTAAAATTTTACAGGAACTGGTACAATTTTTTCCTGGTCTGACATAGGCTGCATAGGCTAAACTGCATCACCCCCCCCCCCCCACAGAAATTATGCTGTTTTGACCTGCTTCTCTGAAACATGAAAAATTGGGGCTCTACTTATTAAGGGAGGTGATATAATAGAGAGATAAGAAGTTCTTCTTGAAAACTGCAAAGTTTAAACAGAGACTGATCTCCTGAAATATAACATAGGGTGACTACAATGTATCGTATAACTAGATTGCAAGGGGTACTTTCTTCTAGCGTTCCTATGCAGCTATTGGATAGTCTGATGATGGTTTTTATTTTTATTAACAAAACAAGGCAGTCAGGGAAATTTTAAGTAAGATTAGCAGTGGACCGATAAACCCCACCCCACTGTATAATGAGTTCCTGCTAACAAAATACTCACAACAAAGGGGGGAGGGAAGAGAGATACAGTATACACTTGTAATATATTTATCTACTTTTTGGTGTGTTGTGCACACTCAAATCAATTTTTTTAAATTTGAATCGAATTAGATTCGTATTTTCGGGTCGATTCAATTAGCCCAAGCTGATAAAACTCAATTTTATTAATACATTTTGATTGGTCGAATTTTGAATTTATGGGAGTTTTAAAAGACTCATATGAATATCCTTGTATATGTATTTATATATATGTATATATATATATATATCTAACGATTTTTAAATTGAAGTAGTGTATCAATTATTAAGGATGCAACATGTAATGGCTCCATTATATGAATATCATATTATGAGTAGGCTGGGGGTAATATGACATTTTGGAAGAGCAAATCCTACCGTCTTTGCAATTGTCTTCTTGGTCGTATTTTCAGTCTTAATTTGAAATTGGGATTTTGAAAAATCGAGATATGCTTGGCTTGAACCTGCTCTAGATTCCTAAATTTGTTTTGAATACTCCTTACTCACAGAGGATATAGTCTTAACCCATTAGAACATAGCTAAGTTTTTCTTGGCTTAAAATGTAATAACCTGAATCTGACAGAAGTATCATCATACAAACTTCAAAGGAGATAAGCTAAAGGTGACTGCCCTAGCTGCAATTCTAGTACCTGGTAATTGGGGACAGGACCAGATCATATGGGGAAAAAAAATCTGGCCCTTGCTCATTGCATCATCTCTCCTATATATACTACAATGAAGTCCAATTGGTTAGACATAGTCTATTTCTAAATTAGTTGCTACTTCAAATGGTTAAGAATCAGCAGCTATCAGTGCTTGGTAAAAGCTTAAAAAAAACCTATTCCAAACTGAGGAAGTTAAGAAATGGACTTAAAAGCATGTCTAAAAAGTATACAAAGAGAAGGGTGCCAGGTTTACATATTTAAGAGTTTTACATAAATAAAGAAAAAAGAATTGGAGCATAAATCACTTTAGTATATAAAGGGGTACTCAACCCAAAATACTTTTTGCATAATGAAAGAAAATGTAATTTCAAGGAACCTTTCACTATATATTAAAACATGTTAAATGGCTTTAAAGTATTTGTAAAAGTAATTATAATGGAAAGCAGTGTTTGTTTATCCATTTCTTCCCTCTGGTTTTGTCTTGAAATAATATAACAGCAGCCAATTCTACTCCAGAAGGCTCATTTACAGTAAGTACAGCACATTAGTATTTGCAAAACTGTGTACTTGCAGTTTACTTGTGAGTAGGGCCAAAGCACCAAATATTGAATCTCTTTTTATGTCCTAGCTAGGCAAAATAGCCTTCCTCGAGATGATGAGTCTCCCAAAACTATTATATATTTTTTAGAACACTGTACATCCATGTCCCACAACAACACCTGAAAGACTTGCAACACAATTTTAATAATTTCAACTAGCACAAAACCTAACGAAAACGAAAGTTTGGAAAAAGTCTCTATACTTCCCCATGCAATTAGGTGGCCTGGGACATCCAAATGTGTGCCTACATCAAAAGGCCACTGCAATTAACCATATACACACCTGAACTCCTGAAAACTCCAGTAAGCAATGGCAGGACTTGAAACAACCTTACATTACTGGATACAAACTGCCACATCTCCTATGGCTAGAAGACACTTGCTCACTATGATCCAAACTAAACATACAACCACCTACACCAACTAATCTTACACTATTATGCTGAGATGGCAAGCTAAGTGGAGTAAATATTTTTTGGCTCTATATCCATATATCCTGTCTTCAATCGTAGGCAGAAACCAGCACTCACAGGATTTGAAAAAAGTTTTTATAGTGATATTGAAATTTTAGTCTAAACCTGGCCTCATGGGATTAGGTTCAAATGGGTCTGAAACTTTACTCCACTGACTACCTAGACTATTTATGGAACTTTCTGTAAAATGTTGTTTGCGGATAAATTATATTTTCAAGTGCCTCCATATTCTCCACACATTAAAAAGGCACCCACACAAGGGCTTAAATTGTTACATACCCAGTGAAGGCATGGCAATATGATTAATAAGTACTTTTAATGTACAAATCATTTTGAAAATCAACTCAATCTAGAACTGGTACCTGACAACTGAAAAACGTCACAATATCTACCAACATGCAATTACCCAATGCTGGAAAAGCTGCAGATCTGCAGTAAACTACAAATGTATGTGGGGGAATTGCCTAGTTCTACAACATTTTTGGAAATCTATTTCTCTTTTGATCAAAGTTGTCACAGGCCTAAATATCAAGCTGACTCCACTAGCCAGGTTTGCTAAATATGGAAGTAGAATCCATCCCGCAAAGTCACTGATGTACTGTGTTTGATATACTTACCGCATCCAGATTTTTGATTTTCAGAATGTGGAACACATCTGCTATCCCCACTACAACAAAACTTACCTCCACAATCCATAAACAAGCCAGATATGAAAATAGCTTTGCTCTTGTCAATAATAACTTACCAAAACACCAAAACCATTGAGATGACTGGACAAAATAAACAAGCAAAAAGGATTCACATCTGTCACCTTAATTAAACAACTAACCTATTATATAGTGAATAAAGTACCCCCTCTTGTAAAATATAAGGATATTATAAGTTACAGAGGAGTTTCATGACCATATAAAAACACGAGGCCGAAGGCCAAAGGTCATGGAGGTAACTTCTAATATCCTCATATTTTGCAACTGGGGGTACTTTATTTATTATAATACACAAGTTTTAGGGAGTCATGTGACAGAAATGACATCAGAACTCACCATTTATAACTGATGACATCAGAACTCACCGTTTATAAGGATATAATTTACAAGATATTCATGGCTTTTGTGTATTATAACAATATAAGCCACACACCGGAGACCTAGCTAGTTGGTTACTGATGTTTCTGTGACCTCTATAGTTTTTTCCCATTCTTCTTCCTCCTACCTTTTCTCACCTTTTTTGATAACCCAACTTGATTTTGTAGGTTTTTTGTTAAATTGCAAAACATTAAAAAAACTACAATTTAAAAAAAAAATAATAATAGGCAATCTTTGAGCCTAACTAATATATCATGTGAATATTTCTAGGAGGACATCAGAAAAACACATAGAAATACATGCCAATATTTGGTAAATATTAATAAATAGTCTGCCAAGCCCTGTCTAGAAAGCAAATATTTATGTTCTCATATAATGGTTCTCTCATTCTGTAGAGATTATGTAGGGATATTTTACCCATCTGATAAATCTATTGTATTATCTAAAGTTTCATTAAGATAAACATTGTGAGCAATTACAGCTGACAGAGCACTTCAGAAAAAATTAACAGAAACACACTGCTAGAACAATTAAATTTGATTTTTGTTTTGCTTTTGGTTGTTAGCTGCCTTGCTAGCATTTTTGTTCGTGTGAAGGATGTATTAACCCACTTTGATGTCTATAAATGTCTAAATCTATACTAATCTTAAAGATTGCAACCTGATGAACATATTAAGGGGCCCATTCACTTAGTTCGAGTGAAGGAATAGAATAAAAAAAACTTTGAATTTAGAAATTTTTTTTGGCTACTTCGACCTTCGACTACGACTTCGAATCGAACGATTCAAACTAAAATCGTTCGACTATTCGACCATTCCATAGTCAAAGTACTGTCTCTTTAAGAAAAAACTTCAACCCCCTACATCGCCACCTAAAACCTACCGAGGTGTCATGTTAGCCTATGGGGAAGGTCCCCATAGGCTTTTTATCAATTTTTAGGTCAAAGAAAAATCGTTCGATTGATGGATTAAAATCCTTCGAACGATTCAAAGGATTTAAGGATCGAACTATTTGCGCCAAATCCTTTGACTTCGATATTCGAAGTTGAAGGATTTACATTCGGCAGACGAATATCGAGGGTTAATTGACCCTCGATATTCGACCCTGTGTAAATCTGCCCCTAAATGTTAGATCAATATTTTAGGGTGATGTTATTTAACTTGTTATTTAATTAATGACTGAGAGTTATTTCATTGAGAGCTGTTTTAAACATACAGTATTTCTTCAAAACTAGGAACAACATAGAAGGCATATATATTTAAATGCATAAAGTTATATATTAACATGTTAATAGTGCCCAAAATATGCGTTATAGCTTACTCATGAAATTGTGTAATAAAAATATTTGAGTCTCACTTGTAACATTCAGTTAAACCAAATTATCCTTTTGATTCATTTTTAACAAAACCCAAACAAACCAACTTTGGATCGAACTTTTAGCAGACATTTCTACTTGAAGGTTTTTATCTTGTTTTGTTTATCTTCAATTGCATAAATGGAATGCACTGTTGATGAAAAGCAAATGTATTCATACTGCCCACAAGGGATTTAATTTATCTGATGGGAAGAAAATAATTTTGTCAGTAAACCTGTTCTGTTCTTGTTTTATTTAATTGCACTCACTCATTCTGAGGAGTGTTATAAGCATTTTCATAAGTGTCACCTGGAATTATGGATCTTTCTACTTTGATAATAAGCCAAATGGCGTTCATTACTGGGACCTTTGGACACCCTGGTAGTAACTGACACTTCTCACATTTTATGAGGTTCTTACTGATTTGACTATTCACAGAGCATGTCTAGGAGATGCCAGTAATACACTGTAAAACTTACCCAGCAATTATCTGTATATATTGGCATTGCAAACAAACATTTTCTTCCACTAAGAGTATATTTATATATATATATATATATATATATATATATATATATATATATATATATATATATATATATATATATATATATGATATGCAGTATATCATACTGCATTACATAAGGCTCATAGATAACTTTACTATATATACTGTTACATAGTTAATTTGTGTTGAAAAAATACAAAAGCCCATAGTTAAACTCTTCCAAATGAATTCCATAAGTTTCCATTTTATGCAAAAAATCCATCCCTATATATACTGTATCTAGCAAATTCTATTTTTCAAAAACATATTTTGGCTTTAATATGTTCAGCAACAACAGAGATAAGGCTTTGTGAGCCTCACTTGTTTTATTTGTATTAACAACATCTATCTTATGCTTTACAGCCAGCTCAGACATGAAGGCCTTGAAATAATGCAGATGTTTTTTTTTTTCAAATATAAAATCATAAACTGTGGACGAAAGCAATGCAGGATCCTGGCACAGATTTCCTGCTAGTTCAAAGCAATGTATTTCTCTGTATGCTGATGGAGCTCTGCATTCATTTGTACTTTTGTGGAGTAGTTTAGATTAGGCTTTTGGATAGGTCAGTCGTTACAGATCTTTCAGGCCAAAAAGAAAAACAGATTTTTCCAAAGACTTGTATGATTCCTAGCATGGGAAGAAAGTCAAAAGAAACATCTTGATCTATTTTGTCATGATAGGTTGGAGCCAATACTGAAGATAAACATCTGGAGATTCAATCTGAGCCAAAGTCATTACTGGAAACCCCAGCCAAGCCAAACCCTTTTCATGTAGAACAGAAAAAAAATCCTCCAACATCTGGCATACTTACACACTTTTCGCTATCAAACACATAACATAAGTGCTTATTCGACTCTGAATCTTTACATATAAATGTAAATATCCTCTTGTCTGTCTTATCGTCAGCGCAAAATGATATCCTGTGTAACTGACAGTTGTGCATTACTTCCTATAAACAAAAACAAATTGAGGAATTGAGTTAACTAATTCAATTTGACAAGAAACACTGTAGAACAACGTATTTGTACAAACAATGCTAATAAAAGGGGGAAAAAAACAAAATGTTAAATTCTCTTCATTAGAAAATGACGCCCAAAGGCAGTGGGTAAAAAAAAAACCACTTAAAAAAGAAGCCTTCCCACAAACAGCAGCTTCTAATTTTCACAGATTTCTGTTGTTTAAGGCGGCAACACACGGAAGACCACTATAAGGACAATTTGATATTGAATCTGATGTTTAAGGCGGCATCTGTGACCTTGCATGGTGGCAAGTCATGTAAAATAGGTATGTGGTTATGAACTAATGGTTCTTTCTTAGATCCATTATGCAACACTTTAAGGAGACCACCAAGATTAATGTAATAAATACAATTAAATCACAGTATAGCATTATTACATACTTTGGAAAAATAGGAGTTTGCTTGTATGGTCTTTTAACACAGCCCATCCCCCAAAATCATTACAGACATATGCCTACAGCATTTCTCATCATCAAGTCAGTTCTGAAACACAAACAAAGAAAATACCTAAAAGAACTATAAATCTACATAAACTGTTTAAAATAGCTGCACATATCTCTGTTATTTACTGCAGCTATACAGTCTGTTATATTTGTATTTTTTACATTTCATACAAAAGTGAAAACACTTTAGAAAAGATGGAAATGATTAATGTGACATTACAGTATAACACAGTGATCTAATGTCCAGTTGTGTAAGTAGATCGAAACCCTTGTTGTGTGCTGCAGTGTGTTCTGTATCAAATGAAATACAGTGCAAGAAGGACACCAAGTGGCAAAAGCTTTAAATCCTAGTTTAGTATTCCTAGGTGTGGAGAGACAAAAGTAATGCATAATTTAATCTCAAATTCCTCTCCCTTGAGTAATACAGATGATAAATATTTTTATTTGAGGAACAAGCTGTTAAAACAAACACTTTTACTTAAAATATAGCACATTTTTAAAGACTTGTTCTAGTATATTTAAAAATGTTTTGTATTATCTTCAATTTTTATTGAAGGCTTCAGTTCATTATTAGTATTATTATTAACATGTATTTATATCGCTTCAACATATTGTGCAGCGCTGCATTGCATACACAATACTTTTCTAATCATAGAAAGGCTATAGTATAAGCATGCCCAGTGCTATTTATTTACATTTCAGTGGGTTGAGAAATGATACACAAACCAGCTGGCTGCTGCTTTTCATACAAATAAAAATAAGACAACTAAAACTTTCTGTTTTTGGAATAATTGGCAACACATGAATATCATTTCTAGGGACTTTTTTGTGGAATTGCGGCATAATGTGCCACAGATACCACATGCTTCATTTTCACGTTTGTTTTTAATCAATTATTTTTACTAACAAGAAGATTTTAGAGTAAGAGCAAACATTGGAAACTTATTTCTGCGTGGGGTAATTCAAATCTTTTTTGAATGAAAACAGATTTCAAGGAGTAGGGGTGGGGACTTAGAAAATTACCACTTTTTGTTTGCACAACATACCTTGGATTGCGCTTGATTATACATACAGTATATATGTATAATCAACCGCACTTCAAGGTCTTTTGTGCAAACAAATATGGGTGATTTATTTTAATGTTTAGGCTTCTGATGACGGCCCAAGTATAGCAGCTGAAATGTTGAAATAATCACCACTTTTTGTTCGCACAAAAGGCCTTGGAGTGCAGTTGATTTTTTGGTAATATATATACAGTATATATATATATATATATATACAATTAATGTCTATATTAATTGTAGATTTTAGTATAACTATAGCCTTGGATATTATGCTTGTCTAAGAAATCATTTAAGCCACTCTTAAAGCTGTTAAGAGAATCAGCCATCACATCACCCGGCAGAGCATTCCTCAACTTCCTTCACTCTGAAGAACCACCTACTCTGCTTCAAATGAAAGTTCTTTTCCACTAGTCTAAAGGGATGCCCTCTAGTCCAATGATCCATTTCATAGAAAAATAGATCTCCCGCTAACTAAGTAAGACAGACAGAAGGAGAAGAGTGTGAAACAGAAGATGTAATAAGGTGAAGATCTGAAAGAGAAAAGGGGTCACTGTTCAAAGCATTCTTATGGTTTGATGTATCTGTGGAATGCTGGAGTTCAAAAGAGAAGGTTTGTTGAAGAAAATGCAATGGCCAGAGTTGAGAGGGGTTATGAGTGTGGCAGTTTAAATCACCTAGGACACTTGCATGATGGAGTACAGACAGGAAGCACTTTATTCATAGGATGTACACAGGTCTCTGTGCCCTGAAACTGAGCACACAGAACTGCAGTAATTCATTTAGCATGGTAGGCAGTGAGCAGTGTGTAAATATTGGCAGATTAAGTTTTTGCACAATGACCCCACTTAGCATATGTGTTTCTACCATCACATGTCCCATTAAAGCATTGGCTCGTCTATTAAGACAATTATTAATATCCAACTTCTCGGTGATGAACAGCTCCAACCATCATTAAAAATGAAGAACACAGTAATATGGAGGAAAGTCAGGTAAGCTGAAAAAATGAGAAAAATTTGTGAGAATATTTAACTTAATGCAAGCCTAGGGTAAACCTTGATCATGTACATTTTTGACACCTTTTCACTCAGAAAATATTTTTTTCATTACTTGAATTTTTTCTGTGGTGATAAAACTGGCGGTTTTGAGCATTGTATAAGGGATTTATTCATTCTTGCCCCCTCACTAAAGCTACTACTGACTGATTGTGGTGGCACCACTGTACTTTTCACATGTATTGCATCTGTATTACAGGTATGGGACCTGTTATCCAGAATGCTCAGCACCTGGGGTTTTCCAGATAGGGGATCTTTCTATAATTTGAATGTCCATATCTAAAGTCTACTAAAAACCACTTAACCCCAATAGGATTGTTTTGCTTCCAATAAGGATTAATTACATTTTAGTTGGGATCAAGTACATGGTACTGTTTTATTATTACCGAGAAAATATAAATCATTTTTTTAAAATTGTAATATATTTGTTTACAACTGATTATATGGGAGATGGTGGTCCTGTAATTCTGAACTTCCTAGAAAATGGGTATCCAGATAAAAGATCCCATACCTTTGTTGAATTCATAGTGTTATCTTGTCTACAAGGATTGGTTACGCCAACTGCTTTTCTGATTATGATTATTAAGAAGCTGCCTCATGGCACCAAAATTCATATAATGCTGTTCTTGCTCCTTTTAGCTCTAGGGGTCAGAGCTAAGTGTGAATCATAAGGTAAAGTAGTATTTTTCAGTACATTCTAGTTAGGTACAGTTGGTTCTTTATTTTATTTGGATCAGTTTACGAGTTAGGGCTGTTACAAATGGCTGCTTTAGAGTCCTGCAGCGGGTCAGGTACCCGCAGGTTGCCGGTAGAAGTTTCGGGAGCGGGTATAGACACGGGCCGGCGGTTCTCTGGGTTTGCAGGTCAAGGGTCTTCTCAATAGCGAGTTTTACTTTTTTTCTGATCACGCCTACTTCCAATGATATCTCTTCCGGTTTACAATGACAGTGCTTCCTGTGTTACTCCCTTTTTTCTGATCAAGCCAACTTCCAATGATGTCACTTCCGGTTTACAATGACAGCACTCCCTGTTTCTTGATGGTCAGTGGGTCGTCGATCGGTTTGCGGATAAGGTACTTCGGGTTGGGTAGCGGGTCCAAGCGGGTAAGTATGCGGGTTGCTGGTCCGGGTTGCGGGTTGGGTTTAACAAATTGGTTCCACACAGGACTCTAGCCTGCTTCATGTATGTCAAGAAATGCATCCGGAAAGCGTCAAAAAGCATAGATTATTTTTATATGCATTTTTTATGCGTATTTGTAAGTTCAAAACACAACTACACATTCTGTTGTATTAAGAATGCGCACAACAAATGGAGCATGTTACATTTTGAAAATGCAGTTAAACTCGGCTGCAATAAAAGTGAACACTTCTAAACAGTACAGATAAGCTGCATTCATTAATTCACTTTTACATTATACACTCGTTTGTACGTGCACATACAGTATATATGGAAGGGTAAGTAGAAAGGCATCAATAAAATTCGTAAAGAAAAACACACCGATGCCCAGCTTTGTTAGTTTTTAGAGACATTTTCCAGGAATCATATTTTTTTTCCTTTGAGTTTAATTCAAATTAGTGTTATTATTGTATTTTATATTGTCTGTAGCCAATTGTGTTTTCCATTAGGAGTCATGGAATATCTGTTGTTACAAAAGATAGTATGAGTCAGTGATTGCAAAAACAGATAGCATGAGTCACTTTAAAGCCAAACTGCTTTTCCATTCCTATCCCATATGGTTAGTATGAAAAGTACAAGGATCAATTCAATAAAAAAGTACTTTTCAGTGTGTGGTGAAAAGGGACAGGACTTGCAGATAGATCATGTAGACAATGAAAAACATATGTAACTTTTAGCATGCCAGTACCTGGGAAGAAAACTGGCACGTCTGACAATGAAATAACGGTCTCCTGTAACTGTCTATACAATAAAAAGAACTACAAATAAATTGTCACTTTTGAATTACCTATCTGTTTCTCAGCTAATAGAAAGCTTCAGAGAGCCATTCACACAGATCCATGAGTTCCAAAATCTCTAAAAAGAAAATTGAGCTCATATTGAGCTTTTTTCACTCAGAGTGGCCAAGATTTGCAGCAAACCCAGTACATGAAGTTTGGACTGGTCTGGAACCAGGCTGGTCGTACATGTATGCCAATACGATACCTATCTTCCCAGCCTCTCCAAGTGTCCTGCCTGGTGTTTGGAAAAGAGGTCTGCACCTCTCCGAAAATACAGTATAAGAAGAATTACCAAACACTCGAAGGCATGTGAAGCGGGGGGAAACCCCTGCATGTTTATTCAGGTCAGTGATGTAATGTTTCCAGGGCGGACCCCTTCATCTGACGAAGGGGTCCTCCCCTGAAACGTTACATCACTGACGTGAATGAACATGCAGGGGTACGCCCCGCTTCACATGCCTTAGAGTGTTTGGTAATTCTTCTTCTACCGTACATGTATGCCACCACAGTGACAATGCAGGATTCATTTAAGCATCTGTAGACACAGCAATGCCTAATTTTACCTCTAAAATGAATGAGCTGCTGTTATTATATGAATTATGTGCGCCAGATGCAGCTGTCAGGGCCGGATTGACATAGCGGGCACCCCTAGACCTGCTGTTGTTCATCACCCCCGTCCCCTCCCCTTTATTCACACAAATTTTCAGAGCAATGGGAAGTGGTGCACGGGAAGTTTAAAAACTATCATATCTCCTGCGCATCCCCAGTGGTTCTGAACCAATGCTGGTGTGGTTGGGCAGCATGCTGCCCCCTAAAATCCTGCTGCCCAAGTCGGGGGGGCCTTGGTGGCCTTCCACAGATGGCAGCTGTTCTATTTGTACTGCAGTGTCTAAATAATGAATGACATTTTAAAAAGCAAATGTTTATGTAGCACTTTATCTTCACAACTTCTTTACTTACAAGTTCCTACTTACTCCATCATATAAGCAATGTTACACTTTTTAACAATTTAAATTTAAAATTTGTTGTTTGTTTTTAATAATGGTGTGTAGGCAGCCAACCCAGTCACCTACCACTCTATGTGGTAGATGACAGCATTTTTAGCAATGCAGGTTAATTTTGATCTATACTAGGTGCCCCCAAACTTTTACCCATGAGCCACATTCAAATATAAAGAGAGTTGGGGAGCAACACAAGCATTTAAAAGTGTCTAAGGGGGTTCCAAAAAAAGGCTGTGGTTGACTATATGGAAGCCCTATGTGGACTGACAGCCTACAGGAAGCTCTGCTTGGAAGTAAACCTGTTTTATACTACTTAAACGTGTCTCCAAGCATGGAATTGAAATATAAGCACCTGCTTCGAGGCCACTAAGAGCAACATCCCAGGGATTGGTGATCAACATGTTGCTCGCAAGTCACTGGTTTGGGACCACTGATCTATACCATGTTAAACCCTTTTCCAGCCTTTAGGTAACCTTCTTTTTGGAATAGTACGGGAGGTCTCAGGTTTCAGGATCAATTGCCTCTTACTTTACATTTTATAAATGTCGCTAAAGTTTCCACTTTAATGTATTTGGGGTGCCTCTTACTATATTAAGGATCTGGAGACATTGTTCTTGGAAGTCACTGAACTTACAAGCATATACCATGTATACATAGCCTTTGCTGTAAAAGCTAAGTCTGATGGTAATGGTATATAGGGTTGTTTTTCAAAAGTCAGGCTGGAGTCCATATGCTGGGTAAAGTTGTATTGTTTGCTAAGAGGGTAAAGGATAGAAAACAGTCATGATGAATGCAGACTGAGCCAAATAAACAGGCTGGAAATAAGGGCATATGGCATCCAAAGGAGGAGTCCAGTATTACCATCTGTCTGGGGCAGACAGCAAGCAGAAGGAGTGTCCAGGTAACAGGCCAAAGGGTCAACACTGGGAAATCTACAACCGAGTCGATATACCAGGCCGGGACACAGGAACAAAACAAAGGAACAAATTAGATAAATTTTAAAGGCTAGATCTCAGCTATGGAGCTTAATGACAAAGCCACTGCCATGCTTATAAATGCTCTGAGTCTCTGACAGTATTGTAGCTGGAAACCATTGGTTTCAAATGCTTGAAGCCATCCAAGCCATATACAGTTGGTTCTTGTCCCAAAAATACACATTACGGCATTGTAATAACCACTTGTATTTGCAGTTTAAGCCATTGTGGCACACAGGGCATTTTCTACACCATTGGTCAGGGCAGCTGAATAGTTTGATGGCCAGTATGCATAGGATTGCAACACAGTGTAAAACTGAACTTTCATAGCTCTCACTTTAGAAGGTGTTACATTTACATTATTTAATAAATGAGAGCATTGTTCTTTCTAAATATTCAGAGAAGTGCTTATAAGGCATAAATGTAAAACAAACTGTATATTATTAATTTGCTATACCAATAATACCATGAAATCCTGTGTATCAAAAATATTTATATTGCCTACAACTCTCAGCAGGAGAACAAAATATTAAAGCATTGTGATGTGTTTAATATATGAAACATGGATTAGACACAAAAACGGATGGAGGAATTACTATCCCAAAAGCTTCATATTATTACTGGCACATATTTTGCTTAAATGCAAATCTAACAGTGTGAGACTAAACTTGCTTTTACAGAGTGTTTCTCTCTGAATTAGTTGATATGTATTTAAGCAGGATTTACTTAGCATGCACACTTGGAAAGTCTGAGTCATAACATTTTACTGGCCAACAGCTTTAGAAAGAATTACATAGCTATATATGGGATTGAGGGTTTTGCACTCAGCAGAGTCTGGTCATGCTAGCAAAGCAAAAGACATTAGTGAGCATGTAAGCTTGTTTTGCACTGGTGACAACTGCTACAGATGTGACCATATTTACTTTTATGTATTTTGTCCTAATAAAAACTTATACAATGTTAAAATTTTGCAAATGCCTATATAAACCTGAGACTTACAGGCACAAATTAACTAGGGAGCAGAATCTACCAAAGAGCCCCAAGTGGGTCAACACCACCAAAAAAAAATCATACCTCTTTCCATCTATAGTGAGCTGAAGTGTTAGGAAGCCATGTAAACACTTCTCAACCTCCTCAATAGGCAACCACACTCTTAGAGAGTATCTGATTAGACCTACCAGAACCTCTAAGATTGCACTGGTAAACTCACAAGCCAACAATACATAGGAGACTATTACTTGCTTGCCAAATGTGAAGTGTTGTAGCAACAGGAATTGAAGGCAGTTGCCGCCAAAACTGCTACATATAGTGGTGCTTGAAACTTGTGAACCCTTTTAAATTTCTGCATTAATTTAACCTAAAACATTAAATCTGTTTTTTCCACAAGTCCTAAAATTTGATCACGAGAACCCAAATAAACAAACACAATAAAAACACAATGCTTGATGTGTCCCATTATTAACAGATGGTATGCATTGTTTGCCTTTTGCCAAACATACTAGCTTATATTCAAGCCAAAAAGTTCTATTTTGGTCTCACCTGTCCCAATAAACTTCTGACTTATCAGCAAACCAGACACCTGCAGCAATGTTATGTTTGGATAGTAGTGTTTTTTTCCTTGCAACCCTGCCATACACACCATTGTTTGATCATTCCTGATCATGTACTTGAACATTGGCATTAGCCATGCAAGAGAGTCCTTTAGTGCCTTTTATATTAGTTTGGGTTTCTTTAATATCTCCCAGAGTATACCAAATGGAGTCAGAAATCTCTTTTGTTCATGAAAAATTTCAAAAAATATGTTTCTTTTCTTTAAATTAAGCAGTACCTCACTCACACCTGATTATCATCCCATTGGCTGACACACCAGACTGAATTTCTCCTTCAAACCTTCTCCATCAGTGTTGGAGGACCCACATGACTGGAGGCATCTGGGAAATTGACAATATGTCTAGCCCCATGTCAGATTTCAAAACTGAATATAACAAAACCTGCTTGCTCTTTTGAAAAATGGATTTCAGTGCAGAATTCTGCTGGAGCAGCACTATTAACAGATGCATTTTGAAAAAAACATGTTTTCCCATGACAGTATCTCTTAAGGATGATGCAGTTGACCATGAAAGTTAGACAATGTACCCTGTAATATTTTTCAATTAAATTAAAGTGGATCAAAACCCAAAACTTTTTGCCATAGGATAAGGCCGGTCCATGTTCTATGTGCATATTTATATATGTTTTTTGGGGGGGGTAAACTTACTTTAAGTGGCATGTTTCACATTAAATGTAGTAGTATGTTGATTTCTGAATAGATGCATATGAATTTATATTCTGAAAATGTAATTATAATAAATATATAGTTTTTAGGCATTTAGAGTCCAGTATATTGTTAAAGAAGTGGGATTTCATTCATCTGGTATAACCTTATTTATATACAGTAATATTTCTAATGCAGTTCCTTTGGCCTATGTATTAGTGACCTGATGTTTACCCATAATATCTAAAAGTAAACAGAAAATGCTGTCATATAATACTTTGCTTTATTTTCCTTTCATTCCATCAAAATTGGTGAAATTGTTGTGAATGTGAAGCAACCCACAATGATTTCTTACCTGCTATTTTTAGCAGTAATCAAACCTCCTAGTGTGCCAAACACCCAAACAACATGTAAACATTTCTATCTACCCCAAACCAGGACCAAATTGCCTTTAATTGGTAGTATTAATAAATGGCACTGCTGATAGCACACTTCCATTGGTGGAATCACCCTTTCTTTGGTTCCCAAGTAATATGTAATAATATTTATTTTAAAAAAGTGAGGTTTATAGGATAAACAAGCAAAGTAAAATAGAAACTAAAAATGGAATTTTCTGTTTTCAGTAAATAGGCTACTTACTTACCTTTGTCTTAGAGTCTAGAATTTTCACACCATAGATTGAAATCTGTAGTTCAACCTTGGGGGTTTTCTGGCCTTCTGATTTCTTAATATGTCTGGAAAACTAGCACAACAGAAAACAAGTAGACTTGAGCTTCTGGCTGTCTTGTTAAAAGGGAGCTCCACCGATAAACAGTTTGTTGCATGATCAAATGATGTTAATTAAACATCTTTATTTATTTATTTTTTTCAAACTTGTTTTTATTTAAAGATCTTTACATAATAGTTATAACAGTCACGACTAGATAATATATTTCTGTGTCCAATAACTTTATGTATCTACATTGTTATATTTTAATTATAACAGTGATAACAATTTAAACTAGCAAAACTTTTCCAGCATTCGGCTGCTAAGACGCAACTTTGCATTTTAGTGAATTAGTGTAGTGGTAGTGAATTTGCATCTGGCAACGTGGCACGTAGTGTGGCTAAGCCTTTGCAGGCAAAAATTTGCCCTTTAGTGAATTTGCCCCATACTTTTCCTGTTTAAGAACTACTGGCACCCAAGATTCCAAATGTGTTATAGTTCAGCCTGGAAGCCTTTCCTCTTTAACAAAATAAGACTGGAAACTTTAAGGCTAAAAACCGACCACATTGTGAATAAATAAAATGCTATTGCATGTACTCTATGTGATTTTTCAGAAGTCAAAATTTGAAAATCAAACAAAACCTGTTTCAGGCAAACATGCAAAACAAAACAGTACTGCATAAAATGGTGACTAGAAAATATGGAATTTTATCCCGAAGCAAAAGCTCCATCTTGTGGTTTCCGTAGAACAAAGAACATAATGGTGAGGTAGAAGTACTGTTATCTAGTTTGAAAATGTTGTTTGGCCAGTTGCAACTGATAACCAGCTACAGTACAGATTTCAAGACAGTTTAACTACTTGATGTACTGGTAATATTAGATGAGTGTAGATGTGACACAGCCCGATGTGATAACTGCCAATCCCATTGTGCTTCTCTGCAGGCCCGGATTTGTGGAAAGGCCATCTAGGCGCAGGCCTAGGGCGGCAGGATTTTAGGGTGATGGCATGCTGCCCTACCACACCCACGTTGGTTCAAAAACACTGGGAATATGCTGGAGATACAATAATTCTTTACATTTCTCGTGCACCAGTCCCCATTGCTCCTGTCCCCCTGGAGGGTACAGGGGCAACAAACGGTAGTGGGCCTAGGGGCACCCACTATGTAAATCCAGCCCTGCTTCTCTATACAGGGGAACGGCCCGGTGATGGGATAGCATTAGACAGGGAGGAAGGGTATTTTTTAAAAATCACATAACAGAGTTTTGTACTATGCTGAGGGCACAGTGTTATGGACACACTGTGTTGTAAAATGCTGGGGCCACATATTGTCCTAAAAACGTTGTGGCCATGCTGTGTCATAAGTTGCAGAAGTCATTGTCTCAATAAATAATGGGGTCTACTGTGTCATATATGTTGGGGCCATTTATGAGAAACTGGATTGGCCAGCCTATGTCATGAATAGCTAAGGACATGCTGCATGATTAAATGCTAGGGACACTGTTATGAAATGATGGAAATACTGTGCCCTGAAATGCTGGGGCCACATGCTCACTTAGGTTCTAAAGCTTTACTGGACCTGATGGTGGGCATCTTGGTGCATGATACTGTGGGTGTGACTTAAAGTGGTTGTTCACCTTCAAAACCCTTTTATTAGTTCAGTTGTTTTAGACTAACCAGAAATAAATGTATCCATTGCTTTCCATTGCATCTTTTCTTTTTGATGGTTTTACCACAATTGAAGTTTAATGTTCCTGGCTCTGGTGTTTCAGTCTGGCAGCTCAGTAATCAACAAAAAAGTGTAGATTCTGAACTGTTACAATTTGCTACATTAGCTCTTAAAGGGATTGTTCACCTTTCAAACACTTTTTTCAGTTCAGTTGTTTTCAGATTGTTCCCCAGAGATAACGTTTTTGTTTCCAATTACTTTTCTATTATTTTTTTTTTTCTGTTTTTCCAAAATCTAAATTTAAAGTTTAATTTCCCTGTCTCTGGTGTTTTAATCTGGCAGCTCAGTAATTCCGGTGCAGACTCTCAACTGTTACAATTTTGCAACATTTAGTTGATCCATTTCTCAGCAGCATCTCTGGAGTCTTAGCAGCTATTGTATCAATTCTAACAGCTGCCTGTAATGAAACCCAGGGATTTAAAGATAAGAAATGTATCAACTAAATGCATCTATTTAGAACAGTTTACAGGGTCAGCGAACCCCCCCCCCCCCCAGAGCTGCTTCAAATGTGAAAATTTACACTTTATACTTCAATATTAGAAAAATGGCCACGCATAGAAATTAGAAAGTAATTGGGAAAAGTTACCATTTCTGGTGATATATCTGAAACAACTAGTCGTTTGAAGGTGAACAACACTTTTAATGAAACTCAGTGATATTGTTAAAAAAAAAAGAAAAAAATGTATCAACTAATGTATCAGTTTAGAACAGTTTACAGAGCCCCTACAGAGCTGCTTCAGAAAGACATAAGAAGGTGAAGTATTAAACTTTAAACATCAATATTAGAAAAGCAGTCACACATGAGAATAGAAAGTAATTGGATAAAGTCTGTATTTCTGGTGAATTATCTAAAACCAACTGAACTGAAAAAAAGTGTTGGAAGTTAAGCAACCCCTTTAAGTTTACTCAGTCTACCTCCACTTTTGTTTTTCTTCAACCACTAGGTTCCTCTGTGACTACGTAAACTGCATAAACATTAAAAAAAAAAAAAGAAAAGATTAAATTTACCTTAAGTTTTCTTACTGCATCCCTTACAATTTCTGTACCCTTGGGTTGCTCAACCTCTGTATGCCCAAGAAACTGCAAAATATATATAAAAAAAAAGGATATTTAAAGAAACAAATATTTTAAAATGTGAATTGTTTGACAATTCATGTTTTTCATACTCAGACAGTAAAACAAAGTTATGTAGAACCTAAAGTTGACAAAAGACAAATGTCCACCAAGTAACTGCCTAATACTTAAGAGTAAAAATTAAAACTGCATTTGCCCTGTGGCAGGTGGTAACCCCATTACAGCTTGAACCTCCTGCTGTTCCCTAACCTGTGCCCTACTTGCCTTCCCCCACCCTCCTCTCACAAATACAGTAATGTCTAAACCAGTCAGTGTTGTATTTATGGAAGAAGTTACAGGTATTTGAGCATGACAAGTTTAGTTTATGCCTCCTGACACTGCTGTCTGTTGAATAATCATGCTTGCTTATGCAGGCACCACACCTTAAAGGAGAAACTAACCTGTAGGGAAAAAAACACTGTACCCCCCCACGCCAGGTAGACCTCCCTCCTCCCCCCAGGCTAACTACCCCCTCGGGGGGAAATGCCCCATACTCCATACTTACCCCTCGGAGCAGATTCTTCCAGCGAAGTTCCACGAGTCCATCTTCCGGGAGAGATCAGCAATTTTCATGTATTTCCACGTATTTGCAGTTGTAGCAAACCGGCAAACTGCTCCAACTGCGCATGCGCATAAATACCAATCTCTCAGTCAGCTTACCGGGGACACGGAAGATGGACACGGGGAACTTCACTGGAAAAATCTGTGCCGAGGGATAAGTATGGAGTATGGGGCATTTCCCCGGGGGGGGGGGGGTAGTCAGCCTGGGGGGATGAGGGAGAGAGGTCTACCTGGGGTGGGGGGTACGGGGTTTTTTCCCTACAGGTTGATTTCTCCTTTAAATCACTCTCTTTTACAAGCCTTAAGCAGGGAGGAAGGAACAAGCCTGTGTAAAAAAATCAATGCTTTGTAATTGGCAAACCTCTCCCCTTATAAAGTGCTACTGGCATGGGGAAGAATCTAGCCCATTTAAGCAGTTATGCAGTTATGCAGGGAGGTGCCAACCCAGAAAAGAACTTGACCAGAATTAAATGGTAAGGACCACCATATTGGGTTTACCTTGACAATTTTATGATCATAATTTTGTAACTAAAAAAACTCTGTTATGCAAAATACAAGGAATAGCTTAAATACTCAATTATTTGTGAAACAGGGGACAAGGGAATGTGTGTTGATCATTTTTTTCTTTATTGTGTGTTTATAGTTATCCTGGTCAGATCAGCTACACTTCCATTTTATTTTTGAGTGCCCCTTTTTTTTACCACACCATAAATGTTTTAAACAACCACATATGTAACGGGGGTGTGAAATGCTGCTAATTTGAAGGGGTGGTTCATGTTTAAGTTAACTTTTAGTATAATATAGAATGACCAATTCTAAGCACTTTTCAATTTTCATTATTTTTTATAGTTTTTAAATGATTTGCCTTCCTCTTCTGACCTATTCCAGCTTTCAAATGGGAGTCAAAGACCCCCATCTTCAGCTCTGTAAGGCTACAAATGTTTTGTTATTGCTACTTTTTATTATTCATATTTCTATTCAGGCCCTCTCCTATTCATATTCCAGTCTCTTATTCAAATCAGTACATGGTTGCTCGGGTAATTTGAACACTATAAACTATTAGCATTTTTGCAAACTCCCAGAAGGGTGGAGCTTAGAAAATGTATAAAAGGGGGACTGTTAGGGCCATTGATGATGGGTATATTTTTATTTTTGTGCGCCACGGAGAAGCATTTATTGGAGATTTGTTGCCCACAGTCATGCATTTTTATCTTGGGAAACAAATCATGCTGTCAGCCATCACCCTTAGAGGAATTTAGGATGCAAAGGAGATTCATGCAAAAAAGATAAAAATCACCTGATCCCATAACCAGCCACAAAATGTACTTAATACAGGGCTTTGCTTGTATAATAGGACATTGTAGCAGTGTGAGTAAGGAAATAGTAAAGTGAGAATGGGCAGCTTAAACCCCAACTAGGAGTAAGTGGGGAATAGTGTCACAGAGGATAACCCACCAGTCTTGGTCAAAGTTGCAGACTAGGATGAAGAACTTTGGAGAAGCTTCAGGCAAAACCCAAATGTGTTGTAATCCCACTGCAGAGTACCTTTGAAGTCTAGTGGGCAATGCACTGTAAAGGGGGGAATGTTGACTGAAAAACTACCTAACTAGCTGACTGTTGGAATTGCCTAATAATGTGGATTTTGAATAATGTCCTGATGTAACGTGATGTAAAAGGTATTTGTATTTGAAGAAAAAGTGTTGATGTCTGTGTGAATCTTGCTGAATGAAGAAATAAAATGGTTTTGGATTTTACAGCTCCCAGCACCCTTGTGTTTTAGTGTGGTTGATGGTATAATCATAGATAACAACTTAATACATACATATGTCCCAGTATATGTTTGGTATATTGAGTTTATTCTGCTATTGGGCTCAATAGAGATATACCTGTATATAGAGCTATGTTAGTATTCAAGGCCACTCTCATTGGGAAATTATAGACTTAAGGAAAGTTTTTTACTTTAGAGCTTGTTCAAACATTACTATGAGATTCAGTAAATGGTTCTCTTTTTAATTTAATTGTATTGATTTAGCTGCAGGCTTGGGGTGAAATTAACCTTTTTGTTCAAATCTAATAAACAACTTTCCATGATTTGATTTCAGAACACACTTGTGCACTGTTAATGTCATTGTACTAATGGAAATTCCTTCCGACCAACAAAAGCACAAAGATAAATGTAAAAATGACACTTACTTTAGCATTGTACGCAATAAAATGCTTTGACAATGTTTCTGGAGTATGCATCCATGATTTATCTAAAAAAAAAAAAGTATAGTGCAAATGAGTCCTTATAACAATGACTTCAATCAAAAGTGTGTGTATTTGCATAGGTGGTTGTACTTCCACTGAAAAAAAGGGAAATATTGCCTCAAATAATATATGCACTTTTAATAGAATTAAAATTAAAAATTCATAAAGTCAAATCAATGCAATAAAACCTCTATTAGACTAAACTTGAAAAAACATCTAAGTATCCAACACAATTGACGTGAACTGCAAGCTAAAGTTGGCCATACACAATAAGATCCACTCATTTGGCAACCTTTCCCCGATATGCCCACCAACGGCAGTGCAATATTGGGTTAATTACAACCCAGAGAATGGGTGTTAACAGGTCCTAGGCCACATCAACTTATCGGTTCGGTCCTTGATCTCCATGAAAATCAAACCTCCCCTGACCAATATATTGGCCAGATATCAATCAAGGAGACCCGTCGGCAGCCCCCATACACTCGCAGATAAACTTTAATCTACCCGTGTATGTCCACCTTATCTTGTTGGCTAACTTGTGAAGGGTATTCTTTATTTCACAGTGCAATATCACAACAGTTCAATCTAAATCAGATCGTGCATATATTTTGTAGAGGGACTCTTCCCCTTTATAGTACTAATGAGGGAAGATTAGCTTTTATAATGGTAGGCAAGCTTGTTTCTTATGCAGAGAAGAGACAGGGACACAAACAATGCAGAAAAATAAGATTTTGCCTTTAATTGCTCAAGAAACAAAAACACATAAATATGGTATTTGTCTTGATATGGCAATATGGCATCAAAATCATAACAGTCTTTCACACATGAAATTGTAGTTTTCCTGATTAACCCTGGGCCTCTCAAAGACTCTGGACCACTATATATGGTTGCAACCTTTTCATATATTTTCTACAGGGTGGTGGTGGGGGCGTGAACAAAAGGGGCGGGCCGTGATGAAAAAGGAGCGGGTCGTGACATAAAAGGAGCGGAGCCATGTCACGGCAATGGCCAGAAGGAGGAGAATAGTTACGTTTCCAGCACATTGGGGGCAGGCCAAGTTTTGTTAAGGGTATTACAAATTTATCGGCAACTACATTGCCGGTAAATTTGTAATACCGGCCCCGGCCTTGGCAGGTGTTTTACCTGCACACCACTACCCGCACATCACTACTAGGTCAAACAGGGCAGTGTCTCTCCTCCAAACACACAGATCTGTCTCCTCCAGACATCCAGGGAAGAGCCCATAGGTGAAGGAATACACACTTTTTACCTGCAGCAGCTCTGCTCTCAACTGTCATCTATTTACCTGACTAGCAGGGAATATTAACCCTGTCTGAACTAGACATCCCTCTTCAGCCAATATCCTACAGCTTGAATGCATGCTTAGGTGCATTTTAGTGCATTAGTGATTTTACATTAAGTTCCCCTTTAAGTATATAAGGGTTAAAAAAACAAAATGAAGGCATTTTGATCTATGCTTATTCTTAGTGATAAATAAGAATTCCAGTCTCATAAACTGAATGAAAAACGAGTATCCTGTTTGATGAATGTGTATTCTATTTTCATCAGCTACTTGACAAATGAGCATTCACTTTTTCAACCTATCCAAGAAAATGGTAAAAGGATTCATACAGTATATATATATATATATATATATATATATATATATATATATATATATATATATATATATATATATATATATATATATATATATATATATATATATATATATAAATTCATGTTTTCATGATTTACTGCTTCTTATTTTGGCAGACCACTCTGCCATTCTGATGATTAGAATTCTATTTTGGTTGGTTCAGTGAGGGGGATATCAAAAAGTAAATTATGGAAAATAATTTCAACATAGAAGTTACTTATCCTAAAAACTTAATTAAGTTGCCCCAAGCAGTTAACAGAGTGGTTCACCAATAAGTTAACTTTACATATATTATAGAATGGCCAATTCTAAACACCTTTTTCAGTTGGCTTTCATTTTTTCTTTTTTATAGTATTTGAATTATTTGTTTTCTTCTGACTCTTTTCAGTTTTCAAATGGGGGTCACTGACCCCATCTAAAAACAAATGCTCTTTAAGGCTATTTATTGTTACTGCTTTTTTTCATTATTCATTCAAAATTGTTCAAATTCTAGTCTCTTTTTCAAATCAATGCATGATTGCTTGGATTATTTAGACCCTAGCAACCAGGTTATTGTAATTGCAAACTGGAGAGACGCTGAATAAAAAGCTTTATAACACAAAAAAACACAAATAATAAAAAATGGAAATCAATTACAAATTGTCTCAGAATATCACTCTGTACATTATACCAAAGTTAATTTAAAGATGAACAACCCCTTTAATTAGAAACAAGTTTTTTGTTTTTTTTAATTGTACTGGAAGTAAGCAATCACCCTATCATATAGTTTAGAGCATACTGCAGGATCCGTAACTTCTCTACTAGTGATGTGCGGGCCGACCCGCACCGGGCGGGTTCGGGTCGACCTCGCACTGCTCCTTGCGGGTGGCGGGCGGGTTGAGCTCTGCTCCTGCTCTCCCTGCCACGTTCAAATGCCGGCATCCGAATACCGGTTATATAGTCTCGCGTCTGCTTGCCTGCCCCTTTTGTGACGTCATTGTGACGTCATCGCCGGGCGGGTCTATAAAAGGACGGCAGCAGGGCGGGTTAGGGAAACCCTGACCCGCACATCACTATTCTCTACAGCTTCATACACTAATCTGGCTGCTGTTTCTTCCCCCCATCCCCACACATTTGCATAGTATAACTCACAGTGTGGAGCATTGGGCATGTCCAGTAAAGTGAAATACAACCCTGCCATCATTCTCTGTTTATGCTGTTTAAAAGTTTGTTTTATGTACTGAAACAGGTTAATGTTGTGTAACAGATATGGGATCTGCTATCCAGAATGCTCGGGCCCTGGGGTTTTCAGGATAAAGCTGGCCATTGACGCAAAGATCTGACCGTACGAATCAACGTACAATCGGACTTTCCCATCTCCCGACCTGCCACTAACCATTCAGATCAAAGTCTTACCATTCCGATCAAATAAAGTACAGATCAGACGATGTTCTGCCCCTGACAGCAATCGTACGATATCTATGTCTGACAAAGCTAGTGACAGTCTCCCTCTGAAAATCGTACGATCGGCAATACACGCAGAGATATTATCGGCAGCCGACAGAAATTTTCTAAACTGTCTGATCGACCAAACGACCGATCTCCACTGGACGAAAAATGTCGGGACTCTCCACACACGGTCCGAAAATCGTACGAATCCACGATTCGTATGATCGGATTGTTGCGTCTATGGCCAGCTTAAGAGGTCTTTCTGTAATTTGGATCACCATACTACTAAAAAAAATTTAAACATTGAATAAATCCAATTGGTTTGCTTTTCAATATGGATTAACTTAGTATTAGTTTGGATCAGGTACGAGGTACAGTTTTTAGGCCTTAAAGTTACTGTTTGAACATTTGAATACTGATATTTACAGATATCTTACCTCTCTTCCTGCTGAACGCACGGTTCATTTTGTGTCAGACCACTGAACTCCTGTCTGAAAGGAGGGAGCAAAAAGATTATATTATTTACTAGCAAAGTCTTATATCCTGCAGTGAGAAATTCCAAACATATATCCAAATGTATGTGTATTGCCTATAGCAACCTCAAATAAGTAAGACCACGCCAATTATATAGGGGACTGAAATTGTTCCATCTCCCCTCAGGCTAGTTATTCATATTATTTTTACCTTTTAACATTATTCAACTACAGTATGATGCAAGATGGATCATTCAAACTATTTCAGTAAAATACATCAAAGTTGAAAGCATACTTCAGATCATAGGAGCTTGAAAAGAGATGGGGATCGTAATAAGACTACAGTCACTGTATGTATGCTTACCAAACAAACTTGAGGCAGTGCCAAGCCAAGACAATTAGGCTCACAAGGCAAGGAACTTTCCATCACACAGCATCAGCCTACTCCTCCACTTCCCTCATTGTGTCTATGAGCATGCATGAGCTCCCACAGTGGCGCGTGCGGGAAAGGGATAAGGAGTCACCCAGGGTCTATCCAAACAAAGGGTAGGCAGACAGAAGAGGTACCTGCCCTGTGGTCCCACCTTTGAGCCTTAAGCATGTGCCTCTTCTGCCTACCCATAGTTCTGCCTGCTTGAGGCTTTCATTTGCAACTACAAGCACAGTTGTGCAATTATCCTCCGCAACATTGTAGTCAGTGCTTTTGCCTGCCTCCTGTGTTGAATCAGGCTGTGCTTTGCCTATTGAGGCAGGGGATCCCAGGAGCTACTGCCACCTCCAAACCAAGCAGTAGCTTTAGGGATGCACATTTGATACAGACTTTTACTTCGTAATAGGGATGCACCAAATCCAGTATTCGGCTCTGGATTCGGCCTGGATTCGGCCTTTTTAAGCAGGATTCGGATTCGGCTGAATCCTTCTGGCTGGCCGAAACAAATCTGAATCCTAATTTGCATATGCAAATTAGGGGCGGGAGGGAAATTGCATGATTTTTTGTCACAAAACAAGGAAGTAAAAATTTTCCCCCTTCCCACCCCTAATTTGTATATGCAAATTAGGGTTCAGATTCGGTTCGGTACTTGGCCAACTCGTTCGCAAAGGATTCGGGGGTTCGGCCAAATCCAAAATAGTGGATTCGGTGCATCCTTACTTCGTAATTTGGTCAGACTTGATGTAAATGATAGGTGGTGATAGGGGTGATTCTGCCTCTCATATGCCCCCTGAGCCGGCCTTCTAATTCTACCCCCAACTCATGCGTTTCCTTATTTACACTCATACAGGGGCCACTTTGGTAGAGCAGAGAGTGCCATTTTACTAATTTGCACTAAAAGAGTCTAATGTTCAGTTTAAAAACACTTAACATTACCAGGGGCAGCTTGTTACCTCACGGCAGGAGTACCCATGTGTATAATCACTGTAAAGTACTGCGGAATATCAGTCAAAATTAAAATAAGAAAAACAGGCTAAAAAAAAGAGTGTATAAGGTGAGGGATCTACATGCAAGTAGTACAACAAAGAACAAAAGAGATTCTGAAACATTCCTCATACACATGCTATAAAAATAAACATATCCCTTAAGAATGTAATATTCCATAGCAACACTGCATGTGGAAAACTATGCTTTGCTTTATCACCAGCCATCCAAATAACACAAACCATGTGGTAAAACATGCTGCAATTCACATGAAATAATCAGATGGAAAAAATATACGCTATTTGTATGAAGAGCAATATGATGGTAAATATATAAATATTGCTGTTTAATATTTCTCAGCTAGCTTCTATCTGCTGAATATTCATGCACATCTCTTTAATTAAAGAGCTTAGTATTGAGATCTATGATCTGGCATCTAAACACAATGAGCATAAAGTTAGGTAGAAGTTCCAGGATAAATACCAAAATAAAATATAAGAAAGTGGTAAAACAGAGAGTTCTCTGAAGGAAAACCAAGAAAAAACTGTTGCTGCCAGGTTTAAAGGCTTGCAGATACTCACTAGATTCTACTAACTAGATTCTACTAGTGACTGATATCTTATTGGTATGGATGTATGTGCTATTTATGATGTTTTATTCAAGCATCACTAAACCACGTTTCCACACCTTAATGTGGAAAAATTAGTTTTCAAATAAGTTTTAATTGCAATTTGTACTAAAGTGATTGTGTAACCCAGCACGCAACAATTAATTTTTTTAATTGCAATTTGTACTAAAGTGATTGTGTAACCAAGCACGCAACAATTAATTAAATGTGTGCAGCTTCAAGGCCCTATGGCAAAGCAGAACACAAAGGAACATTCATTTGAGAAAGAAAGAAGAATTTGCTTCTATGCTATAGCCTTCAAAATAAAGAAACTGAGATCCACCCCACCCTGAGTGCTATGGTCCAAACGGACCTGGTCAAGAAAAGGTGTGGTTTTAAATTAACCTTCCCCTTTCTCTCCCATCTTGTTGCGAAACTGGATCCTCCAGTTAAGATGGGGGGAAATTAAAATACTTGTCACTAACTACCAAACACCCATATATTTTTCATTGAGAACTTTATTGGGCATTTGCATGAATAAACATAACTCTATAGAAACCATCAGAAAATCCAAAATATAGAAGTTTGTCAAAGTGTGAAGAGAAACTACAAGGCTGCATTAATGAGAGATAATGGCTTCCCCTAGGACAAAAAAAGCCTCTCTGATGGCTTTTGTAACCCTCAGAGTCAGAAAGAACTGCTTGGCTGTTTTAAAACATAGACTATGGAGGTTTAGCTCTTTTCTTCCTACCCAGATAGACCATGAATGCTCAGAATATAGATAATTGAACTAGAAATTCACGTAATATAATTTCATTAGACACTGAGGCTCATTTATTACAGCTCTGGGTATAAGTGCACTAACGGGCACAAAACTGAGCACAGAACTGTGGAACAGTGTGCACACCTTCTCCTTCCTCTTCTCTCTTACCACTTATTCTTTAATGCAATGGTATATTCACATTTATTTCTATTCAATTATAGTATTGTTCGCAGTCTGTTTCATTAATGTATTTAATTAATTTACAGCACCACATATAAAAGTAGTACTATATAAATAAACACATTCTGTTAGACAGGTTTCACAAAGCAGATGAAGTTGATGGACACACATTTTTTTTCAATGTCATCTACAATGTGTCAGAATAGGCTTGGTTACTGCTGATAGATTGAGTAGTATAATATAACTACTAATACAAGTGCCGACTCACTTGGGTGTCTTGGATTATGAGAACAATCTCCAGGCTCATAATATTTTATATAAAAATAAAGAATATTTATTGTTGTGTCACATAAACAAGTTAGAGCATAGATGGTAAATACAGGTTTAAGGTGAATCAAATAGATAGAATAGGGAAACAACAGATTTTAATCACTGCTCCCTTAAAACTGTCACTAAGGCCAGACATCTGGGCTTTCTTGTTTGTACAGTTGTGTTACTTTCTTATCAATACATTTGCTATATAACATGCATCTTAGATTATTAATAACAGTAAATACTGACATTACACCTGTAATGATCAGAGACTGAAGTAAAACAATCGGAAGGGAACCTGTATGGTGGGGAACCTGGGGAATGCACGTAAATAGCAGAACGGAGTCTTAGAGTCGTGGTGAAGTAAATACAGGATGTAATGAGACAAAGTAACTAAACAGGTGCACAATGAAAATATAAAGAAATGTACAGTATTAGCCAGAGACAGAAGGAATCGAAAGGCATAAACTGAGTCCAGTGATCATGCCAAAGGTCGGGTCAGGCAGCAGGCAAAGAGAGTCCAAGAACAGGCCACAGGGCGGAACCAGAAATTCCAATAAGATAGGCTAGGAGGGGACAGGAGCACAGGAACAAGGCTGGGAATCACAGAATGAGGGAGGGTCTCAGGAACAGAAATCTCAGGAACAGCAAGATCTTGGCTATGAAGCACAATGACCAAGAAAGGAGCAATAGTCAGGGACAAGTTTATAAAGGGTCCTGATTACGAGCTGAAGAACACATGGGACTAATGAGGTGGGCAGAGACAAGGAGCAGACAAAAAGAACACAATGAATACATGAGTAGGAGGACTGGTCAGGAGCAGCCGTGAGAGCCTCCAGTGGCTCAGTTGATAAGTGTACAGTGCCGGAACACACACCTCAAAGTTAGAATCCTGGCTGGTCCTGACAACACCACACTCCCTACACTATGTAACATGCATATTGTCCATCTTTCACGTATTTAATATCTCAGAGAGCCGCTGTCTTCTTTAGTGAGGTAGTAGTAACTTTGGGAAATGTATTTTTGGTGAAGGAAGAATTGGATTTTAAGAGAACTAGATTGAATTTTCTACTAGCTCAGGCTATTTAAAAGCATGGGTTGCACTCCAAGTTATGTTAGTGAAGCTATTATTGAGGAAAATAGAAAAGATGAAGGAATTATTAACATTTATAGCTTTTAATTGAGTGAGGATTTTATGATAGCCACGGTTTCTTAGACAAAATATACAGTAACTTGTAGTTGTGGATTTTAAAAAATAGATTTAATTGCACAAAGGGCTGTGACCTAAGACAACTGTGATGGGTCAGGTCATCATTGGCCTTTCCTGATGGCCCATTATATAGTTTACACAACAGTACCACTTATTGAAACGGTCTTCAACATTTGTTATAAAGCATCAAAGAAAACAGTTAACAATTCTCCATCCTAATGTATATCCATACCAATAAACCATAATGTGGTAATGGCGGAGCTCATCCAGCAGCGCGTCTCCTTGTTATCTCTGCTCGTACAAGAACCCCGTCAATTCTCTCTGGCTTTGGCAACACAATATCTCACCTGCTTCTGAGCGCTGAACAAGACAGAGGAGTGGTTCTAATATCGAACTGGCTTTATTAAAGCACACATACTAATGATAATAGTACAGCAATGGGTGTGCAAACTAACGCATGCCTGTACACTTGGCACTTCCTCAAAGTTGTGCAAATATCACATGTTAAAGGGATACTGTCATGGGAAAAAAAATTTTTTCCAAAATGAATCCGTTAATAGTGCTGCTCCAGCAGAATTCTACACTGAAATCCATTTCTCAAAAGATCAAAGAGATCTTTTTATATTCAATTTTGAAATCTGACATGGGGCTAGACATATTGTCAATTTCCCAGCTGCCCCAAGTCATGTGACTTGTGCTCTGATAAACTTCAATCACTCTTTACTGCTGTACTGCAAGTTGGTGTGATATCACCCCCTCCCTTTCCCCCCCCCAGCAGCCAAACAAAAGAACAATGGGAAGGTAACCAGATAAAAGCTCCCTAACACAAGATAACAGCTGCCTGGTAGATCTAAGAACAACACTCAATAGTAAAAACCCATGTCTCACTGAGACACATTCAGTTACATTGAGAAGGAAAAACAGCAGCCTGCCAAAAAACATTTCTCTCCTAAAGTGCAGGTACAAGTCACATGACCAGGGGCAGCTGGGAAATTGACAAAATGTCTAGCCCCATGTCAGATTTCAAAATTGAATATAAAAAAATCTGTTAGCTCTTTTGAGAAATGGATTTCATAGCAGAATTCTGCTGGAGCAGCACTATTAACTGATTCACTTTGAAAAATTTTTTTTTCCCCATGACAGTATCCCTTTAACTTGCTTAAATGGTGTCACAAGTGCATATCATTTAAAGGTAAAGATAAAAAACACTAAATTGTGAATAAATATATAAGTTCATTCGTGGATGTATACTGATCACCATATGTAATATAAGTAAATTCCTCAATAAACAATAAAAAATACAAAAAATATCAAAAAATATATATAATGAAAGTACAAATACAACATACAAAACATGTGAATATTTATCCATAAACTGCACTGAGCTGACCCTTCCAAATAGTCCAGAAATAGTATAGTCCATAATATAAGTAATTTTTTGGTCAGGATAACGTTTACCCAAGAAATGCAATGAAGCAACTGTGTATGTAACCAATATATTGGGTTTATACCTTCCTATATATTTATCTTTTTTCCCTATTAATAATATTGGGATCAACAGACTTTTACTAATAAAACATAGTCAAGGAATGTGTCAATCCCCCTTGTTTTGCATGCTGAAGTAAATTTATTCAGGTCAGTCACATTTTGATTAAAATGTATTTTAATTAGCCTTAGAGTCAGCAGCTAGTCTGCAAGATAGAAGGCACAACTTCCATGTGGCTGTACCAGCTCCATACCTGTCCCTTTAAAGGTGGCGTTATGCCTAAAAATGTTTGGTTCTAGTAAACTCTTCCCTATAATAACTACAGAGTGAGGGGATCTTTGTCCTGGTATTTATATAGAACTAGTACATTTCCACAGTGTTTTACAGAGATTCCACATCATTCACACCAGTTTCTGCCTCAGAGGAATTTAAAATCTAATGCCCTTATCACTTTTACACACACTATGGTAAATCTTATCAGGGCCAATTAACCTACCTTTATGTTTTTGGAGTGATGGGGAACCCCTCCTGGAGTTGGAATACCCAGAAGAAACCCATGCAGACCATACAAACTCCATGTAGATGAGCCCAAGCCAGAAACAAACACCAGTGCTGCCCACGGAGCCACCAGGAAATACTTTAGGTGACTTTACTTTAGGTGAGTTTAGCAGGTGGAAACCTATGTGCTGTGTAACTACGGTGTATTTTATTTTTAGAACCTAAGTGGTATATTTTTATATGTTTTGCAGTTTTTAATCATTTCCCATTGGCTTTCTACATTTATTTCATTATGGCTGTCATTAGAAGTATTTCTACGGCTATGTAAATAAAGATTTAAAAATCTAAAACAGATATTTGGATTACAATTCACGTAATTTTCAATTAGAGTTAAATTGTTGTTGCTCTGTCCAAGAACTCACATTCCAAAATAAAAAACAGTTAATTTATAAGCTTTTCTCAGCCCATTAATATTCAGAAGCATGGGAAAAAAGCAATATAAAATTCTGCACTGAGGAGTTATGTTCATACAAGAGAGAGATGCAAGTTTGCCATATCCTCATGCCTTCTGGGTCTTGCAGGTCTTTGAATGTTTGCATAATCATAAAATATTAATGATTTCCATATAAATAGTAGGAATTTTGATTATGTCTTAAAGCAGATAAGGTGTTCCCACCTGTTCTATGTTTTTACAGCGGTTTTAAACTCTGTTTCTCTCTGCTGGCATTAAAAACATATACGGTACTACTGCTTATCCAACAGCCTAAATTAATGATTTTATATTATTTTAGATTATATTATAGGTTTTATCGATAAATGTATTTTAAAAAATGTAAATCAAAAGTTACCAGCAGACACAAGTTTTAGGTGAAAAATAGAGTATTTCTGATGTGAGACAGGGATGTTCAACCTGCTATTCTGCAGCTCTTAATATTCATTGGCATGCTTTAGCTCTTTTGAGATGGTGGCAGGTTTATTTTAAGAACAACTAAAACATTGCATGCTGGAATTCAATGGTGTGTGGTTGGAAGTCAGAAGCAGATACAGACAGTGTAAAGCTAAATTTGATTATGCAAGCATGCAATCAGGCATTTGAAAATGAAAAAGATATTGTTGAGGAGAATCCAACAAATACCCAGTATATATATATATATATATATATATATATATATATATATATATATATATATATATATATATATATATATATATAAAGTCAATTGTGGTGAGCGCACTCTTACCGGATTTTTTAGATGATGGGTGCGTTGGTCAAGTTTTTTGCATATGTAGTAAAGAATGGACCCGCACTCCAATGTTCTTAGTGAAAAAAATGATGTGTTTTATTCACAATGCATATCCATGCATTGTGAATAAAACACATCATTTTTTTCACTAAGAACATTGGAGTGCGGGTCCATTCTTTACTATATATATATATATATATATATATATATATATATATATATATATATATATATATATATATATATATATATATATATAATGCATATTAGTGTATATAGGACCCCTATGTGAAAGGTAGATTTCAGAAAAGCAGGCCAAACCTATTATAGCAGGTACCTGTAGATACATCATTAATCATTAAAGGTCTATTTAAGTCAGTCCCTTCCTGCCTCCCAGTGCTGGATCATTGATTTTCAATTGGTGATCTTGTCCCCACTTGCTTATGTTCCTGTTCCTACATTACTGCCTGTCCTGCATCCTTGTTCTTGTTTTTCTGATTTCCTTGTTTTGACCTCGTCCTGCTTTATGGGCTTACTCTTATTTCCCTTTCTGCTGTTGTTATTTTTTTTATTATTAAATGACATTTGTTTCACATGGCCTCTGATTTTGATCAGCCAACTACAGCTGTAATAATTATGAAACCACATACATATCTATGTGTATACACTCTATGCTTATGAGTGCAGTCGCTGTATGTACAGTAGATACTGGGAACCTTGGAAAGGTACACAAACTGCTGCTGTAGACTTCAGTGCTTTGATCCCTATTAAATATCTCAGCATTATTTAATCTAGTGCAGGGTTGCGACCTTTTTTGGAAAAAAATACCGGCCTTTCTATATATTTATCTTTTTATCCCTATTAATAACATTGAGATCAGCCATAATTTTTACCGGCCAGGCCAGTAAAATACTGGCCAGGTGGCAACCCTATCCAGTCATGCTATTGTGTGCTAATTTGACGGAATTCCTTTTCTGGGGGGCACATTTACTTAGCTCGAGTGAAGGATTAGAATAAAAAATAATTAGAATTTCGAAGTATTTTTGTGGCTACTTCGACCATCGAATTGGCTACTTCGACCATCGACTACGACTTCGAATTGAACGATTCGAACTAAAAAACGTTCGACTATTCGACCATTCAATAGTCGAAGTACTGTCTCTTTAAAAAAAACTTCGACCACCTACTTCGCCACCTAAAACCTACCGAGCATCAATGTTAGCCTATGGGGAAGGTCCCCATAGGCTTTCCTATCTTTTTTTGATCTAAGGAAAATCGTTTGATCGATGGATTAAAATCATTCGAATCATTCTATTCGAAGGATTTAATCCTAATAATAATATTTCCTTTGATAGTACGAACGAAGGAAATGCAGTAAATCCTTCTACTTCTATATTCGAAGTCGAAGGATTTTACATCGACGGTCGAATATCGAGGGTTAATTAACCCTCGATATTTGACCCATAGTAAATGTGCCCCATGGTATCTAATGCAGTAGACCAATGTGGAACAGCTGATAGTTCTTATATAGTTTTCAGGCAGACTTTTTACACAATGATTGTTGCAGGAACCATGACAGAAAAAGAGGTTTGGGACATTAAAAAAGTATTAATTTAAATTTTTTCCTTCGCCTTTAAAGGTAACAAACCAATGCAAGCAGGTTGTAGAGGCAACAAATAAAGGGGTGGTTCGCCTTTAAGGTAACTTTTATTATTATAGAACGGCCAATTTAAGGTAACTTTTAAATTGGTTTTCATTATTTATTTTTTTATAGGTTTATAGTTATTTGCCTTTTTCTTCTGAATCTTTATTCTGAGCTTTCAAATGGGAGTCACAGACTCCCTTCTAAAAAAAACTGCTCTGTAAGGCTACAAATGTATTGTTATTGTTATTTTTTTATTACTGATCATTCTTTTCAGGCCTCTCCTATTCATATTCCAGTCTCTTATTCAAATCCATGCATGGTTGCTAGGGTAATTTGGACCCTAGTTACCAGATTGCTTAAGATGCGAATTGAAGAGCTGCTGAATAAAAAGCGAACTAACTCAAAAAACATAAATAATAAAAAATGAAAACAAATTGAAAATTGTCTCAGAATACCACTCTCTACATCATACTAAAAGTTATCTCAAAGGTGAACAACCCCTTTAAATATAGGCAGCAACAGAAAAAGCATTAGTAGAAGAAGGACAGAGGTTATCCTGTCACATTATAAGTCATTTGCATGTGCGTGATCCTCAATATTACCTTCAATTGTGGAGCATGTGTCTACAAGGAGGAAGGTTAAGGAAAGAACGATTGGTAAACTCCTATAAATATACAACGATGCACATGCTGTTTTCTGATTTCAACATGACTGTTTGAGACAGACTGTTACAAGCTGTGAATAATTCTTCCATCATCTCAAATAAAGATAAATCAAATCTACTGTTGCATTTATACTTTCTGCAGTAACCTTTAGAAGACTGTTCATTTGACTGGTGCAGTGCATTAGCTAGGAATGTTGACATCAATGAGATCTTGCTGAATTTTATTTTAACATTTTTTCTGTTTATTTATTATATATACCAAGGTGGATGGAAACTTTAAAGGCAGGCATTTTTTTAGAAAGACGCAAAGGACATAATTACGAAATGAAAATGCAGATAAAGTCAAAAGAACAAATGTGTTTCATTTAAGGAAAAGATTGTGCAAAGCAAGAGTGACAGTTTATAATGGAGTGCATGTACAAAAATTGAAGTAGAGCCTAAAGCTTCTGGGAAATAGCTTATAACCACAAATTTTGTAACAAAATGTACTTTTATAATGTTGGGGCACTTTATCAATCTGAATTTTTTAGGATGCAAATGTAAAGCAGAGAGAAAAGCAGTGATTCTCCTCTTAAAGAAAATGGAAACTATGCAAATACAAATAATGCATGAGAAATGTGCACTCATCTGATCATACATCACTACATATTCCTCTGCTTTTCTCACCTATTTCTTTTAACCCTGTCGACCCAATCGTCTGTGCAATGTTACAGATTTTTAGCCTCTGTCTTACCATTCCATGCCAAAAAACAAAAAAATCTCTTAAACTAAAGAGAGCAAATAAAGAAAAAGATTCTACTTTCAGTTCCAAACTTTCTGATTCTTTAAAATTTTGGGGGGAGGAAAAAAGACCCCGCGTAATGAGCTTCCATTTCTATGCAAGCCAAATAGCTCATTATCTCGATTTACACAACCCCAGGTGTTTATGAAACAAAACAATGACCCACCAGCAAAGAAGTACCGATATCCTGCTGAGAGCTTATCATTAATATGAGGTTTTCTGTCTGAAAATTTCCAAGTTCACATTTGCTGTCTGAACTCTTATTTGTCAACACTAGTTAAAGGCGGTTTCCCTTGAAGTCAATGTCTCTATAACAGGGCAGGCTTACAACAAGTTGAGCATAAATTTTATTAATTTATATTTATATTTTCTAATATTTATAAATCTAAATCTCACTATATACTGAACCTTGCCTTATGGGTTCTTACACAGGCATTTGTGGGTGTGCCTTTCATGTGCATTTGAGATACTGGTTTGAGCACACCTAATTGCATCAGCAAAAATCAGCCGAATTGCATTTTACTGCATCAAGTTTGATGCATTTTTTTTAAAGCAAATTGTGTGTTTTGTGTACTTGGTCCACATTCATAATGCAAAAGAGCAGATACATGCATTTTTGGACTTAAAAATTACCTGTTTTGAAAAAAACATATAAACAGAGTACAGGTATATACATTGATACTGTACGTGCCAAGCGAGCATTTTTAATTATGCAAAAAATGTCCTAAAAGTAAAGTAGCCACCATAAAGTTTCTACAATAATGCTATGCCAGAGTCAAATGAAATTCGAAATCTATTCAAATATCTAAGAAACTGTCATTAAATGAGATTACATTATGGCCACTGTTAACCAGATGTTCTAGTATTTGCACATTCATGGGGTTATTAATCAAAATCCAAATTTTTCTGATGTTTTAAATAAAAAAAGTCCGACCAAACTAGAAACCACAATTTACCCTTATTTATCATTAAAAATCCGATCGACAAAAACCACAGCATTTTTGGATTGTTTCGTGGAAAATATGAATTTTTCGGATTTGACGCCTGAAAAGTCAAAATTTCTGCCCGAGATGTTTGGATTATCGTACGAAACCCAGCTCAGACAATAATATCTTCAAATTGCAAATAGGACCTCTGCAATTGACTTCTACAGGACCTCGACAGGTTGAAGATGGAGTATTTTCAGATTCTGACTTTTTTCAGCCACCAGGTACAATAAATCTCGAAAAATGTTAGGTTTTTTTCCACTAAAAATTCAGATTTTATAGTAAAACAACTTGAATTTTTTTGAGTTTTTACCATTCAGACTTTAATAAATACCCCCTTAATGTCGGACTCGGCCCTTGAAAAAACCCAGTGGGTCCTGATTAACCAGCATTATGCGGCGACAAGATCGCAGTGGGAGTAGCGGTGAAAGGATGATCACCGAGAGGGGATCAAGTCCCAGTCCCAGTGGGCCCCATTGTCCCAGTCTGACACTATGCACATTTTCTACACGTTCTGTATTGTTAGAGACCACTAGATCCAGCATAGCATGATTTCTGGTTGGGCTCTCAATAATCTGTGTCACAGAATTGTCATCTGACAACTTTATACATTTATTTTATATAACTGTCCTGGTAGCACTGTTGCTCCAGCAGGCGTCTGGGTAATTAAAATCTCCCAATTTCTTAAAAAAATATTATTTCAGATATTTTAGTTTATTTTAGATATTTCTCTTTTAATAGCTGAGATTCAAAAACAATTTTTTCATCCAGCATGACTCATGCATGGCCCACTCTTAATGTCCTGCCATTAATAAACATTAAACATTAATAAAGCATTCTGTTCACAAACTGTAGGTGAGATTGTCAATTAATTTTCTGGTAAAATAAACATTTTAATTAGAAGCGCCAAGACAATATATGCAAATTAATGCAAATAAATTAAACAGACCCAAGGAGACAGCAAAATATTATACAAGAAACAACATATACAGTTAGGTGCATAAATCTTTGGACAGAGACAACTTTTTTCTAATTTTGGTTCTGTACATTACCACAATACATTTTAAATGAAACATCTCAGATGCAGTTGAACTTCAGACTTTCAGCTTTAACTCGGTGGGTTGAACAAAAAGATTGCATAAAAATGTGAAGAACTAAAGCCTTTTTTTAACACAATCGCTTCATTTCAGGGGCTCAAAAGTAATTGTACAAACTAAAAAACTGAAAATAAAATGTTCATTTCTAATACTTGGTTGAAAACCCTTTGCTGGCAATGACAGCCTGCAGTCTTGAACTCATGGACATCATCAGATTCTGGGTTTCCCCCTTTTTATTGCTCTGCCAGGCCTTCACTGCAGCGGCTTTCAGTTGCTGTTTGTTTGTGGGCCTTTGAGTGAAATGCATGCTCAATTAGGTTCAGATCAGGTGACTGACTTGGCCATTCAAGAATATTCCACTTCTTTGCTTTAATAAACTCATGGATTGCTTTGGCTGCATGTTTTGGGTCATTATGAAACGTCTCCCAATCAATTTGACTGCATTTAGCTGGATTTGAGCAGACAGTATGTCTCTGAACACATCAGAATTAATTTGGCTGCTTCTGTCCTGTGTCACATCATGGATAAACACTAGTATCCCAGTGCCACTGGCAGCCATGCACGCCCAAGCCATCACACTGCCTCCGCCAGGTTTTACAGATGATATGGTATGCTATGATGATATGGTATGCTTTGGCTCATGAGCTGTTCCACGCCTTCTCCATACTCTCCATACTTTTTTCTTGCCATCATTTTTTTTTTGCAAAGTCCAATCTAGCCTTTCTATTCTTGAGGTTTATGAGTGGCTTGCACCTTGCAGTGCACCCTCTGTATTTACTTTCATGCAGTCTTCTCTTTATGGTAGACTTGGATATCGATACGCCTACCTCCTGGAGAGTGTTGTTCACTTGTTTGGCTGTTGAGAAGAGGTTTCTCTTCACCATGGAAATGATTCTGCGATTATCCACCACTGTTGTCTTCCGTGGACGTCCAGGTCTTTTTGTGTTGCTGAGTTCACCAGTGCTTTCTTTATTTCTCAGCCTGTACCAAACTGTAGATTTTGCCACTCCTAATATTGTAGTGTAACACCTATTTGGGCTGCATAGCACACAAATAGTTAAACTGTCCAGCTAGCAGTAGAAGCATGGGTTACACGCGACTTCACACAACAGGGTCAGGGCCTTCGCCATGTGGAAGTGTTCCCTCTATGGTGTAGTGCAACTACATCCCCCCAGGCTACTGTGCATACAACAAAAGATGGGCGCCAGGAGGTTCTTGCAGTAAAACAGAAAACGGTTTATTTAACTATGCACAAGGCAAGTGACCACAGGTTTAGTACTCACACAGGAGCTGAGGCAATAGCACATTTCTCACACAGAGCTGCAGGCATTAGGCATTTCTCACAGAGGAAAGGTCTCCATTAGGCATTTGCAGTATTCACACACATTCCCTCCTGGAAGTTGTCAGGAAAGCAGCTTCTACCCTACAGTCCCTCTTCACTGAGGTCCCTGACTGGAGGCAACACATAAAGCCTCTGGGAAGCTACTCCCTTACTGCAAATCCTTGTTGGAGCTTCAGCTGCTCTTTCTCTCTCACCTCTCTGCCTTTCTCTCCTAGAGAGACTATAACAAGTCTGCCCTAGTGCAACTATTCCTCATTCACGGGGTTACCTGGTCCCCGACTTCTTCTTCCAAAGCACATGGGCCTTTCTGGGCCTAGCTGTGCCCAGGCTCCCCTGAGCACACCCAGCTGGATCACCATCCACAGGCCAAAGAGGAAGTGGCCACTCCCTACACACACTATATAGCAGTGTAGCAGGGGAGTGTCATTCTCTCCTGGCAGATCACTCTAAGAAAAAAAGGTGGGGGCCTTAAAGCTGCAGGGCAGATTACCCAGTAGGGGTCCCTACATACACCCGGGGGAAAAACCCATTTCGTCCCGACAATGGTTTAAACATCCCCAACATATATCAACTTACAGTACCATCACATCCACTTCTGGTATCCTCTCCTAAGGCATACCTGGTAACAATGGTCACTGTAAAGGAAACACAGCATGCACAATACTGTATCAAACATTTTCAATTGCATAATAAACATTGCAGTTGGTCAACTTTATTACACATCAGCAAAAATACTTCTTCCCCTCCCAAGGGTCCACACAGGCCAGTCCTTGGGTGCAGAAACACTACTCAGCGAGTAGGTGAAGGCAGAAGAAATGGTGGTGGGGATCAATAGTCCTGAATTAGAACCCACTTAGTCCAGCAGTCCTTCCAACCACAAAAAAAAACAAGCAAGCAGCACTCTAGGCATCTCACTCTGCAGGAGTCCATAGAAGAGCTGTAGCAAACATCAGAAGAATCCATCCTCCAGGTTCTCCTCTTCCAGATCCATGATCCGGGATCACACATGAGCAGGAAATGGCTCCATCCGGAACATCCATCTTCCTCCCATCCAACTGACATCCGCAGGCCTTCGTGAAATTCGGGGCGAACCTCCAAGCCCGAACCCACGGCCAAATACTTCGAAGGAAATCCATACGATTCGAAGAATTCGTACGTTCCGTTTATCCACTTCGAAAAGTTCGTACGATCCATTCGTACACTCCGACAAATTCGTACATCCATTCGTACAATTCGAACAAAACAATGCACAGCCTGGTTTTAGGGAATCGAGCCCCACGTTGGGCGCCAAATGTAACACCTATTTGGGCTGTATAGCACACAAATAGTTAAACTGTCCAGCTAGCAGTAGAAGCATGGGTTACACGCGACTTCACACAACAGGGTCAGGGCCTTCGCCATGTGGAAGTGTTCCCTCTATGGTGTAGTGCAACTACATCCCCCCAGGCTACTGTGCATACAACAAAAGATGGGCGCCAGGAGGTTCTTGCAGTAAAACAGAAAACGGTTTATTTAACTATGCACGAGGCAAGTGACCACAGGTTTAGTACTCACACAGGAGCTGAGGCAATAGCACATTTCTCACACAGAGCTGCAGGCATTAGGCATTTCTCACAGAGGAAAGGTCTCCATTAGGCATTTGCAGTATTCACACACATTCCCTCCTGGAAGTTGTCAGGAAAGCAGCTTCTACCCTACAGTCCCTCTTCACTGAGGTCCCTGACTGGAGGCAACACATAAAGCCTCTGGGAAGCTACTCCCTTACTGCAAATCCTTGTTGGAGCTTCAGCTGCTCTTTCTCTCTCACCTCTCTGCCTTTCTCTCCTAGAGAGACTATAACAAGTCTGCCCTAGTGCAACTATTCCTCATTCACGGGGTTACCTGGTCCCCGACTTCTTCTTCCAAAGCACATGGGCCTTTCTGGGCCTAGCTGTGCCCAGGCTCCCCTGAGCACACCCAGCTGGATCACCATCCACAGGCCAAAGAGGAAGTGGCCACTCCCTACACACACTATATAGCAGTGTAGCAGGGGAGTGTCATTCTCTCCTGGCAGATCACTCTAAGAATAAAAGGTGGGGGCCTTAAAGCTGCAGGGCAGATTACCCAGTAGGGGTCCCTACAGTAGCAATTTCTATGATGAGTTTTTTCTGTTTTTGCAGCTTAAGAATTGCTTGTTTCACCTGCATGGAGAGCTCCTTTGACCACATGTTGTCTGTTCACAGACAACTTCTTCCACTTACAAGCACTCCCCCTCAAATCAACTCCAGGGCTTAATTGATAATGACATAACAAAGGAATTGCCCACGAAATAGCCTTTGAGTTAATTGTCCAATTACCTATGAGCCCCTGAAATAAAGTTTAAAAAAGTATTTAGTTCCTCAAATTTTTATGCAATCTTTTTGTTCAACCCACTGAATTTTAGCTGAAAGTCTGCAGTTTAACTGCATCTGAGTTGCTTTATTTAAAATTCATTGTGGGAATGTACAGAACCAAAATTAGAAAAAAAGTTGTCTCTGTCCAAAGATTTATGGCCCTAACTGTATCAGGAACTACAATACCACATGATAAAACTAAATAAGCCAGGGTAAAAAGCATTTTGTATCTTGACAATCTGTAAAACACAACTAGTCTAATTTTCTTATATATAACAGTGCTGAGCATTAATAGTTGTCACAAATACGAGGCTTATTTGTCATAATTCAAATATGTGAATTTTTGTTTTTTCCAAAATGTGATCACTTGTGTGTGCAAGTAGCAGCGGGCCAAATCCAAAATATAGGTCCAAGTACTCTATCATATAGCAATGGGTTAACGATATAGCGTGGGTATGAGTGTTCACGATTTCTCTTTGTTTGTACATTATTTTTTACTTAAAAGTTTTATGAGTTTTTATGCTTAATAAATCTCAAACTGAACTCGACAGATGGGGGGAATGTAATGTAAGTCGCTAACGGAAAAACTATTCGCAATGCCAAAAGTTATACCTTTGTGCAAACAATTTTGGCTTTGTGCGAATTTAATATAGCTTTTGCGAATCTGGAAACTGTATAGCGACCACTTCCAACAGTGGAAGACAGTTTGCAAATGTTATAGTTTGCGACAATGCACAGTCAATGTAATAAAACTTCTTACTGGAAAAGTCATTATGTTTGCTCCATAAGATTACGACAATTTCAAGCACTTCTTAAGAGTGCGCAATTACAATTCGCAATGCGCAATTACAATTTGCAATGCAATAACAGTTTAAGGAACAATATTACATTGCGAGATGTGGCTTTTTAGTCTTATTGGCGCAAATTGTTTTGCGCTTTGCGACTTTAATTACATTCCCCTAATAATCATGAGATTCTACAAAAATGAGAAATAAAGCTTAGATGGGAGGGATAAGAAACAATGGCGAAAAAGAATAGATGAGCTTGTGGGGTTTATAAAGTAAACTGTGAGTATAGATTAATTAAATGAAGTGATAAGTCTAAGATAGAATTTACTTTGGGTATGTCTGCCTCTTTGTTTTACTCCAAAAATAGGCCTGAAAGTTATAGAAGACTAGTGTTTTCGCTAATTGATTACTTGCTGCTGAATGGATTTTAGAAGAAACGAACAGGTTTTTGGGGAGGTGAGCAGGTTTTAGGTCACAAATACTTATCATTTGCTTATGGCACATAAGTGTGCGCAGGGCCGGATTTGGATCGCGGGCGCCCCTAGGCGCGAGCGCACACGCCGGAGCACTGGGGAGCTGCACATCCCCAATGCTCCTCAGCAAGTAGCCAAGCAGCATGCCGCCCCTAATAATTTGCCGCCCTAGGCCTGGTTGCCTTGCCACAAATCCGTGCCTGAATGTGTGAGGCAATAAGGGTTTACCCAAAAGAGTACAGTACAGTGTCCTCATTACACAGAGTGCTTTGAAAGTAATATGTAATAAGTGCCTTGTAAGTGTATGTAATACAGCCTTAAACATTGCAGTAACCCTGTTTCTCTTTTACATTCATTTACATTGCTTAAATACAAGTAAATGCAATGAAACAAATTCCTTTATTAATAGGGCTGCAGCATATCCAGCATTCAGCATGGAATCTGACCAAACCCAAGTGCTTTTAGCATGATTCAACCAAATTCTTAATGCCTAACCAAACAAAATCCAAGTACAAGGATGCAGAATCGAGGATTCGGACGATTTTCAGACTGTGTGTGGAGAGTCCCGGCATGTTTCGTCCGGAGGTGATCAGTCGCTTGGTCGATCAGACAGGTGAAAAGGTTTCTGTTGGCTGCTGATAATATCTCTGCATGTATTGCCGATCGTACGATTTTCAGTTGGAGACTGTCACCAGCTTTGTCGGACATAACTTTCGTATGATTGCTGTCAGGGGCAGAACATCGGCTGATCTGTTCTTTTGCTTCTCTATTTGATCTGAATGGTTAGTGTCAGGTCGGGAGATAAAGCGTAGAGGATTCGAGCGATGGGATCTTTGCATCTATGGCCAGCTTTAGAGATGTGAAGTATTTAGCTGCCTAAGCACATTTGCGCATAATCCTTGGAAACCTATTTACTAACATATCACATTCATTTTCATATTTAGTCCACTATTTTAAGTGTGCTTTTACACCAATATTTTAATAGTTTCTTGCACTTAAATGCACAATTGTTTTCACAAGAAAGACTTTTTCCTGGTAGTAGGTAGTATAAGCTATGGCAACACTGTGGTAAGTTTTCCAGCATTCCATAACAATATTAATTTGGAAAGTTACTGACATACAGTATTGTTTGTTTGTCAATAAAGTTTCTTCTAAATGCAGTCTATGGAAAATAATATAGTTTTGCACTGTTTCAAACATTAAAATAATGTCAGGAATAATAAATTCTTTTTTTTATGTGGACAACTTTGAGAGTAGATTGAGAGCTGGAAAATAATTTTCCCATAGTTGGTAAATAGGCATTTGCTTAATGCTTGAGGAAATCCTCTTCATTGCTACTTTCTGTTAAATGCCATTTTTCTAAGGAAATTCCACAGCATGGGAAAACTGATCCTATTGTAATATCACTTTCCTAAAGGGGATAAACATGTCTCATAATCCTTCATAAAAATGATGTTATTTTTCTGCTTTGCTTTACATTGATATCAAATGATTTACGAGGTGTATTTTTTTATTGTTAACGCTACATGAATTCCGTGAATATGAAGTCAAATTCAATATTAAAATAAATCCCTGTTGTTATTTTATAAACATCTAATATTGTTACTACCACTTCATTTGCATGGCATTCATTACATGCTTGAGAGATTGTTTAAACAGCAAATTTGAAACCACGTATATGAAACAAATTGAACAAGTGCCCTGCTTTAACTTGTGCCTGCTAGGAAGTCAGCCATTTGCAGAACGTTACATGGTAATGTTAGAAATTATTAATATACATTTTGATAATTTTAAAAACCTAGCTGCTGAATAAAAAAAACAAATGGCATTTTATAGTTGTGTTAAAACAGATGTTTTATGGTTTCAATGGTAAGTAGGGATGGGCAAATCTGACCCATTTTGCTTCACAAAATATTCACAATTTTTTTGATGATGCCATGATACAGGCCTGTAATAGTTAATAAAACAGGCCAAGGTATCATGAAAAAACATGTCTTCACCTAAATCAGAGACATAACAGGCCTCTCTTCATTAAGGTCCAGAATCAGCCATTTATAACAAGGTCACAGCCTATTATGCTATTCTCCAAGCCCTGGTTGATAAGAGTCATTCCATGTGGAGGGGGGAAAGCCCAAGGAGGGAGAGCTCAAAGTTCCCAGCAAGGCTACTTCACAGGTGACACACATAACACATATGAAAACATATTTATCCTCACAGAAACCAGACCTGTTGTACCAACAGTATAAAAAACTGGTGATGGGTTCAAGGTATGAGAGAATTAATAACCAATGAATATAATTTCTCTCCTATGTTCCTATAAGGAGTTATGGTCATTATATTCTTGGTACAGTTCCTACTCACAGGAGGTCGTAAAAACTCTGTGTCCAGCTAGGTCATGCCCCCTTGAATTCCTGAGGGAGGGGGGAGTTTGCAGTTACCTGATGCCCATCACTTATAAATAGTCAGCTCTTCTGACTAAGAATGGATTTACTTAGGAGGACCAATTGCAATTGGAAGTTATCCCATTTGTTTCCCCTTGCCTCCAGGACCAGGAATTCTATGCCTTTGAAGCTAAGTATAGGTTTTCCATATTTTCCCTTTTATTTTATTTTGTAAACATCTTTTTGTTAATTGCACTGTTGAGTTTAATGCATTTGTGTATTGTGAGTTATTAACTGTTAAGGTAAAGGTATACCTGGAGATTCGGGGAGATTTATTCGCCCCGTGACTAATCGCCTCATGAGTAAACTTCGGGTGACTTCGGAAATCGAAGTGCCACGAGTGCATTGGCGCAGGCATTTTTTCATTGAAGCAGACGGAAGACACGGGAAGCAGTTTAGGGAGATTAGTCGCCCCAAAGAAGAGGCGATTAGTCGCTGGGCGACTAAATCTCGCCGAATCTCCAGGTGTGCCCTTACCCTTAGAAAAAGCAGGGGAATAGTCACATTAGGTTTCTATCATCTGTGAATGATAGATGGTGGCAGTGAATTAATTTTCTGTGTGTTGGTTGGTGTTTGGGGTGCTTTTGCTTCAGTCTAACCTGTGTGCAAGGTGTATGAGAGATTGAGTTAGTACCCCTGGTAGCCACACCTAAAGTCATGTGCGGCTGGAAGTACCGTATCCATGACAGATGAGTGACAATTCTTTTCACTCATTGGAGTCTATGGGCATTTTTTTTTTGGCAAACCTGGCGAAAAGTTTCTCTCATCACTACTGGTACGCTGTTTCATATGAATTATAGGTTAAACCAAAATATAACCTTCATGCTGTAAGTCTAATTCGGTGCTTTATTTTGCTGTATCTTGAGTTGAAACATCTTGAAGATAGTATTACATAAACAGGTTAATAGTTTAAAACAAGGTTTATCTTGAGGATTGGGTTTTTGGTGGCAAATTTTTCCTGCAGTTTCGCAAAAAAATCTGCAGATGCCAAAAAAAATTTGCTCATCACTAGTTGCGAGGTTAAAGGAAAATAGGCATTATGCATTCCATAATATTGACCCTAAAATGATGGACATTTCAGAGTATGAAATCTGAATGTACTTTTTCTTGTTTCCATGCCAAAAAAATAGCACAGCTGTGCTCAGGGGTTAGTCATTAGAAGCCTGATCATTAATGACCTCCAGTTACTTAGCTAAATGGACTGCTTTCATTTGATTCAAATAAGAATCATCATTGAAAAAAAAAATAATTTCATTTAATCTAGGATAAATGGCTAATTAACAAGAGATAAGTAAACTGAAGGTGACTTAAATGTATAACAGCAAAAGAAGCTGAGTGGAGAATCGGCTTGATTATAGACCAACAAAGATGAGATCATGCATTCTGTAAATACAAATTGTATACAGTGGTGAATTATAATACAAATAAGTCAGGTGGCTATATAGAAGCCATGCCTCTGGGGGAACACAAAACTACATGAACTACCTATATTATAGTCTGTACTGCTCAATCTAACCATCAGAAGAGAGTCTCACACTGAAAGTCAGTCCTTTAACAATGCAGTCTCTGCAAGGCTCTCTATTCTGCCAGTTAGACAGGGCTCTAGAATCCAGGCACATGCAAACTGTTTCTCTAGGGTGAGGTGGTGTTTGGGGTGCCAGACCCACTGTTTCTCACTTAACATGATCTATGGATTGTACATGTGTTTGGGGTACAATGATGCACTGCCTCTTACGATATAAAATCAGATTTTGGGTGTCTTAGTGCTTCTCACTTTACACTATAATGTACTTTTAACTACCACAACCCACTTCTTCTCACCTATTGTTTTTCACTGTATAATGTGCTGTTATTTGTTTGTTGTGCCTCTTACTGTGCTTGGGATTTGAGTACCTAGTGCTTTTTACAGTATAGTGCTGGAGTTCCAGTACCCATTCCTATATTTATTAACATTGGAGACAAACTTCACCATCACATCTTTGCTTTTTTATGTTTTGTAACTTGTAGATGACTATTCAAATCTAATTGCTGATTGGCTGCTATGGGCAACATCACCGTTGATGTTTTTCTCCAATATTAATAAATATGTCCTTACTATATATATATATATATATATATATATATATATATATATATATATATATATATATATATATATATATATATATTATCAGGGTTATGTAATGAAAGGCACTAAGTTTGCCCAGGAGCAGTAACCGATAGCAACCAATCATCAGGTGGAATCTACTGGTCACCTGTTTGAAAGCAAACATTTTATTGGTTGTTATGGGTTACTGCTAATGGGCAAACCTAGTGGCTTTTATTACATATGTAGGAATGTGCCTTATGCGCCAATCTCTGCTCCCTCAGTTTAGACCCACTGCTTCCAAACTGTAAGAATGTACTTTGACCCAGTGTCCCTCACTGTATAACTGTGAGGATAGGACCAATCCCATTGATTATGCCAGTGCCTGACTTCCTGCTTTGTTTTTCTGCAATAAAGCTTGCTTAGTTGTGAAGTACTTGCCTGTCTGTGTTTCCAGTGCACTCATCTCTTAAACCCTTTAACCTCCTGATAGTCTCTAGTGACCCTTGTTTCCCAACAATAAAAATTGGCTATGGACTTTACCCAGGGAGCATCTCCTAGATTAGGGGGAAATGTTGCAGTCATAGAGTTCCAACATAACTGCATAGCACATAGGTAAAATAAATAATAAATAAGGCCCAAATTTAGTCAAAATTTAGGCCAACGGCATTAATTATGCCAGAGATTCAGCAGACATTGCTGCATGTGTTAGTAGCTGGGTAGTATCGCTAAAACCTGCCAGTAGGATAGGCACCTAGATGATTTAAGAAGTTGATTCCAAATGTTATGTTTTTAATGTAGTGAGATTGTTATATGCCAACTGGGATTGGTCATTCCTAGGCAATGGTCATAAGTCTTTTACTGAAAATTCTACCCATAGGGATAATAATTATGGTGATATTTAAATGGTTTTTCAAGGAGATGTTTAAGCTTTAACATGGTTATAATTCTTGTAGCAAAAATGTAAATGCCCTGCCAAAGATTGAAAATGCTTATGTTATAACTTTTTGACCTTAAACATTCCATCAGTGTGAAGTCAATCTCTATTCTTTGGGTTAGAGGAATATTTTTTCTTAGAAAGGGGAATACCAAACTTCTGGGACACTAGAATAAGCATGCACATTGCAAGTACTTGTGATGAGCAGTCACTGATAAGAAGTCACAAAGAAAATTAGGGGCCTATTTATTATACTTGTTATCTCAGGGATTGTTTGTACATATATTGACAATATATGGACAAACAATCCCTGTTTTGTTTAAAGGGTAAGGCATTTTTCAGTAGCAGTATGCACAAAATGTCTCTGTCTTAAATATATTGATAATGGGTTGAGTGCAGAGGACTCTTGTATTTGTCTATGTGTATTTTGTGGTCACAGCCTCATTGCACCCCCGCCTAATGGTTTTAAAAAATAGTGGTGAGCACAACTTTCCCTTGTTTGTTATAGTTTATACAGGAGCAGTGACCAGCTCCATGTTGTAGCTCCCACCCTTCCCAGCTATAGTCAGGTGATCCCACTGGTGTCTAATAAAAGGGCAGCCAAGTATGGGAGTTTTACTTTGAAAGCAGCTAGTAAGTTGCAGGTAAAACTTAGTCCCTTTGTAAAATGTATAACTGGCCAGATATGGGATGACTTTGACATAGTTGGCCATCTTAAATATATTGCAATATATGGACAAACAATCCCAGTTTTGCTTAAAGGGTAAGGCATTTTTCAGTAGCAGTATGCACAAAATGTCTCTGTCTTAAATATATTGATAATGGGTTGAGTGCAGAGGACTCTTGTATTTGTCTATGTATATATATATATATATATATATATATATATATATATATATATATATATATATATATACTGTATATATTCTATAGTGTCTGTTTTTACCTTGAAAATCTAGTTACCTTCATTTAGAACTACCACATGTTTATCAAAAACTGATTTTATATTAAAAGAAAATTTACTGGGATGATCTAAACTGATTAAATGGAATACGAAAACCATATTAAAAAATACACCATAAATGAACTTAGCTTTCTAGCAGCTGGATACATGTTTAGGTATAGCATATATAGTATAGTGTCACCTTGACTAATGTAATCTGGTCTGCTCCTTGGTAATCCGTTTAGTGCAAGTGAGCAAGAATTTCTTAATGGATGAAAAGTCAGGATGCTGATCCATGCAGAAACTGCATTTGTGTTTGCAAAGACCTTGGATTCACATACTGTCAATAAATCAATTGCAGACAATACTAGACACGTGCAGAATTGTACCTTTACAAGAGAAAGTAGAGCTCATTTACAATGGGTAGGGTGCAAAGTGCAAAAAAATGGATGCAATCTGTAGGAATAGCAATAGGTATCTGTGCTGAATTTGTAGAAGAGAGCAGTATGGCCACCCCATTAATAGGCTGCACTGTATTTATGAGGAAAGGGGTGGGGGGAGGCACTATGGGGTGTGCTTACACTTGCTTGGGGACCCAGAGATGCCAGGCACTGTAGCAAATCATATTGAAGCATTAGGCACTTGTAACTGGAAGATTTTTTTATTTGTTGCAAATCCATTAGTTTGGCAGAACTGTATAAGCTGGGGCATTCGATGAGCTGCTCTTCAGTATTGATAGGGGTCTGAATAAACAGACACGCAACCTGTTGTAAGGTATTGTGAACCAGGTAAACTGAATAGACAGGGGGATGTCCCCTTTGACTTTCAAGTAGCAGACCTACTATTCTGCACCTGTATTGATATAGTACAAGGAAAGCCGTTTCTTCAGCAGGCAGTATGCTGTCAGTAACAGCATCCTTATGCTATGCACATCTGCCTTTACACATGAAGACAAATACATGATGGCTAATATAAAGAATAATAATGAATTGCAGTTGATCTTTAAATACAATATAAAATACCCTTCCACTTCGGATTCCTCCTAATTTAAGACAGAGGTTAGCTAGCAAGACATGAATCTACCCTTAATTCCAACTATGGTACAGGTCTAGCCAGCCAATGTACTTTTTTAACCTACCTACCTATTCAATTCCTCTTGTGTGGCATGGAAGGTTAGCAGTAGGACCAAGAGCTATGCTTTTTTACAGTCACAGATGATGGAATCTGCAAAACGTGAGAGATGCAAGGGTTAGCAGGAAATGCAGACAGCAAAGGTTACAGAATTCAGAATTTTAGCACAACATATGTACATTATTTGTTTATTAGAATAAAAAGTACAACTAAAGAGAGTCTCACACTCAATTTAATTTCCCACCTTAGCAATACAGTCTCTCCAAGATTCTCTATTCTGACAGTTAAACAGAGCTCTAGAGTCCAGGTCCATGTAACCTGTTTTTCTTGGGTGAGGTGGTGTCTGGGGTGCCAGAATCACTGCCTCTCACTGCTTATCATGTACTAGGGATGCTATTTTACACTATAATGTTCTTTCAACTACCAATATCCACTGTTTCTCACCTATGGTTTTTACAGTATGTCTGTATAATGTGCTATAAGTTCGCACCCACTGCCGCTCCCTGCATTTATTGCACTTTAGGAGTTCCACCACAACCCACTGCCTCTCACTAAATAGAATTTAATGTAGAGCTGTACCACTTCCCTTTGTTCTAGCCCTATGTGTTTGGACTGCCAATGATAAAAATTATCCTCTATTCAGTACATGTTTTAACTTCATTATGGATAAGTCAATATATGACAAGGATTTACTGGGGTTCAGTTATTAAGGCTTTGCTAGTCTTGATGCATATTGGGGAAGAGTAACATATTTTATATAGTGAATAAAGTACCCCCTCTTGTAAAATATAAGGATATTATAAGTTACCGAGGAGTTTCATGACCATATAAAAACACGAGGCCGAAGGCCAAGTGTTTTTATACAGGTCATGGAACTCCGAGGTAACTTCTAATATCCTCATATTTTGCAACTGGGGGTACTTTATTTATTATAATACACAAATTTCAATGAGTCATGTGACAGAAATGACATCAGAACTCACGGTTTATAACTGATGACATCAGAACTCACCGTTTATAAGGATATAATTTACAGGATATTCATGGCATTTGTGTATTATATATATATTAACCAACAGTCAATATTTTATACTCCAGTTTATTCAATCCCATGTGTTATTAATTAATAAAAGACTAATAGCATTATAATAACATTATGCTGGCAAATACTGCTAAAAGCATGGGAGGTTCTATTGTCAGATGGAATGGCTCAGTGTCTGAAAAATCGGTTTGCCAGTTTTTATCAGAAAAAAACACAAGCTTTCCTCTCTGTTATTATTTTACCCTATCCATAACACTAGCAACTATTTGTATTGACTAGCCAAGTAATATATAGGTATGTGACCTGGTATTCAGAATGGAATTCTGGATAATGGGTTTGCAGATAACAGATCCCATACTGTACTATTAAGATTGCATCACTATCACATAGTACTGTAAACTCAACATCTTTTTTTTATAAATTATTTGCATAGACTGAGTTGTGTATCTCCAGAATGAAAGATTTCCAATTTAGATATATACATCTTTATTACTTAAAATGCATCTCTATACAAGCACTGCACTACAATCTGAAGGTCATACATGTAGGTAGGATTTTATACTTTATTGTAATTAAATTACTTTACTTCAAATTAATTTTCGTTGATTACAAACTAGATGATTTTTTTTCATTTGGCAGGTTAATATATATTAAGATACACAGCAGATATCAGATCTGTGCATTAACAGGGGTTCTTTGGTCTTCTCTATAGACATACAGTATATCAGTGGATTTTACCCCTTGCATAATATATGCTGATAATTTTAATTTTATAATGATTTCCTGTTAGCATAACTAGTGTATGCATTGTATGCATTTCTTAAATACTTACTCACACTTGACTGTAGCAACCGGACCCCAGTGCTTCTCCTTAACCCAATGGCTGTTGCTATGTAGTCAGAATCAGGAGTACAGAACATTTAAACCAACCAGACAGATACTGATTTCAGAGCAATTACATTTACAAGTAACAGAGACTGTTTATCATTCTCACCTGTCCCTGTCCCAGTGAAGCTTTACACTATTTTTGGAGTGAGGATGGAAACCACAGTACAACTCAGACACCATTAAAAAAGTGGTCAGACCAGAACTGACTTTAATAGAAAAATGCCTCACCGATTTCTCAATTCTCAGGTAATTAGATTTAGGAATAGCTATTTCATTTTGTAACAGTATTGAGCCTTGATGGCAGAATTTCATATTTGCCAATCTCTGTGTAAAATAGTAGGCTAGAATAATAAATACAAGAGCACTGAGTTGTCTATAAGGTACAAGCCTTGAGAGCTTAAAACATACACTTTCATCCTGTTAGGCTCAGTTTTGCTATTTGAGTCAGTCAGCTGTGAATAATGTATATCATGAGGCTCACTTCAGTGAAAAAGGTCCATACCATAATGCATTCTTATTTTTTAATAAAGAGCCAGCATATACTGCAGCATACTTGTGAGAACACAAGTTAAGTAATTCTGTCAGAATGCATTTAGGTATAAATCGCCCCAGTATTTCTTTTTTTTTAATAAATTTTTACATTGTAATTCAAATACAAATAAATGTAAAATTCAGTGGTTACATGATTCACAGTTGGATACATGCATTTTTTCTCCAAACAGATTTTCATACTGCAAATTCTATTGAAGGAACAGTCATAGGTGTAATATAGAGGGACAATGTGGGTATTCTGGCAGTTACTGAGAAATATCTATCTTAAAGTGGATTTGTCAGCCAAAAAATTATTCAATATCCTATTTATCACAACAGTCAAGCAAAATGAACTTTAATTACACAATATAAATTATTTGAATGTTGTTTCCTTCAGTCTGGGAATTCATAATTATAGCAAGCAGGCAGCAGACATTTTGTGGACACTGTTATTAAGACAAGCCTTGTATCATCTCAGAATTTTGTTTGTGTGCCAGAATGGGGGACCCGATGTCCATCCCCATGCACTGGCTACACAATTAAATGGTGAAGAGACAGGGGGAATGTGGGGAGAGCAGTGACATCTAGGAATGAAAGAATGGAAAGTGAAAGGAACTGCATGCTCCGCCTCTATGCCTAAGGCATAGAGGAGGGGCAGACAATATTTGATTGACAGCTGAGATTTTTAAATGAGCTCACAACAGCTATGAATGCTTTAATAAAAAATTGAAATAGAATTTCATGTTTAATTTGAAAAGGACTTTTACTATACAGATTTTTGTGTCTGGGTGCCAGGTCCACTTTAATGACCTCATATAATGATTCCTCTGTATAAGGGGATGCTTTTAAGGCACAAATGACACAGTAAGTCATCTTTGCAACATAATAACCTGGACATACATTTAACAGGTTTAAACACTGAAGGAAAATTGAATGTCTTTAAAATATTACTTAATAAATATATCTGTAAGTACATTGAGGAAAGACATACTCAGCAACACCACTGTGGTTTGACAGAAATGCTAGCAAGGAAGTAAAAGAAAGGTGAATTTAAGGTACAGTATTCACGTTAGCTGGGACACAGCTGAAACAATGCAAAAAAAATAGACAAGCTGAAATAGAGAATAAAAAGTACATAGCAGCAAGGAGTAAAATGAATCCAAAATTATTTTTAAAATATGTAAAAAAAAGTAAAACATTAAGCAAGAGGAGGCGGGGCCATTAGTATCAAAGGGAGGTAAAACCATGTTACTTAATTTTCTAGGTTTTTTTGAAAGTCTGGCATGATGCTTTGAAATTTCTGGTGCCATTTTTAAAGAAGGAATTCTCAGCCTAAAGACTATATGCCTGTTTAGTTTGTCATCAGTGGTAAAAAAAAACATTTGGAGGGGTAAGATAAGCTATTGGAATACATTTCAAATCTCAATAATATAGCATATACCTCACAAGGATTTGAGAATTTCTGTGGAAAACAAACTGTGGAACTCTAGACCATGTCAGCCAATGAAAGCAAATATATTCTTGCATAAAAAAGGAATAAACTTGAATTAACTAGTATACCAAGGCATGCATGAATGAAAATCTATATAGACATAATTTGCCTCTTTATAGATCACTGGTAAGGTCTCATTTTAATTATGCAGTACAGTTTTGGGCTCCATTCCTTAAGAACGACATTAATGAACTGGTGAGCATGCAGAGATGTGCTGCTAGACTGATAAAAGGAACAGCAGAATTAAAATATGAGGATAGGCTCAAAATTAGGGTTGTTCTCTTTAGAAAAAGTGTGCCTGAGAGGGGATATGATTACACTTGAGGACATTATAGACAGATAGCAGGGGATCTTTTTCCCATAGAAAATATAAAAGTACAAGAGGCCGCTCATTAAGACTATTCCAGGGGCTACACATTTCACAGTCTAATCAAATGTTCATTTAATGCCACAAATGCAATGATACAATTAACATACAACTTACAGGATCTTTTTACAATACTTCCTCCCCAGTTCTAACAATCTCTTTTTCCATCTCAAATATATCTAACCACAGCTAAATCATTGAGCATAACATTTAACATGTACATAAACCCTCATAATGAAAATAATTTCAAAGGCAAATTGATGAGCTTGCCATATGATTATTGTTCGGTTGGAAACTGCTACACTTCAGGGAGTAGGAAGTTAATGAGGGCAAAATCATGCTCTGCATTCTAAATGTCTGAAAAGATGGAACAGTTCCAGAACTTTGATCTTATTTCTAGATTTAGTGAGCTGAAATTAACAAGTGAAAACAACACTGACAAAATGAAATGTGTTTTTTTTTATTTTTTTATAATCGTTTTTATTGTTTTCAAAACAAAATACAAATAAAAATAAAAAAAAGAAAGGTTGGTGGAGAAACAAGTCACAATACTTGGCATTCAGCGCTGTACATATGCATATCCGTACACATGACCAGGTACACAATTTCACAGTACAGCACATACATCATAACAATGACATGGAGACAAATCTTACAGATACAGTTTCTCAGGTAGGAGCAGCCCCAAGCCGCAAAGCTTCCACCCATCCCGTCCAGACCGAGTCAAACTTATGTGGTGTGCCTCTTTGGATATAGACTAACCGTGCCAACGTAATATGTTCCTGCAAAAGGTTTTTCCACATCTGTACAGTGGGGGAGTCACCCGATAACCACTTAAGAGCTATACATTTGCGTGCAAGGAAGAGCGATTCTCTCAGGGATACTAACACATAGGGGGACTTAGAGAGATATGCAATAACACCTAGCAGGCACACTTTTGGGTTCACAGGTATATGTAGTGCAGTTATGTGGGAAAGTTTCTCACAGACTTTCGCCCAAAAAGAAGCCACCTCTGTGCAGCTCCACATCAGGTGAAGAAAGTCGGCCCCTGGCAAATGACATTTGGGACAACAGTCATCTGGTCTGATATGAGCCCTGTGCATACGTACAGGTGTAATGTATGCATGATGCAGAATAAGAATTTGGGAGAACCTACTTCTCACATTAAAGGACACCAGACTGGAAGCCTCCAAAGCTTCCTCCCATTCCTCATCCTCCAAGTCACCCATAGCTGATTCCCACCTTCCTCTGAAATTACCCACTATACACTTCTTATTTTTCATTAACACAGAGTAGAGCCATGACAGGGGATGATTTCTGCAGAAGCTAGTGAGGTGTTCCAACATATTTTCCAGTGGTGATTTAGATATAACAACTGGGGATAAGGACCATTGAGCCTTAGCGGCCTGTTTAAGTTGGTAATATTGTAACCAGGCTGCAACCTCCACTTCATAATCGGTCTCAAACTGTTCGGGGGTTTTGAAAACACCATCCACGTATAAATCCTCAATGACCTGAACCCCCTGTGGTTGCCAAAATAACTGCAGGTCTGCATGCCGGAAATGGGGGGTCCCCTCATTTTCCCAAAGTGGAGTATTTGGGGAAAATGCCTGATACTGAATAAGTTTCAGTGCCACCACCCATACCTTATAAAGCGTTCTCAGCAATGGAAGGGGGCAGTGAAAGTTCTGGATATGTTCCAAAAAAATTAGCGGGGGTACCGCCTTACTACCCCAACACTCCCTAAGAACCACATAGGAAGAATCAGTAACATCTAATTTAGACCACTGCAGGAGATGCTGCAATTGTGACGCTAAGTAATAAGATCTCCAATCTGGAAGGGCCATCCCACCCTGCAGGGTCGGGAGTTGTAAAACCGAATACGCCACTCTGCTTCGCTTGCCGGCCCACACAAATGTTTTAGTATCAGAATCTAGCCGTGTAAATATCTGTTTTGGTATGTAGACTGGGGAGTTCGCAAATACATACAGAAGCTGCGGCAAAAAAATCATTTTACAAATAGCCACTTTACCCGGTGGCGTTAAGGGGAGGGAACTCCAAGCCTTCATTTGACTAGAGATTTTAGTAAGTATAGGGGTCAAGTTATCTGGCAAGTAATCACGGTGGTGTTTGGTAAAGGATATCCCTAAGTAATGAAGACGGTTGACCCATTGCAAGGGCTGACCAGGTGATTGATAACGAGGGGCTTCATGATCTAAGGGAAATATATAAGATTTACCCCAGTTTATAAGCAAACCCGAAAATTTCCCGAACTTTTTGACCACATGGAGGAGTCTATCCAGTGATTCCGCCGGATCTGCCAGAAACAGCAACATATCGTCCGCATATAGCGCTATCTTTTCCTCTACATCCCCGTATTTACAGCCCACAATATTAGCATCCGCCCTTACCATAATAGCTAGCACTTCAATGGCCAGTGCGAACAGGACTGGGGATAAATGACAACCCTGTCTGGTACCCCTTTCCAGTGCAATAGAGGCAGAGATCGAATTGTTCGTACAGACTTTTGCGACAGGGCAAGAATATAACAACTGCACCCAACCGATAAACTTTTCCCCAAAGCCAAACCCCGCTAGTGTTTCCCACAAATAACCCCATTCAACAGTATCGAACGCTTTAGCGGCATCAAGAGAAAGGATAACCCTCCGGCCCTGATTTATGTGAGGTAACTGAAGATTCGCAAAAAGTCTTCTAATATTCGTAACAGTAGCCCTCCCCGGCATGAACCCCGTTTGGTCTCTATGTACCAACTTAAGAATTACTGTATTTAATCGGGCCGCCAACATTTTTGCTAAAATTTTTATATCACCGTTGAGAAGCGAGATAGGTCTATAGGACTCACAATGTGTGGGGTCCTTCCCTTTCTTGGGAATCAATACTATGAGTGCCTCAGTCATGGAGGGAGGAAGAGTCCCAGCAGATAGTGCCTGGTCAAAGCAGTGTTTTAAGTGGGGCACTAACACGTCCTTATATTGGCACCTGTCCCAAATACTCCTGCAAATCCCCCTGAGTGTAAGTGACTCTTGTCCTGTAGGCCTCAGAAAAGTATTCCTGAAATGCCTTATTTATCCCTGCCATGTCTGAAAGCACCACACCTGCAGCAGAGTGGATATTCATTATAGTGGTAGATGGGGCTATTTCCCTACACATCAACGCAAGGAGATGACCAGTTCTGTCCCCAAATTGGGTAATTCTGTGTTTGGAATATAAAATACTTTTGTGGGCCTGCTGCACCAAGTAGTTTTGTTGGTCCTGCGACTTAAGAAGCCAATTAGTTTTATTTTCTGGATTGGGCTGTGCAACATATTGGGCCTCCGCCTCAGAGACATCCCTTTCGAGGCGTATTCCCTCCTCCTCCCTTCTCTTTTTCCAGCTACTAACTCTGGACTTAACTATCCCTCTCACATATGCCTTCATCGCATCCCATTCACTGGAATCAGTGGCTGTGCCTTCATTAAGTACCCAATATTCATTAAGTACTTGAGGGAGACCCTCAGATACATCTGGGAGCTTCAACCAGTAGGGCTGCATCCGCCATGGTCTACTGCCACGGGCTGAAGTGGAGACCGTAAGAGAAATTGGGGAGTGGTCTGAGATCCCACGGGGCATAATGTGTATATGTTGTATCAATGGTAAAAAATCTGTAGATAATAAGGCCAAGTCTACTCTGGACATAGACCCATGAGTCGTGGAGTAACATGTGTATTGTTTTAAAGTAGGATTCCTAGCCCTCCATGCATCTACCAGCCCCAAAGCCATCAAACATTGTTGAAACCTATGAGACGGTCTAGTAACTACCTGAGCGTTAGGGGTAAATTTATCCAGTGCATCCTGAATGGAATTAAAATCCCCCATGCAAATTATCGGCAAACGCGGAAACAGAGATATTGGGGAAAGACACTCAGTCAGCATGGCCATTGTAAATGGAGGGGGAACATATACCCCCACAATCAAAAATTCCCTCTCATCAATTCTAGCATGTACATATATAAATTTGCCCCTCGGGTCCGTTTTGATGTTAATAGGCTGGAACGCGAGCCCCCTTCTAACCAATATGGAGGCCCCTTTAGCATAATTCGAGTAACATGCATGATAAGTAGCACCTATCCACGGACGTCTAAGGGAAGGGGTCTTATCAGGCATCATATGAGTCTCTTGCAATATAATAATATCATGGGGATGTTTTTTTAGAAAATTGAAAACTAAGGACCTTTTAAGTTTGTCCCGTAGTCCCCTCACGTTCCATATTATCAATCTCAAACCCACACAAGCCATTTCAGAGAATAACACAGATTATACAGAATATCAATTAGGGCCCCCAAACAGAGTACGCCGGCCATCCACAGCATTAGCACCAGTGTTTGCATGCATAATAAGTAATCTCTCACCAACCTAAAAAACATTACCCCCCACCCTGCTTTCAACCCACATCCCCAACCTGGGTTCAGCTTACATGGATCCCGAACCATCAAAAAACCCAAAAAAAAAAGAAAAAGAAAAAAAGAGAAAAAGTCCTGAAAGTAGAACGCTGCGGGGGAGCCAAAAAGGGCTCAAATGTGGGCAGCTAACCTTACTAGTCACCAATACCTGGTTCACGTCCCAAAACGAAGTCACTCCTGAATACAAGTGCCCATACGATGCAAAGGTAGGTATATTCAACTAGACCACAGGACCAAGGCAGGTATAAGAAAACCAGAGCCACCAACAGAAGAAAAGGGGGTAGCCTGCGTATACCGTCCAAATACCATCCAGGGTCAGGCCTGCCCCAGCTGAGTAGGATCTGCGCCACTCCGTGGATGAGTAGATGGGGTGGACTCCAACCAATCCACTACTTGGCGTGGGGAGGAGAAAAAAAAGGATTTTCCAGCATGGACCACACGAAGTTTGGCGGGAAAAAGCATAGCATATTGCATATTGAGCTGTCGCAGCCTCCTCTTTACTTCCATAAATTGCAGCCGTTGTTTTGTCACCTCCATCGAAAAATCCGGATACAGGGAGACAGTAGTATTTTGGTAATGAAGCTCTTTAGTGCGCGCCTCTCTAAGTGCTGTATCACGATCACGGTAGTTTAACAAGCGCGCAATTACCGGTCTGGGATCTGCGCCTGGTGGTAATGGCCGCGCTGGAACTCGATGCGCACGTTCAATTAGGAACATGGAAGAGAAGGCCTTCTCTCCGAACTGTGTTAGCAGAAACTGTTCCACAAAAGCTTCCATCGCAGTACCCTCAGCTCCCTCTGGCACTCCCACCAGCCGTATATTGTTACGGCGCAGACGATTTTCGAGGTCGTCCGTCTTAAATTCTAATGCCTGTATGCGCCTATCAGCCTCCTTGGCTCCTTTTCCCAGTGGGCCACATACATCCTCCAACTCCCCAATCCTGCGCTCAGCCTCGCTGGTACGGTCTCTCAGTTTAGAAATGTCCTGTTTTACCGTAGCAAACTCCGTTTTAAGACCGTCTATTTTATCAACCAGCATCTCATGATGTTGTTTCATAATATGCGCAATTTCCAACAGGGAAGGTTCCGCTCCGTCATCCGGACCAGCAGGTATGGCCGGAGAGTGAGGGGAAGACGGTGGACTGTCGGGAGGGAGGTCAGTCTCGTCCGCGGCAGGGGAGCTGAGGGCAGAAGTAGTCGGGTCATGTGCAAAAACTTCCAAGCGCTTGGCCGCAGAGGCGCTTACATCCGCCTTCTTAGCACTGACCTTAGTTTTAGAGGGAGAGGTCTCCGATATGGGGCCGACGCCATCTTGGCCGTGTGCGGAGTCCTTACGCTCAGACCTTTTCACAGCAGGTGTCGAGGCTTTAATCGCGGAGTTCCTTCTCATGATGACAGAATAGGATCACCTCTATCTGGCACAGGTTTCTGTGCAAATTCCGAACTGCAAGGTGCACTTTAAAACAGGATAAGTTCAGGATCAATGCAGGAGCAACAGGACGCACGTCCTCTCACAAGCTCATGCTGGCCACCCCCCCCCCCGAAATGTGGTTTTTTAATGAATAGCCTTTACCTGTGTTATAATAAAAATAATTTAACACATAGCCTAAGCTAAGTATTACATTTTTAGAGAATGTTACTCTTTACAGCTGAATGTAAGCTGCACTGCTTGTATAATCATTGATTTGACAGCAGATTCCTAAATCTACTCTTGTCATTGATTAATGGCAATCACAATGGATAACCTACCCCACGGCGAACATTAACGCAGCAGCATTATCTTTGTTCCACAGATGAGGTCTGAGGACACGTACAGGGATTTCGAACCTCAAGTTGACGTTCCACGTTTTTATTTGTACTGCGTATGGCTGAAGGTTGTAGTTTATTCTTTCTAACAACTGCAGCGTTTAATCAGGTTAAGTGCATACATCTGCATGTTCATTTATATAACACTAATGGCAACACTGAACCCTTAGGCACATTATAGCCTTCAGAATGGCTGCCATCACTGCCAGTTTGTCATGTAAGTCATAGACAGAAACCACAGAGCAGGACAGAACATCCATTAATAAATGTTAATAGAAGCAATGTATAGACAGGATACATTCAGTGCTACACCTCAGCATTTATAATACAACTTATGCACACTTTAGAATTTCAGCTTTCATCAAGACTTAGGGGGTTATTTATTAAAGATCAAATTTTTACCACAAAAATGTGAGTTTTCGAGGGTATTTTTCAGTCAATCAAAACCATACAAGTTATGCCAAAACTCTTTATTATATTTTAAAAAAAAGTATTTATTCAAAAATCAAGTTAGAAAGATAGGTATACAGACCACATGGTATTCTGCCTTGCGTGTTTCATACCCCCTGGTACTTAAACATAGCCATTAATGATCCCCAATAGATCATGAAGATTTATACCCATGATCTGTTGGGGATCATTAATGCCTATGATGATTTTTGAATAAAGACATTTTTTTATTACAATATAGAGTTTTGGGATAACTTGTTTTGAATGAGTATACCCTTGTGAACTGGGGGCTTTATCCCAAGAATCATAGACCCTTTTTGACAGGCCCTATAGAGACAAGCATCCCATTATATATATTTTTTCTATGAAATATTTTCCAGTCAAAACTCTAATTTTTGGGTTAAAAAAACTCAACATTTTCAGGGTTCACATCTTGGAAAGTGTCTGTGACACTCACATGCTCAATGGGCTCTGAGCAGCTGTTGAGAAGCTAAGCTTAGGGGTTGTCACATATTATCAAGCAGAAAATGAGGTTGGTCTGTAATATAAGCTGATGCTACAGAGCTGATTATTGCATTCTGATGCTAGGAGACTGATTTATGTGCTGCCATGTCGTAATTTTCTGTATTAATTATTAATCAGTGACATTTATATTGTATGTGTACAGTATATTGTGAGTGGGTCCCTAAGATCAGTAAGTGACAACAGCACAGAGCATGTGCAGTGAATCAGCAGAAAAGAAGATGGGGAGCTACTGGGGCATCTTTGGGGTTACAGATCTTCCCTGATAAAGGGTCATGGTTGCCTTGGGCTGGTACAGAAGCCCAAAACATAATGTAGCCTACTTCTTTAGTTATGCTTTAGTTCTCCTTAAAGGATTCAGTTCAGTCAAACTCTTCGATTGGATGCAACAAACGCAACTCATTTAGCCTTGGTATCTATCTATCTATCTATCTATCTATCTATCGATCTATCGATCTATCTATCTATCATGGAAAAACTGCATTTTTACACTCCTTTGTATTCCTTCTTCTGAGGTGCTCGGTAATCGTTGGATATGAGAAAGGCCCACACTCTTTCGGATAACAACACAAAACTGTGAATGAATGTATTTCATATATGCAATGTTTAAATCCACATTAGGGCCTTTCTCAAGGATACCATTATAAAGTTGACATTGCAAAAACATACCCTTCTTTCACATAAACCACCAAAAACATCACAAAAACAGACAATCCTTTACATAGTAGGAAGCAAATTCGGTATTTTTTAAGTTGCCCACTAAAGTGCAAATTTATCAAAATGTGAGATTAGAGCTCATCCTAAAAAAAGCTCACCAGCTTTCTATTTATTCCAATGGGATTTTTAGAAACTTGTTTATCAAATGGTTTCACTCATTGATAAATACACTTCCAAAAATCCCATAGGAATCAATAGAAAAGTGGTTGATTTTGTCTGTGGTAAACTCTAATCTCACGTTTTAAAAAATCAGCCCCCTAATCCACTCTAGCCACTCTAATTCAACACTAAATCTATTTTCTTTAATTTAGTGCAAACAGTTCTTATATCTGATAACACCAATACTCCGAATAATCCACTAGGTGTCATTCTTTTCATATGCAAGTCCAATTCATGTAACTTAATCCATTCGAAATAATGGTACCAAACAGCATTTGCAGTATATAGTATATGGTAAAAACTCTCTCAGATGAATCCATTAGGTGTCACTCTTATCGAGTCATTTAACTTAGTCCATTAGAAACAATGTAACTAAATAGAGTTTATATGCACTACAATCAATTTTCACATTAATTCACTAGATGTCACTCTTTTCACATGCAAGTCCTATTAATTTCCCTTAAGCCAATAGAAACAATGTTGCCAAAAAGCACTTTTATTTTATGAAATCACCAAATGTAACAATCATTCGCAACAATGTTCCATAATAAAAGTACAAAATGCACTTAATAATTTTTCAATTCATTGCTTTAATATAATTCTGTCGATAGCATGCAATTACTATAATAAACTATGCACGTTTACCAGGCAACAAACATCTACAACAGTCGTAACTCATTTAGCCTCGGTACTTATCTAATCCATTTACTTTCCGTCAGTTAATCTAGAAGTATTTTAAAACACTAAAGAAAGAAGTATTGATCGTTTGTGAGTCACAGTATTAGTCAGGTTTTGAAATACTCCCTTGAAATACTTCTACTTTCAGATGTGAACACAATTATTGTGTCATGGTAAATCAATCACATCCAAAGTGAAGCAGAACAAGAATTAGTACAATCACAGTTATTTAATATACCAGAGCTCGGCATTCAGCTTCTATTTATAGTGTTCCAGTCTGCCTGTTTCAGGACATTTAGAGGTGAGTTTTAGTGATGATATAGCGGTGATCATTGGCATTCAGTGGTGAATTTTCACCCTCTGCCCTGAATATGTTTCTTCCAGCAAAATGAACCATAACATTCTATACTGCTACTGAACTATACTGTATGACCTGTACAGTAAAAACAGACCCATCTTCTCCTGATGAGTGCATTGGCCTCTATTATAATCAGATTTTTGACCAGGGGGGCTAAACAATTCTATAAAGCTGATTAAGCCCAACACATAGGTCAATTGGGCAAAGACTCACTCAGGTGGGACCTCAAGATGAGACCCACAACCCGCATCTATACCCGCACCTGAAAATCCTACCTTCATTCCGCAGAGTACTCTAATGTAGAGTAAAACGCAGCTATCTTGTATCCTTTGTTTAGTCTACTTCATTCAGTTTGAAATCCTACTAATGAAGTGTAAGTTTTCAAAAAGGATCAGTTTCACACTAAAACTGACATAAATACTGCTCTTATTAAGGCCATGCATTATAGGCAACATTCTCCTTACACTTACAGGATTCCCATAGTTGGTTGCATCAATATTTGTGCCATTGCACTCTAATACTACATGTTGGAGTTCCTGGCCACCAATGTTTTTTTTAACTTCTATGGGGGTCCTGGCCAACAATTTTTTTTAAACCTGTTAAACCTGTTAGTGCTAGACTAGTTATTTTTTGGGGATAAACCTTAGTGTTTCATTTGAAATGCAGAAGTATTTTAACACTATGGGGCAGTTTTATCGAGGGTCGAATTTAGAGTTCATGGGAGTTTGTAAAACTCCCACGAACTCGAAATTCAAATAAAAAACAACCAATCTAAATTTTAAAAAAAAATAAAGTGTTTCAAACTCAGGTTAATGGGATTGATCCGGAAATTGAGCCCAGGGTGTCCCCCATAGGGTAAACAGCAATTCAGCAGATTTAAGGTGGCAAATAGTCGAATTTCGAATTCTTATAGGGCCAGTACATGATAAATTTTGAAAATCTAATTCTAATTTTTTGTAAAAACTCAAATCGAATTTTAACTATTCCCTTGTCGAAATCCACAAAAAAAACTTGAAAATTCGAATACACCTTTAGACCCTAAACTCGATTGCTCATCGGGCAAATACTCCATTTCATATAAGCAAATTAAGAAACTTAAATCACATTTACATTCTCTTCAAATAGTGGATACCTGGAGGACTCTCAATCCAACAGTCAAAGACTATACTCACTTTTCCCATAGCCAACATACTCACAATCGGATTGATTATATATTTTTGACACATAACTCTATAGACAATATCAAAAATGTGGATATAGGACCAATTACGTGGCCAGATCACGCACCAGTTTTGGTAAATCTCTCCCTTCCCATTAGGAATAATAAACAATTCTCATGGAAATTAAATGGGAGTTTGCTTGAAGACCCATCAATGTTGAAAATTTTGGCTACAAGCACTACAGAATTTTTTAAACAAAACACCAATACTGCAACCAATGCCATTATTGAATGGGAGGCATATAAGTGCTTTATAAGGGGTGTGTTAATACAACAAGGAGCAAGGGTAAAAAGAGATAACATTTTAAATAAAGAGTTAATACAGAAAATTCAACAAATAGACACAGCACATAAAGCCTCGCGAGCACCACATCTATTGACAGAACTGACATAAATGCGATTAGAGCTTAAATCTTTAATAAAAGCAGAAACCGACCGTGCAGCATTTACTCTAAATAAACGATCACGGTAACAAATGTGGTTGCATCTTGGCCAGGGCACTGAAAGCTAAGGAACATATGAATCACATATTCCAGATGAAGGACCCTAAAGGACATTTACACAATTCACCTAAAGGCATACACAAGGTTTTGGTAGATTTTAACACGAGATTATACAAAATACCCAATGCATCAAAACAACCTAACGACGATTTGACGGGGAGATCATATATGGAATACATAAAATCTTCCAACACGAGGAAAGGAGATTTAGAATGGCTTCAAGCTCTAGAGAATGATATTACAGCTGCAGAACTGGAATTAGCTATTAAAGATACCCCTTCAGGTAACGGATTTTCCATGTTGTTTTATAAAACACTCAAACCTCATATAATCGCACCTCTAACTAGAACATTTAATGCAATACAAAAAGGTGACTCCTGGTCTCTAACATCATTAGAAGCACATATTATTCTCATACTCAAAAAAGGGAAAGATCCAGCCTCTCCTACCAGCTACAGCCCAATCTTGTTAATAAATAATGATATCCCATTAAGTTTGAGTTTCTGACACACCCTAAGACAAAAGGTGGTACAGAACTACCTGGCATCACTTTATACCATCAGGCATGTGTTCTTCTTCGGCTCACTGATTGGATTCACCATGACCAAACTAAGGCCTGGGTGGCCATGGAACAAACATTTTCAAAGCAGCTGTCGCATTTTAGAAAACTATTACAAATTATTAACAAGATGGTATAATACACCCACTAAGTTGAGCAAAATTTTTCAAGGTACATCTGATAAATGCTGGCGTTGTGACAACAAACGAGGTACTTTATTACACATTTTCTAGGACTGCCCAAATATACAGAAATAGTGGTCTGAAGTTCTGGCGATTTGCAAGGATAAACTTCAGATGGATATCGACAAGACACCTGCAACCAAATTGCTTCACCACAATGTGATTTCGATACATATCTATAAAAACTCCCTGAAACAATACGCTTTAAACGCAGCAAAAATTTTGATTCCTCGAAAGTAGAAATCTGCACTTGTCCCTTATCCGAATGGATTACAGAGATGGAAGAAATCCGCAAATTTGAGGAAATCCATGCCGAATCTCAAACTGCCATACGAAAACACTGGGCTACTTGACTACCCTGGACTTAATATATGGAGGAACTTAAGCATTGAAAGAGAAATGTTTTACCCTGCCAAGCCTTATCATGCCACATTAGGTAACCTTCCTGTGTTTCATTCATTTAAATGCTGACTTGAGTTAGGATATGCAACCACTTACTGCATATTTGTTTGAATTGAAAGGATATTTTTTACTTATAATGTCTAATCTCTCTCGTTCTAGGCCTGGAACCCCCTTCCCTTCACCCCCACTTACCTTCCCTTTCCACCCCAACCCTTCCCCAACCCAGCAGATGCATATTTTCTAAGGCACCAAACTAAGAACACTGAAGTTAGCCCTAAGAGAACATTACAGTCATAATCTCCATACTTTGTAGTATCATTATGAATAATATCTATAATAGATTACTTCAGCGCACTGCCAAGCCTTAAATGTAGTGGTGCTTCTTTCCTCACCGCAGGTCTTCGATATAAGTATACAATCAAAGGAATGAGGAGAGCAATCCAAAAGCAGAATGACTGCTACAATGTGATTTATTAGCAACTACAAAACACTACATGTTTCGTGCCACACACGCCCTTAATCAAGTGTGAATTGTGAATAATAGCAAGATAGAACACAGATCATATATTTTTGAAATTGTACAGATTTCCGATTGTCTTTATGTGTAAAGTGATATATAATGTTCTCCTGAATATGTTGAATGTATGCAGTGCTGGATGGCTTTTCCCTGTTAACCCCAAATAAAAATCAAAGATTTAAAAAAAAAAAAAAAAAATGATGATGATGATGTGCACATCAAATTGTGGTGTGCACAAAGAATTTTGTATGAAAACAAAATTTCAATCCAAACCCACCTATCTGGCGGTAAACCTGCATTTCACCATGGGTTTCACGTTAACGCACATATCACTTGTATAAACAACTGCATTCGTTTTGATGCACCTGTGAAACTGCAACAAGCACAACTGCACAACCACAATTACACTGGAATTCAAGGTTAACAATGCTGCTTTGTGGTAAAAAAAAACATAGTCAGTGGTGTAAAAAAACTAGGGATGCACAAAATCCACTATTTTGGGATTCCGCTGAATCCCGAAACCTATTTAAACGAATCCTGAACTGAATCTACTTTGCATATGCAAATATAAAGCACAATTCGCAAAGCAAAACTATGGCAAGGAAGGGTTAAAAAACTTTTTCCTTGTTCATGTGAAAAAAAAAAAATCACATTATTTTAAGTATTCAGCTCATGCAGGCACTTGGATTCGGCAGAATCCCAAAGCAAATATTGGATTGGGTGCATCCCTATCAAAACCTGTTCTTTGCAACTGCACTTCAGAAGGTAATCAACTAAGTGCTTTTTTCATCAAAATAGACAAGGAATGAGAAAAAGGGGATTGCAAAAGAATATTTATGCTTAAGTATATTTGAGCCAGATTGCAAAATTATAAGGTTCAACCTTGTTTAAAAAGGAAGACTCATGAAAAAATGTAAAAGTATCAAATAAATATTATATGAACTGATCTCAACAGCTGAGAAAGAGAGAGAACAGAAAGAAGCAACCTGAAATCATGAAAGATTTAGACATGAGGAAGCTGGATATTTTACACTGACTTTTACAAGAAAAGGACTGATAACTGAACTCTGTAAAAGAGAGGCACTGTTTAGATTTTGTTGGAGCCATTAATAAAGAGAAAACATTCAGAAACTTATCATACAAATCATTTTTAGCACAGGTATGCGATCTATTATCTGTAAATCTGTTATCCAGAAAACTTCAAATTACAGAAAGGCATTCTCCCATAGACTCTAGCCATAAAATCCAAATTTTTAAAAATGATTTCCTTTTTTTCTCTGTAAAACAGTACCTTGTGCTTGATCCAAAAAAAAAAAAGATTATTTAAACGTTTATTTAATGTTTACATGATTTCCTAGTAGATTTAAGGTATAAAGATCCAAATTACTCCACATGTCTAAAACCACAGGTCCCATACCTGTTACAATTTTGTAAATGATCAGGGACACAGTCAATATTCTTGTATGAGTACCAGTCATTTATTTTCTCACCCCCTAAGAGCCCATTCCCCAATGCCATTTTCTCTCTCTCTCTCTCTCTCTCTCTCTCTCTCTCTCTCTCTCTCTCTCTCTCTCTCTCTCTCTCTCAGATTGTCTCTCTCCTTCCCTGCCCACAAATATCTCTGCTGTGTTTTACCTCTGAGCATTCCTACATCTCTCCCAACGCACAATGCATTATTTCAGAATTACTTCATTATCAAATGATCTACTAGCACCTACTCAAAGTCTTCAGTCTCTATGTACCAAATGCATCATTATTTGCACCCTCTTCACTATAACCTTATACATTTTTGTCACACCACTCCCTAACCCATTATTATTATTATTAATAATAAAAATAATAATGTTATTATTATTAACAACACATATTTATAAAGCCCCACCTTGTTTACCTTTGATAACTCTGGGCATATTGCATATTAACTATTAAGAAGCTTCTCTGGCATAATATAAGGATTATATTAGTACCGTATATACTCGAGTATAAGCCGACCCGTGTATAAGCCGAGGTACCTAATTTTACCAACGAAAACTGGGAAAACTTATTGACTAGAGTATAAGCCTAGACACAACTACAGCCCTGTCTCCCAGCAGCGCACATTCCGCCAAAGCGACCCCCCAAGCAATTAACCGGACTTCTTTGCAAAGTTGATGGTGACAGAGAATTGCCAAAAGAATTACTGTGTGCATTGTCCCACTGTCCCACTACCATGTGCAGAGGGTGCTGTGTTATATTGCCATCACTGTTAATCTTTCGTATAACCAACAGAGGGCGCTGTGTGATATTGCAGTCTCTCCACAAGTGAACTGTTGGTATAGGAATGATTAAAAGTGACTGCAATCTCAGCTACTGCCCACTGACTCGAGTATAAGCCGAGGTAGACCTTTTTCAGCACATTTTGGATGAAAAACTCGGCTTATACTCGAGTATATACGGTAATTAATGACAGTGACATAGTGAGTTAGGTTGAAAAAAGACAAACCTTTTGACTCTATTTTAACCTGCCTAACTGCTAGTCGAGCCAGAGGAAGGCAAAAACCTCATCTAAAGCCTCTCCAATTTGCCTCAGAGGTGGAAAATAATCCTTCCTGACTCCAAAATGGTAATCGGTCTAGTCCCTGGATCAATTTGTACTGTGAGCTATCTCGCATAACCCGGTATTCCCTCACTTGCTTAAAAGTCATCCAACCCCTTCTTAAAGCTATCTAGTGTATCAGCCTGTACAAATGATTCAGGGAGAGAATTCCACATCTTCACAGCTCTCATTGTAAAAAAACCCTTCTGAATATTTAGGCTGAACCTCTTTTCTTCTAATCAGAATGGGTGACTGGTAAATAAAGTATTAGAGAGATTATTATATAATCCCCTTATATATGTATACATGGTTATCATATCACCCCTTAAAGGAGAATTCAACCCATAATAAAAAAAACCCTCCCCCTACTCCCTGGGTAGACCCCCCCTCCCTCCTCCCACCAGCCTACCTTCCCCCGGGCAAATTCTCCTTTAAGCGCCTCCTCTCCAGCTAAGATTTTCCATACCTTTTACCAGCTTAGTTGCCCTTCTCTGGACCCTCTCTAATTCAATAATGCCCTGTTTGAGCACTGGCGATCACAACTGTATGGCATTTTCTAGATGGGGCCTTACCAGTGCTCTATACAGTGGAAGAATGACCCCTTCCTGCCGTGAATCTATGCCCCTTTTAATTCAGCTCAAGACCTTATTTGCTCTTGAAACTGCTGACTGGCATTGCTTGCTACAGCCAAGTTTATTATCTAAAAGGACTCCAAGGTCCTTTTCCATTATGGATAATTGACGTTAAATAAAGATTCTGTAAATTGCAGGCTTTGGCAATTTTCAGAAATTTAAGGGAAACACGTAATTTTAGCAAAGCTTTGTACTTTGGAGTAGCTAGACATAGTTACCCATTTTGGATTTGGCAGAATGTGTACATTGCCAGATTTCAACTTTGTACTCCCCCCAAAAGTATATGGTATTCTAATGTGAATTTAGGGGGCAGTAAACCACTTTTTATAAATTTGTGAAATGAATAGGGCTTGTGCAGAGCATTAAAAAAATAGACAAAATGTAAGAAACAGGCATATTTGCACTAAAAAGCAAAATATGAAAGTAAATCTAAAGTAAAGTCAAATTCTATTTCTAATTATTCCGAGCAAAAACGAAACAAATCTGCAGTCTATAGAGAAGCCTCTGTATAATGAGCTTTTATTAAAGCCTAACACTGTAGCTTGGGAAGTGGATGGGTTTGATAATAAAGTGACTTTTCAATTGACTGATGTTTTGTTTTGATTAAACTTGAAATAATAGAAATAAAATATGACTTTAAAGGCTTAAATTCTTACTAAATTGTCTAAAAAGGCTTTCATTCTCCCAGATGGATTAATGCTTGTTCAGATGTGTTATGGCAAACTTAAACCAATTTCTTCTATTTCTCTGTCAGCAGTGGGGTCTTTCTGAGTCTCCAACCAGAGAGTCTACTTTTTTTGTTGTGTTGGCAATGGTTGGTGTGATTTGAAACTTATCAAAATTCAAGTTTGCATTTTCTTTACAATTTGAGACAAAACTGCAGAAAAATGCTTATGCAAATATACTAAAGAATATTCATTGGAACTGTGGATAGACAGAATGCATTAATGCAAGAACCAGTGAAAACCTGCCACAAACAATCCAGCACATTAAAGCTGGCATGGTTCAGCCGAAGTTAATGGAAATTGTCTCTAACAACTTTATTTATTTATCTTTCAAGGTCATTAGAACATTTGATTTTTTTTGGCCACATAAATGGAAAAATGTGATTCTCACTGCCATGCACACCAGAATATTCTGATGCCTTTTTTTTAAAAAAAAAAAGCTAGCATTTAAGAAAAAGTTTTTCATGTTTTTTTCACCAACCTCAAAAATGAGTAAATAGACCTCCAAAAGTCTAGAGGTCAACCTGGGAGTAGAGAAAGTTTGTTTCACAACAATTTGAACCATACTTCTCTGCAAGTTATCCTGGTGTCCATGTTCCAAGGAAATTGGCTATGGACGTGGGGCTCAAGCTCATATGGAGGAAACAAGATCAACAAGATCTTGGATATGAACTTGTAGACTTGAAATTGTGTGTGTTTTCTTATAATTTATTGTCTAACTTACTTAAACAGTTCTCAAATCCAGGATCCTTAAAATCATGTGACTTTTCATCACATGAACACACGCACTTGGTTCTTTTCAACCCTTCCTTGCCCAATTTGTAAATGCAAGTTAAGGTTCAAAATCAGTTCAAGACCTGGCTGAATGCTTCATAAAATATTTGGTATTTGAGTCAAATTTGACTGAAACCTAATTTATTGCATCCTTGATTCAAACTAGCTGAATGTGTGCTTAATATATTGCATAGGCCTGCAATATGTGTTTACTTACAGAGAATCACCTTCCTGAAATGTAAATATTTCTTACCACTTCTAAAAGATGCCATTCAGTTTGTTTTAGGACTTTTATGTGGAATAGGATATGATTTAGTAATTCTTTCCAGCGTTTTTGTGGTGTTCCACTGCTAACACTGATGCATATGCAGCATTATTTTTTAACAATTCTTTAGCAGAACAAGTTGTTTGAAAAAGTGCCAGTGTTTTTGCGATGACTGTAGAGAATAGTGTATATACAAAGTAGGGAATGTACTTGTACAGAAAGAGGTCTTATAAATGTCTAAACTGCAAAAAGGTTTTTAATGACTAACAGGTGTTAACCACCCCTAAAAGAAAAAATGTTATTTCGAAAAATATATATATATATCTCATAGGGAGCATTAATAATATGAAACAATGATATATTTGTGTCCTTTGTTTTAGTCTCAGTTGTACTGTTTAGAAATGCAAATCTGAAAGCTTTTTACACATTCTTTAACAGATTTTACTGATGCCTGCATTTCAAAAGCACAATAAAATTCAGAGTACAGCTTAGAACAAGTTCCTGCCATGACAGAACCAGCAGAACATATCCATAAAGCTTTGAAAGAGTCCTATTATGTGGAGGTATAGTCTGTCTTTCATAAAAGATAAAAGTATCAAACGATAATTTAATGTGGAAACTGGAATTAAATATCAGTTACAGTCCACATACAGGGGAACCTATTGAAAAGAAACTTAAAATAGTTTTTGGCAAAAACAGAAACCTCATTCAGTCAATCTACTGGAGCTCTTTTCAAGTTTACGATAAAGCATATGCACACACTCAATAGGATCCTGGAAGAATAAGGCCAATGCTTTTATTTTTTTTACAGGACAGGAATGGCAGCTAGGGGAAAAGCAAATTGATTATATTCATTGGGGGGTCTAACAAATTGGCACTTATCAAAATGCATTTAAGTTTTCGTCTCCTTTAAGGTAAATAAACTGCATCTAATGATCACCAATGTAATATTATTTTGCAAATATTAAAGGTAATTTTGTTTTTTGCGCTCAGATAGAGTTGCTATGCCACAGCCACCATAACACTATACTGTATCTAGTAAAATGGAATGTACCTGTGAATGTACACTGTGAATAACAGTGTAACTACTTATTTGCCATAGATCACAAAATCAAGGGCACTGGCTGCCAGTTACCTGACTGCTAGCACCATAGATTTTCTTTTTTTGATCTATACTATGCCATGCTTTGTGTCTTATAAAAAAAAAAGCAATTAACAAGCATACAGAACATTTTTACTAAATTTATCCAGGTTTTATGATCCCTTTAGGAGACAAATTTACTTCTACAAAAAAAATCACTTTTCATAAAAATTCAACTGTAGTCCTCAACAAAATCTGGAGATAAAACATGAATACATATTTGTCCTGTAGCTAAATTCACCTTGCCTCGTCTATCAGCCTTGGCTATATAAATCACCTGTACATAACATATTTCTTACAACCAAATTAGTTCTCAAGAAGATTAATATATAATGCCCATAATCTTCAGTAAGGTTAGGTAAGGATATATAGAAGCTAATGTACTGCCTACTGTAATTTATAGGGATATCAGAAGCCACTAAGGAGTTCTGTGATCCCATGAAAGCTCTGTGCCACCAGCCCTTTGTAAAGGTCACATAACTCTGAAGTTCTTTCTAAAGACTTTTTAAATATATATGGTATATATTATTCCTTATCTTATCAGGCTTTCCACCTGATGTTCACTTGACCTTAGCTCCAGGAGGCCTGGGGTCAAAGCAATGCTGGAGGGAGGCTTATTAGATGAGAATTGCCCAGAGGTAGCCTTCTTTATGTCAGTTATTAGAGGGAATTGAACTGCATAATTTTTTGGGGGAAATTACCACATTTATGGTACATCCTGTTACGTCCCCTCTTACTCTTTAGTGGAGACACTAAGGGGGTTATTTATCAAGGTCCAAATTTATCTCAATATCGGCTGCTACAAACTCCGATCTAAGCCGCTTGGGTTTTTAACACTTATTTATTACTACATTTTCCCGAAAATTACCTTTGCGGGAAAAGCTCAGATTTTCAATATTTTTTTCGGGAATTTTCCCCTGAGTTTTCACCCAAAAGCTCTGAAAACATTTTGAAATTGCCCAAAACCCCCGACAGAACCAAAAAACAATGGGACTGTTTCCATTGACTTTTATGCAACCTTGACAGGTTTGAGATGCCGTGTTTTCATATTCTGGCTTTTTAGCCCTCGGGGTTTAATAAATTCTGAAAAATTTGTGATTTTTTTTAAAAGCCTAAAATAATAAATTTTTCAGATTTCGGGTATTCGGAGTTTAGTAAATAACCCCCTAAGCCTCCTCTCAGTTCAGTAATGTAATAAAAAAAAAATATTCTCATTTAAAGGCAGAATTTCCTTCTTAGCTGGAATTTTAGGATATTTTGCTAGTGCACCAGCAGTGGCATAATTATGTCGTCCGGGCTAGGGTGAAGGATATTCAGGGTCCCCCTGGGATGGATTTGAACCCCCTGAACTTTGCACAGAAAATCCCCAGCAGCCCTTCTGCCTGCAATAAACCTTTTCTGCAGCTCTGGTGGGCCCCAAGGGAGTGCAGGACCCCCAGTAGTTACAACTTCAGTTCCAATAAATTATGAATAATGTATAAAAGAAAATGCTTGTATCTCTGTAAGTGTTGATGAACTATAAGCGTAAGCTCCATGGCTCTTCTAGGGTTGTCCTCTGGCTACTTCTTCCTGGCCTGGCCAGTAAATATGTTTCATGCCAATGTTATTAGCAGGGAAGAAAGATAAAAGTATAGGAAGGATGTTTTTTTTTTCCCAAAAATGTTGGCAACCCTAGCTTCATCATCACCACCAACTCCCCCTTCTGAACTGTATGGCTAGCAAAATAACACAGGAGTGAAAAAACTTCTGGGGATTACGCTGGTACTAGCTGAGGAATTAGCTGCGTCTCTCAATTCTTTTCTTTTTATAGAGGCCAAAAGTTTCATCAGCACCCCCATGTGTAGACCAAAAGCCCCTAAAATGAGCACAAAGCCGCTGCATTTCATACTCCCAGCAGGGGGGACACAAAGTGTCGGACTGGCACACCAGGATACCAGGAAAATTCCCGATGGGGCCCAGGCGTCGGTGGGCCTTTTTGCCTCTAAATATTTAACCTATGTCATGGTCATTCCCTGTTTCTTTATGGGGGAAAAAAGCTTAATAATGGAAGAGAATAGTAAGTAGATAGAAAAGATGAGAAGAATAAAGAGGTTAAATGAGGAAAGAAACCATAATAGTTAGTAAAGTGGGGCCGCTGTCTAAGGCTTTCTGGTGGGTCCCTGGCATCCCAGTCCGACACACACTGCAGTGCCGCTGTGGCCCAATAGTGTCCCGGGCAGCTGTTGCCACAGCCCCATCCCACATTCCTGTCACTGTCATTCCTGCTACTCTGGATTCCCCTGCTGTGTCCGATGCACACATTTGCACAAAGAAGTAAAAGTAGCTCTAGAGAGAGAGAAAGAAAGAGAGAGATATGGCTATAAAGCGAGCCGGACTGATGGTACATTCCAGAGATCACGCCACATATGAAGTTTCTTAGCTCCCCTCATTTTCCCCCTGTTTAATCGTGTTTGTGTCGGTCCTGCAGAGGTCAGCACAACCCCCCAGCAGCTAATGTACTCCAGCTGTTTGTAGTCTGTCTGCAACTTTATACTGAGTGATCTCTGCTCGCAAACTCATCGCAGCAAGTTGCAAACAATCTCTGCTGCCCGTTGCTCTAAGTAAGTGGCAGTCGCTGCTGCGGTCGGTAGAGACAGAGAGAAAAGAGTTTATGTACGTGTCTATTCCCCTCAGGCATCTATTTACCTCCTCCTCCCCCGTCAGCCCTAATCCCACCCCCTTCTTTTGAATCTCACAGTATCACCCGCTTACCCTTGGCTGTGCAGAAGAGCCGCAGATGCTCCCGCCGCAGCTCCACTCCCAGTGCTCAGCTCTAGAGCCTCGCAGCAGCAGCCAAGCCCGTGATGTCACAGCAGCAGCAGCAGCAGCAGGCCCCCACCCGAGACCCCCTCCCGCTCTTTCAATGGCAGGCCGGCTCCATGCACCCTTTAGCTGCTGGAATACACAGACAACAAAGGGCAACTTATGCCATCCTTTCATCATGACCGGGAAGTGTGCCAGGGATTGAATTCCACACGGCCCCCTCACCATGCTCTTGGCTTAGTGAATAACAAGCTCCATTTACAAATCTTGGAACAAGTGACTGAAATCCTTTACGTTTCCTAATGGCTGTGGATATTGTTTTGATGTTCACACAGCTCAGCAACTATTGAAGTTCTCTGGCGCACGTACTTTCCCTTCAGCATCAGATGTTCACTTCAAGCAGTCAAGTGCCCTTTGCGTCTTGTCCTTGTATTTCCCAATTATTTGGCATATGTTTATATACTGTCGCCCTGCTCTGACAGAAAATAACACAGGCAATAATAATGGAACAGATACAGATACTAGTAATTTCATATTAAGAAACAACACTTCAGATGGCATGCTTTCATCCTGGCCATGACTGAAATGCCTTGTAAATACACATCTGCTTTAAAGCTGGACATATGGGGCTTTCAATATGTCACAAGACACCAGAGTTGCCAGGTTTAATTTTTAAAACCAGCCTAAGTCAGCTACAAAACCAGCCCGAAACTAGCCAAGAGGCACTTCAAAAGTAGCCCAAAATAGCATAACACGTGCAGTGACAAAAAAGTTTAAAATAAATGAATATATGTAAAAAATTTTCACTGTTTCACAATTTTTTCCATGAAGCAAAATGGGACAGATTCGACTATCACCAGGGGCACAGGGGGTACAGGGGCCCCAAAAGGCCCTAATACATATACAATTTCAATAAATATTGGTGAAACAGGTCAAGCTCTAGACATTTTGGTGGCCAGCAGATTTGTGCCCCAAAATTGTTTGAAATTGTCGAAAGTCATCGGAAAATGCAAGAATCAGCGTCGGACTGGCCCACCGGGAACCAAGAAAACTCCCGGTGGGCCGAGGTGTCAGTGGGCCCTCATGCTGCTAAACTTTTGGCCTATTTCATGGCCATTCCCTATTTCTATGAGAACAAAGAGGCTAAATAGATGGAATAATTGATTATAGTATGTAAAGAAAGCAGACTAGGAGAATAGTGGTTGATTGAGGAGATGAAGAATATTGAGTGGGCCCCATTTCTGTTTTATGGTAGGTCTGGTCTAAGGTTTTTGGGTGGGCCCCTGGTATCCAAGTCCGACACTGGCAAGAATGCTTAAGAGTGACAGAAGACTGGGGTGCAGAGCCCAAAATATGGTAACTTTCAATTTCTACACAAGTCAGTCTCATTGCATGCTGGGTATTGTAGTCTTACATTAAACTTGGCAGTTGGCAAATTGTAAAACAAAAATTACATTACCCAACATGCATTGGGAGACGCAAGGCTCGGCACATTAGGGCAAGAAAAAAAAATGTTGGCTGGTTTCCAAAGTACAAACCAACCAAAGGCCCAAAAAGTAGCCCAAATCCCTACCTTGGCTAGTTTGTACTTTCAAAACCCCCTGGGCTTTAAATAAGTAGCCCAATTTGGCTGGAAAACCGCCAACCTGGCAACTCTGCTTGTAATACACATCTGCTTTAAAGCTGGACATACGGGGCTTTCTATAAGTCATGGGACACACATCAATTCATGAAGCCCTGATTGCATTGCTAAATGAACTAGGAAATAATGTGCCAGCTATTGCGAAAATGAAAGCATATTAGAAGTCACCAACCGTATAAATACAGAAAACTTACCATTCTCTGGTAAAGCTTAAAGTAAAGGGAGAAATGTGCACCTGAGTTAAATCTAAATGCAATCAAACAAGGAGCAAGGGCTCCAAACAGAACTTCGTTCAATAGCACAATAACTCCAATGGTCAATCGGGATTCCAAGAGCATTAAAAATTAAGACGTAACTTTTAATGATAAATAATTAAAAACAAAGTAAAGTGTATTGAAAATGGTACCAAGGTGTTTAATAAAAGTGCACAGGTTAAACGGCAACAGGAAGGTAGAAGTGCAACTTAGGCCACAATATAAATCAATATTTCATTACTCCATACTGTTATTTTAACAGGATATATGAGAAAGGGTAGCTGCTCCAAATAAATTAATAAACCAAAATAATAATTAAAAGTTCTGTACAAACAGATTCACCAAGAGTTGCAGTTAAACATGGTATGAAAAAATTGGCTTTTGGACAGACACTGTGTCACTGCAGGCAAAGGGAGGGGATGGGAGGGAAAGGAGTTCTGACTATGTACAAGACCAGCAACTTTTGTTCATGGATCCGCACACACACACACAATTATCTGCAGTTGGGGAAATAACCCTTCTACCTATGTTTCGGGGGGGGGGGGGGTTTACAGCCTTCTTTTATCAGGATGATGAAAGGAGGGTGTAACACATTACTATGTATGAGACTACCCATTTGCACCCTAGTGTGCTTATTACCCACCCATCCCCTATCTAGCGAATGCCAGGCAGTAGAGACAAAAAACAAAGTTTAAAGTATGCGGAAAAACCAAAACATTGCAAGAAATTGGCATTATTGGTGGCCAAATAACTGTTTGCCAATATTCTAAGAAAAATTGCAAAGAGCAGTGCCTGCTTCAACTGAAGCCTTCTCAAAGACATCACACCAGGCCTGGACTGGCAATCTGTAGGTTCTGGCAAATGCCAGAGGGGCTGCTATAAGGTCCCATTGAAAGTCAGTTTTTAGTGGGCTGGTGGGTCTGTTTGGGCCTCTATGTGGGCTGATTGGGCCTCTGTCCACCTGAAATGCCAGGGCCTATTTTTATTCTCAGTCCGGACCTGCATCACACCTACAATACTTTGGTCTTGTAAACCCCAGGGATCTCAAAAGGTAACACCTACTGATCATCATAGTCATGCAGATTAACCAGACCTCCTCTGTCTGTCTACCGTATTCTCCCTAAGAGCTCATTAGTGATGGGTATTCATCTACTGTATTCTCCCTGAGGGCTCGCTAGAGACAGATAAATTCCTAGGACAAAAAGGAAAGTGTTCAGGATGCTTCTCAGTCACCCAATTATGTCAAGATGAGCTACAAATAGCTGCATGGTATAGAAGGAGTATTGGTAACGTTGATACTCAGAGGCTACAAAGAAAAGCTGCAATTAACCTATAAAAAATCCCATATGTGTTGGTATCGCTATGGCGGTAATTTGAAATTATTATTTTTCACTGCTCAACTTTTTTTTGTGGCTTTCTGGGCACTTTAAACATTACTTTTATGTCTTTACTGTTTGGCATAAGCTAGATAGGGGATGGATGTGTAATAAGCACACTGGGGTGCAAATGGGTAGTCTTGTACATAGAACTCCAATGCCTTTGCAAAAGACAGTTTTTTCATAACATGCGAAACTGCAACTCTCACTCACGAGACACTGCTCTTAGCAATTTTCTTTTAAATTAAACAGAGTATTGGCAAACAATAAGACTGTTACTGGGCCTCCAATTAAACTACTGTTTTGCTCCTCAACTTTTTAGGTTTCCTAGGCACTTTAAACTTACTGTTTTGTCTCTTCTGTTTGGCATTACAGAACTTCCCCCCCTTGCCTGCTGTGAGACAGTGTCTGTGTAAAAGGCAGTTTTTTCATACCATGTCTTACTGCAGCTCTCAGTCTCTTTTGGGTGAATCTGTGCAGAATTCTGGTTGTAATTTTGGTTTATTCATTTATTTGGAGAGGCTACCAACTCTTACTTAACAACTATATCCTGTTAAGTTAACAATGTGGAGTAATAAAATTTTGATAAATCTTCAAAATGTTGCCACCTCACGGCCTCCACCCCAGATGCAAGCTCCAGCCAACCTGCCTCCACTCCTGTTCATGCCTGTCCATGCCCACTTCCATGTCCATGGGAGCAATATGGGTTTTTGTTTTTTTAGGTTAGTCACGGAAGATGGCTGCGGTGAACTCCGATGCTATGACTCTGCACCGAGGGGTAAGTAAAAAGTTAGGGGCATTTCCCCAGGGGGGCAGCTAGGCAGGAGGGAGGGGGGGATCTACGTGGGGTGGGGGGGGTATGGTTTTTTTGGTAAAGGGTTTGTTTCTCCTTTAAGTGCCAGTAACCCCTCTATGAAAATTAAATTAAATTCTCATACTCCATAAAAAGTGCTGGAATCAGGGAAGGAGGCACAAGGATGCCATCCTTCCTCTTCTTTAATTCTGTGAAATAGCAGCCCCTTAGGGGGATTCAAGACTTTAATCCCGGAACTTTTTTTTTTTCACTTTTGCATGCGAATATAATGGAGAGGTTAAAAAGCACATATTAAAAGAGCACACAGAAGATGCTGATAGAGAAGTAGACAAGAGATGGAGAAGTGTTAAACAGATGAAGAAGGTGGAGGCATCAGAGAAAGTTATAGAGAACAGGAGAGAAGTAAATTGAGAAAACAAAAAGAGAAAATTAAGGTAGAGAACAGTAGCAGATTGAGGAATGGTGACAGAATGATATATACCAAATAATATGGGGTAATATAGAATATGCTGGGGTTGTGCTGTGTTACGACACCCAATACACAGGCAAGGTGCTGTGTTTGCAGAAGCTGAATTGGCAGCCAAGAAATTTAAAATGCACAATTTAAGTTTTGGGGTCCCTAGAGGCCACATACTTAGTAAGTTTATGCATACTGGTCATCAAATTGTCTATTAGAAGGAAGCACCAAAATGGTAATAACAAAATGCTTTAAAGTGTTGGTGGGTTAGGCTTATTTTAACAGTGGGTGTGTCTTATAGTTGTGGGAGGGGCTTATATTGGGACACTGTGCTTTGGCGCCGCACATAGCGATGCATCCCTCTACTTTTTTCACTCCAGTTCGAGCACTTTATGTACAAACTATATTACCAAGACCATCCGACCTGTATCAGAAACGTTGGAAAAATCCAAACAGTTAACATTTACTGCAAGTCCACTTACTACTTATAAAATTGTAAGTACATTTGTTTCGCCTGATCTTTCCTTCTTAAAGCCTTGCTGATTACCACTTATAATGACTTTCTTGAGAACATAATTTTGAATATGACCCCTTAACAAAACGTCAAATAAGTTGCCCACCACAACTTTGCTGTAGAAAGAAATGCCAGTGAGAAAAAACTTGAGAAACAACGCCCACTGACTAATGCATTGGAAGTGAGATTACGCCCAATGACTAATGCATTTGGCATGAAAAAAATTTTGGCTAAGTGAAATGGGACAGATTCACGCATCACTAATCATATGCATACTGGGCATCAATCTGTGTAGTGGACCCCTGGCATTCATATGTATGGTATCTTCGTTTTGAATGATGTGTGGGAGGTATGATGCTGTAAAATGCAGTTTTGAGGTGATATTTTATAGAAAGTGCTACTGTATGTTTGGCAGAGCTAGTCAGGGTAGGAGTTTGGAGTATAAATTTGTAACATAACAAATAAAGTAGAATAAAACATTAAAAGAACATAATGATATTATACCCCCTAACTATAAAAGGAATATACTTAGAGTAGAACCCCCATTTTACATTTTTCAGGGGACCAGGAAATAATTATCTAAAACCAGGGAAAATGTAAAATCAGTGAAATGTGTTATAGTAACTTTTTTCAAGTACTGAAAGGATATAAGCACAAGAGTCTGTTTTACTTTGAGATACAATATTTATTGTGTTAATAACAAGGGTTAAGCATTGCAGTGTTAATGTTACACTATGGGGGCATGTGCAAGGCCTCTCTGTCAGTCACATACACAACCTTAAGCAATAAGTGATTGGTGCAGGACTGTAAGGGGCAGACTAATTGGAATTGACCACTTACAGGCAGAACCATGGCAAAATATACATCTTGTTAGTATTTGAAGCCTCTTTATTTCACAACATTCAGAGAGGAAAAAAACTGTTTTTGGGTACATCAGGACAAAATTTTGATGTAAAATCCAGGAAAAGATTACTTTAAATCAAGGAAATGCACCCCCTGAAATGCATAAAAAATTGGTGGAACCACAAATAAAAAATTTAAAATGCGGGAAAACTTAAAATCAGGGTGCTTAAAATTGAGGTTTCACGGTTTATCTTTTAGCTTTGTGCTGCTTTATTATAATTTCATCTGTTCCACTTTGTGCTGCCTGTTTTACAGGCTGTGCAGGGGAGCCAGTGTCTCTCAGGTACTTTGCACTGTGGGTTGCTAACAATTCAGCAACTAGGCAGAACTGGCAGAGAACTACATCCTATCTTTTATAGGTTAAATGCATTGGCTATCCACCTCCTGTTATGCTTCTGGCATAGTCAGTTAGAGTGTACACCTTTGAAAAACAGAAAGAGAACAGAGATGGTCTCTGGGGGCTTTTATAAAAGGCTATTTTTTTCACATATTGCATCATAGTAGTCTTTATTAGAGAGTAATTGCGGGTCAAACTGTAATTGCTTATTGCCCATTTTTATTTTGGTCAAATCAATGAATACATGGCTTGCTTCCAGAGTAATTGGATTTTGTACTAATAAAACACTACACAGTATTCAGGGAAGAGATAATATACTGAAAACATTCTTGAGCTGGTTTTATCAGTATCTTATGTAGTAATTAAGAGAACTCAAATAGACCTCTGGCTGTAGGTCTGTTTCTATTTTTAGTGCTAGGCCTTCTCAAGGGGTTACATATCCTCCAGAAGGACTGCAGGCTTGCAGGATCCACAACAGACACTGTCTTCACTTCTAGGCAGTTTATTTACACACAGGGGTTACCATTTCAGCATACAAAACGTAAATCATAAAATAAAGCCTGGCCACTGGGCGCTACCTTCACACATTTGATGAGTTCCCTCACTAAACTGGGCCCCCTGTGGGCTACCAGCATAAGCACATAGATTAGGTCACTCCTTTACTCACAATACTTCCTTTGGGGGAATTGCTCAGCCTCCCGGCTTTTCCTCAGTCTCTCAGACTTTTGGTTACAGACTCCCTCTGCTCCTTGTATTTGCAGGCAGCTTCTGGGTGTTCATTACACAGGCAGGTAGCCATCCTGATCTGTGCCCTGCTCAGAGACACCTCCCTAACAGCCTCATTAATAAACAAGACCTGTTCCTTACTGCTTAAAAACGGAACCATAATAATTGTTGTTTTTAGGGTCGTTGTCTGTATCCTCACCACAGAATGATGGAATTAAAAGCCTCTTTTTTTCAAGTGAACTTGAACTTGCAGCTCCCAAGATCCTTTCCAATGCAGCCTCAGGTCATAATTAGCCATCTACCATGGGGTTAATGAAGTCCACATAGGGGCCCCATCAGGCTTTTGAGATCCAGTCACACGAAAGGGCAGAAATATTCCTCTTTTTTTTAACTTCTGGTACAATGCTAGTGTTGGCAACGTTATATCCAAAATGACACGAAGAGGAGAGACTACTGAAAGGAAGGTAACAAGAAACTTTTCGGAATTATAAGTTAAGTTTGTTGCAGCCAGGAGGATTGGATACTGATTTAGATATGGTGGCATTTGAGGGGCGTCTGGATAATAATGATACAACTATGGGATCCCTTATGTGGAAACCCATAATCCACAAAGCTATGTATTACGGGAAAGCAGCCTCCCATAAACTCCAGGCAGGAAGATGATTCAGGGAAGGGTCTGGGCTGGCAGGGCCCACAAGAGCCGTGGCCTGCTGAGTTTTTTTCCCGCTGGCCCAGTCTGACCCTGCATACTAGTTTAAGAAACTGATAAATGCAGGTCTCATGAGAATAATAGTGAAAGATACTGTCTGTCTTGAACTAATATCTGATTGTGATGAGAGACTTTGTCATTCGTAATTGAGTTAACCAAGCAGATCACTGACAAGGCACATATCTGGCTAGAAAAAAATATCCTGTGTTGCTAAATTTTTGTCCAATTTTTGCTGGTTTGTTTAGAAGAGATTATTATATAATATTAAATAAATTAATATAAACTATATTTTACACAGAATGTTTTTTCAAACCACCAGTTAAATTGGGTGGGATGGGCACTGATGCTAAGTGTCTATCCAAGTCTGTATTTATACATAGGCACCCAAGGTCCTGTGCCTAGGGCAACAGCTTTAAGGGGGCGGCCCTTGGTGCCAGTAGAATCTATTTTTTTTAAGATAGCTGCCATCAAAAACTGTCCACTGTCGTAGTGGATGTCATTCGTAGTGAATATGATGTCACTTCTGCAAGCTAAGGGTTGTAGTGAGATCTGGTGCCTATCCTTATTCCCCAGAACAAATTAAGTCTGTAGAACATACATACTTTCAAACAATTATGTGCAAAATAAAAAAAAATTCTAATATAGTTAGTTAGGCAAAAATGTAATGTATAAAAGCTGGAGTGATTGGATGTGTAACATAATAGCCAGAACACTACTTCCTGCTTTGCAGCTCTCTTGGTTTCCACTGATTGGTTACCAGGCAGTAACATATTAGTGACTTAAGGGGGGCCCAAAGGGGTCATAACTGTTTGCTTTTGAATCTGAGCTGAATGCTTAGGATCAATAGCAAACTCACGGAACAATTATGTCCCATGTGGCCCCCCTTATAGTCACTGACTAACTCAGAGTTAGAGAGCTGAAAATCAGGAAGTAGTGTTCTATTCTGTTATACATTAAATTTTTGGCTAACTAACTATATTCGATTTTTTTTTTATTTTGCCCAGTCTATCTATTTACCAAGTTTTTATTTTTATACTGAACTATTCCTTTAAGGATGATATATACTTAATCACCTATTTTCAGTTGCAGCAAATCTGCTCTTTTAAATAAAGTATTATCAGGGATGTTTCGGGCTCCTGTGCTGTCCTGAGGTGGCCAATTCGATGCCCCTATGCCCTCCCAAACGTAAATTGCAGAGAGCGCAATTGTGCTCACTGCACTAGAATAAATTCTGATTTAAAAATCTGAATTTTCACTCTTTTTTACGATACCAGGAGCAGCCTTTTGCAGTGCAAAATCCAGGAGAATTATAGATTGGCAAAGGGTCATCCCCAGTTGATGAAATCTAATTTTTGTACAGATTTGTCTCTGCTCTATGACAATTAAAATATCTGGATTTAGAAATAACATAAAATAAAAATGTTAATCATATTTGTCTTATGTCAGAAATTATTGATTTTGTTTGAAAATGTGTCTAGAGCATTCCAGTAGAAAATTTGTTTTGTAATAGTAATAATGGATGAGAGAATTTTTTTCGCCAGGCATGGATTTGCAATGAAATTCTGCATTTTCGCCATCTGAGATTTTTTTTCCCGAAACTACAGCAAAAATTCACAGGGAAAAATTTTGCCAACACATAGGGGCACATTTACTAAGGGTCGAATATCGAGGGTTAATTAACCCTCGATATTCGACCCTGGAAGTAAAATCCTTCGACTTCGAAGTCAAAGGATTTACCGCAAATACTTAGATCGATCGATCAAAGTAAAAATCGTTCAAATTGAAAGATTCTAAGGATTTTAATCCATCGATCAAACGATTTTTCTTTGATCAGAAATAGCTTAGAAAACTTATGGGGAAGGTCCCCATAGGCTAACATTGTAATTCGGTAGGTTTAAAGTGGCGAAGTATGTAGTCAAAGTTTTTTTAAAGAGACAGTACATCGACTATCGAATGGTCGAATAGTCAAACTATTTTTAGTTCGAATCAAAGTCATATTCGAAGGTCGAAGTAGCCTATTCGATGGTCGAAGTACCCAAAAAAAACTTAGAGATTTGACGTTTTTTATATTCGAATCCTTCACTCAAGCTTAGTAAATGTGCCCCGTAAAGTTGCTGCAAGAAGAATTGACTTTAATTTTGAGTGAGAAATAACTTGAGAAAAAAATGGCCATTTACTTTAATGCATTTGGACAAAAAGTCGCCGAGACAAGAGTCCCTACAAGAAAAAAATGCCTATGTACTACTTTAATGCATTTGGACAAGAGAAAAAAAAGTTGCATGTGTAAAAATCTGTCTCGCGTCAAAAAAAATCTGTCTATTGACTTCAATGCGTTTCGCAAATTTTTCAGGCGAACTGAAACGGGACAGGTTCACTCATGAATATTTTGGAATCTAGCATGCTTTAGATTTATTTTTATGCGATAAGAATTTAGCTGTAGAAGGTATCTCATATCTGCAATGCTTTCCATTCTGAAATGTTTGCTCTTTAAAAATCTGTTGAGCAGAGCACAGAGAAAACACGTGTATCTTTTCTTTTAAAGGGGTGGTTCACCTTTAAGTTATGTTATATTAAAGAATGCCCATTTCTAAGCAACTTTTCAATCGTTCTTCATTGCTTATTATTTATTGTTTTTTAATTATTTCCCTTTTTCTTCGGACTGTTTCTAGCTTTCAAATGGGGGTCGCTGACCCCATTTAAAAAAACAAATGCTCTGTATGGCTGTAAATGTTATTGTTATTGCTACTTTTTATTACTCACCTTTCTGTTCAGGCCCTCTCCTATTCATGTTCCAGTCTCTTATTCAAATCAGTGCATGGTTGCCTAGCATTCAAATTGCTGAAATTGTAAACTGGAATGATGCTGAATAAAAATCTAAATAAGTAAAAAACTACAAATAATAAAAAAGTAAAACCAATTTCAAATTGTCTCAGAATATCACTCTCTGCATCATACTAAAATGTAACTCAAAGGTGAAAACCCCCTTTAAATGGATTATGTATTCAGAGAGATTCCATAACACAAAGACATGCAGTTCTTACAACTGTAAAATGTAAAAGGCATATTGACTTACAAGAATGTCAATTCATTTTGACAGCCAGTGGCTATAAATTCACATGTTTACTGAATGAGATATATTGATCTATTTGAAGTACTTGGGAACACCATCTGCAATGGTCATTGGTGCATAGATCTATAATTATGAACTGACAGAATGAGATAAATACATGTTTTACTGGAATTGCTGCCTAGGAAAACTGTTTTAACAGGGAGCATCAGAAAATAAACTCATACAGATGCGTACATATCAGTATATAAAAAAACACACATAAACATCTTTCTTGTACATGAATCCATTTAGCTGGCAAGAGGTGAATCAAAAGTCTTTGTTTTGGATGCAACTGAAAGGGAAACCCCAGGAAATATTATTTTTTAACGACACAGGAATGTGACCTGTTATAGCATTGAAGAAAGAACAGGGCTGCCCGGCACACAAACGGATCCACAGGACCAGAAAAGTTTTAAGTCAACAAATATTTCTTTATTTTACAAAGTTAAAAGTGTATATTTGCATTTCCATTCACCCTGCGTACCCACCAGGGCACTTAATCATTGCATAGCCCATGGATCCATTTGAGTGCTGGGCAGCCCTGTTCTTTCTTCGAATTTTCTGGCTTGCCGCTCCCTGGGGGTCTGGGGCTGGTGCACCCAGACCACATCTACTATTCAGAGATATTTAAAATATATTCTGGGGCACCTTGTCTCTCTAACCATTGTAACCTGTTATAGAATGCTTGGGACCTGAGGTTTTCTGGATAATGTATGTTTCCATAATTTGGATCTTCATACCTTAAGTCTACTAGAAAATCATTTAAACATTAAATAAATGCAATAGGCTGGTTTAGCCCCCAATTAGGATTAATAAACAGGTACTGTTTTATTATTATAGAGAAAAGGGAAATCATTTGGTAAAAATTGAGTCTGAGTCTGAGTCTGAGACTGCCTTTCCATAATTGGAGCTTTCTGGATAATGGGGTTCTGGACAGGCCTGGACTGGGAGTCAAAATAGGCCCTGCCATTCCAAGTACACAGAGACCCAAACAGCCCTCCTACCAGCCCACTCTATGGTAACTTTCTATTGAACCATACAGCAGCCCCTCTGGCATTTGCCAGAACCCACAGATTGCCAGTCCGGGCCTGGTTCTGGATAACAGATCCCATACCTGTACTTTTAGGTAGAAGATCTAGTACTTTTTAATAGTGATAGCACCTTACTCAACTCAAGTAACAAGGCTAGGGTGACAACCTGTTTTGGGCAAGAAAAAGTTTGTTGGAACATTTTGCTGCTAATTGTCCCTTTACTCAGGAGCCCATGTTGGGAGATGACTATCCCTATATGCTTGTCCATAGATGTCAACGCACCCATTTCCCCTGCAGTTACCTGCTTTCTAGTGCATATTGGCAAACAATGTTCCATTATTTTAGCAATTGTAGGTAGAGGAATTAATGTTTTCCCCAAAAACCTTTTATCCCCAGGAAGGAAGCTGATATTGTAAGAGTGACAACCAATATTTCTTCCACCCTAGAAGTGTTTTCTGGTCATGTAGAATTAGAAGAAGGTGATCAGGTACCTTATTTTGAGATTTTCACAGTTTTAGCACTGCTCACATGAGAGGTCTCATTCTGGGCAAGGCTCTAGAAAATATAAAAGTCAAAAAACAGGAAAACACAGTTTTCAGGGATAAGGTGTTCCAAACATCGCCTAGAATCAGGGTAATTTAAAGTGTGAGATTGTAGAATCGCAACAGTATAGAAAGCCAGTGTTGGATAAGGCACAAAGATAAGATCATTTTTGAATGAATAAACCCTACGGGAAAAATCCTTGACACATTTCTAGTCTCCCAAGGTGCTTTATATTGTTACCTAGCCCCATGTAAAAGTAACGTTTAAGCCACATTGGGAGTCTAATATTCGGTAATGACTTATGTGAATGTATGAAGTCGGAAAGTTTGATGCCTGCCCATGTTTACTTAGAGATGTTAGGCTCTAATAGGTACCTGACCAATCTAGATTTCACTAAAGGTTATTGACATGTACCTTACAATTATTGAGCCAAGGAAAAGACCAGTTACTTTACTCCTGAGAGTTTTTTATTATACACTGTACTGACATTTAGTTTACATGTTGTTGCAGCTAATTTTCAAATGTGAATGGACTCTGTTTAAACCCCAAAGTCGATATTTGGAAGATTTGATTAACTCCAGCCCTGATTGGGATTGTAATTTAGCAAAAGTACAGCTGTTCTAGACTCTGTACAAGAGGCAGGACATACTATTAACCCCAATAAAGAGTGCAATGGGATGGAAGAAGCCAGTTACTTAAATGGGTGGTATTATGCTGTAGAATTGACTGTCATTATTTATTTTTTATAGCTTTTGAATTATTTGCCTTATTTTTTTGACTCTTTCCAGCTTACAAATGGAAGTTGTTGATCCCCCCATCTAAAAAAACAAATACTCTCTAAGGCTAAACATTTAGGGGGTTATTTATTAAAGTCTGAATGCCATAAACTCGAAAAAATGTTAGTTTTTTACTATTAAATCCAAATTTTTAGTGGAAAAAAAACCTAAAATTTTTCAGAATTTATTAAACCCCGAGGGTGTTAAAAGTCAAAATAAAAAAGTACTCCAACTCAGACGTGTCGAGTTCATGTAGAAGTCAATGGGAGACTGTCTGAAGATCTCCTGATCTGTGCTTAGTTTCGTGCAATAATCTGAAGAATTTGTGGGGTGAGTGTCAGAAAATAAAGAGAAATATGCTCATGTCCGCTCAAGTCAAAATCAATAGGTGTGGGGATTTACAGGGAAATGCAGATGCTCTCTAAACAGTGCATTGTGAGATGGCCTATTATGCATAGCCACACAAGCTGAGGAAGAGAGGGAGAATGTATGAGCCAGAAACTATTTGAAGGGAAATATGTTTTGCCTAGGCTCCTTTCTTATTTACTGATGTACAGAAGCACTCAAAATATTTAATTCCAGAAGAGCTCTATTATGATTTTTAATATGTACAGTTATGGGATATATTATCCAGAATGCTCTGCACGGAGGGTTTTCTGTAGTTTGAATCTCCATAGATTAAGTCTACTAAAAAGATTATTCCTAATAGGATTGTTCTACCTCTAATAAGGATTAATTAAATCTTAGTTTGGATCAAGTACAAGATACTGTTTTATTATTACAAACAAAAAGGAAATCATTTTCAAATGTTTTAATTATTTGATTAAAATTGAGACTATGGCAAATGGCCTTCCTGTAATTCGGGGGGGGGGGGTCTCTTAAGTACTATACAAATTATACAGAAAAGGCAACCAATAACCCTACCCAAAAGAGCTAAAAGCTCTATAGCTGGCATATAAGTAGCCTGTCAGTAACCTGCTGTCTGTAAACAAGGACTTACACACAGAAAACCTGGGAAAATATTTTTTGTTACTGCAGAGGTACTGTAGCCAAGTCATTATTTAATGAATTTATGCACTGGAAACCCATTAGATAAACCCTATTAGGGAAACAGGATCAATTGAAGGAATCTTACTGGGCCTTGTGTGTTTGATCACTGTAATAATCCAACATTTTCATTCTGTACTGTATGTTGTTCTGATCCCACTTACAGTGTTAATTGCTAACACATTGAATGGTCCCTGCCCTGTAGAGCTTACAGTTTTAGTAATTATAACATCTCAGTAGGAAAACAGGAATCGTTATACTGTAGTTTTATGTGTGCGTAAGATACTGAAATAATAATGTACAGATGATTTAAATGCTGCAAAACGATAAGCCCTAATCAAGAAAATAATTCAGGCGCTGCAAAAGACAAGCCGTGACACTTCACATGCAGTAAATTTTTTCGAGGTAGTGTAGCTGGAATGAACAGTACTATTTGTTTAGGTTGTTTATATATCTTACCACTATATGCTGGATCACTGTGAGACAGATAAGCATCCATATATCCCATGAGTCCCATCCTCTGCTGGGTAAATTGCTACTGCTATGAACATTATCTGAAAGCCAGATCCCCAGCAGAACTCCTGTGGGGTTCACATTTTAGTTCCGACACTGATTCTGAAGAAGTTCCTCATAGAAATGTATTATTATTTATTTACTTGCTAGGCTGCTGTAAATCTGGGGATGTATGAAGTTTACAAATTTTATTTCAATGTTGTCTGTTCTACGTAAGCCAAAACTGTTATACAAATATGTTAAATATATATTAATACAGTCGTAGTAATTCATGAATGCTCTATGCAGAAGTGACATTGTTTTAATTTTTTTGCTCTTTTTATAACTCAGTTCTGTGTGTAGCACTAAGTCAAGAAAGTGCTGCTTGCTTAGAGTGACGGGAGAGGGTTTCTTATGTTCTCTGTGCTGCTGCCACAAGCTACTTCATCTTCAAAATCTTATTTCTGGTAGCAGTAAAGCTGCTGGCATATGGGGCATAGTCTACACTGACAGAGCCTGTCATTAGAATGTAATTATGTTCAGAATAAGCAGAAAACTATAGGCAGTTTCCTTTAAAAATAATGACAGGCTCCACACCAAGATAAAAATATGCCCCATGTGCCTTGAGTCTAATAGCCCCCATTTTCCAGCGAAACACTGATTGAAGTCGCATTCACAGACTTATATGACATTATGATTGGCCAGAAGGCACAGGCATATCTATATATACAGTATACTGTATATATACTGCGATCTTGAGAATTTAGGGGAATTTATGGGAAACTGGGAATTTGGATGAGAGCTGACTATATTTGTTTAAAGGCAATTTGGAAGAAGGAAGAAAACAAGAAATTGTATTATCTGAAATGGATGTAATTCAGAACAATGGATGTTTTTTTCAGTCCGAAAAAAGTTCTAGCGGTCTAGCAAAAAAACTAGGCATGATCAGTGCCACTTATCTAAATTGCTTATGATTGCTTGAAGAAGATCTTTGTATGGAGTGAGCACTTTCAGCAGCCACACAAATGTGAAGATATCATAGCCTTCATTGCATGACAATAAAATAGACAGAACTGCCAGGACTGATTTAAAGCCTGCAAAGGAAAAGAGATACTATGATCATAACCTTTTATTGTCTCATCTTTCTCATTATAGTTCTGTTAACCAATGATCTGGCTGCTGCATAATAACACAAGAAAAGAAAGTACCACTGATAACTGGATTTTTTTATTGGGTTACAACAAGTTAAAAATCATATGACTATAGTAAATAGGTTTTAATTTATCAGGAAATCTGAAATTAAAAAAAAGTTGCTATGAACGCAGCAAGGTCCACAGTGTATCATTTGCATGCAAATGTCTTTTTTTGTTACCTAAAATGCAGTGTTTTTCCCCATCATGCAAAATAGCATATGTCTTGGTAAATCAAACAAATAAATTATGACATGTCCCCCCTCATTTGTGTTAGAATGGCATCGCTTCTTTGATGCGGCTTGCGGCTACTGCAACCTGCTAAGGGATTTCTGGAATTAATCTTGGCCTACACGGACAGTAACCCCCTTGCTTCAGTGCATGCACATACATGTAATGTGTCAGAGTGGGATGAAGCAGTGCTGAGCTAAGTCGGAAATAAAACACAAAATGTGAGACATATTAACTCCCCCCCCCCCCAACAGTTGCTTCCACGGGGTGGGAATGATTACCACACAGGAGAGTGACTGAAGATCCTCCTGAAGCTATGAACAAGGGGGAGGCAGAAAGTTGAGCCTTAGTCACTTGCCTCTTCAGCCTACTCCTAGTTCCTTCCCCAAACCCCCAGAAACAGTCAAGGGGGCAGATTTTCTAAAGGGCGAAGTGGCTAACTCTAGCATCAATCCGCTAGCGTACCACCCGTAGGGACATCGCCAACTTACTAACGGGCGACAATTATCTAGCGAAAGAGACAGGCGCTAGTGGTCATTCAATAAAACATATATTGCTTACGAATGCAATTGGTTAAAAATGTCAGTCTCCTAGATTATTTCTTGCCGATCCCTTCACAGTCTCTCAACTGTATAAAAGTCCAAATCAAGCATATATATATTCCCAGGGGGATGTATATAAGAAGAGATCAGCGCCTGTGGCAACAGAAATTAAAAACAAGCATAGCGTAATACGTTCATAAAAAGGGATGTCACCCCGTGTATATATTAAATTATTGATAGGTGTGTTCCCCCTTTCCTTCGGGTAACTATTGATGGAAGAATAGGTTAAAAATAAATGTGGATAGAGAAGGTGTCTTTCCTATAAAACAAGGTCTATTCCAGGAATAAAGCGCCTCCACCTTCTGTGCAGATTGCCTACTTACAAACCACTGCTGTGGTATTATGCATGTAGAGAGAAGCCCTTTCTGGTTCCTCCTCCGGAGTCGCCGCTCCTTCCAGGTTCCAGACCAAGAATAGAACCAATAATAGAGTAATAACGTTTTTATTAAAATCTAGTTAAAATCAGTTAAAAATTTTGCACTCACATTTACCCTCACGGGATATACGCATTCAGTCCAACAAAAGTTCGTATGGGGTCCCAGGGGATAGTCCTGTCGGCTTGCTCCAGATTCCCTCGTGGTGCCTTTCTTGGGCCATTGTGTGCCCCAACTGTGCCTAACGCGTTTCGCTGTAATCATCAGCTTCCAGGCGTAGTTCCTGTTGGTTCCTGTCCTGTCCTGGTGGATATACTTTGTAAGTATATGCACCAACATTTAACATAAAGACGTCCATACAACTTTAAATTTCCCACCCTATGCAAATCGACCTGAGTGCAAGATCCCTAGCGAAGTTTCACTAGGCAGAAATGAACGCTGCCGCTTCTTCTATCAAATGCTAACATTGCAGAAGTAACGCTAGCAAAAAGTCGCCAGCATTCAGCGCTCACGACGAAACTCTGCATTTTAGTGAATTAGCGTAGTCTGAGCAGATTTTCACCTGGCGAAGTGTTGAGCTGGGTGCGAAGTGGACACTGGCGAATTTTCGCCGATTAGTAAATCTGCCCCATGGTATTTGTTTCACTTATAGTTACAGCAATAATATCAAAAGGCTCCAGACACTCTAGGAAATCCTCATGGCCACATGCAGGGGTGCTCTACCAACGATGAGAGTTGAGGCACTCGCCTCAGGCGGCAGCGCCCCCCCCCCCGGTTGCCAGGAGTGGCAAAAATGCCGCTCCTAGTAACTTTAAAAGCTGAATTTCTGGTTTTTAAACCAGAAATTTGGCTTTACAATTGCAGAGAGTGCAATTTTCACTCTCTGTGCTAGCGAAGCACATTTCAAACGTTGCCTCAGGCGGCATAACAGGCTGGAGCGTGCCTGGCAACACGTATAGAGTTAGAAAACTGTTTATTCCAATTTAGATTAAAAAGTATACCTCTCCATTGGCCCTACCCATTATTGCCCCATAGGCACTTTGTCATGATTATAGTTACACCAAAGATCTGAGACAATTAATGCAGAGTGCAAATATAAGCATGTACAGTGATTTACCACTGAGATGGATTCACAATAGAATTGAATTGATAATTTGTGTGATGAAGAATAAAATCAACCTCCCAAGTGGTACCACCCTTCTTTCCTAACCACTGGCATCCATCCTTCCAAGCTAACAGAAAATGCAATTTCATACATACTTGAATAATGGGATTTAAAACAAGTATAACTGGCAACCACTAGTGATGAGCAAATCTGTCCAGATTCACTTCTTCGAAAAATTTGCGAAACTGCAAAAGAAATTTTGAAATGGCAAAAAATTTGCGAAACACAAGTCAATGGGCATCAAAATAATATGTACTGTTAATATGATTGAAGTTTGTTAGAACAGCACCACCTGCTGGTCACTTTCCGACGATGAAGTAGTCGAGTAAATCAGGAGAAAGAAAGAGGGTTGGTCTGATCTTTTTCTGGTTAGCATTTGCTGAATAAAAAGCATCAAAATCACTGCACGTTGCAGTGCCATTCGGATTATGGTTTAATGGAATGGGGACAAACCTTATGTCAGTTTCAGCAAGGACAATCATAATATAGAACATTGTGAACTCATTTATAAACATTGAATTTAATCTGTTGAAATTATTTGATTAATGTGAGATCATGTAATTAGCCCAAAAAAAAAGTCTACCTCTACAGTTCTCCAGTAATAATAGCATATTCTGGAATACACATACAAATTCAACATTTATGGATTCTGAAAACAGATGTACGTATAAACTGCAGAGCTTTCTTGTTTGGGTTAACAACTATACCGCCATTAAATAAACATGAATATGCAAATAAATAAGGTTCCCTGTTTTATGCTTTGTATGAGAAAATTGGATATTATTTTTAGTTGTTTATGTAGCATTGTATGGCAGTTATTTCTGTCTGTGAATCTTTCATTACATTATGAAATACATGTTTTGAAACATCCATTATAAATCAGTGTACAGCAGCCATTTCAAATATTTTGAGTATACATTTTTTTGGATAAAGCCAAGCTGAAAGTTTTGGTGAAATGATTTGCAATTGCTTTGTTTAGTTCTCTATTTTTAGATTAAAAAAATTTAAAAAAAGCAACAAGAAAAATATTCCATTATACTTGATAAACATTTAAAGGGTCATTCTACAAAGATATCTTTTTGTTGTAATACAGAACTAAAGCCCAATGTTATCCACTATATGTTATTCACTATGAGGAATCAAGATGCAAAATACAAAAAAGATGCCCGCCCAAGAGGAAATGTCCCTGCCATGTTTGCAGAATGGAGTGCAAAGTCCCACCTATATACAGTATGTATGCAGTACTGACAGGGCTGAATACTGGACAGGTGGTACATGATGGGATATGGGAATTCCTTTGCATCTTTGTGTTCTATTTACTTGCCTGGCTTGCAATGTAGTTGCCAGTACATTTGTAATTACGTACCTGTTGTTTTGCCCCTGGCCCATCTCCAGTCCTTGCCTGCAGGTTAGCCCTTTTCTCTCCTTCCCATCTGCTGGATTCTGATGTATTGGCACCCAATCTGTTCCACGCTGACCTCTTTTGCCATTGCCTTGCTCTTCTTGCTTTACTCTCCCCAACTCCCTGTGCATCACCCCACGCCTAGCACTGTCCCACCCTCCATTAAACCAACCTTATATTTCTTCTAAAAATGTAACAGAACATTTACAGCGGAAGGTGGATTATTTTATTTACAAGGACCTAACATAGAGTATCTTCAATTTCCCTGAGACTGGGCTAGCGGGACAGCGGGAAAAAACCTGGAGAGCCCCGGCAGTCCATGCCCACTCCATTCCTAAGACTTCTTTGCACTGCTTCCTGGCCTCCCCACAGCCCTGATCCCAGCCGCAGGAAGGGTACAAGGGGGGGGGGGGGGGCGGAGTTCCAGCTGTGTAGGGGGTAAAGCCTGTGTAGAGAGGCCTGGAAAGACCCATGGGGTTCTGGACCCCCCCCCCCAGTCCAATACTGCCTGTTTAGCTAAAAAAATAACAAAAACCATAGATGTTTCATGTTTAAAATAATATACAAAAAATTGTTCAGCATAAGCCCTATGTATTAAACTCATTTTAAAAAAGGGGTGCCATTTATCTAGCATAGAGCACAGTTTACATTTGCAATGAAATTGGGTGGTTTATGTATTGATTTTATAGGGTTCAATTATGAACCCAGAGATTTCGTGTGCTATTTTCACTTATGTGTGTTACCCTTTCTAACCCTCTAAAAGAAAAGCTGTTCTCAGTTACTGGATTTCAGGTCAGTATAAAATTGAGTCAAAGTAATAACTTCAGCTTTTGAAAATTATGCAATTTTTCACGCAGGGTTAATGCAAATATTAAATGAAAGCAGTGTGGAATAACACTATGTCTGAGACCAGCAAGGTAATGTAAGGACAGAATATTACCAGCAGCACCTTAGGTAAATGTCAGATATGACATTCAGCTTTATTAAATGTTTGCCTGAAATACAGAAGTCTAGTATATTCTATTATGAAAGGATATGTACTGTATTTTAAACCCATCATTTAAAAAGCTCAAAATACTGCAATTACCTTTATTGTCATATTTAAACAGTTTTTAATTTTGTTACTGGTAATATAAATGCAAGGCTTGGTACATTAGCCAGCTATAGTTTAGCATTAGGAATAAAGCTGCACAGATTTACTAGTGAGATACAAAAACAAAACCCCATAGACTGTATGCCACCTTGTGATACATTTAGGCATTGCATCAGGATGGAAAAAATTTATATTGAACCCTTGAACGTTTTTGTTAATGCCGTGATATCAAAAAGATAATATCTTGAACTTGATGTTATAGGATAAGTAACGTTAAAAAATGTATATAAACTAGTGTAATGCTTCTGAAGCAAACACACCAATTTTACCAGTACAGCCCAAAAAGTACATTTTTTATTACCTATTTTAAAACCCTTTTGGTTTAGTTTTTTTGGTGTTCTTTTAACTTATTCAGCTTTAGTTTAAGCAATACCAAAATGTAATTCAAAATTCGCAAAAAAATTCATTGCCTTTGACATTTTCATTGCATTTGGCATTGGCATTGCATTTAGTAGCATGATGCATAGCATAAACGTGTAGTTGCCATATGGCATGATGCTCCACATTTTCAAAAGTGCCCTTAAATGTATACCTTGGTTACCAAGCATTCTGGACAACAGATGTGATACCTGTAATGTTATGATATGTATTTCTATAATGTCAACATATTTTGTAATGGTGCACATGGAGGCACTTACCGTACATACTCGAGTATAAGCCGATTTTTTCAGCCCCCAAAATATGCTGAAAAACTCTACCTCGGCTTATACACGGGTCAAGCGCAAAAAATGGTCACCGGCGTCTAAGAATAGTCGCCAGCGCCTAAGAATAGTCGCCAGCGTCCAAGAATAGTCGCCGGTGTCCAAGAATAGTCTCCAAGAATATTCACTGGCATCCAAAAACGAGATGCCGGCACCTCCAATGGTAGCAGAAACCCTCAATTTTTTGATTGAAACTTACCAGAAGCTGCTGCATTTCTCACCCTAGGCTTATACTCGAGTCAATAAGCTTTCCCAGTTTTTGGAGGTAAAATTAGGTACCTCGGCTTATACTCGGGACGGCTTATACTCGAGTATATACGGTAAGTATAGAAGATCCAGAGCCAGATTTACATAGCAGGCGTCCCTAGTCTCGATGCTGTTCATTGCCCCCGTCCCCTACCTCTGTGCATATGTGCAAATTTTCACTATCGGGTCCAGAGTACTGGGGATTGGCGCACAGGAAATCGATTGTATCTCCTGTGAATCCCCAGTGCTTCCAAACCAATGTGGGTGTGGTTGGGCGGCATGCCGCTCCACTAAAATTCTGCTGTCCTAGGTCCTTGCCTTTGTGGCCTTTCCATAAACCTGATAAAATGTATGATAGAGACAAACTAGTGTTGACCCCTCCCACGTGTTCATTAAAGGGGAACTCTGGCTTCCAAACCAAAATTTGATAAAGAAGCCCACATAACACAGAAACCCCTAATATACCCATCCCAGTTACCTGTTTCTTCAAAAAGTTTGAATAAATGCCATTTTCTATGCTGAAAACCAACTTTTTAACAGTTCTTCTCTTTCTGCATCATTTGAAATCCTGGCAGGGAAGGATGGACTAAAACACTACTCCACAGCTTACAGACAGCAAGCAGAACTATCTAACCCACAATGCATTGCACTGTGATGTTCCTTTCCTTATTGAAATCATGCGTGCAAAGTTGCTTGAAATTATATTTACTTTTCAAAAAGCAAATTCATGGCAGTTAATAAGAAAATAATTCAGCTTTTGTGAGGAATTTTTTTTGCGGTAAATTTTGGCTAACTCATAGGCTTGTCTATCGCGGAATCTGCCATGCACATTGAAGATCCTGTATTTCAGTTTCAAACAAATTTAGGTAGCACACACATTGTTCAATTCTTAATGATTTGGGTGCACCTCCCTCAGTGTCCTTCCAGCACTCCGGAGTTTAATTAAAATGCCTTTATTTTTAGTAGCAGGGCAACGTTTCGAGCCTGTAACGGCTCTTTATCAAGCTAACATACAAGTGTACAAAATCTCCTTTTATACTTCTTTGTTAGAGCACCACCTGGTGTTACTATAGCATAATGCACAATACAATATATCCATCTGTGATACAAAGAATTGACTTATCTGTTGCAGTTTCAATTAGAAGTCCATATTTCACATGTAGCCAAATGTATCCTCATAAAAGCTGTGAAAAAAGAAAGGTATTTAAAACCATGTTGAGAGCACATAAATTGCCTTAAAACAGGAGACAGATTGTATTCCATGTTTAACCCATTAGGAGATAAACTATCCAGTTTACGAATCCAGCATGCCTCCCTGTATAGCAATTTCTTTACTCGGTTACCACCCCTTGTCATCCTTGGAACCACATCAACAATCTGGAATTTTAACAGATGTACAGCATGTCCTGCTTCCACATAATGATTGGCTATAGGCTGGTCCAACCTTTTACATTTTATTGCTGATTTATGTTCCCTGATCCTATCCCATACGTGTCCTCTGTATTTCATGCATAATGCAGAAAGATGTTATGAATCACCTACTTACTGTAATTTCATTCCTTTTTGGCAAAATTTATATTTTCTGAAAAAGTGGAATCCCTTGGTAGTTTTATCACTAAAAACCCTAAGGAGCTGATTTATCCAAGTGTAAAATTAGAGCTTACAACTAAAAAACTCACTTTTTATTCAATCCTTTCGGATTTTTTTGTTTATATTATGTAGATCGGTATAATTACATATTGTGATTTTTTAGAAGCATATTTATCAGTGGGTGAAAGTTAACATTCGTTGTTTGATATATACACTTCTAAATGAATAGAAAGCAATTCTCACTTCTGACCCTTAGGGTCCAGCATTAGAAGACAGGACTTGAGAATCCCAATGTTAATTTCACATTCACTACTCAAAGAGCTTTGGTAGCTTTTCAAAATGCATCTTTACATGCGAAACATGTTAATAGTTATATAAGGAATGTAATGATAGAAAATAAAGTACACTGGAGAAAAATGCTGTAAAAGGACATTAAAAATAAATGAATACTTCTCTGTTGCCAAGTGCATCCTATCAACCGGGCCGAGCACTGGGAATCAGTTTTTTAGATCAAATAGCAGAACTACATTTTTTCCACTTTCAGTGTTTTTTTTACCTCAGTACTTGGAAACATGGAATACAAATCTGTTTATAGTATATTGGGATCATTTTGGCAAAGAATAATATATTTTGTTGTCCTGACTGTGTTAACTCTAAAGCCAGAAAAAATCCCGGTTGTTTTGTCTGTTTAAATTACATTAATAGCTATTCATCAACTTTCCAGTGCCTTTATAATATGTTGCCTGTTCCCATGTTGCTTATGATCAGTTCCTATGCTGGTATTAGCATTGTTACTACTCTGGCTGACATTATTTATCAAAATTCGCGTTGGTGAGGTTTTTTATACCTTGAATAAACCCTGTTGATTATTTATGAAAATTTTTTCGAATCAGTGCATTCGGGAAAAAAACCTGAACTTTTCGAGTTTTCAGTGAAAGAACTCGAATTGCACGAATTTATCAAGTGTTCGAGCACACACCACTGAAAAAAACCCATTGACTTATACATGACCTCAACAGGTTTTAATTGTAATTTGTTTGGCATAATAAATCTCAAAATTCAAGTTCTTTTTAAAACCCCAAAAATAGTTTTTTCTTAACCTGAAAATTCGAGTTTTTACTGAAAACTACCCTCGAAAACTCGAATTTTTCAGGAAATACACAACTTGACCTTTAATGAATAGGGATGTCGCGGACTGTTCTGCGGCGAACTTGTTCGCGTGAACATCGGCTGTTCGCGTCCGCCGCAAGTTCGCGAACGTCGCACGACGTTCGCCAATAGGCGTTCGCGTCAAAATCGTTCGACCATTCGACCATTCGACCATTCGGTCGCTAAAATCGAACGATTTTCGTTCGATTCGAACGAAAATCGTTCGATCGAACGATTTAAATCCTTCGATCGTTCGAATCGAACGATTTTCGGATGTTCGAAGTTCGCAAACTGTTCGCATTTTTTGCCGGTGTTCGCGAACGGCGTTCGCGAACACATTATCGGCGGTTCGCTACATCCCTATTAATGAATAAAAAATAAAGACTGTGGGTACATGGGCTGAAGGCTCCACTGCTCTCAGCCTGTGTATTTGAGGCTGAGAGAAGCAAATCTACACAGTGTCACTGCTCAATTGAATTTAATCTGATCCGCCTGCATGCACACACATTCTGTGAAGTGGAAGCAGAGGGCAGCCAAAATATGCATCTCTGGGCTGACCTCCACTGCAAGTGTGCTGCGGATCAGATTCAAATCAGTTGCACACACAGAGCAGATCTGTTTCTCTCAGTGGATACATTAGTTGATACATTTCTTATCTTTGTCCCTGCTGAGCAGAATCTCTGAGTTTCATTACCGGCAGCTGTTATAGTTGATACAATAGTTGCTTATATTCCAGAGATGCTCAGGGTCGGACTGGGAGGCCCGGGGCCCACCGGGACTCCAGTCCAGGGCCCCCCTACAGGCCCCCGTCCCCCTGCTGCAACGCGCCGTGCAGCGCCCTTCAGCGGTCGCCCCCTCTGTGTGCATGCGCACACGGCGCTGCGTCTGCACGCATGCGCAAACGGCGCTGCGTTTGCACGCATGCGCACACTGCGCATGAACGAAGATCCTTTTTTTTTTTTTTCAAAAAACAAGCATCGGGGGAGGGGGCCTGGCCCGGCGGGGGCCCACGAGAGTCGGGGCCCACCGGGTTTTTTCCCGGTGTCCCGCCGGGCCAGTCCGACACTGGAGATGCTGCTGAGAAATGTATCAACTTATGTAGCAAATTGTAACAGAATCTGCTCCTGAATGACTGAGCTGCCAGACTGAAACACCAGAGACCGGAACAGTAAACTTAAGCTTCAATTTTGGAAAAACAGTCAAAATTAAAACATGGAAAGCAATTGAAAAACAGTCTTTATTTCTGGGGAACAATCTGAAAACTACTGAATTGCAAAAAGTGTTTGGAAGATGAACAAATCCCTTAAGGGCCCTGGGGAATAGAGAACCCTTGAAATCATTACTTTAATGAAATCCCCACAAACTACTTGTTAGCTCTTTTGAAGTTGCACAACTTTCAGTTACAAATTTCCAATAGTAACAATTGTGTAGTTGAAGTTAGCTTTAGACATGCGGATGATGGAATTGCCCTTCTTTGTTACTTGAAAAATTAACTTGATGAAAAACACCCTTTCACATTTCTTTGCCTTTATAGAAGCCTTAATGGGCTCAGGGAATCCTTTATGAGACCTTCTATACAGATTGTTCTGTATAAATGGGTTTCCTGTCAACATGCCATATTGGCCTGAAAAGCAAATATATATTTCCATCATGTCTATTCTGGCTTTGTATTACATAAAAGAAATCTCAATGTCATGACCAAGTGGTTGAAGTGTTCAAAGCTTTATTAAGCTAAGAATTAATCCTACAATGAAACATTTATTGTCAGTTAGTACCAAACCAATATATCTTATAATAATAATATAATAATAATAATAATACACATACCCAGCCAATAAAAAAAATATAGACAATGTGGCTGGAAAAGTAAATTGGTTCTAAATATACCTAATAATACAAATTACAGTGTGAGTGAGTTTATCCTACCATATCCAGATTAGAGGTTTGTAGTTATATACCATTCAAAAATCTATGTTTGTGTTTGCCTAAATATGATGTATTAGAACGTATTTTATGTCTGGTACAGGCAAGCTTTTTATAATGGAGCCAAGCTGCCTATGTGTTCTGTATCCAGTATATAATGGATGAGATTACATTGCACAAAGTTGAGAAGTTCAGCTAAATCAATCAATCCATTTTTTGCCAAAACAAAATGTTTGATTTATTAGTAAAGACTGAAAGAAAAAAAACAGCTGTATAAAGCAGACATAGTAATGTTGTTGACAGGACCACAGAAAGGATGTGACTATGGGTGTCTGCAGAAGGGGGCAAGATGGCACAGTTGCCCCACCCTGACTTATTCAGCAAGTTCCAAGAAAATGTTTGTAAATTTGATTTAGAACACAAAACATTTTTTATACTTCCTACCCCAAGGCGAGCCTTAGTCATCTCTATTCACACAGTGATATCGGAAGGGACTAAATAAAAGTTAATTGGTAGGCAGCAGCTGATTGGATGAGCTAAGAACACACAGGCACTGGGGAGTGTTCATTGGCTGTTACCATGTTAGCGGGAGGGCTTAGGATGGAGGAAGTGTGTGTTCCTGAATTATATGATGTTTTAATTAAAGTGAATCAGCCACCTATGATAAGTAGAAAAGAGTAACATTTAATAACAGTTGTAAAAGTTTTCATAAATGAAAATTAATTTAGCTAGGAAAGTATTATTTTATTACCATATTATACATAATTAGGTTATCTACTGCATTGTCATGAATAGGTTCATTTTCTGTGGTAGCGGCCCCCAACCTTTTTTGGCCCGGCAAAAA